>NC_071534.1:20685000-21310000 GCF_026979565.1 Vidua chalybeata | reverse complement strand
GCAAGGTTTGATGTTCACATTTTATTATCATCTTCACTTCTTGCACAGGGCAAAGAGGAAGCACATAGTGAAGAGCTCCCATTCAGAGGCCAGTTGCATCGACTAGAGAACAGCTCCTTTTCAGGCCCAATTTTATAAGCCCAGGATGATTTTCAAGATCCTAAGGCCACACCTGAACTTAAGAGGAAGATGTAGGTACCCAGGACCCGCTTGACTCCAAGTTTACCAAAAGCCCAACCTATTGATGCCTGTGCGGGTTATCCTACCTGGAGAAGACAAGGGACAGTCTAAATTCCTCCTGTGGGCAGATACTGGGTCATCTCCAGCAAAGCAGGAGCAAGACAAATGTGCTAGCCAGGATGCTGGCTGTAGTGGACAGGCTGTCTCTCAGAGGGGCTTGGTGAGGTGGGTAACTGCTTAATTTTAGTCCACTCAGGGCATGAACCCTCAGAGAAAAGAGCAAAGCAGCCAGGACAGAGCCTCATTAAGTGGCTTTACTCCAGGAATACTTTCAGTCAGAGTAAGCAGTGTAGGAGTCTCTCAAGAATTAGTTGCTAGAAGTCAAATACGAAGAACAAGAATAGACAGACACAGCAAAACCAATGCTCCTTAAGGCCAGGCCTGGTGTAGCCACTCAGTCAAGTTCATGTAACATTTCTGGCTGTCACCTCTGTCCCTGCATGCACAAAATAACTTCTGAGTCAGCAATCACCCCCTATTCCAATGGCCTTTCATCACTGCCTAGTTGTTTCCTCCCTCCAGTACACACAGCTTAAAGTTGCTATGTCAGGATACAGCACCTCAAGTGCCTGGAAGCTGCTCAAGGTGCTATTTTTGTGGTGTCAGTTTATTTTTACATGTCCTAATGCACAAGGAAGGTCCAGGCTCAGTGAGAAGGGGAGTGGAGATGTCCTGCAAAATATCAGCAGTGGGTTTTAAGTCTCTGAATGGAATTTCAAGGAGAAAGGAGCAAAGCAGTTGGCAGAGGAACCTGCTTTTAGTCTAAGTACTTGCTTTCATGCTGGCTTTTTTAAGTCCTCTATAAATGATGCTCTCTCTCCTTAAGTTATTTAGACATCAATATTCCCTTTGAAAACCTACAGCACAGTGATTCTGGGCAGCTCTTCCATTATCTACTGGTTGGAGACACATGCCAAACAAATACTCTGTATCCCCTCGTGTATTCTTACGCATCCAAGAACAAGCATGGCTTTAGGCAGCATGAAAGTGATTCTGCATTTAGTATTGTTTCCTCCTTCTTGCCTTCTTACCACCTGGACCCTGAGCAGCCCCACTCTCATACACATGCACACTGAAGCATAGACTTTGTCTTCATGGCATGGGGTTACCTCAAAAAAGTCCGTTTAAATATGGCTGAGGGAAATGCAGAAATAAGGAGCCTGCAGGCAGCTAATCCATGCATAGGACCTCCATGCAATATCCTTCAATAAGAAGAATGGCACTTCAGGGCAATGGATGAATGAAGTCAAGAATATACTTTTAACTTGTTTTCCCAAAATATGTAAAACTTCCAGAGATGTTACATATGTGTCAGCACACTGATCCACATTGGCTTCATATGACCCATCATCCTACACTCTGTAGGTGGGATGCCAAATCCCACCTACACCATATGCTCCTAAGCCAGTCAACCCTGGTTTTAAGGGACATTCCCAGTGATTAATTTTTTGAGAAGATTCTGGTCCAAAATTTTGAAAGTTTTATGTATTTTCTAAAAATAGTTATTCTTGCTGCTCAGTGAAAACCAGTCACTAACCCTCTTTTGCTCAACTAAGCCAGAATACATTTGTGACTGTGTTCTTGTGTTCTCCACTTGATAAACAGTCGTGGTTTTGTGATCTTTTAAAAAGGTATTGAAATACTATTCCTCTAAAGCAGAGGAAATTCACTTTCTGTGGCTTATCTGGAGGTTGCTAGGGTGCAGCACTAGACACACATGCAGGGCCCTTCATATGTCTCTGCAGCACTGTATTGCTTTCATCTTTCTGACACCCCTCACACCAGTCATCTCCAAAAGCACACTGAAGACAAGGAAAGGGCTAAGGACACCATGTGAGCATGGAACAAGGTTACTCTCTCTCCTTCCCCAAAATGCTTTAATCCCACCTGAGAGAGATGCAAAAGAAACAGTGACAGAGCACACACAGCTAGCCCGTGTGTCAGACCTCAGCATTCTCTGGCATCACAAATCCTTCTTATTAACCATTTGTTATTGATTTTGTTTTTATGAAGGGAAACCTTGGCTGGAGAAAGGCAGGTGTTAGGTACCATAATAAAGAAAAAAACCAAGAAGAACCCTAAAGGCAGTAGCTACTTTGCTCATCCAGAGTGGTCATGGGCCTGGTCAGAAGCCACATATTCAGGGGGGCCTCATAAGTAACGCTACTAAATAACATTAAACGCCAGTGGAGGCTGCCCTTCCTTCCACTTCCATGCATCATCAGTCCAACTTCCTCTCTCTGCTTGGAAAACCCCCCTGTCCTAACTCAAGGCAGCAACCAAGAAAAGATGCAATGCTGATGGTGATGAAGGCTGGGTACCTCCACACCTCTCTCAGTCAGTAGTGTGAGGTACCAGCACCAGGCATCACACCCCATCACACCCCCTGATCAGGTACACCTCAATGAAGGTGACAAAACCATCACAGAGAACAGCAGAGAAAAGCCACACACTCAAGAAGGGGGAGGGAGAGAGGAGAGCTGGCAGGCAGCTCGCTGAGGACAGTGTGATTCTGTAAGTCTCAACAACACCAATCAAGAACTGCAGATTTTAATCTTTGCTGTAATTAACTTTATCCAAACGAGCAGCGAGCTGACTGTCTTTCTTTGGGAGTCTTCTGGCAATTTAATGTGTCTTTAAAATGACTTGGCACTCCTAGAGGAAGAGGAGAGGGAGCATAAGATTGATGCAGTGCCAAGCATTTACTCCCACTAATGAAAAGGGATTGCCAAGGCTGTTTGATTATATATTGTACACTATTCACTAGGTGCTGCTCAGATGGGAGCACTGCTGTAACCATGGTGTTCCTCAAAACCATCAGCAAAATAACCTACTTTGCAACACGTGTGGAGTGGAGTACAAAGCGAATGGCACAGGTATTTCAAATTACATCTGCAGCATGTTAAAAGGTAATGCAGCATGAAATCAGTCTCACTCACACTGAAACAATGGAAATGACAGTCCCTGCATTTCTGGGCAGGTTTTGGCTCTGAGGTTTGCCTGCTGCCCTGACCAGCCGTGCATGTTGGCACAAGGGGCTGGTGCAACAAAGGCCTCTGTTCATTGAGCTCTTTTGCTTGAGATGGGGATGTGACTTGCTAAATGACTTGCTGTGACTGCCTTGGTCATCTCAGAGGTCATCTCAAAGCTTGGGGTGGAGCTGAGCGATCTGTGACAGGGTGAGAATTGGTAGCAACACTTGGCCATAGGCATGTAAGTTAAATACTTCTTGGCAGTTGGTACTTCATGTTGACTGGTTCCACACCTTATTTAAGACCTCAGAATAATTTCCTAGAGGTCTTAACCCTTCTCTATGAGTATGATGGGAACTCTGATGAAATTTAGACCACCTAAATGTGATAAATTCTCTTAAGTTATTTATAAAAACTGCTTTTCTTTCTGCACTTGTTTCTTTACTGCTCTAGCAGATTTCATGGGAAAAAATACATGGTGAATACCTGGGGACCTGCATGTTTATTTATGCTGGGAGCTATGCATAGAACCAACAGGCCAGGATAAGGTTTCTACTTCTTTCAGCTTTATAGCTGCTACCAGCATGTTGTCATGAGGTTTCCCATCTCAAGAGTGACATGGGTGCAGTTGGACTTTGGAGGGAGCAGGCATGGGGTGGCCAAGAAGAACTAAGCACGAGTTTCTTGGTATGCAACACAGTTAAGATTTTTTTAACACTCTTGTAACAGCCTTAGAGCTGAAGGATCTATTTCTGTCCATTACTGTCTGGTGCATTTCTTCCCCAGAGAATTTCCTAACACCTAATCTAAACATTCCCTGGCACAACTTGAGGCCATTTCCTCTTGTCCTGTCACTTGTCAGCTGGAAGAAAAGACTGACTGGTTACAACCTCCTTTCAGGTAATTGTAGAGAGTTATAAGATTCCCCCTTGAACCTTTTCTCCAGGCTAAACCAATGCAGCTCCCTCAGTTGCTCCTCCTAAGTCTTGTGCTCAAGAACCTTCACCAGTTCCACTGCCCTTCTTTGGTCACACTCCCTATGCCAAGTTCATGGAGTGGCCTGGGCCTGCCCAATGCTCTGCCCAACACTCAGAGGAAGGCAGCTGTGTGCAAACTATCACTGGGGAGGAGTCTGTGAAATGATCCAGTTCCCAAACCACGCCCAGAAATCCCATAGGCAAACGTGAGCTGGCACACGCCAGCAGTTTGTCTGAGAAAGCTCCAACAGGACAGCAAATAATAGCCAACATCCAGGAGTGTTTCTGGGCACTGTTTGGTTCACTACTGTAAGTGTAGCTACTATGTCCCATCCTGCTAAAACCGTATTTCATCATAAATATCTTTAATGATTATTCCACCTTCTCCCAAAGGTTTAGCAATAAACAAGCTGATTCACCACCTGCTATGAGGACTGCTAGACCTGCAAGGATTAACATTTAGAAAATGTAATGGAGTGTGGCTAAGATGAAATACTTAATTGATTAAAGACACAAGAAAACCCAGAAATGAGGATGAGAGAGAAGCTACAAGGACATTAAACTTGCTGTGTACTGGGCATTACTGGGCATCAATCCTGATATGGTTCGGTGTGGGGGTGGGTTCATTCCCAAGTTTCAATGTAAATTGTCCAACAGCAGAAGTGATACCAAGCTCCTTCCTGCCAGCTGCCTGTAACAGGACTCTCAACACCTGCACTGGGCTGCTTCAGCTACTTGGAGAGGGTTTCTATGATGTTCAAATTGCATAAACCTGGAAAAACTTTTTTGAAGCTAGATCCTTAGGGCTTCAGGTTAATTAAGGGAGTACTCCTTTGGATGGACAACAGACTACCCACTGTCCCTAAATCCACATTCCTCATTCCCTAATGCAAGTGGCCAAGGGACATGAGCGCTCATCTGCACCAAGAGCTTCATGGTGGGAAGGCAGGCCTCTTTATAGCTCAGTAACATCTTACTTAGCAGCAAGTTCTGCTGAGTTCAGGGGCTTTATCCCAGGGTAAATCTCTAATTAAAACCAACATGAATACAGGGAAAACTGGCCCCGTTGCTCCACTCCATTTTACAGTTTATTAACTCAGCTTTGTTTTGTAGTCAAGTCTAAGGATTAACTCTTTTTGTTTGCTTTTGGGTGGTGTTTTATTTTTTGCTTAAAAATAGAGCATTTATTGAGAAATCATTGACTGAACATAGCCTTGTGCTCCTGTAAGAATCTGATAACAAGATGAATGCCTAGACTGCTTTGCAATGGACAGATCAATATTACAATATGAAAGTGAGAAAATGATTTAGGATTAGAGGTGGCATGCTTGGTTCTGATCTCACACAGGATGTAAATCAGGCATTGTGCCACTAGAGTCAATGCCAATGCCCTGGGGTAAGTCTATTAACACAATCCTGAATCAAACCAAATAATTTTCAGGGTTGTGGAAAGTGAGGAATGATGGTTAAGTGGGACAAAACAGCAAATGAAATAATGAATGGATCGATAACACACTGTTGAAAGAAAAAGTTCAACTTCTACTTGCTTAAAATGGAGGTGCCCTGGATTTTTGCTGCAGGAGGTGAAGAGGGTGATGGAATGGCTTTGTGCATTTATTCCTCAAGTACACCACCACCGTAAGTGCATGAAAAGCAAGCAAAGTTCCATGGGGAAAAAAGTATAAGTTCTGTTTAGAGTCGAAATGTTCCAATTTACCCCCAGTGGTAGAAAGAGCAGGTAGCAAAGTCTAGCTAGCCTGAAGGAGTGCTTGTGGTGCAACCTCTCTTTGGCCTGAGGAGCTAACCCATATCGGGCAGATTGTCTTGGGCAGCAGCTTCTGTTGTTTCTAAATCTCTCTCTCTATAGCAGCCTTAATTGTTACTTCCAGAAGGAAAAGGTTGGTGACCCCTCAGCATTACCCAAGGCCTGCAAATGTACCATCCACTGTGGCACCCAGTAACACACTCCCTGATTTCCAAAGCACTAGTCCAGTCCATTCTGCTTACAGTATGACTTTTCTTAATCTCTCTGACACCAGATTAAAAATCTGGTAAAATCCAGCATTACTTATTATCTTTTTACCCTCACCATGCAAAACTCACACACCAGTGCTGCTGCATCTCGAAGCCTGTCTGTAAAGTCAATCCCCTTCCTTTTGTAGACAACCAAGAGCCGTGCCAGGATTAAACTGTTCATTTAAGAGCAATCAAGTTTACATGTGTTGTGTTTTCTTTTGTTTTACTAAAGGAAACACATGAGTGAGTGATTAAAGCAGACACTTGGGTTGCTGCAATTCATTGAGATTGCTGTTGTTTGCTTTGATGAGATTCCAGTCTGCAGCAAATTTCCTCCCCATGATTAGCTTGGTGTGGAATACACAATGCTTGCTCCACTGGAATAGACCTGGGGAGAGCAAAGGCAGCATGTTTATGCACTGATGTTCTTGATTATTTATCATCTCTGTGGGATAGCACAGGTTAACAGAGGGGCTGCAGCTAATGCATGCAGGAGCTCCTACCCTTCCTTCATTAGGCATTACAGGTCTATCCCTAGCAGGGAAACAACGTTGGTCTTACCCAAACTGATCCCTGCTCTGCACCCCACAAACAGCCTGTGGTAACTTTTAATGCTCTTTGATAGCCACAGACTCTCATTGGGGAAAATCTACAAGGGATTAACTGTGATAATATGTGACTGCCCACTATGCTTCTCTCCCTCAGTCAGCATTTTTTTATCTGCTGCCACTGTTTCATAATCATGCAGAGCTTTTGCTGCAGAGGGAAGGGGGACCCAGGGAGAAAGCCCACAGCCAGGTGAGAGAGAGGACATAGCCTTCCTCTGTGTGTCCCTGTACCTACAGACTCGGGTGACATCTCTTTCTCATGCAATCACTGCTTCCCCATTATCTCAGTGCAACAACTCAAACTCACCTCCTGACAAGAGATTAGCATGAAGGGTTGTGCTTGTGCTGCTCCGTTAGGGATGGACTCAAATCATCTTAAATGCAGCAAGCTCATGACTTGCATGCTTTCTGCCTGTGCCACAGACTGCTTACACAGCTGGTACTCCAGCTGTGTCCTCAGCACATCTGGAAGACCACCTCCAGGTCACTGTTGCACGCAGATTCACTGCTCACACACAGCCTGCAAGCACAGCCCAACACAAAGCTGGAGGATGCCGGAGTTCAGACACCCTTCCTGCCATGCTGTGCAGTAGTGTTAGTGGGAAGCCACACAAAGACATCAGCAGAGTTCCTGGAGGCACATGTAAGGGGCTTACAGCCTATGGAAAAGGTGCTTAAAGTGGCTCTAAGCATGCCCAATGCACCCCTCCTGCAGCAAATGTCCTGCCATGGGGTTTGCACTGCACCTGGGCTGTCTACAGGTCCATGGCAAGCAGGAGCAGATATTAACAGTTATAACTAAGATATTTATAGTTTAAAAACAAACAAACAAACAAACCACCAGGGTTTTATAGTTTAAAAACAAACAAACAAACAAACCACCAGGGTTAACCAGATAACAAGTTTTGCCAACACTAATCCACTGCAGAACAGGCATGCCAAAAATGCCAAGAATTTCATGGACTTCGCTCTTAGATAGAGAGAGAAATCTTGATTCAGCATCTTGGATAGCACTGCAATCACCTTCACCCCTTTTTACACTCCTAGGAACATTGCCACTGTGCCTTCATCAGCACAGCAGGAACCCTAACCAAACCTGTGGCACATGGGGATACCCAAGCCCTGAATGGGGTTGGTCTGCACCAGGGCAGCTGCACTACCACAGGCTCCTTTTACTCCCACTCTGTTCCTCTGGAGGTTACTCTGATGCATCTGGACCTCTTCTGCTTTCGGAACAGATTCAATGGGCGCTGTCTCCTGCTGCCTTCACCAGCCATGCCTGGAGTGCCCCAGGGATGGAGACTGACCACTTACCACAGCTGTCAGCACACCCTGCAGAGGAGGGCCAGGCCCCCATGAAGCAGAAAGCCATCCTGGGCTTGTCTGCCTGCTTCCCCTGTTTGCTACTTGTCACCTGTTTCTCAGTGAAACCTTAGACTGGGTTTTGCATGAACAATTTTTTGGGTCATTTCCTCACCACTTTGTTGCTTTTACTCCCATCTGATCACACTCAGCATCCTCTTCATTCTCCTTTCTAGAGCTTTTCTTCTTATCAACACTCCTGTCACAGACCAAGTTAGTCCTATTGCCTCCTAGAAGCATGTGTGTATGTCCTTATTTCACCTTTGTGGCAAACATTGCCTGCCACATGCCTGATCTGCTGATGTATCTTTTTGCCCATCACAAAACAGCTGCCAACACAGAACTTGTGGGTCTCTAGAAGCTCTGGCAGTGGAAGTCACACCGACCCTCAGCATCCCAGAAACTCCTTGCTCTCCTGGGAGCACTGGGCACTTGGAGCATGGCAGAGCAGTTTTCTGGCTATCCAGATGGTTTTCTAGAGTCAGGTATTCTCTTCCTTGTGTCCTATACTGAACAGAGCCTGCCCCCTGGCCTTGTGGAGCTGCTTTATTTACAAGCAGCCCTCAGCTTTGCCATCCTGGTGAGAAGAGCTTGTACCCTGTATAAAATTAGGTCCTCCGGGGGTTCCCTGGGTTCCCAGCCAGTCCGGGGAGTGATCCTCGGCTGACCGGTCCGCAGGGAGGGGTAGATGTAACCCGGAAAGCTCCACCAAATAAAGACGAGACGTCTCCCGAGCAGCAGGATCCGAGAAGTTTATTGCAAGGAACAGCAACCTCCCGAAGGAAAGGCGGACTTCGGGAGCCCAGCACCAGGGCGGGACCGAGGATATAAGGGCAGAGGGATAGGAGTGGCTAGGGCACAAACCAACCAATGGGTAAAGGGTAGAGGGGAGGAGACGGGATGGGGTGACATGTAATGAACCAATCGGGATACAGGAGAGGAGTGGCATTCTAACAGGGTCCAATGGGATTAACAGAACAGAAGAACTTTCTAGAACTGGGGAGTGTGTTAAGCTTTGACAGACAGCCTCAACTGGGGAGGGAAACAGCATGTGATTGACAACTTTTTGCTATATTGAAGTTGCCTCCCAAGGGAGGGCGGGGACCCCTCCCACAGTACCCCATCTCTGTATTTCACACTCGGGGCACTTCAGAGCAAATACTCTGCCCTGACAACAGCAATTTGCCCTGCCTGCTGTGTGCCAACATAGATTGCTTTGTGTCCTGAGGGGAGTTTCAGAAGAGCTTTACTCCTGGCAAACAAGGCAGAAGAGATAAGGAAGGAAAGTGTTACCTTTGGAAAGCAATTTCATAACCTCTCATAGTCACCTGTTGTCTTTATGACAGACAGCACATAACATGGAGTGGGCTGTAAGAGGGTGATCCCATGTCACAGCCTGTCCTTCCCTCTGATGCACCATCTTCTCTACTCCTCTCCCACCTTTCTCCCTAGCCCCAGCCTGGGGAGCAGCACGCAGGAGGGACTCTGCAAACACATGCTGCTTTGGTCACCTCACATGGATGGACACTGCCACCGGGTACCCCACACAGCAGCACCTAGGGAGTCTGAGTGTCCTGATCCACATTTCCTCGCATGGAACCCCTGGCATTCATCTTTCTAAGGCTTCTGTGAGGCCAGGGAGTGCAGGGCCAGGAGCTGCAGTGTGGGTATTCTCAGCTCAGTCAGAGAGAAAGAGAAAGGTTTTCTAACCAGGCAAGAGCCTGGGAAACAGTTGGGAAAAGAATGTAAATAATTCTCTAATCTATCTTGTTATTCACATTGTTTATAGATATGTTCTGCTACTGTGCGTCATTCACTGCCCACCAATGGTGTGACATGTTTTTGCTCTAAGACCAATGAAATTAGCCTTCTCGATGTTCTCTATATATAGAGTGGTACATTTGAAATAAAGAGAGAGTTCATTTTCTTTGCCTTCTGATCTGGAGTTCTCTGTTCCTGTCCTGCTCAACAGCGACACTGCAGAGGTGTGTGGCAGGTCCTGGAGGGAGGGAGGTGGGCTGTCTGATACACAGAACGGATGGGGAGCCAAGGATGCTGGGATGGATCTGTGCTCTCCTAAGCAAACCCTCCTCAGGAGTCAGGGTCAGGGGAAGGAGTACCCTTTGCTATCTGCATTTAGTTTTGGCTCCTTCAGAGAGAAAGCCAGGCTTTCTCAGACTGGGCTCAGACTGGTGTTGATATCTCAGAAATTTGGTAAAAGATTAGCATTGAAAAGACTCTTTCAAAAAAAAAAAAAAAAATTCACTGTCATAGGGTTTGGGATCTGTTCATCTTCTGAACTGATTTGTTCACAAGTCCTGGCCTTCAGAAAACTCTGCAAGATTCTCCAATTATATTTCATATAAGGAAGGGGGGAAAAAAGGAACCCTAATAATGCCAATCATTCTCACTCTTAGATCTATTAGGCTTTTTTTCTCCTATCTTTTTAATTACAGTATTGTATAAAGTGTAAGATAACATTCAATCACTGTAAAATAAGACTTAATTATGTCATGATGAGATTCATTACTTAATATTTGTATAGCGCACTAAACATGGGAAGTGGTTAGCAAGCACTAAGTATTAATCTTGCTGTTTCAGAAAACAAGGGAATTTGCTTTGGGGGAGCAGAAAAAGCACAATAAACGTATGCACTTGGGGTGTATCTTCAGCTGGAATAAATCACTGGCTGGGCCACATGCACCTTCAGCAGGACTCTGTTCTTTGGACAAAGTTTCATCCACAAGGCCCTCAGTGATGAGTCTCTGATGAAGCCACTACAGGAGCACTACCGGTCCCTTTTTTCCTGGACTGTTCCCCACTTCCAGCAGGGGCTGCTCTGCTGGTGGCAGCTATCCCTTTTTCAGGGACTACAGCACCATGTAAAATAAAACCAACTCTAGAGAAGTATTGCAGTCCACCAGTTCTGGTGCACCAGCAACTTATATCTTCCTTGGGGACTCTGACACATTTAGAGTGGGAAAAACAAAGGGTACTTTGCTCTACTATTATGAACCAGATCATGATGGCCCCAGCAGCAACATCTTTCAACATGGCTAGTGGGAGGTCTGGCACTCTGTGCTTCAACAGACTGTCTATGGAGAAGCACAGAAGATTTTGTGGAGAGACAGGCACCTCTTTTGTGCAGCCTCCAGCATTTGGCTTCTATTCATTCCTAAGAAGGAATGAATCCACCGAGGACCACTTTACAAAAATGCAAAAAGCATGGGGAAAAATAAATTTTTGGAAAGGAGCATATTAGTATGTACTAATGAGTGTTTCCTAACATGTAAACTGAAGGGGCTAACCTAAGGTGTGCTTTGACTTACAGGAGCATGTAGAGAAAAGAAAAAAGCACTAATATAAAATAGTACCCAGCAGTGTAGCTATTAGATGGCTAGCCATATCCCAACCCATCACCTCTTTGTTGTATGAAATAGCACAGTGTAGCAGCTCTGAGAGGAAGCCCAGAGGCTGCAATCTCCTAAAGCTGGCTGCCCTGACCTCCTGGCTTAGCTTCAGCTCCTGGGCATCTGGGACATTGCGGTGACAGGGCCAGCTCAGTCCCCCAAAAGACTCTCTTGAAAGAGCTACCCAAAAGGCAACAGCCCTTAGGGCAATATAAGCAGTGAGGTCGTCCCTGTGTGCCACAGGGTAACCCAATAAATTCCTACTTGCATGAGTACTAAGGTTCATAGGATTGAGACTGCATAGTTTGTCCCCTTAACTCACACTTCTTCCTTGCAATTCCAAGTAGTATTAAGGGCATTCATTTATTTTGATGATCCCCATCTTTTCTCAAGCATGCAATGATATCCTCTTGCCAGAAACCCGTTGTTTAACTCTCAGCATCCAGTCCTCCACTTCAGTGGGTTGCACGGGAGGGTTTACAGAGCTGTCACCCTGCAGGATCCATACCTGTGTACGCTGAGATGTTCCACTTTCCCCAAACGAATCCCATCCTTTCGAGATTCACTTACAGCCCCTTTAGGCACCAGCTCGCCATGCTCAGGCACAGAGGCGATGGGGAGCAGCCGTGCGGGTGGTGAGTGCCACGCAGCCAGCGCTGGGCACAGGAACAGCCCTGGGAACCCCCCTGTGCAAGGCAGCCCACGAGGAGACCGCACACCGAAATATTTATTGCTGCTGGAGCTCTTCAATTAAGTGGCAACAGCTGGGAGAGTAAACACAGAGGTAAAGCACCAGCTTCCCGTGCAGGAACCTCCATCTACAGGTAAACCTGCCCTCTCTGCCTGTGAAGAAACGCCTGCTGCCCCCTCCTACACACGCTCAGAGAAGCAAGAAGCCTCTATCATTCTCAGTCATCCTGGAGGAAGAAATCTTCGTGGCACGCAGGTTTAGCAGCACTCTTAGAGCATCTTAGAGGGCAGCAGCCAAGCTGCCTGTGAGTCCCTCCTCTGCGAGCGACATGTCACTCAGAGGGGCTGGCAGGCTGTGGCCACATGCCCGGCCTCCCTGTTGAGATCAGTCTCCCTTGCACCACCAAAGGCAGCGGTCACCCCCAGGTCACCCCCTGGTCACCCCCTTTATTCAGGACAGCTGGGGATCAGGGAGGCATCACATCTCCGCAGCTCCTCTGATCGCTGTGCCAACACTTCTCCAGCCAAGCTGCCTGCTTATCGGACAAAAGTTCATTTTCCCCACAGTTTTGCAGCAAAAATCGGGCTTAAGGAGGTACCAGGAAAACATGGCAGGCCAGAAATGCCACAGGTAATCCCTAAAACCGAGAAACTAGGGCTGGTTGCTTTTATATTTTTAAGGCACTTAAACAGTTGTATTTTTCACAACTATTGAGCTCAGCAGTAACTGCAGAACTGGATTCCTTATTATGGGGCTGCTTCAATCTGATATTTAGCCTCAACTTAAGTTGTAATTTCTCCTTTTTTTTTTTTTTAACTCAATAGCAAGTCATAAAAACAATGCACCATCAAAACATGGTGCATCAAAATCATGGTGCACCCTCTCCAATGGTTTCTTTCACCAAGCCTGAAGCTGGGCTGCTAGTGCAGGTGTTCCTAAAGAGAAAGCAAACCAGGATACCCACGACTTTCTCCTCTTTTATTTAGCTTGTCATCTCGGCTTACTGAGCAAACACTTCCATCTAGTGGCCTGCTCCACACATGCTGGGATGATGGATGTCCTTGGGAGTAACAAGTGATCAGAACTATCTGCAGGGGAAAAATTATGATCTTATGGAATAATCAGATTATTTCTTGCTGGCGAGAGGGGCTGGATTGTGTCGAGCCACTTAGCTTTCCCCTCTGAAGCATAGGGCTGATGATCGTGTAATGCTGTGCAGCTGCTACGAGTAGCATGCACATTATAGGAGTAATCAGTAGTAAATGATTTCTGAGACAATACTTGGTTGCATGTAAATGATTGCTTTGGGTAGTCATTTGGAATAGATGAGTTTTGCAAAGTTTAAACAATCCTAGTGGGGGATTCTGCTCTCCTTAAGGGGACAAACTGCACTGCTGAACAGCCAGCACAGAGGAGTGCATGCAGACAGGTTCATCCATGTGCTGCTCCTGCTCTGCTCCTGGCCCTTGTGCTCTCTGGGGTAAATTGTTTCAACTCTTTGCCTACTTTTTCTACCTCAACCATGCAGACAGTATGTGAGCTACCTACCACGTTACTGGCTGGTATAAATAATAATGCCAACACAGAATTCCCTTTAGGATAACATTTGTGCTGGCTCTCTGATGCCTCACATGGATCTTGGCATTAAAGAACTTGTAGGGGATATTAAAGGAGAGGGCTGCCATCAGGTATCCTCTGTCTCAAAGTGTACATGAACAGGTCTGAGATCACAGCTGGGAGACATTGATTTTTTACCTTCAGAGCTTAATTTTATTTTTATGACAGCACTGGAATATTATCTTAGAGAATGATGACAGCCAAGATCACCTGAAAAATGTCTAGAAGCACCCACCTCCCAAATGCAGTTGCATGTGTTTCCCAGACCCTCTCTTAACCAGCACCAATGTTTCTTTACATTACTATATGAATTTTAACAGCAGCTGAATTTCCCATGTGACACCAATCCCCTGGACCACTGCCTCCTCTGCAGAGTCAAAAGCAAGAAAATTAAAGCCTCAAAAGAAAGTACACGCCAGACAAATGCATCTTGTTCTGCACCACAGGAATGGAGAGAGGGAGCAGAGGTGACAGTGGACACCCACGGCACAGTCAAGGACGGCAGTGAGGCTCCTGAAGTTTCTATCCACTGTCTTATTTGTTAGGTTATTCTTTCTCCTTCAAGCATCTCACTGTGGGATAAAACCTTCAGGCAGCTGTAAGAAGAAATTTTACTATTATTCTTTCTTTCAGGGCAGAACAGCTCCGCTTAATACATTTTTAAAGACTATATTCATCTAGGAAGACTATTAATAATTAAGAAGAAAACAATATTATTATGGAAATTAAGGCACCTCTGGGTCTGTGAGAACATGGTGTTTCCTGATGACTTACTGGCATCCCTTCTAGCTCCTGCACAAACAGCATGGAGAACAGGAGACATTTGTACCCCAGAGGGACCACTCTGTTTAGTCCAGGTCAATGCACAGGGCTAATGTTCTGTAATTAAAGACAAGCTGTCAAATGACTTTTCACAATTTTTCAGTCTTTCTTTTCTGTTTGCATTGAGGCAGTGAGAGAACCTTCCTCCCTTCTTGTCCTGTCATTGCAGGGTCACTAAAGAGGTGCTGGTTGTGATGGACCAGCAGGAATCATAGCTGCTCTCCCATTGTGGAGCTGAAGGAAATTCCAGGCTTCTGCAGATTTCAACATGCAGGACTACATTGTCAGATGTGGTTGTAGAAGTGAATATCTTGCTGGACATCGTGTTTTGAACACAGTCTGCTGTGGGAAGATGGATTGTAGGAGAATAGAGATAGTGCTGAAGGCAATCTCACCCCTGAGGTGTTGCAGCTGGACTAATTACCAAGAGTAGGAACAGCCTTGCCCTTAATAGGTCACAGCTGTGTCCAATAAGGATGCTCCAATAAGGATGGGTGTTATAAAAGAGTGGGTCAGCTAGTTGAGAGGAGAGTTGGAGTCAGTTGGCTGTGATGAGTAAGGGTCAGGTGTTTGTGATAGGGACAGGAAGGAGTCAACCAGCTGTGCAGAAGAAAAGGAGTCAGTGCTGCAAGAAGCTGCCCATGGGAACTCACAGAGAGAAGGTATGAAAGTTTTACAGTGGAATGATAAAGTGACAGTCAGTCATTTGCTGCCAAGCACCAATGCCAACATACCAGACCTGAAACATGGAGGACTGGCCCTTGCCTGTGCATTTTACAAGAACCACTGGCACAATTAGGGTTACACACAGTCCTGCAGCCAGATACTGCAGCATATGTGAATATGCTTCCAACAAGAGTTTTCTGATGGGCCCTACCCATCTGGAGATGTCTGTGCTGCAGGGATTGCTGCTTGCCAGACAGAATTTGGCTGGTTTGGGTCCCAGTAGCTATATAGCCTTGGCAACATCTGAGTTTCCTGGGGCCTTCCTGGAGAGTACTTAGAGCTGATTTCTCTTTCATTGAGGGCCAAAATGGTCCCTGGACATGCTGGGAGGTGCTAGTGACCTAAGGAGGTCATTGCTGCTTTGATGCCTATAAGTGGAGGCTAAATATAGGGAATGGAGCAATGCCATAGGAAAAAATGGCTTACTTCTCTGAAATTCTTAAAATCAGATAATCTTCTTTGGACTGAGCAGTGTTCATCTAATCTGAGAAGGAATAAGCCTGCTCCCTCTCCCAGTGAAGAACCACTGATGAGCCAGTACCCCACTGCCCACAGGGGTTGTGGGTACCAACAAAAACTACTTCTTCCCCTCTTACTTTCACATGTCCTAATTCCCTCTCCTTTAAAAGAGTGGTGGGATGAGCAGTATGTGGCAGAGTGGCCACCAGAAGTTAAATTACTATGCATCAGCTGAGCTGCCATAGCAGATTGGATTCAGGTATTCATTGCTCAGTCCGGAAAGGAAATAAAATTTCTTGTTCCAGATGACCTCCAAAAAGGCACTGAGCTACAGACTAAGCTACAACTCACTTGCCTGTGTTCCCAGAGTTTACATGGATAAACTGTTTCAACCTTTTCACCCATCTCTGTGCCTACAGAAACTTCCTGGAGTCTGCTCTACATGGAGAGCTACAAATAAGTTCAACAGCTTTTAGATTAAATTTTACAAGTGGTTCCTTCCTCTCCAAGCAATGCAAATAAGGACAGGTGTGCCAAGTTTTAAGACTTTCCTGCCTTCCAATTTCTTCATTAAATACCAGTGCCCTCAGCTCAGACTGGGAGAAGTTACTCAGTGATCCCAGTTTCAGCTCAGACTTGTTTTCCTGTGAGCAAGTAAGAGTTAATGCTACAATACCCCCTTCTCTGCAGGGCACTGTGTGGTAGGGGGTGCTTTATGGTCAGTGAGTGGCTTCAGCTCTACTCTCAGTGCTGCTTCATCTATTTGCTATCAGAGAGAAACAAATTGTGTGTCAGTGCCTACCTATTCTTTAGGGTTCATCCTGGAGAGAGAAATCAATGACTCGATCTCTTCTTGAAGCATCTACATTAAAACATTGGGAGTGAAGTCTGACACTGTGTGTGTGTCCATGCATGGTTCAGCATTGCCATTCATCTTCACTCTCCAAATCAACAATTACCTGGAGTCCCCCAGGAGGGAAATGCACTCCTCTCATAAGCTTGGAGTAATGACTAGGAAGCAGTGGTGTGTAACAAGATCCCCAGTACTAAGCTTTCCCTGATAACCACATACACTAATAAAATAACCCAAGTTGGTTCCAGTCCTTAACATTTCCTTATTACCATTCCATGGGGCCTGTATTGGGAAGAGAAACATCACTTCCCTGCAAACTAATATCCAAATGCAAGTCGTGCTTAGCATCTTAAAAGGGTCCTCATAAATTTGAGTTGAGTTCCCTATGTCTTCCATCTCTTTGACTTGACAGGATGATCATTCCCTGCTACCTGTGAGGAAATATTCTGCACTTATGTATTTCCTTCCTAATTTCTTGGTCTACAGCTTTCATTTACCCTTCCTCCTTGCTGAACTCTGACTACTTTTGGAAGCAAAGACCAGTAACCCTTGAGATTCTTGCTATGCATGCCAGATCCATCTTTTGTCAGGAGACTAGAGAAAAAGTTTAAGGAGGTTAACATAAGAAATCCATGAGAACTTAGCAAAATAAAAAATGTCTTTACTTTGGGATGAGATGGTACAGTGCTGAAAACATACCTAAAAAAGAATCAGCTACTAAAATATGGTTTGCATGCAGCCCAGCCTGACATGGGCAGTCCTTTTCCACACCTCCTTGTTCTATGTGTATGTGCTGACTGATCTTTAAGCTCGTATAATTGGAGAGAGCAGGAGCTTGTGTATCTGCTCTATGATATTATTGATTATGAACTCTTCCCTGACATAAATTTGCTTGCTTCCTTAAAGAAGTTATAGCTATTAATGCCAATTTTTAGTTATATATAAAAATGTGTCTGTCTCTCACCCAGGGGACCTTGACGTTGGTTAAAATTGCAGCCTACACACACGAGAACAGCTCCAGAGCATGAAAGACACAGCACTCATCATGTGGTCCAATAGGCTGTGGATTCTTGTGCCTAACGTGCATGTGAATTTGTTCTAGCCAGACCCTGCCTGGGTATGATAACAGCAGCAGAAGCCCAGACAAAGACAAGGGTTAAGAAGCAGGCAGAAGCGGAGAAGAGATTGTGGAGAAGGCAGGGGAAAAGAAGGGACAGCAGAAAGAAAAAAGACAAAGAATATATGCATGTGTACCTGCTGTCATGTACAGACCACAAAGCTCCCTGCCAAGAAACAGTCACCCCCATTTTGCCTGCCAGGAAACTCACGATCCAAGGGAGAACCTCTTGCTCGGGGTTGCTCCTCAGGAAGGTGGCAGAGCTGCCAGACACAATATCACCTCCTGTGTCCCAGCAGCCCAGCCACATCAATGAGGAAATGCTCAGCTTTGCCACCCACAGCTGGGATGCACTTCCCAGGAGCATGGCTCTGCTCTGGTCCAGAGAGACCCCAGCTCTGGTCCCAAAAGCCCACACAGTGAAGAACAGGACCATGGTATGGAGCAGAAGAAAGGCATTGTGTAGTGGTGCTGATAGGAAAGTGGGTCTTGTGCTCAAGAAATCAGGGCAGCATTCCTGACTGTGTGTCATGACACCAGGGAAGCTGGGGAACACCTTCTGAGTATGGCAAGTGGCAAGCAGTGAGAGAAGCCAGCCTTGTCCTGCCCTGTGCTGCTTTGGCTACAGCTCTCTGTACTACAAAGGTCAATTTTCCATAACTCCTGTAGCAGCAGGGAATTTCCACAGGACTGACAGAAATCTTGTGTTGTGCTAATATTTTAAAAGGGTAAAGGAGACGACCGGGTAATTATAGGCCTGTCAAGCTGATATCGATCCCAGGTAAAATAATGGTGCAGCTAATAGGGGAAATATAATTCAAGCCCATCAGCAGGGGTTTATGGAAAACAGACCCTGTCAAATGAACTTAATATCTTTCTTTGCTGTGATTACAAGTTTACTTGATGAAGTCAGCGGTGTTGATGGCAAAAAAAAATTAAGATTTTCCAAAGCATTCAACTTGATGCCACACACTAACTGGATTTAAATCCTAGAACAATATCAAGCCAACAGAGTGTGTAGTAAATGAATTAAAGTGACTGACTCTGAAAATATGACAGAAACCAGAAAGCTGTCATCATGGCAATTGTCTAATTGATTTGTCCCACAAGCTGAGGTGGGTTGCATGATGGTATTTTGCTTTCATACCTGTGGTCTACTGAAATCTGTAACTCAAATCTGTCGTACTGAGATTGGAAGGCTAAAAAATTGTGAGGAGGCATCACTGATACAAAAAACTTTGTAATTTCTTGGTGATCTTGGAGGAACAAGTATGGTAGAACTATATGTGTTTCAGTCTAGTCCAATGTGAAGTAAGCATATCTAAGAACAGAAAATGTAGGCGATACCTACAGGACAGGGAACAGACCAGAATGCCTTTAAAATGAGTTGTGAACCCCAATTAATCATGCATAAATATCCAGTGTAATACTGTCAACAAAAGGTCTGGTAGAGCACCTGATCAGGGCCACCTCTGTGACCAGTAAGAAGATAATTTCACCTTTTCTTTGAAACTTGCAACCACACCAAGGACCCAGACTGCTCAGTTCAAGAAACAATTTGATGAGGTGGAGGTGCTCCAGAACAGATTCAGGACAATATCCCTGGGTTTTGCAAACCTGCCTTTCTAAGCATGACTCCAAGAGCCAAACTGCTCAGTTTACCAGGGTGATGGCTGTGGGGGTCATCTGACCATCATCTTTTGGCATCCAACAGAGAGGAAAGCATCAATAGCAAAAGTACCATTGATTTTGGTGGGATAGCTACTTGCTGAGTGATACCTGCTCTGGAGCTGGTCCTTGATGAATAACTCTACTCCCAATATTTATCTCCTGTACCTGTAAGTAAGGAACATTACTTGTCTGCTTGTCAGGACATTGCAACAACAACTGGAGATAACAGCTGAAAAGCACTGCCTCAGTGCCAGCTCACTATATAGCTCCATACATTTTATTATTGAGTGTGCTCAGCACTGAGCAGACTGCAAAGTCTCTCTTTCATCCCAAATGGCTTCCTTTGCCTCAGAGGCATCAGGAAAGGCTCAAAGTAGCCCCAGAGGCTCTCACAAAACCTTCCTGCTGGGAATACCAATGTGCACCATGCACAGCCTAAGTGCACATCCTGTACTGTGGTTTAAGCCATGATATCAAGTTGAGCTAGTGCAGATAGCTGTGCATTATTAATTGATTGCTAACAGTAATAAATGGCTCCATAGTGTGGACTTGTAGTCTTATTTATAAGGTCCCTGGCATTTGTATTGACAGTAGGCAGCATGTGGAAATGTTCTGGAGAGAGGTGAGCTCCCAGCCCCTGTGGAATGCAAGCTGCCACCCTGCATCTCGGCCAAGCAACTATTTATTTTGTATTTCAATTAGAAAAAAGCTCATCAGATCCTTCGGTGGAAAAAAGAAATTAAAAATAAGGCTGACCTCTAAGCCCACTCTGGGGGCTAAATTTTCTTATTTGATTAACATTTCCCAGGTTCAGAAATAGAAAGGGTGGCTGACTAATGGACTTAAGATCTCTGAGGTGAAATGATGCTACTGACTGAAGAATATGCATTAGCTGGCATCAGCACAGCCAGAAAAAAAAAAAAAGGAGAAATCCACTTAGAGCTGCTTCTCCTGTAAGATAAGCCCCAGGTTCACAGAGTGAGATGCCTCCTCCCTGCTGCAGCAGTGAATTAAGTTTGTCATTTGTTATTGTGTCTTTCCAGCGCGCAAAATAGCAGCCCTGGGCTGTAATCTCCACTCATCTGAGTCTGCACAGTAATTGCTGGCAGCCATGGAAACCAAACTTCCCACAGTCATTTATAAACTTGACCCTCCTTGCTTCCTTATTGCTGTATTCAGCCAAGCTCTTGATGGGGGTAAGTGAAGAGAGAGGAAATCGTAAACTGCGAGAAAATCCAAACGTTTGGCGGCAGAGCACAGAGAACTGGCCCAGAGCCCACCGTGGAGTGGGAGCCTTTCCAATGTCACCGCTGGCTTTGCAGCAGGCTCCTGGTGAAGGAGGTGGAGCGGTGCCATCTGCTGCAATAAGCTCCAGTGAATGACTAACGGGCCTTTATCTGCATCACATGGGATGTGAGGATGTCTCCTCGCTTCCACATCCCACCACCAGCTTCTCAGGGAGCCTTGGCCATGCCACATGACTTGCTTTCTGCATGAGACATCACAGCTGTAAACTGGGTATAGCCTATTTCACAGGATTACGATGAAGGTGAAATGATGAAGACCTCTCAGTAGATCAAAGGTTTGGACCATAGAAGGCCAAAGAACTCATGCTTCTATTTTCCTCAAGGGTGCAACAAAGATTCTAAGAATGTTTCCGGCCCAGCTGAAGATGGAGAACCTTGCCTAGGTGACATGCCACCAGAAAACTCGATCAATCACCAAATATTCACTACAGGCACAGTCTTTGGATGGCTGAAGCAAAGTGAGACCTCTGGCATCACTGTTAAATACACAACTTTGTGGCCATCCAGAAACCTGATCATCTTATAATTCCTGTGAAATACCTACAGCAGCAACAAAAAACAAAGAACTCATTCTATAATGGCTAGATTTTATCTAGTTTAATTATTCAAGGATCCTCAGCTGTCACACTTTTGGAACAGCAATGACTGAATACTGACAGGAGTTTCAACACTACTGAAAAACACATCACTGACCTTTGGGAGCATCAGATTACACCACCTGACAAATGGCTACATCTCATTCCTACAATCCACTTGTAAGGGTTTCTTTTCTTTCCCCAGTACTTTTGCTATGTCAATATTATTTGATGAAAAGCCCAGTCCAAAAGAATGACTTTTTCTTCTTAACATGCCACACCAGGTTATGATATCCTGTCAAAATGTGTTAAGCCAGGCTCAGTTATGTTAAAAAGTGACACATCTATAGCAGCTGCAGCATTCAAAGATGGTCTTTTCTGGCTTGGTGAATTAAAAAGTATACCACCTCATTTAATTTTTTTTCTTTTGGGAAGAGGGAAGCTAATTAAGATATGCTTAGCTTGGTCATTTTTTTTTTCTAAAACACAGACCTCTGAAATTATTTGGACCTTATTTAAAAGGAAAATAATATGCTTTGGTGTCATTATTTACCCCAGAGCTGTGTGCTAGCCATAAAGTTTGGCTCTAGAGGTTAAATTTTCTTGTGTTCAGATTTGTTTTGAGCCAAGGTTTTTAGATTGAAAGAATGTGACACCTCTTAAAAGGATTTAGGCTTTTCCTTCCTCTTTAAGTACTGCCTGATGCAACATGCTTCTCCTAGTCATAGGAAAGAATAGCAGCTGCACAACACTCCCTTTTCTTTTCGTAGATCCTTGTAGCCATTTCAGCTATATCTTCCCACAACATCTGTATTTAAATTTCCTATCCCTCTGCATTATTAAAAAGTCTACATGGAACTTGTGGGAGATTTGCACCTCTGTGCTGTACATCACAGACTGGAAGTGTTTCAGGAGAGGAGTTCAAGCAGCAGAAATTGCTGTGCCCAGTTGCATCTGCTCAAATTTGGCCTATTTAAAACACCAGAATATCAACTTCTACCATCTATGCTTTCCTCTGTAGCTTGCTAGCAGCTGGTTACTCAACTTAGTCATGAGAAACGGTGCACAGAAGCATCTGGAAAAAATAGGTGATCATGATAATCAATAAGTGCAATATAATGAACTGGCATGAAAGCTTGGGCTTAAGCATGGAGAGAAATCTATTTCATATTTTCAGCATCCAGGGTATTTGCCTTAAGATGCTGAGTGTATCTTTGGCATGACTTGTTTTAAAAAGAGACAAATATCTAATTAGGTAAGCCCACTACCTCTAAATCTCTGGGTAGTTTAGAGTCTGCACATAAGTTAACCTGCTCTAAAGCTGCACGCATGCATGTCAAACACATGCACCAGAAGTGCTTTCATAGCTAGAAATCTTTAGCGAGGCTAATGGGACAGCATGTGAGCAAGCCCATCAGGTCAAGAAACATTCTAACAGCATCTTTCTCACAGGTTCCAGACCTACCCAGACCCTCTCTGCCCAGGGTGAGGTCCTGTCTGCCCCTGGAATCAGCTCCACTTCACGTGGTCTGCAGCACTGCCTACAGCCCAGGTAGGGATCACCACCTGGGATTCGCCCTAACAAATTTACCAGGGCTTCAGGTGCTACATTGAACAGAGTAAAACTGCAGCTTTCTCAGCACCCACTTAATTCAGCTGCTGTGACTTCTGTGTATTGACTTGACCTAAATTATTTAACAAGTGATGTTTATTAGAATGAGCAGCACATATGCTTGCCCTGTTCTTATTCTTCTCTAGGCATCTGTCTATGGCAGCAGTTTGGGAGGGAAGGGAATGATGGAAGGGAAAGAAAGCTGCTGATTTTTGTTTGGAGTTGGTTTTTTTCAGGCTGATAAATTCTCTGGTGACTACAAAAGGTATTTAATGGGTGAGGTGGAATAAGGCCCACTGAAATGTCCCATTTGCTGCAGGGTGTGGGATCTAGCCAGACAGGATTGACCCACTCCCCTTCCCAGCCAGGTCCATGAAGGCGTTGTTCTTCTGCTGGCTTTGCCAGTTCACCCCATTGTGGGGAGTTATGGCTGCACTGGTGCTCTGTGGCACAGAGACTGGATGCAGTGGGAGGGGGATGCTCGGACAGAAAGGCGGCGATTTCCTCTTCAGACAAGAGGGGAGAAGCTGGGGGTCAGCACCAGTGTCATAGTGTCTCAGGCCTGATGATCTGGAAGAACATTGTCAACTTCACAGTATCAGCCACAGACCCTCACAACCCCAGACAGCAAGTAAGAAATATAAAGTCCTGAAATTTTCTCCCAAAACAACTCTTCTAGTGATACTTCCACACATCCCAAACCATCAATCCCTTTCCCCAGAATCTAGCTATGGCAGGATCCTTGTACACTGGGCATGGCATAGTGTTTGTTAGCTTTACTCTCCTTGGTGATTAGATACTTTACTTCCAGTCTTTATGCTGTCAGCTGCTCTACCCAAAAGCAATGCCTGGGATTTGACTTTTAAAAGCTGTTTCTTGGGGCATACAGCACGCTGGTGGCAATGCCTCCATGAGGTTTTACAGGTGTACTGCTTCTGAAGACCATCTGTTCTTCTTAGAGAAGCTGGGCTCCACTGCTGTTCACCCCAAAGGATCAAGAGAAATGAAGGAAGATGCAACAACTCGTCTGGACCCATTCTTCACCAGGAGGTATGAAAGATGCAAGTGGGAAATTGCTAGTTCTGCTTCCTCCAGAACCTAACTGCGCATGGCAAATTGGGCAGGCAGAGCATGGATTGTTACATCCTGTAGGACAAACAGGATTAACAGCCCTGGTGTTAGCCAAACATAGAATTATAAAAAACAGGGATGGAAGGGCTCAAACAACATCTTGTCCACCCCAATTCCACAAGGCACCATCTGCTGTTTGCCTAGTCAGCTCTTAAAAGCCTCCCACGATGGAGATGTCACTGCCTTTCCAGGCAACTTTCTCCACTGCTTTTTCTGCCATTGCTGTCAGGAAGCTTTGTTCTCATGTCAAATTTTTCTCTCTTTCTACAATTATTCCTTAACCTCACCAAAGCAGTCAGGGAAAAAAAAAATGTTTCCTTACTGAGGCTTTTTGTGGTTTTAGAAACCATTGTCAACTCTGTCTTCAGTCATCTCTCAGTTAAGCCTAATTCTTTCACTCTTCCCCCTGTTAACATGTTTTCCACCATCTATGCTTGCTCTTGTATGTCACTAACTGGGTCAGAACTCTTGGAGTGTGGTGATAGCGTGTCCGAAAAAGGACCCAGCAGTCTTTCAACTGGTGATGTTCATCCTCGAACCATAAACTATTTTTCAGGCTCACTTTTTCCATAAGGCATTTCAAATCCTGCCTTCCAGACATGCACAGAGCCCTTTCCAGATGTGTGTAGAGCTCACCCTCAGCTGCAGATTTAATAATCCCCTGGCCCATCCACCAAGCTGTTTTAATGAAAACATGGTATTATAAAGCACCCACTCAATAAACCTTTACAGTCTGACAACAAATAATTGAAAACTTATCTCTAGGTCTGTTTATCCTTTTTCCATTGGACTATTCTCTAGTTTGTGTAGCTCCATGTCCATAGCAGACTGACATCCTTGTTTTACTCAGTTTGTACAGTGAAAGCACCAGCATGAGTTTCCAAGGGAGTCACGCTAGGTGCAGCCTCCAAAGAGGTGGATTTTTCCCTTGCAGGAGCTCCCAGCACAGCAACATGACTGTAGACAGTTGAGTTCCACTTCTGGTAGCTGCAGTAAATGAAAGACCAGGCTCCACAGTGTGTTTAGGAAGGGAAAGCTTTCTGGAGCCATTAAGTCACTAACGTCCGTGCAGTCAGACCTGAAAGAAAGGTGCTGAATTGATGGATGTACTTGTCATATTTATGGTTTGTAGCAGAGTGATGAATGTGCTTTGTGGTTTATAATGTGATGCTCATTTACCTCTCCTTTTTAAGATCTGCCTGATTTATAGAAGCCAGTGTTACTATTGCGTTTCAGTGGGGTGACAGGGATAATATTAGAGCACAGAGGTTTGTCAATTAGTCTTGAATGACAAAGCCAGGCTCCAAATGGCTGCCTCTGATTGGGAAGATTTAACACTGGAGAAAATTGATCCATTTTAAATACATCTCTGGTGCAGGAGTGACCCACTGATTTATGTCCCTACCCAGCATTTTGTGGAAGTCCTAATTTATGGGGATACAGCTCCAGCTGCCTCAGTCAATTCACAGAGGTGTGTTCCAGCACACAGCACACCTGGCTGCAGCAGATGTCAGGTACCACTACCCAGCTGTAACAGAACACCCCAGAGCCATCCCTTCCCTGCTTTTCTCATGATGGTTAATGGTTTGGAGTACGTTTGTTTTTATTACCCATGGAGAAGCACTTGATTTTTGGGAGTCAGGGGTTCTGTATGCACCAGAAAGGGTGGGTGCAAGGTCTCTAACCATGTGAGTTAGGGCAGGCACTGCTGAGAGCTTTGACTTATCAGACTTAACACGCACCAGTGTCCATGTTTTCAACCTCTGCTTTGCCATGGAGACTCTGCTGACTTTTTTTAGCAGGTCTCTTCCTCCATCAGCCTCATCTTTCCCTCCACTTTAAAGCTAATGGAAGTATTTAGCTCACACATGTAATTAGCACTCAAGCAGCACTCTAAAATCACCAAGCACATGTGTGTTCTAAGTTTTTTCACCCCAGGAAGGCAAATGCCTATGTGTAACACAAAATCACATCATACTATTATTTCTGGTAAGATCTTCGATGTGCATTTAGCTCAAAATTCTTTGCCAGGCTACTGGAAATGCATTTAGTCATCAAGCTAAATATAGCAAAACATCTGAGGTGGAGGCAAGAAATTTAGAAAAGTGAAAATGTGTGCAGACAGAGAAGCCAAGATCACCCATTTAAATCAGTCAGCACACCTAGCTCTTTTTTATTTGCTGTCTTGGACCCTCTGGATTTTGTTTACTCCTGCAGAATTTTACAACAGCTGCCCCTTGGGAGTGCATTGTACACTGAATTTTGTCCCTGGGACAGGAACATTTTAAACAGCCAGATGGTGTGGGAAACAAAAAGTTGGATGCACGGGTGCCTGGTGCTGCACAGGTGCATGGAGGTCAGGATGAGTAGTGGGGACAGCTTTGTTTTGGGAGGGGAGGAGCAGACCCAGCCAGAGGTGCTGTCAGGGATGGGGTGGAGAGGTGCCTGCTGGTGGGTTCCAGGGTCACAGCTGGTACAGGGCTGGGAACATAAAGATGTGGTGGGGTTTGGGGAGGAGCCTCATCTGTTGGCTCAAACAAAACCAAACCCCCATGACCTAGGATGCTTTTGAAGGCTGCTGAGAGCACCTCAGCACCAGCGCCTCCTGAGATAGCCCTGGAAAAATGCCGCCTTCCCATGGAAAATGTGCATAGTAAATCATATGTTAGCAGTGATGTGGCAGTCAGGCTCTGTCACCAGAAAGGCCATAGACAGCCTATATATTGCTCTGAAGTGGGTCTCCTGCAGGTTAGTTCTTACTGCTATTTTTAGGCTGAGGCACTTTATGCCTTCAACTTTCCCCCCCTTTTTCTCACCATCAAATGGCTGTGAACTCTCTCACAGTTGACAGAAATTTGTATCTTTCAGCAGTAATAGATCCATCATGACTAGGCTGAAGTAACTGAATGCAGAAATGCATATTTGAGATGCTGTTCATTTTAATAAACTACACTGCATGAGTGGAATAGATATTGAATTTAACATATAGCGGCATGATATAATTCTTACTAAGTGGTATCTGGAATCAGTTTTCAATCTAATTTCCCTTTTGTAGTTTGGTTTTTTGTGGTTTTTTTTTTTTTTTTTTTTTTGGTTTTTTTTTTTAATAAATAGATTTTATAAAGATCAGCAAATTAAGTTTTGGGCATGTAGCAGGTTTTCCTTGTGATGAAGAGGCAAGTATAGTTAAGCATCCACCTGTACACTTAGGGGACTGAGATTGTTTGTTGGCCCTGATACACTGTAACTATCTGAATTTATCTCATAAGTGAAAAAATTGAAATTTTCTGAGGTCCAGCAGACTTTTGAAAAGGTAAGGCTTGTGTCAAGGTTAATTAGGACATAACTTTGGAATGGCACCAAGGTAGCTGGCCCAACATGGAAAACAGAGCCATCAGGCTGGCCCTCACCCAACCCTGTGAGGCTCTGGAAGATTGGATGCAGCCATGCAGCCAGAGAGGCTCCTGCCCATGCCCTGGGGTGAACTGGTAGGAGGGATGGCTTTGCTAAGATGAAAGACAGCTCTTCACAAAGAACCCCTCTCTACACTTCTGCCTTTGTCCCCACTGTGCCCTTCAAAATGGGGCTCAGGCTGGAAAGTAAGAGTTCCATATAGACATGGTTTCTTTCTCCAGATATCATCATCGTTGTCGTCGTCGTTATTATTATTGCCATAAATTGCACAGGTACAAAGCCAAGAGGAACATCATCATTACCCAGCCTGCCTGAGATGGGCAGTGGGAACAGAGGTGGTGTTCCTCCTCATCACCAGCCTTCAGGGAGGAGGCCTGTGCACAGATGGACAGGTTTGGTGGATGTTTCCTATTAAAACAAACAGGGGGAAGACAATATAATATATCGCAGTCATTAAGAAGAGAAAGAGTTGATTTCCCCAAAGGCTTTACTACAGGACTTCAGCTCAAAGTAGCTGGCACCTTGTGCCACATGACCATCATCTGTCATCTGTCATTTCACCCCTCACTGGAGCCAAGCTGTCTGAGCAAACTCATCTTTCTGGCTGCTGCTTTCCCAGTGAAGTCTGAGCCAGCCTTTTGCTCCATGACAACACACTGAATCCAGCCCAGCCTCTCAGCAGCCAGAGCTCTCACCATCTGATGGGGGGTTTGTCTTAGCTTGGTTCCATGCTGGAGGAAAACAAGCACATCTCACCACTGGGCTCCCCAGCTTTTGGCAGAACACAGAAGATGGCACAGCATGTGAAGCATGCCCTCATCCCCTGCAGATGTACCTCTAGGTCCAGACCACTGCAGGGATGCATCACCCCAGTCACCTCTGTGCAGGGGTCCAAGCAGATACCTCAAACTGACTCTTTCCATGAAGAATATGGACACATAAGGCTTAATCCACTGATCATGGGACTTATACCACTCCTAACCTTTCAGTCTGGGCTTGACAGAGTAGGCTCAAGTGAAAAAAAGGCTCTGCACTGCTCCAAATTCCTGTAGCAACAAGCCAACCACACAGCCGTGATGAGCAGCAGAGACCAGGCTGCAGGCATGTTAGCAAATAACTGCTGTACAGACTGTTTATTGTCCACTTGATGCCAGTCCTTGTCAGCATCAATATCCCAATTTCTCTTGCTACAAACAAAGGTTAAGTGAGTCCAATTACTCTAGTAAGGTAATATCAATAATGCTACTAATTACAGCAATCGCCTTATGGATCATTAGTTTGTGATTATGACTTTGTCAAGTGCTTTGGCAATATTTTGCAAGAATCACTCACAATGTGTCATGGAAAAGAAATATCTTCTTGGCATTGCTAGGCTCTTCTCTGTATAAATGATTCTAAAAGTTTGTGTGAAGTCTGCCAGAAGCTTCCTAGGAAAAGAGATGCCTGTCTGTATTTGCATCTTCACACAGTAGGAAGAGGATAATGGCAAGAGAGGGGTGGAGGGGTCCTACCTTATGCAAATGGCAATTCATTTTTTTGAGTCCTGAAGAATTTCAGAAAACAGAATCCCATGCAAATAAAATGGACTCGGGTTGTGTGAGGTACTGACATGTTTTTCTAATAAGAGGCATTATTGTCCTTACAGCCTCCCTGGAGAGTCTTGGCATGTCTTATTTTATTTGAATAAATAATTAATTTAGTTTAATTAAGATCATCCAACAGTCTGGAGATAGGTTTTACTAATTCAAAATGCATGAGAAGGTCTAGGTATGTAGATGGTATCCACGGAAACTGATTTTTCTCTTTCTGTTGAAGTGGAGGTGGCAATTGGAAAGCTCTCTCTGTCCTGTAAATTTTCCTTTGCCTATAGCTCTGCTGTCAGAGCAGTGGTGACCAGAGACAGGATATTCCAAAGACTTGGGAACCCTTCTGTGACTCCTTCTTTGGTCACAAACAAGTGAGTTCTTAGTGCCTGCATCACACCAAGGAATTTTTGCTCATTTAACAGCTTTTCCAGGGCTTTTCCCAAGACCCTCTCCACATGACCATATTCCACATTTTCAACTCCTTGCTTAAGTGAGTACTAAAATCATTGAAACACAACTTTAATTAAAAATAAAAGGGAAATTGAATTTAAAGTCAGAGAAGACATCATTATAGTCCACTAATCTCGCTTGTGCACATGACAGATCATAAATTTCACCCTCCACTTCTTGCACCAATATGCAGTAGAATTAAAATGCCTGTTCTAGAAAAGGTCCTTGTCTGGAAGATAAGGTTCCTCGGCTCATCATCCCATTAACAAATGCAAGGACTCTTTAGCATTTTGAAGGATCTTCTAAAGGTCTGAAAGCCTTATGAAGCTAAAACAAACAGCTGGAAGTGAGATTTATTCACAGACAATCCCAGGGTACTACAATATCCCTGGAACATGTAGGCATCTTGTCTACACTTGCTTTTCACTGTTGTTCTGGACTTGCTGTAGGAATCAAACTGGCAGAATAACTGTGATGGAAGTCCTGCTACTCACTAAATTTTCAGAAATGGAGAAAAGTCTTTCTTTACAGTTCCAGCTTTAACAGTGAAACTCATGGCTAAATGTCTGCCAAGTTGCATGGCTGGACAAATGGTTCAAAAATCCAGGGACCCCAAAGAGCATAAGAAGGTAAATATCAGGTGAACATGACTGTAGAAAAATGGCATCCAGAAAATGCAGCATCTCAGACCAATTTCTGCCAAAACGAATTTGATAGGCACTAGCACTTTGTTGGCCATAAAGATGCAATACAAGCAATCATATATCTGGACAGCTGAGAAGACAAGGACTTGTCCTTATTTCTCATTGCGTACCTCTTAGACTCTAGGAAGATGGCTCAGGCAAGGCTGAAAGCAATATTCAGTCCATAATCATGTGAAATATTTAACAGAGAAAGCAGATGTTTAATAAGATTTTAAATTACTCATTAGAGAAAACCTTAAGCAAGAGACAATATACACAAGCACATTAAACAGGACAGCATCATGTTTTTTTCTATTCCCTTTTTTAATGTACAAGCAGACAACTGAAGAGAAAAAATCCCTTAAACTATTGTAATAATGCAGCTCCTGTCCACATCATTGGGATACCAGCTGGAAAAACATAATTCACCTTCAATTTCATTTGGCAAGATGGGAAGACCAGATGAATTGAGATCATGTGCAGCTTTGGGTCGCAAGAATAAAATCTGCACTCTTTGTTTTCCATGGTCAGCATTGATTTACCCTCACTTGAACTGAGAGGTTATTTAAGCAGTAATTTCAGCTTCCTGCAACACAGAAGCAATAAATAGATTCTCTTGTGCATTTGAGACATTTTTACTAAGCACATTCATGGGGAGACAACTGTTGATTATCCTTCAAAGACAACTGAAATAATAATTATGATAAAATGTCAGAGGAGAAGTATGGCTTCAAGCACACCTGCCATTTGTTTATCCCTGTCACGCTCATAAATATCCACCTTTCTCCTCTTTTTACTTAGGGCTCCAGGAAATGGGAAGTGATGTTGTATAAAGGCACTGGGAGTTAATTTCTTTTTCCTCATGGAAACATTTGGCCTGTCCTGAAGACCCTGCATTGCTTGGTTGTGCTTTAAGCAAACCAAGAAGCCCAGCCCAGACTTGATGTGACTGTTTTCCCCTGCCTACTAGGGCACAGAAAGGACCATAGCCTAGCTGTGTGTGTCAGTGCTCAGGTGCATGAGAGGTGGCTGGACACCACTGTTATCCCACCTTTTGCGTTGTGGTTTGTGCAACCTGACTTTTGCCAGTCCCTTCAGCAGGGGTACAAGAGGGCTCATCCACCTGGTCCATGAGAGTACACCAAGGAGACACCAAAAATTCAGCACCAACAATTCCTATCCAAGCAGTAAGGGCATGGTTTAGTGGCAGGTTTGGTAATGTTAAGTTAATTGTTGGACTCAATGATCTTAAGGATCTTTTCCAACCTAAATGTTCCCGAGGCACAAGGAGCAGCCCTTACCCAGGCAGGCACAGACCCTTGCTAATTGGGCTGCAGCACTTCCACGACCTTACCCCCATGGAAATGTGCTACATGGATATAGGGAGCTCAACTAAATGCTGCCTCTGAGAGAAGAAGACTGACTCTCTTCACTCTGCTGCTCCCTGTATGCACACCCCATTACCACAGTCAGGCACTAAACAAGTGTCTGAGCACTGTACAAGTGTAGGATCCCCTTCCACCTACTCCCTCTAGTCCAAAAATTATGCCTTTTAAGGAAAGTCAAAATGAGCCTCATGTAGCTGATTTAGGGCTGTGAAAATTCACAAAGCTGCCACTCCATCCCCAGCACTGGGAGTATGCACCACACAGCTAAAAGAGGAGGTGCAGCTGACTGATTCCTGCTTTCTCAGTGCCTCCATTCCTGAGCAAAGCATCTTTTGCTCATACTGTGCTAGAATTAGTTCCCTGGCTGAATAAAACACTACAGCCTGCAGAGCTGTAATTTTGGCACTGCTCACCAGCACTAAAACCAATTTTGAAAAAGAGAAAACAAAAAGGAATACCATATCTGTCAGTTCTTGGCACTAATCAGTGAAAAAGGCTTCACTTCAGTGACACCAAATGAACATAAAGGTAATTGAAATACAACAGCCAGCAGGCTGACCACCTTTAACAGTATAGTCTCTGTGCCAATTTAAGAATTATTTGGATTTTTCTTAGGGGATTTTCATATGTAGAATTACATTAACATATAGGACCCCTGTAATATGCCAAGCCAACAGCCCTAAAGATCACTCTCCTCTCTTTATAAACAAAACAGATTAAATCCAGAGAACAGCCGCTGCTCCTCTCAGGGAGCCTCATCCTGTCCATCAGAGATGCAGCTACTCTAGATCATTGTGTAGTTACTGACCAGTACTGGTACAGGCACTAGAGCAATCCAAACAAAGACCTCTATCCCCATGTCTGTACCTCTGACCTTTAATCAGGAGCCACCAGCCTGTGGTTCTGAGTCAAGACTCAGAAACAGTTCAAGCCCAGCTCAAATGTAGGATCTGTACCATGACAGAGGCATGGCAGTGCAGGAGCTGCAGGTAATCCAGTTCCCCAGCTGTGATGGGAAATGGATTAAACTTCATAGTCCCATCCTCATGTCTGAGTCAAACCAATCCCTGTGGCAGAGTAATGGAGAGAAGGCTCTCAGCTGGGTGTGAGAAATATGACACAGTGATTATATGGAAGATTATGATGAGATTTATTACTAATACAATATCTAAATATTGCCAATGCAGTATCTAAACAACAGGTTTATAATCTATTACAATGGCTTAATTACAGTATTATCAGGTCATGCTCCATCCTGTTGAGTCTAAGTGCAGCTAGGCACACTTAGTGTCCAATTTGGTCAACAGTTTAAAGGGTTATAAGCAGATTTGACTAGAAATGTACATGTTTACAGTCTTTGGCCCTGCAGAATTCCCAAATACAAAACAACAAAGCACCTATTACCTATTTTAGGATTTTATCTCTCTATTTGACCAGATATTAGTGCTTTTAAATCATATGTCCGAAAGTCAGTGTTCCCTGCATTTAGACTGCATGGACCCTGCAGGCTGCAACTTTGGGAGACCAATTTGCCAAGTTGTCCCAGTCTCCAGCAGTATTTTATGCCCTTCTGTAAGACAGTGTGCAGCAAGTCAAGTGAAACCATCTCAACTGCCCCACCAATGGAATGCAATAATTATGCAAGCAACCAGAGAGTACCTCCTGCAATACCCACCTGGCTCTTATCTTAGGACACATTGCCATCAGAGAAAGGTATGTATGAGTGGGAGAACAAATTCAAAGACCCAACTAGCTTTTCTTGCAGTCCCCTCTCACCATGAAGAAAAAGGATTTCTGGCCAGGCTTTGTCAATTTCTGCCTGTAAATCTCTCCCAAAAATTCTCCCAGCCTTGGCTCCAGGAAGCACATGATGTCTGCTGATCCTTGGCTGTCAAAAGTTGTTGACATGATTTTGTAGGATCAGGAAAGCTGGACACATCTATACCATAGGTAGTATTAAGTGGTCTGAAGTATTCCTAAAGAATAAAGTCCCTTGGAGGCAAGGGATTGCCCAGGCAGCAGTCCTGCCTAGCTCTTAGCCACAGTGTCCAATCTGCTCTCACATGAGATGTGAGTGTTTCTTGCCACGACTGAAGAGTTAATAAAGCACTGACCCCAAACATAGAGGTTTATGGATCGCAGAGATCGGATTAGCCCAGCCTGTGATGAGGAGCAGTGCACACCTCACCCAGGTCACGGGTTCCTCTCCTTCACACACATCTGGATGTGGCCTTTAGGGATATGAACCAGCACAGCTCGCTGGGCAAGTCATCTCTCTTCAGAACAGAGCTGGATGGAGTATGAATGCTGTGTGTAAAATGAGGAAACAAGGACCCAAGGGCTGACAAGATTGACTACCAACAGCAGTGGCCTCATTTCATAAACCTTGGTCACCTCCAGTCTCCTCTGAATCCAAGTCAGTTTTGGTTTTCATTCTGAATTCCTCAGACCCAACCTACCTTTCAGTGAGTCTGCTTTTGAGATTTCTTGCTTTGCAGACTGGGAAAACTGGCTTGTTAAAACATTTAGATGGGGAGGGCTAAGAGCATCTCCTCTATCTGTAATTCAGGCAGAGAACAGAGGGTGCAACTGCAGGGCACATCAGAGCACGCTGATTAGTCTGTCAGGAGCAACTTAAGATGGCAAATTTTAAACTCTTATTTCTGATCATAAAATGCCTGCAAACACATCAAGACTTTTGCACCTGCACCTCATTATTCAAAATTATTTGATGAGCAATATGTGCAAACATGTTTAACTGCACATGGATCATCTACAAATCATTTGGTGTGACCTTCACTCAAGAGTTCAACATTCACATACTGCCAAGTGTGTCACTGCATATGACTGTGGTACTGTCAACCACCCCATTCTTTTCAGCCTTGATTCTTAGGGCTGAAAAAGGGGAAACATTCCTGCAAGAAGGATCAGAGAAGAAAACTAGCAGAACATTTTGCTTTTCTGTGAGATAAAATTCAGACAATGAAGGCAGGGTTCAAATTTAGAAGTATTTTCATCCTTTCCTGTCTAAAGTATCAAGAAAGGCATAAGCCTGATCAATGGACTATTTGGAAAACATCACATTTTCTCTTCATGGTCTCAAAAAGTAATTGCATTTGCATACATGAGGATGTTCCTCTTTGCAGTGGAATATCTTTCTCACTGATTTCACATCTGATAATTGCTTTAGCACTGGGAGCCTGGGTAGAGCTATTAAATGGCCTGTAGTGTCATTCAGTCCTCTTTGTAACACAGATCCCGCCGATGCACCAGTTCTCCTCCTCTCTATTTGCTTAACTTTGCTCTCTTTCTCCTGGAGCCAAAAAGGGAGGAAAGAGGAAAGAACCAGTGACAGACGCCACTGATATTCCTTGATAAAAGGAACTCCTACACCACAGTGATGGGCGAGAGGAACCTAGGAAAAAATCAAATTTGACTGACAGCCTCAGTTCTGGATCTCTTGCCTGAGGTATTGGCATGATAGTGCTAAAGGTCTTCTCTCTAACACAATAATATTTCACATACCTGCCAAGCACGCTGATTTGAATGTATTCATCTCCCAGTTTCTGTCACCACCTATCATGGTTCATCACAATCACTGCTGCATTATTAATAATCCTTCCTCTGTGTATATGTGCATGTTTGTAGCCCAGATGGAAAAGAGCTCCACCTGATCAACAGCAATCTCAGTGGAGGGCACCATGTGGGGATTTGGAAAAAATTCACAAGAAGTCTGCTCTTCTATGTCAGTTTGAGAAACAGTCCATCACTAGTTAAAGCATCCTCTCCAGCTGGCCATGCAGGATACAGGTGAAGTGACAGGGAAGAGAAGAAGGGTTTACTTATTTTAATGGAACTAATCAGGAAGTTATCCTGATAAGATCAGAGTGTGAAGAGTGTGCAGGTGAAAGGGGATTTCACCCCAAAACTCTGCAGGAAACCATGGAAGGAAGATAACAGCTTTGCCTGGCTAAAGACCTCACTAGGAGGGCATCATGCAACATTTTAGTGAGCTGACAGCATTGTCAATAGGATGACAATATCCTATTTTAACTGGTGAAGTGGGAAAATTGTGTCTGGTGGCACAGCAGAGCAATAAAGAACCTCATCTATTAGTCATGGCTCCTGATGGGAAAGAAAAAAAAAAGAAAATCACTAGCATGAAAAGGGCCAAGGAGAACTGACATGTAATCCCTACTTCAGAAAATTCTGGGAAAGGGCATTAATAGCCCTGTGTTTCCCTTAACACTAGAAATGTTTGATGGCTCTCCAGGACACAGGAACATGAGCACTGATATTTCCAGAGAAGGATCTACTAATAAATGCTAATAAATCCTAATCTGTGTTTTGCCAGAGGGCACCTCTCTTTCAAACAAACATGTATGTTCATCACCATCTTCCCCTGAAAACAGAATGGCAATCAAAACGGTATCCCAGCCCCCAAAGATATCCCCCTCCTCCCCCATTATTTCCTCTGTGTGAGCCATCTACAGCACTTTAGAAGGCTCTGATTTTACCTGTAGGGCCCAGATGGTTAAATGGAGAGTCTTTCATCCTTGGCAGAATCACCTTGGGACTCACGTCACAGCAGATTTGCAGCTTTATCTGTCCTTTGTTCCCCAGCACATGGAGTTTCATGGTCGATGAATAATCATCTCTTTGGAAACCATCTCTTTCCAAAGTACTAAACATGATGGTTGGTATCTTCCTCAAGAAAAGACAAGGCCAAATGAGCATGAGAGTTGAATCTGTCCTTCAGCTCTGAACTCAGTTACTCTGGAGAGTACTCAAAAGCCATGCACTAGGCTTGGCATATATTTATTTCTTTGACAGAAAGCTTAACTTGTCACTCTGGCAATAAGGTTTGATTCTCACAAGTGCTTCTCAAAGCAGCATGTGCATCATTAACATCCCTCCCATCCGTGCCTTGAGGTACTTCCCATCCTACAGTGACTCTTCCTTGGCTGCAGAATTGCTGCTCTGCATCTGCAGCCTCCTGTGGTGGGACTGAGGCTTGGGGTGCACTGTTCATGGCTTACAGCAGCTGCGAAGGTGAATCTTTGTTAAGATTCCATCCTGGGAATGAGAGAAGTTGAGTTGAGCCTCATGTTCCCTTCAAGTACTTCCAGAGGGACGCAGAAACCCCTCACAAAAGAGTGTGGCACAGGGGTGAGCATGTTTAAGCTCATTTCAACTGTCTGCCATGCTCTGACAAAGAGATGTCCATCTTGCCTCAGGAGCAGGATTTTTCAGGTTTTACCCCAATGCATGTGATCCAATACCTGCTCTTTTTGCCTTGCCTCAGGTATGTTGTAAAGGGTTGTGAAAATAGTCCAGCCTCTTTAAAATCCAGACACAGCCTTTGCATCCATGACCTCAAGGAGTGGGGCAATACAGTCCATGGATAAACTACATGCAGCATTTAAAAAAAAAAGAAAATCACTCTAAAGCTGCTGCCCTTTAATTTCAGTGAATGACCCCTTGTTCCCGTGTTGCAGGACAGAGTTTAAAGAAAAAGAAAGGAGAGAAAGGAAGAAGCAATCAATTTCACTTTCCATCTTTAATCATTGTGAATGTCTCAGACAAGGCTCCCTACAACTAGTCATCATTTCTGGCTAAGAGTTCCTGCAATCTCTCATCATCTGTAAATTCAATGACACTTGTATCTTCACTGACCTTCTCTGGACCTTTCAATATCTCCTACATTTTTCTTCACCTGACAAACAATGATTTCTGACCTCTCATCAGCTTGATCCTTCCTGTTGTCCTCTGAAAGGCAGCCTGTTGCATTATTCAGCCAGTCCCTGACTATTGCTTGCTTTCTGCTGATTTAAAAGTAGGTACTGGAGTCCCTGTTTTCAAAGCCAAGTCCTTCATTTTAGGCAGATTGTCAGTGAAAGACCAAGTTGATAAAATCTTTACCCAAACCTCAGAAGAAAGCTTTCAAAGTGAGTTATCCCCTCATTTCCACTCCTAACACACACACAGAGCTGGATATTGCTGTTGACAAGCCTGGAGAGAACAACAAGAAGCAGTTTTTATTGCTATGGCATCGACTTGCTTTGGAAGCTGCTCATCGTTTAGCTCTTTGGGGCTTTTTTGCCCTTAAAATAAGCTGTAGTTTTGGAGTAGGGCTCAAGATGGGTCTTGGAAAACACAGTGTCTGCTGCTAGCAGAAACTGTGAGTGCATTGGTCTGTGTACTCTCATGCCTCTTTGTCCTTCTCTGTAAAACATTCAGTGATGCTGTGGACCTGCATTGCAAGAACATTGATGGCTGCTAATGAAGAGCTCTAGGAAAGGGCTGGCTGTTATCCTACATCAGTAATTTCCCTTGGTTTTGGACTGGCCTGTGCAAAGGGCCCCTCCTCCAAAACATTCCATCTCCCCATCCTCACAGGATATCAAAGCAAGAACATGGTCTCCCCCAGCCCTACCCACTGCTGTCTTACAGCCCAAAACATTGCCCAGGCCACTGGCTTGCCTGAGAAGAACACATGAACCTCTGTGAGCCCAGCTTTCTCCTTCTTCTCCCCAGGCTTCTTTGGGCAGCAACAAAACATTCCACGCTGAAGACACTGCAAGTGTCAGCAATGGCTGTGAGGAAACAAACCAAAACAAACCAATGCCATTCACACACCACAGCTGCTCCTGCAGCTCTCTGCAAACTTCTTCAGTGCTGCATCACTAGGCCAGTTCTTTCTTTCCAGATTTGCTGCAGAGCTCTGGCAGCCGGGCTCTTATTTTTTTTTCCATGAAACCTGAGTTGCTGAAAAGCAGCTAGAGGCTTCTGCCAATCTTTCCCTTTCATCTCCTTGCTAAGGCTTCCTGCTGCCCACAATATTATTGCACTCATGCTCAAACTACCCCAGCTTAACTGGTTTCTGCTGCCAGCTCTCCAGAGGACAGGAGGGATGGGATGAGAAGAAAACGTTTATTTTCTATGCTGGGTTTCTTTCCTATGCTTGGTTTCTTTTCCACTTGGAAAAGTGGCAGAAGTGATGATTATCATGTGTGTGCTAGCAAAGGCTAGAAATCCTAGAAATCCTGTGCCATATCCTTTTCATGCTGTGAATCACTGACCTTGAGTAGAAAATAATCTGCTGCTAAGCCACATTACAATGGAGTACATGCAATGTGGGCAGCTCTGCTGATGTTTGTCTGTCTTTGTTTTACTATTTATATCTGTAATTGCCCTGAAGAGAGAAATTAATTACAGCCTGTCTCCTTATCCAGAGATTTCGTTCATATTACGAACCCCTGAAAGCACAACTCAAGCAGTTTCTGATTACCAGTGAAAGCCTCAAACAGGAATACAAGTTCTTAATTAATCTCTCCCTCTTTCCCTCCTTTCAAATAATGATTTCATGACATTTATGGTGGAAAAAAAAAAGGAGAAGAAGAAGAAAGCATGAGTTAGAGGTTGAGAGCAGAGAAACCATTTTCTTCCCTATAGAAGAGAATTGCAAGAGAATTGCAAGAAGAGAATTGCAAGGTAGATTCTGGCTGAAGATTTCAGGCATCATATGGGGCATTTCTCCTCCTCTAGAATAGTGGTGGAAGTTGGACAATAAAAACTGAGCATCCCATTTGCACAGTCCTTCACATCCCCAAGGCTCTCATGGTCTTCCACCTGCTGAAAAATCAGATATTTTCTACATAAATGGGATTCAAACAATTATGCTTTGTGCAGATGAGTTAATGCACATGTGTCTGTCTGTTCAGTTGTCTGCCTTTCTTTTCCTCACTCCCCTGAACTCACTGGGCAATTTTAGCTGATTTTAACTGGAATAACAGGCATAAATTAAAGGTTTCATAGAAAAAAATAGGATGTCTGTGTAGAGGACATAATCTCCATGTCCTAAATTGTGGAAAGTCTGCTGGCTGAACTCACAGCTCATTAGACTCAAGACAGTTCGTATGGACAGGAAACCTCTTAAATGCCCCAACCTCAGGAAAAAGTTTCAGTTGGAATGGCTTGACCCAGATCTCATTAGTTCCACTTGTCATCAACTCTTCACTCCTTTCCTCTTGTGCCTCTTACAGGCTCCCAGCAGGTTTTCTGTACCTTTTGGGCCACCAGCAGTCTCCTCTACGGGTACTGAATCCCCTCCCTCTTTTCCATTCTTAACAGTGAATAGGGATGGGGAAGGACAGAATTTCCATCTCTGCTCCTCCAACATCCATTTGTCCCTCTGGATGCTTAGGCAGAACAGAGGCTCTGTTTTCCCTGTTTCTCTTGCAATGAAATAATAGGAAGAAACTATCTTTTGTTCTCACCTTCCTCTAAAGTGCCCTTGAGTGAGAGGATAACTATTTTGCTTTATGAGTATTACTTCCCAGGTGATTTCCCTCTTCCTATGTTACTACTAATCTGCTAATCTACAGCCACTCATGGGGATGAGACCTTGTTAGGGCCCAAGGACAGCGATGGAGGTCATCAAGGGCCATTTCCATTGATGGATTGCACAGCCAGGGCGGGGACTGGGGAGCACCACTACCAAAACTGAAGCACATGCAGCTGGGGATGCTGGCAAAGGCAGCAGTCCTCCAGCCCCACCTGACCATCCAGCCTGTGGGTGTGAGGCAGCACAGCAAGGTCAGGGACTTCCTGTGTCAGAGCAGTGCCAACAGCCTGGGGAACCTCCTTAAGGCTGCTGGGGTGGCTACGTAGGGTAGTTTAAGCTGTATCACTGTCTCCTGCTGGGGGGCTCACCATTTGACTGCTTGCTTTGGAAGGGAATCCTGTGGTGGAGTGCCTCGTAAGAGGTTCCTGTACAAAGTCCTGCTCAGCTCTCAGATAAGCAGCTTGTATCTGAAGGCACTGTTTATGTCTGAGTTAATTCCTCTCCCTTAGAGGTTATGGAAGGATTTGAGCAGTTTATTCTCAGAAAAAGCAAGGGAGAGTCTCTCCCCATGGTGATACCTGTGGGAACCCTGAAAGAAGCTGGGTGTTCCTGTCCTGCACCTGTCTGATCTCCAAGTCAGAGAAAGCTGCACAGCTACAGGTAAGGAAAATTCATCCTCTGATTTTAGAAAGGAAAGTCAAGCTCACTGTTAATTAAAGCAGGAAGTCTAATTGTTTCTGTTAAGATAGTGTAGATAGGACCCCACATGAGATCTTGTCCTTGCTGTAGAGTGGATTAGGAAGAAAACAAACAAGCATGTTGGGAAAAGCAAAGATTGCTCATTATCAGCATTTCCTAGAAGACTGTTGGAGCAGATCATGAGACTCACAAGCATGTCAGAAGAAACCAGATACATAAATATTAGAAGTCATCTTCTTAGATGGTGGGAATATATTTTTATAGACAACATGTATGAGGGCATCGAGTCCTTAATTAGTAAATTTGCAGACTACACTAAGCTGGGAGCTTGTGTTGATCTATTGGAAGGAAGGAGGGCCTGCAGAGAGACTTAGATCAGTTGGATGGATGGGCAGAGTCCAACAGCATGAAGTTTAATAAGTCTAAGTGCCAAGTTCTACATTTTGGCCACAAAAATCCCCTACAGCGTTACAGGCTGGGGACAGTGTGGCTGGACAGTGTTCAGGCAGAAAGGGACCTGTGGGTGCTCTTTGACAGATGGTTGGATATGAGCCAGCAGTGTGCCCTGGTGCCCAAGAAGACCAATGGCATCCTGGCCTGCATTAGGAATTGTGTGACCAGCAGGAGCAGAGAGGTCATTCTTCCCCTGTACTCGGCGCTGGTGAGACCACATCTTTAGTGCTGTGTCCAGTTCTGGGCCCCTCGGTTTAGGAAGGACATTGAGATGCTTGAGCGCATCCAGAGGAGGCAACGAGGCTGGTGAGGGGCTTGGAACACAAGCCCTGTGAGGAATGTTTGAAGGAGCTGGAGTTATTCAGCCTGGAGAAGAGGAGGCTTAGAGGTGACCTTATTGCTCTCTACAACTTCCTGAAGGGAGGCTGTAGACAGGCGGGGGTCAGTCTCTTCCACCGGGCAGCAACTGACAGAACAAGAGGACACAGTCTCAAGCTACGTCAGGGGAGGTATAGGTTAGATATTAGGAAAAAAAAATTCACTGAAAGAATAATAAAGTACTGGAATTGTCTTCCCAGGGAGGTGGTAGAATCACCATCTCTGGATGTGTTTAAAAAAAGACTGGACATGGCACTTGGTGCTATAGTCTAGTTGACATGTTAAGGCATAGGTTGGACTTGATGATCTTAGAGGTCTTTTCCAACCTCACTATTCTGTGATTCTGTGAAACTTACTGGATGTGTACTTGTTACCTTGCTTTCCCACAGAAACAAAGTTAATTTAAAACAATCTAATAAAACTATCAAGTTCCAGTCCTTCTCCCTTCTCATGAGTGGCTTCTGAAGAGGCTGATTGTGAGTTCAGCCAGGCTGGACAAAGAGGGTCAGAGACTTTAACGTTGCAACAAGTCAATGAACAAAAGCTGTCTGAGTGGTGAATACTTGACTAGCACAGCTGAAAGAGAAAATCATTCAAGAGTGAGCTCAGCACTCACAGAGATTAGAGGATCCATAAGGAAGAGACACTGAGTATACCCCAACAATAAGACCTTGAGGTGGAACTTATCACCCCAAAAAGCACCAAAAGGACACTGTGCTGTGTTGGAGCTTGCAGCTCATAGCACCTTTCCTCCTGCCAGGTCCCTTCTGTCCCCTGCCTCCTGGAAAGCCCTCTTTTGACAACAGGGCCAAAGTCTCCGCATGTGTCCATCTGTGCCCGCCTGCTGAAACAAGAGGAAAACCTCCACAAAAGGAGGGGAAAGAAAGGAGGACAGGTAAGAGTCAGCTATCTAGGAGAGCTAAATAAGACCCAGTCAGTAACTACTGAAAAGGAATGAGCATTGCACAGCAGTGAAACTGTGCTCAGCTTTTCTGACAGATGTTTCTGACAGATGTGTTCAATACCCCACGTCTCACTTCATTTGGCTTCCCTCTCATCTGTTAGCCAGGGATGTTGATTCATGCACACACAGCAGATGTGCACCCTTTGGTGTCTGATGGTGCTTTTTATCCATCCCCAGGAGTCTAAGGCTGGACAGACTTTTGAGAACAGACACCAAAAGAAGGAGGCCACACCACAGTTGACCCATGAAATGCAACTCAGCCTAAATGACACTGAGCAGGGAAGGTAAAGCTGGCTTCTGTAAAAGACAAATACTGTGCTGAATGCTGCAGGAGCAGGTGCCATCAGGTGAGAAAACAAGGGCTGCCCAAACATGGTGGAAAACATGAGATGAAATCTTTCATGTATTAGTTATCCTCTTTGAGATTACATGGAAGGACAATCTATCTTTCTTCTCTGAACCCATCTTGAGCTGAGAAACAGAAGGAAAAAGACATCTTCCTTGAATAGAAGGAAGCATCCTTCCATTACAATGTGTACTTGCAGGCCAAGGAAGCCAACCTTATCCTGGGCCACATCAAGAGCAGTGTGGCAGCAGGGCAAGGGAGGGGATTCTGCCCCACTGTTCTGCTCTGGTGACATCCCACCTGGAGTGCTGCATCCAGCTCCAGTGTAAGAAGGAACATGCACCTGTTGGAGCAAGTCCAGAGAAGGCCAAAGGTGATCAGAGGGATGGAGCACTGGTCTTATGAAGACAGGCTGAGAGAGTTGGGGTTGTTCAATCTGGAGAAGAAAAGTTTCTGGGGAGACCTTGTCACATTTGTAAGTACTTAGAGGGGGCTACAAGAGAGCTGAAGAGGGACTTTTTACAAGGTCATGTAGTGGTAGGACAAGGGCTAATGTCTTTAAATTGAAAGAGGATACAAATAGATTAGATTCTAGGAATAAATTACTTTGAGGGTGGTGAGGCAGTGGAACAGGCTGTCCAGAAAAATAGTGGCTGCTCCATCCCTGGAGGTGTTCAAGGCCAGGTTGGATGGGGTTCTGGGCAACCTGGTCTAGCGGAAGTTGTCCCTGCCTGTGGCAGGGAGGTTGGAATGAGATGAGCTTTAAGGTCCCTTCTAACACAAACCACTACAATTCTATGATCTTCTTTTAAGCACTATGATCTCATAAGGATTAGAACAATTGAATAAACACAGAGCCACAAAATGAGCTTTTTAGAGCCCGCTTTTCAGAGCAGGATGGCACTTGAAGGCAAACCTCATGGAGTCTGCAGACCTGACAGTGCAGCTATTCAAATTTAATGTGTGCTGTTGTTTATAATCTGCAGAGTGGCTGAGTAGTGTGGTATGTGTTGCGTTTGAATGCATTACATTGCACTGCTAACTGACTCTTAACTTCTTTCTGATGAGTGGTCAGAAAATGATTTGTAAATGTTTACTATCAAAAATGCTGTCATGAGCTATTCTATATGTTAAGTAAGTTGGGCTGAAGTAAGCACAAATCATCCCTATGATCAAAGCTTTTAAAGTTCAAATCATTAATTAACTAGGAAGCTCTTGCTTTCACATCAATAATAAACTGTTATGCTGAGACCCTCAAGGAGCAGGCTTGAAATCATAGGCAATGTTTCTTTTTGTGTTGGTACATCCCGTACAGTGAGAAGATTTCAGCTTGACGCGTGTGTGGCTTCGCACTTCAACGCTCACTACTTCAGTGTCACTCCACACCCTCTGTCTAGTTCCCTGTTCCAAAAACAAACCTGGTATCCTGCTTCATATGGCACCATGTCTTAGACCTGTCACCTTTTTCCACACATTGTGAGCACATCTCCCTTCCTTCCCACTATGCTTTTGCCCATGCCAGTATTGTCTGCTTGACTGTATGAATTTGGAGAGACTGTAACAGGTGCTGACATACGCCAAACTTCAGAAAATTTGTCTGTGCTCTTTTAACCCCATTAGGAGGTTTTCAATTATGTGCAAGATGGCAGATCCTCAAAGTTATTAATCCTCTGACACCTACTGTGGTATTTAAGCAGCTAAAAACCAATAAGGACCAGAAGCATTATCCTTTTGCACTCTTATAAATCTTTTTGTATGCTTACTCATGATGTGGGCTTCCAGACTGTCCTAGACTCTCACCTTTTATAAATCAATTCCCTGCTGGTTTGCAGAACTAAATACCTGAGTCAATGAATCAACAGCTTGTTTTTCTTAACCTAAATTTTCAGTTAGAATGAGGAGTCTACACAGACCCCTGCCTGAGTATTTTGTGAAGCTTTGAAACATTAAATCAAAAGCCATTCTAAATTCAGCACTTCCCTTGGCTACTGTTTTCCTTTGAGTGGAGCAGGGACGTAAAATACTGCATAGTCCTGCAGCAGGAAGTGTTTGTGGCTAGCAGCTGGATAAGCCTCCACTAGCCACAAATTAAGGAGTCCAGGGCCTGGAGCAGAGAGAACTATTTTGACTTTTGAACATAATCCAGCTTTGTTTTATCAACAACTATTTGTACAAAGCTCATAACTGAAGCAGCACAGGGATCAACAAAGTTCAACCACTGGTTTTATCCTGAGGCACTGACAGGCAAAGCAGGAGGTCCCAGCCTGAGAACTTGGCCTTTCACATGGGACTCCCCTGGGTGCTCTGTGTATGCCAGGTGAGTTGCTGTGCTGGAGGGAGTCCATGCAAAGGCTGTTTGTGAGGGGACTCTGCCAGTCCTCTCCCAAACTGGTCCTGCACAGTAGCACAAACCCCAGAAATTTCCACAGCTGTGGGAGGTGAGGATGTGGTGACAACCTGCAGCTGCTCTGGGGAAAGCACATTGGAGGCCTCCAAATTGTGGGAGGCATGGACAGAGCTGGGCTGGGAAACACAGGTTATCACTGGAGTCCTTGCAGTTCTGAAGTGACATCCACATGAGGGCAAACACACCTGTTAATCCAGGAAACGCTGGGGATGCCACTGGGAATTCCACTGAGACAGCGGGATCACTGTGGTGCCAAATGTGATAGAGGCTTCTTTTTTTGCTCATGACAATGTTCTGAGATGTGAGATTCTTCTGGACCAGCACTCTCTAGAGACAGAAAGCTGACATTGTTCAAACTCCTCATGCCTCTTTCCACCCAAAGTCCTTATCAGATGTGCCAGACCTGGCTGTTTCTGTGTTACGCTTCTCCTTTTGTGGCTTGGTCCATGCAACTCAGTTCTCAGCTACCTCATCCCCTGTTTTATTCAAACCTGGTCATATCTGCACAGCAGTGACAGTACTTCTAATTTTGCTCCCATATATTTTAATTCTGAGCACAAATTGCCACAAACTACTGCCAGTCCTATCCTTCTTTTCCTTTTCCCTGCAAAACCAGGTTATGCTGCAAGAGAAAAGCATTCCACCACAGTTTGAAGATCAACTTCTTGTCATAAAGGGAGTGACTGTGGTTGCAAGGCAGCTCCCAAGGCCCCAGTTCAGCAGTTTGTCTCTGATCAGCAAAACATTTAAGCACATGTTTACCTGCAGGCTGATGATTATATCCCTTAGACTTGCCAGAGCCATGCTTTTCTGTCTCTGGTTTATGCACCCCCAGAGACTCATGAACTACTTCTAAGGGGGCCTGAAAGGTACTTAAGAAGAGCAAGCTTCTCATCAGGAGGCTTGTTTGCTACAGAGAAGGCCCAGACTCCTGCTCAGGGAATGAAGAGACCAAGGACAACTGCTTGAGAGCAGGACAGGTCTGACAGGGTCAGGCCATGGGCTTTAACAAAGGGCTGAGATGCCACCACCTCTAGGCATGTCTTCATGGGATCTTGCAAACCAATGTCAACTTGCTCCGCCGCCAATCTGACAGGATGCCATCAGCTCCAGACTGAACATGGAGCAGTGGTGGTGAGCACAGGGCTGAGTCCGAGCTGAGACACTGAGATGAGGCACAGGCATTAACAAAAGTCTCCAGTTTGGGGCTTGTGTCAGCTGGTTTGGAGCAAAATCAGGGCGTACATGTGTCCGCCTGAAAAATATCTTGTGGATACTTCCTTAGATTGAAAGCTGTGGAAAGCTTGGTGTGTCTTATCCTCTCCATCATCTGGACAGAAATGACATGAGCTGCCTGGCTTTTTCTGGGACAAGGCTGTGTCAGATTCATTTCTCACAAAGCTGATCATGAATAGGCACCTGACTTCAGCCCTGGGGGCATTGTGCCCATTTCTGCTCTTGCTTCATCCCCCCCATGCAGCCACAGCAAAATAAAGAAGCCTGCAAGTGGTGAATAACCTGGGCCCATCCAATCTTACAAAGTAAATGTCCCATGTCTGCCCTTTATCGATCCATCTGCAAATGTGCATATGAAAGTAGGGAATTCGTGCTGAGATTTACTAAAAATATATCTAACTCACCTTGTGTTTCAACCGGCCATTCAAATTACTTTCAGAAATCTATTATGTGCATTATCATTTTTATTTTCAGCACAAAGGGGATTTTTTCCCAGCCAGTCAAGTTACTGTCTACTTTTATACAATAAATTGCTATAAATTAAGTTAGCAGCAGTATAAACAGAAGTAATAGATCCCTGTCTCTGTAGTGGCAGCTGACAGCATTATGGAAATGTAGAATGTCTATTTCTGAGTTTATTCTAATGCTGATGAGTTTGCACTGATGTTCGTCTCTCTCATTTCTCATTTTATCACCTCTAATGCAGTGATTTCCCCCCTGCAAGCTTCTCTTTCCTGAGGCTTGATTTAGTCAAGTAAATCCTAAAGGCTAATTTAAAAATGAGCTGTAGAAAAATGCTTAGGGTTGGCATAGTAGGTACCACTTAGGCTTTTGTTTGAATAACAAAACTTTGCTTCAAAATAATAAAAGTTGCTGCAATTGAATAGATTCAGTCCAATAAAAATACAATCCATTTCCCCCTTGAAATATATTCATAATAAAACAGAGCAAGTATTTTTGTTTTAAATCCATTTCAAAATTCCAACCCCTACTGAAGGACAGCATGGAGCAAGTGAAGTAGGAGGGAGAATGAGAAAGTAAAAATGTGTAGTCGAAAATGTGTATTTGGGTGTGCAAACACATAAAACGGTCTCCTTTTCTTTTCTACTTACCTTTCCACAACTCTGGCTGTGTAAAGAAGGCCTCAAAAATGCATGGATTAGCACCAGTTTGGAGGATTCTTTCTACCACCAAATTGTAATAGGAACTCACACTTGTGGGAATAAGAATTAAGCTCTTAACCTTGTGAGAGTTTCCAGATGAACCAGGCCCCAGTATCAATTTAAGAAAAGAAATCAGTACTTTCATAAATTACAGAGGAGGTGACCTTGGAAGAATCTCTATCCAGAATTATGTTTGATGACCTCAGTTTTGAAACCCCCATCTGCCTTTCTGCAGAGCACAGCAGCACTTTTTTGATTTTGTGAGGATTTGGTGAAGGTGGTCTTAAAATCTGTGACGATAGCCAAGAGCCATGTCCTTCCCAGTAAATTTGAACACAGTTGCCTTGGTCCATTTCCAGACCTAAAACTCCATTGAAAAGAGCTTTTTTATGAGGAATAAAAGTGTGGGTTGGTTTTTGGTTGGGGGAGGGGAGTGGGGGAGGATCTGTTAAACAAGCCAGAAGAATCACAATAACCTTGTCTTCTAGCCACTGCCCTGGAGTTCAGCTTGTCATTGAAGCAGACAGGGAAGGAGCTACTGTACCCACAAAGACCAGATTGTGACCACCAGAGGGAACTTTCTCCTGGTTTTGACATTAACATCTGAACAGATCCTAGAGACTGCTTAAGTTTGGTAAGATTTCTTTGGAAAGCAAGCAAAACAACACTGACACCACCAGGCAGGCTGTGTACCCATTCATCACACTGCTATGGAGCCTCAGAGTCTAGTGGTTGTAGCTGGGGAATTGACTGGAATTATTCATTTTCCCAGGAAATTCCTGAATTAGGAAACTTGAGGATTGTTTAAGACCAAAATTATTCTGATTTTTAATTCTCCAGTGTATTTCTCTCCTCTTAGCACTTTGCTTTTAGCATTTTGTTGAACAAAGCCAACTGCAGCAGCACAACAACAAACAGTGCCATGAACAAATTCCTGTTATCCAGTTTCATACCTGAGCCATGGAGTGAACCTCTGTTGGTTCCAGGGATATTCCCTGCTCACAGCCAAAGCTAAGTTAGTTACCCTGCACTACCTTGGAAGCATATAACATATCATAACAACACAGCCATGAGCATGTGTATATACTAGTGCCTGCAAGCTACAAATTGGGGCAATTTCAGAGAAAAACAAGGAATCTAAAGAAAAAATAGGGAATCACCCATTAAAACCCAGCCTTTGTGAAGGCACCAAATGGAGAACACAAATCTCTTGCTGAGGAAGAGGCAAGTATTTTCTCAGTAGGTATAGCTGCCCTTGCATATACCCTGCAAAGCTGAGAACTGGGTACAAGGAGCACCCCAGAGCACAAGCTGAGACCAGGAGTTCAGGGCAATAGGAGCCCAGAAATGGCACTGCTGCCATCTAGTGATTTTGTAACCGTTTGAGCTTGAGGGAAGATGCTGTAAATCTTGGCAGGCAGCACTAGCTTAGCAGTGCAGAATAATACAGACATAAACTGTGAACTTACCTGCAGTAAAGAGAGGAACACAGTGAAAAATACAGTGCTGGATGTCTTCAGCACATAATGAACATAAGGTTGTGTAGATCCACGTTCAGCCCAAAAGATAGTGCTGAGACATGACTGCTAGTAGTGACCAGAGCAGGAACTTTCTTAAGAAATTATGCATTTGACATTTATGTGATCATTTGTCTCCCATAAGCATTTCTTGACAGGTTCTCAGAATTCAAATTCACCTTCTGTTCTGGAATATGGCAGGGCTCTGCTTACCAAAATGGAAGAGTTTAAATAAAAAGTGTATTTTCAACTACAGTAATTACACTGGAATTAACACAGAAATTTCCAGCCTTATTTAAAATTGTGCTCCTGTACTCCAAGGAACCTGAAAGCAGGGATTTCCGCTGCCTCCTTTTGTCATAGCACAAAGCTTCATTTTACCAGTCATTTCCCTCTCCACTAAGCTGTCCTTTCTCCTCGTTTCACAAAAAATCCTCAGTGATTAGTGGTCACATCTTCTGCACTCTACCTTACATGGTGTATTTTTCCATCCCTTCTCCATCTTTTCACTGATGTTTCAATCTCTCTTTATATGGGAGTTTTTCCATGCATAGTCCCATCCCAGCGGTCTGACTAAAACACACTCTTCTCCTCCTTTGGAGTGGATCTAAATTGAACTGAAAATTCCCGCCGAAGACATAGCACCAATTTGCATAATAGCACTGCAATATCCCACACACCATACTTGGTGCATTTTGCTTCTCTTTAGCCACTAATTTTGTCCAAGCACAGAACTATTCATTTGTTGAATGTGCTGAAAATATGCAAATGCACTTAATAGAAATGGAAGAATGTCTGTTACTTTTCTCCTTCTTAGACAGTGTCCTCATCCTCCCACCTATCAGAGCTTGTAATTTACCAGCGCTGTTTCCAGGACAAATGTGTCTAAAGAGTCCTAAATTTTAGCTCAGTAATAGGATTACTAAATCCAAATATAGAATGATCCAAATAAATATATAGGGGTTTTGGCCCAGCCTCACTTATTTTACTAGAACACTGCTGTGGGGGTGTTTTGAGCTGTGCTAATATGCAAATTTCTTGGTAATAATCATCTTTTCTTCAGATTCCTTCAACTGGAAACTAATGCATTTCAAGGAGGAAAATGTAAAGAAAACAGCAACAACTGAAATAGACTCAGTGGGGAAGGTTTTCAGATTTGGTTTTTATTTGGTCATTTATTTGTTCAGAAAAAGCAAGCAGCTCAAATAAATAAAAAAGAAAACTCCTTGCTTATGAAATCTAGCAGACAACAGAATGCTCTTGAGTGATGTGGTAAACACTTCAGGTAAATTACCTGAGACATTTAACTGTGAATTTAATCCAGGACTGTAAAACATCCCATTCTTTCTGTGCTCCAAGTGCTTCACCAATACTCAATAGCCTTCCCTGGCTGGTACTGTTAAGAAAAGAAATGAGTTATGACTGGGATATACACTGATGTAATCTCTCTACTTCTCTCTATGTAAGTACACTGTTACATCCTGCATAGGAACAAACAACAGGTTTTGTGTTGTGTTTTTTTTACATTCCCCCATTCTGAAATCATGACTGAAACCCACCAAACTCTTCCCTAGATCTCTCACCAAAATAAATGAGGGGCACACAGGCCCATGTGCCTTATTTAGGACCAGCACTTCTTAGGAGAACAATTTATCCCCCTTGTGTACAAGTGATCAGTACACAGCCCAGGCACATGATAAGGATTTGAGAATCACTGGGAGGCTGGTCAAAACTGCTTCTCAGACTGTCACAGCTTCAGCATCCCCAGACAATACTGAAGATCCTCAGCTTCCATCTGGAGAGCAATTGATGAAAGAAAAGAAGAAATTTCAAAATGTTGTTACACAGTGCAGCGAGCAACGAGCTGAAGGAGCTTCCATGCTGATTCATCTTGAAGCACCTTAACTTCTTCTGAAGGTTTCTGATGTGCATTACAAAGAAAATGTTCTCATTTCAAGTTTATCTCATGTTTGTACTTACACTTCAGACCAATACTGTCTTCACACAAAAATTTTAAGCTCAGCTTTATGACTCTTCTGGATGCTTGGTGCAAAGCACAGCTAAAATTCATTTTATAGAGGCCTTTCATTCCTCTGTCTTTCCCAGCATGAGCTCAGCCACAGCCTAGACTTCAGAATTGCCCATTAGGTAGTTCTCTTGTACCAGGTTGTGATGCCACAGGTCATTATTTTTAGGTTCTCCTGTAACCCAGAAAAGTGAGATTGATTTAATTTTATTTCAGATTGTGTCATAGTGAGAGGTGAGGCTTCTTTAAGCAAGTCTGCAAACAAACAATAGTGCAATCACAAGAAACAGTCACTATATGCCTGACCAGCTATATTTACCTCCATACCAAGGGCTAACTGCTTTTACATATTTGGGGAAAGAGGGGTTGATGTCTCCATGCAGAACAGTTTTTCTTTCCTTTGAGTGACATATTCCATTTGCAAAATGAGAATGAGTGCAGGTACGACAGCTCTCTATAAATACTTCTGAGCAAAAACAGCAACAAAAGACAATAATTACATTAGCTAAAATAAGATGTTGGCACAAAGACAAATGAATGCAAGCTAACCATGTATACATTCAACCTGGTAATTAGGAGATGGTTCCTAACCATCAGACAAAAGAGACTCTGTCTCCCAATGAGAATTGTGGGGGAATGAGACTTGATTACTTTAAAGATAAAGATTGATCAGTTTACAATAAGGGATTGAATGACAGTGGTCCTACAATAGCAGAGGACAGCACTTGATGACTCAGATCATGTTGTCTTATCCAGTGACCGTGAAAGCATTGAAAATTACCTGTTATGTAAAACACATAAAATGTCCTGCAACACCCCTAACTTCTCCCAACACGTACCACTCTGCAATTCATAATTTTTTGTTATTCCTCATCTCTCATCACATCAGTACATTTCCTTGCCTTTATTGTGACTCCAGCCTTGGTGAGACTGGAGCCTTTTTCACATGTTGTCTCTTGCCCATATTTTTGCAGCAGCTCCATAGACTATGGCATGCTACAGTCACAAGCTTGGCATTAACTCAGCTGGCATCTCAAGAATTTTGCAGGCAGCACTGTCCTGTCGCCAGCCTCTGCAAACTCCACTGCCACTTTCGAGCTGTTCAGGTAACGGTGAAATCTCCTGCTTTTCCCAAAAGTTCTGATCTCCAGCAATGGCATCTGTAGCCAGAAGCAGAGGCAATATGCAGGATTGGTCCACAGAAATTGCCATGAGCCATCTACATTATCTGGAGAGAAATACTAGTAATATGGTAATTTCTGCTACCCAATATAGGACAGATGTCAACAATCTTGATCTGTCATAAACAGAAAGCTACAGGAATGAAGCGCCCCAGAGTTACAGGCTTTTTTCCCTAAAGGTGAAGGATCATGCTACAATGTCTAAAAAGAGAAGAGCAGGTCAGTCTGACCTGTACAGAAGAGGGCTATAATGGAATCAAGGTATGAGAGGAGGAATTTAAATAAATTAACAGATTCAAGGAAAAAAAATGAAAATGCAAACCAAGAATACAGATAGAGCTGAATGCCTGCTGTTTTATGGGACCAGGGCTGTGAGCAGACACCAGCAAGATGTCCAGGGAACAGGCAGGGAGGACAACCTCAGTGCTGAAAGCAATGCAGTAAGCATTGAATGGCTCTGTGAAACTCAGATTAAACCAATTCTACTTCTCTTGTAGGTGATGAGAAGGGAGACAGCAAAATCAGGCAAAAGAGGCAAATTCAATGCTGAGAAATTGCCTGCATTTAGCCTTTCCCTTTTGTGTATCAGCCCAGTATAGCCCTTTCCCCTTTCCTTAACCACTTGCAGGAACAGGCTCTTCCTCTCCAGACCCCACAAATCCTACTGCAGTTCACTGTACTTCTTCCCTTCCAGATGGACACTGACCTCCCATCTCACCTTAGCTCTCTCAGCATGAATACAGAGGGTGCAGCACAAGGAGCAGGGGAGAAGGTGTGTCCATTGTGACAGATGCTGTGGCTCCAGGGAACATTCAGGCTGCTGTATTGACATTACAAATGAATGAACGCACCTTTGTGGTTTCATTAATGACTGTACTGAAAGATGAAGAGGCATGAAAATGAATGCATCCTGCAAAAAAGCAAAGACAAATGGGAACTAATTTAAATAAAGCCCCAACACCGAAACAATGCACATAACAAATATTTTGAAGTCTTGATTCTCTAAGGAAGCATGTCCTTGTATTCAAAGAGGAGTCAACAGCATTGCTTATAAATAAGACTGAGGAAATTATATGGGTGAGGCAATTGGCAAGCAAGCAAGCAAGGTTCATTAGACCTAAAGTGACTGTGACATCGTGGTCACTTCCTCCAGTTTCCTGTTTAAGGGCAGCTTGGTAGTTGGTAACAGCTACAAAACACAAGTGCTGTAAATGTGCACAGAGAAGAGTAACACTGACTGTGCAAAACAAGCAGCAAGACTAATAAGTGCCACAAGAGTAGCACTGTCTGTGTGCTGCTTTTCTTCTAGGCGGAGAGAAGAGGTTTTAAATGAGGTCCCATTCCAGTTAATGCCAAAACATCTCAGAATCTAGGGAAAAAATATTAGAAACTGAAAGGAGTAAAAAGAGATTTATGAGTTGCAAAACTATGACAGGTAAAATTGATAATTGTTCACACAGGTGAGTGCTGAATTTAATTCAGTGCATAACTTGGTTGTAAGCTCATGCTCATGTTATTATTCATTCCTCTTACACTCATTTCACTTGAGACACCACAAAACTAAGTACTAAAACCCAATGAAACAAAAGAGGGCTAGTAAATCTAGCAGCTTGGACTGTTGTTCAGTCAGGAGAAAATAAGCAGACAAAGAAGCATGGTGGAAATAAAGTGGGGAAAGCAAGGCCAGATTGGGTGGCTTCATGGGCAGTAAGTCCTTAGTACATAACTAATCTTGCATTAAGCATAGGGAATGATACACACATCCTAAAATGTTCTGCACTGCCAAGAGCATTTTATACATTATGTAACTCACAGCCAAGAGTACACCTGAGGGAACATACCATGCACCCTTTTGCCATTTCTTTCCCAGGGATGTAGGCAAAAGAATGCAAGATGCTCTGAGCAAAAGGAATAAGCAATATTCTCACAACAGTCTGAGACTGACTGAAGTTGCACTTCAGGTCTTAAAAACTATAGGGACTGTTTGATTTTCTGATTCCCTCGCTATGACCTCCTATATTCCAGAGTACAAAGAAACAATTCTGTCAAGTGTTAAGAATTTGAAGGGGTTGTGACTCTCAAATTTGCTATCAGCATTCTGACATTTTCCCCACCCAACCTGTTTAATCTAGGTGTATACTCTAAAGAGATTCCTGGATTTTCTGGAAAAGCAAAAGGCTAAGGTGTCTGAAAGCACACAATAAATGCCAATGTTTTGTGCTGGCTGGTTCCCTTTATGAGCTCTGAAGAATGGGAATGATTGAAATGAATTTTTCTGAGCATTTCTTCGCTGATGAAAAGTGAAGTAGAAGGGACTATATGTTATTGTTGTTACTATTACAATTCCTATTATTATTACTATTATGTTTGTTCTGTGGGAGGAAAGAAACTTGGATGGATCTCAGCAAGAGAAGTCTGAATGATTGCTACTTCAGTGGCTTTATGTGCAAGTATCCTGCTAGATGTTCATTTTTGCAAATTCACCTGCAAATTAATTCTCTCTCATACACACACAGTCCCTGACACAATCGAATACCTATGAACCATCCAGCACTTAAAACATTAAACTGCAGGGGAGCTCAAATGCTTTCTCTTTCTAGGGTGCAGAATATTAAACACACCATCCCCACGCATTTACTAGCTATCATTACCAAATGCTTGCTCTCATCAAATACCAGGATAATTTAAGCTTTCAATTTTCAAAGCAATCTGAATCCCTGTTTCTTTTGGCTGCACGTAGCCTCTCCCAACCATGCTCATGGCTTCTTCTGACTTGCTCCCATTCTGCCTCCACCTGACCCATAGGCCAAGAGCTCCCAGGAGCTGACTGATGTTTCTGTTATGTCCACAGATGTTTTTGTACAGCTTGTAATATGAGCAAGAAAGCATCAGAGTATTAAAAACACTATTTAAAAAAAAAGACTATAAAAAAACCCTGTGATTTTGTTGTGCTGTGCACGGTCAAATGGGGTATGAATCCACCACTGGGACCCTTAGAATCATCACCAATAAGCAGAAGTAAAGGAGGAGGTCACATCAGGTTCAGCTCTGGCAAGATCCTGGTCATAAATTGGCAAAGGCAGTCGTCCACCTTGGTGATTCCTCCCTCGGTTACAGTCTGGAGGGCAAGGAGTGATTTTGGCTTCGCCAGTAGCACCGTGTACATGCATGAGAACATCAGCACAGGCTTTGTGCTCAGCCTGGGGGCTGGCCCTGTTGTGTCACAGCTGAGGCACTTGCAGACACTGATCTGGGTGTGCAAGCTGTACCCCTCACTTCGAATCAAACTACACTTTCACATAGCATAACAGGCATAGGCCTCTATTCTCTTCCAATTCCTCTAGGCCCTACTGGGCTGCAAATAATTACCGTCATCATTCTGTACTCGTCCGGACACAAAAGCATCAGCAGGACCAGAAGGCGGATCTGCAGGGGCTGGGAATGGCCTGTGTGTGATGGGTCGGGTCTAACCGCGGGCACGGCTGGGAACAGCAGCCTGCAGACGGCGTGCGACTGTGAGCAGCCTCTGCCAAAGAGTCACGGGGGCGTCTGCCGGCACCTAAATAAAACGGCAGCCCTTGCATCAGTGGAGATTATGAGATTTAAGGTGAGAATGAAATGAGGTTTGTTGAACCTCTCAACAGGTCAGAGTGAAGAAGGGCTAACGTAGTGGGAAAAGGGATTTCTGACCTTTTTCGACCTGGCTGTTTCCTGGGCTTTTTTAAAATCTCTGTCTTGAAGCCTTTGCAATAATGAATGAGCCTTTTAGAAGATGCTGGGGGCAATTTGTCTTTCTCTTGGCTGCCACCTTTGGACAATCGATAAGAATGGGTGCGAGGGTTGCGTGATGCCTTCAGGGGCAGTAGTCCCGGGTGGGCTGTTCAGTCGTGCTTATCGCTGCCCCAGCTGGCACCGAATCCCACCTGTGCAGTGCATCCACGCAGTTCCTCGGGGAATCAGTATCGAGGGAGATGTGCCCATTCATGTGCGTGTGTGACTAATCTCACGGAAGTGCTGGCTTTTTAACTGTTTAATAACGGGATTTCACCTTTTCCCACTGACCCACCGCGGCAGCAACAAGCGGCCGACAACGAGCCCGGGCTGCGAGCCCAGCCGGCTCAGTCTCTTACGGACACGGACAAGAGAGGCGAAGCTCTGCCGGGACCGCGCAGCACCCGCACACACCAAGAGGAGGCTGTGCCAAGCTAGGGCGAACGGGGGCACCCCTCCAGTGGTGGTGGTGGGGTGGGAGCCGGGGCCGGGCACAGGTGTCCCGTGTGTGTGTCCCCCGCTGGCACGGCCCCGCGGGGACACGCCGCTCCCGGGCCGCCGCGCCGGACATCGATGCGCTCGGCAAGCCGGCGCCCCGCCCCGCGGGTGCCGCGTTGGAGGCGCTCGGCGCTCGGCTGGCCGGCGCTGGCGCGGGTCCCTTGTCTCGTTGTCCAAGATGGCGGCCGCGGGCGGCGGCGCGGCGGGAAGCGGCGGGGCCGAGTGAGGCGGCCGCGGCCCGGGAGCACCCTGCGGCCGCGGCTCGGCGCCGGCGGGCCTTGTCGCCGCTGGGCGGCCCCGCAGTCGGGGTACGCCCGGGCCTGCTGCAGGGGCAGAGCCGCGGGCTGGCGTGAGGCTGGAGCCCGCTCGGGTGAGGGGACGCGCGGGCGGGCGGGAGCGGGGCGGACGAGCCCGCTTTGAACGGAGGCGGCGGCGGGACCTGGGCTCCGGGAGGTGTCGGGGCGCATGCGCAAGCCGGGCCGGCCGCCGGTCCGTGCCCGCGGAGGGGCCGGTGCCGGGGTTCGCGCCCTCGGCTGCGCGCGGAATTCCCGGCGGTGCCGGCCGCCCTCACGGCCCCGGCTGGGAGCGCTGGCGGCACGTGGGCTAAGGGAGCAGCTCCGCAGCCAGTCGGCAGCGGAACCGGCGAGCGGGGTCCGTGCGGAGCCCCGGGGCTGCAGAGGAGCAAGGCTGGGCCTTGAACCCGCAGGCATGTGCGCTGAGGAACGGCAGAAGTGCGGGGAGAGCCTCCCCACTGAGCCTGTGCCATCGCTGCTGAAACCCGGGAATTTGAAGCAGAGGAGCCTAATTGAGGTTTACAAGATGAGAGTAGTTAAGGATATGTTTTGTACTTGCCGGATTGGAGGTCTGGGCTGTGAGCACCTTTGGGCAGTATCTACCAACCTTTGTCCTTGCCAGGCAGATGAGATTTTAAAAGAGACTAAAAGGTATGCATGTAGGTACAAAGAAATCTTAGGCTCTCCAAGTCATCCATTCATGAATGACTGTCTCCACTTTGTTTTGCTGATCAGCATCTGTATTAGTCCCTTTCTGTCTTGAGCAAGGTGTTGTGTGTCCTCTCACTGAAGTCTGTATGACAAACAAACATCACAAAATGTTGACAACGTCTGGTTTAAGATCACTAGCCCACAAGTGGCAAGATGCTCTTTTTTATTGCGGAGTGCAGTGCTCTCTGCATGTACATGTGCAGTGCTCTTGTGTATAGATGGAATCCTTGTGTTTGTTACCAGCAGTATATAATGGTTAGAACACTGTCTTGACATTTTGCAGTGGGTGTTTTCCCAAAACCCGAAGAAACAGCATGTATTCCTATGAGTTCAAACAGAAACATCTCCTGTGTACCCACAAGCCTGATTTAGTTGTGACTTTGCTGTATCAGTTAAGTAACCACTATAGGATGAATGAGTGGTACATTGTCAGCTTCAACCAGTTTATAAAATCGAGTTGCATGGGGGATGTACAAGCACAGGTTCCCTGCTCCCAAAGTATTCCCATGTAGCTTCAGTGTGGAGGGATTGCCATGACAGCTGGGATGAGCAGGCTGCATTGTGTTTGTGGCTGGGTGTTTACACATGTGCACGTACACGCAAACACACAGAGGCAGCTGGCAGCGATTGGATTGATCCCATAGGAGCAGAACATTGATCTTGCTGAGCTGGTCACTGGCTGAGGAACAAAAGCTGTTTGCTCTGAGAGAACCAGAGTGTGGATATTCCACAGCAGCTCTGTCCTGCTGTATGCCCCTAGCTGGCACAGTGGCTCACTTAGAGGAAGGAGCCTGAAACCTGGGGGCAGAGGTTGGGTTGCTGCAGGAGCACTCCTGGCTAATAGGAGTGCTCTCTTCCATCCCCTCTCCCAGGCTGGCATTCAGAATGGCTGCAGTGGTAGCATTGGGGAACACATCAGAAGGATACACACCTCTAATACAAAATGTGTGATCCTCTAGTTAAAAAAAAAAAAAATCTTTTGTCATTTAATTAATTCCTTCTGTCTGGTCCCTTCTTTTTCCTTCACTTCATCTGAGACTCAAGGGTTTGAAATCTCTTTAAACATTCCACTCTTTGCTACAGTGGCTCCTGACAAAAAATGGCTTTGACACAGGGTGCAGTTTTTGTGTGTCATGAAAATCGAACTCAGTTGTCTTCTCACCCTCTTTCTATTTTTGTAAATAAATTAGTTCAGTGATTCAGATATTTTATAAGAAAGGATGGTATTTTCTATATTTAAAATAATACAATATCCATTTTGATTAAAAAACCCAAATCTATCAAGCCTGAAGAGTGACTACTCATTTCCTTTCCCACTGTCTTCCAAAGAATCCTTATTTGGTTCAGAGAAAGTTTCCCCATTTACATAGTGATTCTTCTTTATGGGAGGGTTATTTTCATTCTCTGTTTCTCAGACCTTTTCCTATAGATGGGAACGGGGGAAGGAGCCCAGACGTGGCAACTCATTCACAGGCTCCTGCAGGACCACCATGGCTTATGATGGCGCCAAGAAGAAAGAAGGTATGACTGCTTCATAATCTCAGAGGGATTTGCAAAAAGAATAAACAAATAAAATTTTTAAAAGGGTGCCCTTTGCAGCCCTTTCCAGGCCATGCAGAGTGGGAAAGAAGTTAGGGTGCTGTGGAGCCCTTAAATTTAACCTGGCCAAATTACTGGAGGATCCCAGGCCCTTGACTTCCAGGTGTAAGGTACTGGTACTGGGTGTAAGAACTTGAGAGAAATGGGTGGTATTTCCTACTGCAGGCACCCTGATTGAGAACTCTGCCACTGCAGCCTTTCTTCTCCTTACCAAGTCAATGGGACAGGGGATGAAGGATAAGATACATTTAGTCATGGTAACATTTCTAGGTCCACTTGCCTTTAGGAAGGAACATACAGACATTAGAGATTAAATCTGGAATGATTCTGTTAGAGCACTGAGACCCATACCTCTGGTCAGAGAGTACAGACTGTTTGTTACCTTTCAGGCCTCTGTGCTTGTTGGGTTTTGTGCATCACTCTGTGCCAATATCCTCTGTTAGTTTATTTTATGAGTGGTCCACTTGTCTGTCATTCCTTAATGTGGTATTTAATTTCTTCCTTTTTTTCCCATTTCACATAAATCACAGAGTCCCTAGAGAGTCACCGAAGTGTTGATGACGGGCTGGCACCTGGCAGGATACAGCGAGAGAAAAAGCGCTCGTACAAGGATCTTCTGCAAGAGGAAGACGAGATAGCAACTCAGGTAGAAACCCTCAGAGGAAAGGTTCAAGGTGTAAGGATATGCATAAAGGTAGTGACGGGATGGAATGGGTTTCTTCTCATTTTTTTGATTTTTTGTTTAGAAATGCATGTAGAAGACAGCAAGAGCAGCTAATCATGTCCTGTATTGTTCAGTAACTCTCCTGGGGAAAAGGAGGGGATCAAGCCCTGATTCTGATTTTTCTGGCCTCAGGAAATGAGGTAGTAGGAGTATTGTCCCAGTGTTGATGTAGAACTTTGCAAGTAAGAAAATGCTATGAATAACTTCTTACACACATTTCTAAAAGATAGCATTTACAGTTGTATAAATAGCCAGCAAAGGATGGATAGAATATTAACTGATGCACTGTTGTCTTCCTGATTCTGCAGACAGCCTGAAACGATAGCTCTTGAGAAGAATGAACTTGCCCTGTTTGTCTCTTTGGGGCCTTAATTCTTGAAATCACATAGTGGCAACTTCAGTTTCTTCAAAGCTTTCCTCTTTGAGCTGCAATTTCTGCTGTTAGCTCAGAGGTGGCTATCTAGTGTTTTTTCATCTCAAAAGCAAGTTCTTGTTTAAAATCTTCTACCATGTGGTTGGAATTCTTTAGAGGAGCTTCAGTTTCAGATTCATAAATTGATCAAAACACAGATAATTATTATGTGACATAGAATATTAAGAACATATTTTTGTTCCATCATTCTAGTTGTCACCTCTTTGTACCTCCTGTTACTTTTTCAGCATAGTAAGCATGAACTGCTTTGTTTTCAAGGCTTGACAGTCTATGCATCTGAAGTTATTTCTTAGCTTTTTTAAAGGGTAGATGTCTGTCTTATCAGCTGATCTCCAAGTGATGGCTTGCATTGCCCATCTCTCAACACTTTGCAAATGTGCTTTTTCTTTTTTGTTGCTCCTCTCACTTGGGGGTCTCCCTGCAGAGATCTGTCTTTCAATTTCCTTGGAGCCCTGTTGTGTTGCTGTGCCTACAGAAAGCTCGATGTCAGTTAGGTGACAGTTGTGCTGAAACCAATCCAGACTAATGATATGTTTTGTACTCTCCCACCTATCTGTAACATGTGTTTCATCTTACTTTAAACCTACACTGTGTGCTCTGGGGGACACAGTAAGTTCTCTTTTAGCACCTAGAAAGATGGTCCTGTTTCATACCTACAGATCCTTGGTGTTAGAGTAGTACAAGTAACCCTTGATACCTCCTATAATTTTCTATCTGTTAATAGTCTATGTGACTCTCATATTATTTCCTGCCTTTTTGACAGCAAATTTCTTCTTCTTATTCCAGGACAGTGAGTTTTTTCCAGGGACAGAAGCTCACAAAAAGAAGAGAAAGCATTCCTCTGATGAGTTCTGCTACAGAGGTAAGGAAGTAATCAAGCAGGAGAAGGGACTAACAGATCATGACTTCAAGGAAAGGATGCTCGTAAACCAGTGTCATCAAGCTTTGTGGTTAGCATTTTATAGGAGTAGAGTACATCAACCTGCCTTAGAACAACTGATCAGAGACCTGACACGACACTGATCAGCATCGGACAGGAGTAGATTAGGGAATTATATTTTCAGTCTGTCGTAACAAATTATCATTGTAGGGGGTAGAGATCTTCCATCCCCTTTTCACTGACAAGTTGTAGTTTTCTAACTCATGCCTTCACATTTGACATTTGCTTTTCTTGTTTACCAATTGCATTAAAAACTAATTATACTTACAGGTAAAGAACTTTCTCTGAATTTATAAAAATAAAATATCCGAGGTTGAAAAATAAATGCTTTCTGTTCAGTTATTCTCACAATTAATAAGTTGTCCAGAAAATGACAATTCGGCTCATAGAAGCTTAACACATTTAGGATTTATTATTGGTCCAGTAGAAGGAGAAAGCCAAGCTGAAATTTCATCTTTCCTCAAAATCTGTCTACAGAATGAAAAAGCTCGTATTTTCAACTCATTGGTTTCACCTTGGTTAATAATGTTACAAAAACCTTGCTCTTGAGGTATTTAGATTATTAGATGTATTTTCATCAAAGCATTTTATTTCACAAGTCACAAATGGAGTTTCACAAAGCTTCAAGAACTTTCCTACTGTCTCTCCCTTCCTTAAATTATTTGATCAGCTCAGGTGTCACAGCCTCTGAATTGTTTCAGTAAGGCTGTGCTGAGGTGGATGTGGTTCTGTTTAAGCCAGGATGTAAATCTGTCACCTGTAATTGGAAGGCTCACAGGATTCTCACTTCCCTTCTTCGCCATCTTTAATGAATCATCTCAATGTACATTTCTTTTGATCTTTTTCAGGTGTCTCGCCTTTGGATCTACCATCAAAGAAGAAGAAAAAAGCAGCTTCTAGCCCATCCTCAGCTGATACAACCGTGGATTTACTTAAAGCTATCAACTCACCTTTGGCCACAAGCTCAAAGTCTTCAAAGAGGACCTCTGAAAAATCATCTCATTCTTCCTCTGGCCATTCTGAAAGCAGAAAGGAGCATCCCAAGAAGAAGCTGAGTGGGAGCAGTGGGGAGCACTCAGTGGATGACAGCAGCTCCCACAAATCTAAAAAAATGAAACCTCTTTACGTGAACACAGAGACACTTACTCTTCGTGAACCTGACGGCTTGAAGATGAAGCTCATCCTTTCACCAAAAGAGAAAAGTAGTGCAGCAGATGATGATTCTTTATCCTACTCTTCAGCACCAGCAGCTGTAAAGAAATCTTCAAAGAAATCAGCTCGAGATGAGCAAGGCTCATTCCTGCTGGGGCACGATCTGCAGAGCTTCCTGAAGTCATCCCGGAAAAAGCACAAACCACCTCTAGACTCACATCCACCTTCTGAGAGTATCGGTGCTGACACCTCCCTTCATGCAGAGGGCCATGGAAGCGAGTACGAGGTTTCAGGTATGGAGGCACCACCAGAATCTGGTTCTTCTTCTGGTGGAGAGTTGGAGGCTGGAGAGCTGGTGATAGATGACTCCTACCGGGAAATCAAGAAGAAGAAGAAGTCCAAAAAAAGTAAGAAAAAAAAGGACAAGGAGAAACACAGAGAGAAGAAGCATTCCAAGTCTAAAAAGAGTTCTGGGCACTCTCCTGTGGCAGTAGCAGAAGTAAGAGTGTCACCACCACCTGCCAGTACTCCCTATGTTGTCCCTCCACCTCCTCCTGCTGTTTTTCACTCAGATGGTCAAGGTGAGAAGAGGAGGAAAAAGGAAGACAAGGAGAAGGACAAGGCTGAGAAATGGGAAAAGGAAAAGGAAAGAGAAAAGGAAAGAGAGAAGGAGAAGGAAAGAGAAAAAGAAAAGGAAAGAGAGAAGGAGAAGGAAAGAGAAAAAGAAAAGGAAAGAGAGAAGGAGAAGGAAAGAGAAAAAGAAAAGGAAAGAGAAAAAGAAAAGGAAAAAGAAAGAGAAAAAGAAAAGGAAAGAGAAAAGGAAAGAGAAAGAGACAAAGTAAGGAAAATTTGAAGGGAAAATAGAAATTGGGTGGAGGGTAATGGTGAATTAGGTACTCCATTACAGAGGCATGTTAAATTGAAACAACGGTTAACTGATACCAATTATCAATGGTGTAACTGAAGTGTGTTTGGAAAATATGTCAGCCACTGTGATTTCTGTTTGTAGCAGAAGGAATATATGTTCTTCTGGTTTTGTGGCACAGACAGTCTTTAGACATTAGAGGTTCTCCGGGAAAGTTATACTTAATTTTGCTTGGTGTGGGTCATGTACCAAGCACATCTGCATCTTTTTCTAATGTGACTGGCTCTAGGTATTCCCAGGCAGACTTTTGGACTAGTGGTCAAAGTTTCTGTAAAAAGAAATCAAGCTGTTACCTGAAAATTGAAGATATTTACCCATTTGCGCCTGTATTCAAATGAAATTCTAATTCTAATAGACTACCATGTTCCCAGTTTTGTCCTGTACTTATACATTCAGTTTTCCATGGTTACTGCATAAAGATATGAGTAGCAGAAATGGTAGCTAGCATATGAACAAGTTTACAAATGAGGTAACTGTAACTGTCTGAGTAAATGGGGGAAAGCAGTTCAGATGCATGTTTAGATAGAGAAATAATGCTTTGTATGAGGAATTGGACAGACAGAGCTCAAATCTCTTCAGCCATTATCCTATTCTGTTTGGGAAATTTTCCCTGCTCATAGCTCAGCAATTGCAATACCTTTGCTGTCAATGTACTGTACAGTCTCTTTTCCTGCCAAATGGAAATACTATGTAAGGATGCAAGGAATGGAACAAAACATTATCATGAGGACTTAATTGTTTTGACAGATCTGTAAGAGGTAGTGTGAATAGTATAACAGATACTGGGTTTTATTATAGGTTTTAAAACTGAAATGCATTAACAAAGTTGTATGTTGATCCTGAATTTAGAATAGCAGCTTGTTGAGTTTTGCATGATAAGCCTTGTACTAAGACTGTTCCTGGCTGATTCCTGTGCTTTCATAAAGACTAAATTCAGCCAGAATATGTAAAGAATTGCTTTTTAAGGTTCCTGATCCTGATAAAGTACCATATCTTTCTTTAAGTCTTTAATAAATGCCAAATTCTTATTAAATTGGAGAAGGTCTCGTCATAATTAAAAATCTTTGTTTCCTTTCTTCTTCTGACTAGCCAAAGAAGAAAAACATGTCTGCTTATCAAGTGTTCTGTAAGGAATATCGTACAACTATTGTGTCTGAGCATCCTGGAATAGGTAAGGGAATAATCCAGCCTTCTCTTCTCTTGATTTTACACCAGTCAGATCAATTAGCAGAACATATTATCTCTCTTTCAGACCAACTTCTTAATTTTGACATAATGCAAAGAATCTGCCAATGTTATTTAGAATAAGTGATGGCAAAGGGGAGGGGAGTGGATTTCATGGTCGTATTATAATTTTATTTTAAGCAAGTTGTGAATGTAGGTAAAGAACTTGCTGGCTTTTTCTTTACTTAAAGAGTTACCTTCATTGTTGTCACTTTCCTGTAAATACACAATGACTTCATCTTTCTGCTATCAGCTTTTATTTTAATTTTAAAGAGTGACAGGAATGCACATTTTCAGAACATTGTGGAGAGTTCCAGTTGTAGAATGGCTTGCTTCCTAAATGTGTATGGATGGGCCGGTAAATTTCCTATGTTCTCTCCAGGATTTTATGGTCAAATTTGTTTTAAACATTTTTCTTCTTTCTTTCTTTCTGCCAGATTTTGGAGAGCTAAGTAAAAAACTGGCGGAAGTGTGGAAGCAGCTACCTGAGAAGGATAAACTGGTGAGTGTTTGTGTGAGATGCTTTTGTAAAACAATTTCTGTGAACTAGGTGCTTAGATCAGAATGTGGTGGCAGCATTGCCACAATGCCTTGAAATATGTTACCTATATACTTAAAGCGTGTAAAGGTGGAAAGTATGGAAATCTTGCCCTTGCAAACATAAAACCATTCATTTTGTTCTCATGGGATTGCTTCCTCCTAGCTGCCTCCTAGTGTAACATCATTCTGCCTCCAGGTGCTGGCATCAGGTAACAGAATTACCTAATGTTATGAATATTTCTTTTCTTACCATGGTAACTACAGATCTGGAAACAGAAAGCTCAGTATCTCCAACACAAGCAGAATAAAGCAGAGGCCACCACTGTGAAGAGAAAGGCATCATCTTCAGATGGTGCACCAAAAATGAAAGGTAATTGTTGCACTTTATTTGTCTCATCTCTTTTTTTGGACAGGGAAGGTAGTGTTGCCTGTGGAATAAAAAGCAAAGGTCCTTACCTGCTTCACCTCCCTACCTGCTTTCTCACAAAGCATGACATTTAAATCACTAGTCAAATCAACTTTTCTGTGAGAGTGAGAACAATGTCAGTATTTTTCATAAAGATTTCTTTATCTGATTCATAGAATGGTATTGGTTTTGGCAGTTTAGGGATTGAATTGTAAAAGAGGCAGAAAGGAGGTTCTATTGGGACTGGTTTGCTGCTAGAGGGAAGATGGGTTATTCTTGGTTTAGCATCTCTGATACCAAATCTCTCCAACTGCATTCAGCTGAGGTAGATGTTCTGTACATGTAAAAAAAAAGCTTCAACTCCAAAGACTATGGGACTGGGCCAACAGAACTATTTAAACATCATGCCTATGAGATTTGAACTTTAGTAACTAAATAGGCTTGTGAGTAAAAGAGTGAAAGCAAGGAATATGAAATTTTAATTTGTGTGTTTTTCAGCTTCTCCAACAGGAGTGGTTTCTCCTCACAAAAAATCCCCCACCAGCACCGTGGTGGTGCCTTCCTCACCAGCCAAAGCCCCTGAGACAGATCCCATTGATGTAGCTGCACATTTACAGTTACTGGGTGAATCTCTGAGCCTCATTGGACACAGACTGCAGGAAACAGAGGTGAGCTTGTAACCAGCAATAGCACAGTGATGTCCTGTAATCTACACAATGCATTCAGGGAGATGATTATTTTATTTTCTTAAAAGTTTAACTAGTGGTTTTCTGTTAGGAAGAGAAACTAGAGGTGTAATGCCCTGTTTCTTTGATACATCTCTCTTTATTTTCAGTGAAATAAAAGTCCTCAGTAAACAGTAGGCATCAAAGAAAGACAGGTGCTTTGCAGTTCTAGGTCCTTGAAACCAATTTGTAGTTCAGCAAACTCTTTAGTCTTTTCTTGCTGTATGTTCACCTGGTTTTTGGTGAATCTTCCTTGCTATTTTGTCAGTCTCTGGTCAGTTTCTGTTACTGTTCTACTTTTTAGAAAACTATTAGCCTTTTCCAAGAGGTTTTTTGCATGTCCTCTACTTTTCTGGCAGTATCATATTGCCAGTGCTTTGGATAGAGGCTACAATTGTTTCAGTTTACCTGGTAAAATAATGTCACATTTTAATGGTTTCCTACTGTTATATGACAGTGACTCTGTGAATGCACATTCACACCTGTACGCTCTGAGAACTCAGCCCAGCCTCTTAGGAAAAAACATATTTGTCTCAAATAATATCACTGAGTTTTATGAGTAGCACGATAATCTCACCCCACTATGCTTGCTTATTTTATCAACAGTAAAATAAATGTTCTTGCATTTTGGTTTTGGTATGACTGATTTGACATCATGAGAGGAACAACCAGAGCCCAGAAAAGCACACAGACAAATTCCCTTTCCTGAAAGTATATCAATGACTAAAGCATTTGTTAGAGGCTTAGCATTTCTTTAACTTCAAAAATAGAACTACTATTGTCATCAGACTCACGTAGTTAACAAAGTTGATGGTACAAAATGGCACAGAAAATATATTACAAAAATTTGTGGAATCAGTGTTTTATGCAACTGACAACTTCCTCGTGTTTTCTGTTGATTCCTGCTTTTATCTTGCACCAGTTCATTGCCTCTTGAACTCTTAAATTTTTTGAGCCAGCAGTCTCTTTGTGAAGCACAAGGCACAGTTTTGTTACTGTGTAGATAGTGAAAGTGGACTGGAGGAGCTGAAGATACAGTATCTGCTTGAGAGTGGATACAGTTGAGAAAGAAGCACAATTTTCACTACTCATCCCTATCCAATTTTTTTCTTCCCTCACGACCAGGGAATGGTGGCTGTTTCAGGAAGTTTGTCAGTACTCCTAGATTCAATCATCTGTGCTTTGGGTCCATTGGCATGTCTGACCACACAACTGCCTGAGTTGAATGGCTGCCCAAAGCATGTTTTGGTGAGTTCTTTGTGGTTATTTTCTTTCTAGCACTGTTAATTTCAGTAGAGTCCAAATAGAGCTTTTTTTGATTAATCATTATAATATAATTATAATTCCAATGCAGTAAGAGAATTTGTCTTGGTCATGGGCTTTTATAGAGGAATATTTATTGAAATTCTTACAGATATTACCGTTGTACTATATTGCGTAACCTTTTTTTCTTTCACTGGCAACTGACCTAATATTTGTAGCATTCATTGCAGTGTGGGTAGGTCCTGTTTTAGTCATAATAGAGTCAATCAATGTGAATCAAATAAAAGTAAACTAGATTTTCAAAAGTCCTAATTTTCCATAAAGATAAAACCCACCTTCTAGCTGCTCTTTATCACACAAGCTGTTTTTCATTCAGTAGCATAAAAACCAGTTTGTGATCTCAGGATTCCTCATGTGATGGTGTAGGACCTTTTACAAGTGACTGAAATCTTCTCTGAGCAAAGAAAAATAGTCTCTGTCTTAAGGAGCTGCATAACTACAGTTTCTTTTCCGCTTCAAGCTACTCTTAATATTGAGCCCTGATTTAGCAGCAGCTCATGGCATCTGTGTATCCTGATGTGGACATAGATTAAGATGGCAGCAGCCATCAGGAGTCATACTTCCTACAAGAGACATGAATAAAGCAGCAAAGGAGAGGAGCAAAAATAAAAAAATACAGTCCGCAAAAGTTAAGAGACTAAAAACAAATCCAGCAGAGGGGGCAACAAAAATGAGATATGAATTGACATGTCATAATAGGGCAGCCCAAATGTTTATTCATTACGAGAATGGACTGTCAACAACTGGAACAGAGTTGACAGTTTAGTCTGTGAACACCCACAAAGTGGCTCTCTGCACAAAAGCTGAGTCAGTGGGGTGTTCCCATCTTAAGCCATGGAAAAACTGATGGTTTTTTTCCTTCCCGCTTGCCAAGTTTATTTAGAGCAGTGACGCCACACGATCAGTGGTGTTTATTAGGAACTCAATCAAGTTATTGTTATAAGGAGCAATAGAGCTTTAGGTGAATTATGGCAGCTACGCATCACTTCTGGAAACCCCTGTTCAGGAGCTGATAATAAATCTGACTTTCACAGTCAGGTACATAACGACAGTGGGTGTTCTGAGACATGATTGTGTTTCAATTTATATTTGAGACAGTAGGTGGCATTGTAAATTCTAGAATCACAACTGGTGCAGCTCCACCTCCTCCATCTCTCAGTTAAAGGTGCTGCTCCTAAGGCCTCCTTCAGCTATCCAGCCACAGGCTTGAGCTTACTGAAACACTGCATCTGAAAAACGTACAGCTGGGTCTTTTTTCTGATGGGCACGAGAAGGATTCCTACTCTCAGAATTCTGTTACGTTTTCCAAGAAAAACTGAAGGGCACTTCTTTTTGCCATCTATTAGAGGTGATCAATAGGCAGCTTTGCTTGGCTCATTCTATGATAACTTGTAACCCAAGTAACTGTGCTTAGTACCCCCACCTGTGCCATTTTTTAAGGATTTCAAGTTATTACCTGATGCTAAAAAACACCAAATTTCTTTTCCCAGTCAAACACACTAGACAACATTGCCTACATCATGCCTGGACTTTGATGGGAAAGGATCCTGGGATGTACTCAGCCTCTTTGTAACTGACTTGTGTACATGCACTATGCCGGCGGTCCTGAAGGGCTCCATGTGGAAGCTTTTAAAGTTTTATATATGTATAGTGTATACATAGGATTGTAACTATTTGACTTCTATTTTATGAAAAGTTGTGAATTTAATCTGAGAAAACCCTTTTGTGTTGGTGGGTGAAATGTCCTCCAATCTGGAAGTATTTTTTATGAAGAATTCAGAAAGCTTTTGAGATATTTGCCTTAAATTCAGATTTAGTGGGGGAAGCAAACAGAGAATGGACTCCTCAATATAAACAAGAAAGCTTTCACCATGAGAGGGGTCATTGAAACAGGTGGCCCAGAGGGGTTCTTGACTCTTCATCCTTCATGATATTCAAAAACTGAACAAGCAGCCTGCTCTTGTTGGACTTGCTTTAAGAAGGGAGATGGACCAGATGATCTCCTGATATCCCTGCCTAAACTAAAGTATTCTGATATTCTGTGGGCAGGTAGAGATGATACATTTTGGACCAGGGAATAGAACTGAATTCTTCACCAGCCCTATTTGTAACTCTTTCTGTTTAAAACACACTTCTTGAGGGGAAAGCTGGATGGCTTTTTGCCTCTTGGTCACTTTCTCCAACCCCTACTCCTCAGTCAGTAATAACTGAAAGTTGTCATTATCAGCTGGCTGGTCTGGTAGCTGGTATTTCAAGTGAAGTAGACGACAAGAAGTTTAATTTTTCCTTATGGACTCATACTCAAATCATCATTAGCACAATGTATCAACCCATTGCATTGGCTTGAGAGAATGAACCTCCTGCTGATTTTTCCACGGCATGGTCGGCGTGCTTTGATGGAAAGGAGTAGAGAAGCAGATGGGAAAAACTTGGATTGCTTCTGCCTGTCTTGCCGCTGTTTTGTGAAATGGCTCATCCCCCATCTCTCTCACCAGTGCTATTGCAGGAGCTGTGGTGCTGCTGCAAGGCAGTAACCAGTGGCCAGTTTGAAGCAGTTACAGCCAAGTAAGGCACATGTGGGTTGATTGGACCGGTTTCCCTTTCTTCCAGCCACGTACTTGGAGTTTGGTTTTCTGCTCCTCTGGAAGAGGAGCAGCAGGAGAACACTTGATTCCTGTTTAGGCTTTTGTCTGTGTGTATGTGGTGTTCATATCACATGTATTTAACTTTTACCAATATCTGTAACAGATTTTAATTTATCCTGTATATTTCTCTGTGTGTGTGTGTATATATTTTTATATATACATAATTTAAAAGCAAAAATTCCTCCCTCAGCCAACAGTGTGTGAAAATGTGAATCAAGTTTTTCTCAGCTCACTTCCTGCAGGAATCAACTCTATGTATAGTAGTAAGCATGGGCATTGTGTAAAGAAACACCAGGAAGATTCTAAGAGTTTGTAGAAACAGGCTATCTTGTGAAGGTGGGCAGAACAACTGAAATATTATTTGACTCAGGCCTTATCAGCTCTGAAACAGCAAAGTTTTAAAATTAGAGAAGAGGCATTTTTTACTTCCAAGTAAGTCTAGCTTCTGTTTTTTAGGACAGTTGACAGTGAGCTGTCCCTCATTGTGGCTGAGCCCCAAATCAGAAGTAAATTAAATCCTGGGGTGTGGAGGGTTCTTCTCCCCATGCCTTTTTGCCATGTATTCCCCAGATGTGCCTGTACAAGGTAGTCTGTCTCTTACAGATCTTTTCTCAGTGCAGTGAGGGGTTTTCTCAGCAGAAGGTTCTCAGACCACCAGGCCAGAACACGTTTTAACAGCTTAGGACAAATCCCAATGGGCCTGGAAATAGGAAGGGCCCAGGAGGGAGGCAGTCCAATCCTGCTTCAGATCCTGGCCCATACTAAAGCATCTGCTGTTGTGAGCAGCACAAAATAACTGGCTCTTTCCAGCCCTTCACAGTTGAGAGCATTGTGGTGAAGGGGTAGATCTGCTTTTGAAGAAACAGAAGGGGATTAACTTTAGCTTTGTCCTCTGTACAACTGAAAACTCTTGAAGAGTGAAAAACACACACGACCCTGGTGTATTGTATTTTTATTAAAATTTGTACACTTTGTATAATCTGTATCTTGTGGTATTTGGTACTATAGGGAAACTTTGTCAAGACTTAGCAGTTTTTATATTTTTGTTATTTCTTTGCTGTTTGGTCCAGATTACATTACAATTATACACAGACTTTTTTGTACTGTACTTACAATATAATTTTTTTTTTAACTTCTGGAGTATTGTCGTTCATTTATGGCATGTGCTGTTTCCTGCAGCTCTTGTTACTACTTGTATTTAGTGTTTCTCAGCAAAACACATCCAATCCTAACCCTCCTAAACTCACTCACTTGGCATGCAAGCTGTACTGTTTCTAATAGCACCGGTCACCCAGATTATCACTCGGGTTCCTGACTGCTTGGGATCCCCCAGAAGGGAGATGTAGCATGGAGCACTGCAGGTAACACCAGGCATTTGTCTTCCCTGCTGCCTCACCTCAGTTCAGCTTTGTGGCATTCAGGTGACACCAGTACACAGGACTCGAGTGTGTGATGCGGGAAGTCAGGCGTGGCAGCGTTAGAGTGGGATTTGTACTGGTTATTAACACGTCCCCATTTTCCAGGTATGGGTGTTGGTTGATTGCAGCCTCAGCTTGGGCAGGGCAATTGCTTAGGCCGGGAGCACACCCCAGAACGTGTCAACCACCCTGTGTAGAGTCACAGGATGGCTTGGGTTGGAAGGGAGCTTAGATCGTTTCCAACACCCCTGCCACAGAGAAACCTTCCACAAAAAATTTGCTCAAAGCCCCACCCAACCTGGCCTGGAAGACTTCTAAGGATGGTACATCCACAACTCTCGGCAATCTGTCCCAGTGCCTCACCACTGTGAGGGTCACAGTAAAGAATTTCTTCCTAACTCCTACCGGGAGTATCGGGAGACCTTCCTACTCACACTGGGCTATGGAAAACTAAAAACTCATCGCCATGGGCTTTCCAGGGCTTGGGCATCGCTCAGGCTCGCGGGTGTTCTGCACGAGCTCGGCGTGGTTGCAGAAAGCAGCGGAGGCTCTCGGCGGCGGGAATCCCTCGGTTCCTACGGCCGGAGCTAAGGGCCAGCAGGACCAGGGACCCGTCGGCTTGCACACCGCCCTACCCGGCAGCCGCGGACTCGCTCAGCCCGTGGCACAGCGGGGCCGGTCCGGGCGGCGGCCGCTGGCGTCACAGCGGGGCCCGGCGGGGCCCGCCCCGGCCGGCGCGCGGATCACGTGAGCGGCGGCGGCGGCAGCGTCAGCTGATCGCGGCGCGGCGGCGGCGATGGACTTTCTGCTCGGGAACCCCTTCAGCTCCCCCGTGGGGCAGCGCATCGGTGAGAACCGCACCCGCGCCCCCCGACCCTACCCGCGGCCCCGCTCGCCCGTTCGGCCCCGCGCCCCCGGGGGCGTCCGCCGGACCCTTCCTCGGGGAAACGCCGGCCCCCACCCCCGCGGCGGGACCAGCGGCGCGCTGGCCAATCAGAAGAGAGTTCTGCTCTGACTGACGGGTGGTGCTGGCCAATAGCGGGCGCGCAGCCCGAGGCTGCTCCGTCGGGGGCCCCGCCAGCCAATCCGGGCGCGAGAGGGTCTCGGGATGGCGAGGTGAAGTTTGCGCACTTAAAGGGGCCGCAGGCCGGTGGTCCCGCCACGCCCCCCGGCACCGCCGAGCCCCGTGATTGGCTTGGGGCCATTCCCGCCAGCGCCTCTTCGGGGGCTTCGGGGAGCTGCTGATTGGCTGGGCTCCAGCCAGGGCAGCCAATCGCGTCCCGGCGGGAACGGGGCGCGTGACCCGCGGGGGCACGAGGGGCGACCACGAGACCCCGGGGCTGTGGGACGGGGTCAGCCGGGGCTGCGGGGACAGCGGCCGCAGGCTGGGCTGGCCCTGGGGTACACAGTTCACCAGTCGGACCAGTGTCCCCTGCCTGGAGGACTCAAGCACTGGGCGGCCGGGGGTGTTTGCCTGCCCTGAGCCTCCCCGCACTGAGCTGTGGGACAAGCGGTGCCTGGCAGGGCCATGCCCTGGCTCCTGCAGCACAATCTGGCTCACAGCATGGAGCACCAGCTCAGGCAATGATCGCAGCACCCACCCTGTGCCCTGGCAGGCCCATGGGCACGTGGTGTCCTGCAGTCCCTGTGCTCAGGGCAGCTTGGGGAACATGGGAGAAGGATGTGGCCTGAGAAAGTGGAGGAGAGATGCCGCACTTAGAGAGAAGACCATCAACAGCCGCACTGGTGTCAGAACAGGGCCACAGGTCTTAAAATGCTTAGAATGAAGACTCTGTTCTCGTGTTGTGTTGCCTGAGGGCCTTGAAGTTGTGCTTGAAGGTTGATGCCCATTTAAACTCTCCACTTGTAAGTTTATGCACTTGCTCATTCTTGCTGTTCATTGCTTGTCAGACCTTTGCTATTAGCTGTGATCATCTGGTCCCACATTCAGTCTTTTTGGTGTCCTTGCATGGGTGAATAGGAGGCTGTGCCTGGGATGGAAAGAGAGCAAGCAGCTGCTTTAAGTAATGCTTTTATTATAATGATTTTAGAGGCCACCCTAACACTGTCCCAAAGTGTGTCAGGGGCATTGTGATGTGCCACTCTGCTGTTGGGACTGATAGGTGAGATGCATTACAGCCAGGTGGTAGAAGGATCATCAGGGAAAACTTTGTGTTATCAAAATCCTCCAGATGATCTTCAACATACTCCCAGAAGAACATCACATGTTTCATCACACGTTCCAGGAGAAGACATCTCCTGCTCTTTCCTGAATGAATGCTCTTTGTTCCCTCAGTGAGTGTATCAGATACGTCCTTGTGTTTGGGTAGAGGCAATCTGAAGGTTGCCTCACAGATCTTGTGGTCAGTTTAGTAACCAGACTGTAAGTGGGTTATACATCTAGGCTTTGTTTCAATTAAATAAGGGATTCCCAAGCAACAAACCAACAGCAAATAAGAGGAAAAAAGAAAAGATATTTCAAAAATGTTGTCCGAGAGGAGCTGAGAAGCAGAGGTGTGATACTAGGAGATCTTACTGACGGGGGGTTGACTGGGTTATGGGAGTCCAAAGAGGTGGAGGAATTACAGTGTATGAGAAAGGAACTCTGTGGAGGACTTGAAAGGGGTGGTGATTGAAAATATTAATATCTTCTCCTTTTGAACATTGCCTGTCAACATCCTGGGGATGTGGATAAATGCTATCTTCCCTGCTTAATTTGTGACACAAACATGACTCCCCCGAACTCGTTTGGTAGGTCTGTGGCAGCTGTGTGTCCAACCCTTGAGCCTGATCACCAAACCTGCACAGTGCTGCTGCCCTGGGCTGTCTGCAGAAAGATAATGCTGCGTCCTTGTAAATTATTTGGGCAAAGTCATGCGTGCTTGATACAGCTTTTGAAGTCTAAAATAGCTTTAGATGAAGGCTAAGGAAAAAAAAAAAGTCCTCTGTGGCCACTGCAGTAAGGTTCTCAAATTCCTTCATTATTGTTAATCTAGTAAGAGCCATTTATTTTGCTGACTAGGAAAGCAATGCTCAGATAATCTCAGTGATCTGTCACAGAATGAGTCAGTTGCAGAGGAGTAGGTTTTCTAGTTTCTTACTCACAGTTCTGAGATTTAGTCACAAAAGTTGCCTCTCCTGTTTTTGCACCATGATGTCTCTTCCCAAGTAAGAAGAATACAGACTTGCTTGTTTGGGTTTTTTTGTATTTGTTTCTGTTGTGTGGTGGGTTTTTTTTAAACACCAGTGGGAAAATTTCCAAAAAGTGATAAAGCAGCATAGTTCAGATTCCCCTCTGGAAAGGGAAATCCACTATGCCTCCATCTAGGAGCTAAGAGAAGCTTTTTTCCATTTTCAAAATGGAAAATCTAATTCCAAGGAGGTGAATTGTCTCTGAGGGAGAGAATGGAGAAGAAACCACCAATGTTCTCTCCTCACCCTGGAAGTCTAAAATAACTAGTAATTATAGCAATACCAAAAGGGACAGAGGCAGGTTATTTCAGTGAGTGAGGGTAGGCAAGGGATAGAAGTAACGGTGTAGCAGAGAGATGACACAGATGTTTTTTATGGATGGGGGTTATTTTAAGCATGAGGACCAGGAAAAGTTGAGACTGTAAAGAGAGAGCAAGTAGGAAAGGCTCCTGAGTGAGGAAGAGAGGCAGATGCAAAACAATATACCAGAAAAATCCCCACAACCTTTTGGATTCCCACCTTGCAGGTGTTCCTGCACCCCTCTGTGGGTCCCTGCAAGGTTGTGGTTCTCAAAAATGCATTGCTTTGTCTTCTGTGTCTCCTATGTCTGGAGGGAAAAGGGCAAAGGCAGCAGTTGAAGAGTCACTTGATCCCTGAGAATTTGAGCTGATTCACAGAAAAGGAGCAGGAGTTCAGAGACACGCATGCCCACACCACTATGTCAGCACAGTCTGTGTCCAAACCATTAGGTTATGAGCCGTATATCTGGTCTCTCTAGAATGCACGCTGTCCTCTCAGGCTTAAGTGAAAGATACAGCTAAATGGTAAAGTCCTGACAGAGCTGGTGCTGAAGTTCCCTCAAGAGAAATAAAAGCATGAGGTTTGTACAGGATGCTGATTTGAGCCTGTGAGTTTGTGAACTGAAGGAAAGTTGGGAGAAGGGACATCTTGCATTGCTTTCTGCTGAACCTAAGTTGTCTCATGCAATGAACTGCTGGTATCCTCAAACACCTGTTGAAATGGGTGAGAAGGTGCTTGATGCTTTGCTGAGGAACTTAGAGCCAGCAAGAAGCACTGCAGGGAGCACTGTTTGAAGGCTTCACTTGGAGAAGGGGCAGAGCATATCACAGACAAAGGACTTCTGAGTAGCATCTGGCTGCTTGTGGGTGTTTCAGGTCTGGGGTGGGGAGCAAAGGGGACACAGCAACTGCTGTCCCTGGCTCCTGTACTTCCCCACACTTCTGACTGCAATGCTGGTGTGCTGCTGCAGGGACAGCTGAGTGGGATCCCCAGCTGCACCGTGCGCTCTCCCCTGCCACCAGGTCAGAGACAATAACCTTGAAAAGAAGCAAACTTGTGAAATGTACTCATAGCACAAAGCAATGTACAGCTCCTTTGCACTAGTTATGCCAAGTGTTCGGAGTTCTTTGTTATCTGCTGCTTCCAAATAACTTTCATCACCTAGCTGCAGTCAGCAGGAGCATATGCAGTGCCATGCAGGAAAAGAGCCGATGCTCTGGTTTAACCCGTACCACAGTCCTGCGCAGTTCTGGGTCGATCTGAGCAATTTGTGAGGCAGCAGACTGGAATCAGACAAACCCCAATGCTGTCACACCCGGGGAGCCGGACTGGCTGCCAAAACAATGTGGCTTTGGAGCAGCCCCATGAAGGGCCTCCTGTACATTTCAGCAGCCGGTTGGTTTGGGGCTTGGAGGAGGATGGCATTCGCAGGCTCGTGATAACCTCTGCCAGGGGAATTCTCTGCTGCAGGTCAGGCTCAGCTGGTAGCACACACAAGTAGATACTGCCTGATGAGTCCCACCAGGCAGAGTGTTGGGCATGTGGCAGTGCCCTGCCTCCTGTGCTTGCTCTTTTTAGGGACTTGTCGCTGTCCCCAGCCATCCCGGGCTCAGATTTCATGCAGAGCAGACAGCTCATGTGCTAATTACAGCTCATGAAATGGGGCCAACCACCCTGATCCTTCATGTGACTAATTAGACTTTGTTTCCTTCCCTTCTGCAGGCTTTACAGAAGGGCGAAGTTCAGGATTTTGGAAAAAAATTCCATATCTTGCTAGGCATGGACAGTCCCTTACAGCTTGGAAGAGAACAAGAAGGATTAGAGGGGCATTAGCTCCAGCTTTCCCAATGCCAGCTAGGCCAGGCCTTACTTTGTACTGGGTAAATTCAAGCCTTTGGTCCTTGGAATTGCCTCAGGGTCAAATTCCTGTTTTCCATATGCTCTAATACTGCTCTTCCAGCTTTGGATTTTGTGACTTTGTGCTGTGTTTATGGCAGGCTTGTTGCTTTCCTGCAGCTTTCCCTTGATGAGTGTATGAACTGATGGTAGCAGGATGGCCACCATATTGTGGGCTAACAGGGGCAGGGTGTGTCACTTCTGAGGAAGCCCAGTTTTCCCCTAAATGGCCAGCCAGGTGAAGGAGCACGCATGGTTTATTTACATTCCTTTCTGAAAAGTAAACCTGCTGCTCGACCTTGGCAAGATTGGTGCAGTTGAAGGGAAAGGGTGGTGGGGAGCAGCTTACAGCGTGCCACCAAACATTGGGAAGGGAGGAAAGGGTGTTTGCAGATTCAATTAATGTTTGTGTACAATGCAAAGGAAGGTTGGGGAGATTTGAACAGCAAGGATTGATGGTTAAATGCAGGTTTTATTTTGTCCTTTGTTTCTTCTGTAGCTCAGAGCTTCCAAGCAGGCTCAGCCCTCTTCCCAAGTTGTGGATTTTTCCTTCCATGTGCAGTGAGAAGAGTGGGTGTAGACTTCACTTTGAGAAGAGCAACTCCTGTGTAGTGGATTTCTGTGATTCATTGCCAGTGGCAGCAAACAGTGCAGGGAAACTTCTGGCTTGTTCATGATGTGTCATGAGCAGGGGATCCCGGAGGAGAGTGCTAGTGAAGGGGGCTTTGTGACCACGTGAGCCAAACCCATCAGACTGACCTGAGCTGCAACCTGCCTACCAGCATGGCTAGTGTCCCAGGGCAGGAGGAAACCTGGAGCTCTGTACTGTGTCCTGATCCCAAAGGAGCCCCAATGGAAAACATTTTCCCTTATGTGTTACCACAGTTTTCCCATTTACTGGTACATGCCCTGGTGCACCAGACATGCTTATTGCCCTGGATGTATTCTCCACCACATCACCCACTGCAATCCTTCCTCCTGTGCCTCACTGAGGAAGCTGGATCTGCCAGAGATCAGGATCCCTATGTAAAGTTAATACTCAAAGTGACAAAAATTTACCTGAATCAAGGAGCCTTAAGGTTATTCCAGTAATAGCCAGACCTTTAGAAAGGTGGAAGAGCATCAAGAACAGTCTGCCACTCTCCTTCCCTGTTTGCCCTCTTCCATATGGCTGTGGCCACAATGTCATCAGCATAATCACTGTGTAATCAATGCATTCTGTAGCCAACAGAAAAGGTGGTGGCTGGATTTGTGATAAGATGCAGATAGCTTCACACTGTGGTGTGCAATCTGTGGGAGGGACACGTGTATAAAATGCTGCATTGCACAGTGGTGTGAATAGCTCTGTGCCTGACCCTAAACAGGACATGATGGATGTGCTTACCCAGGCAGGAGTTAAAAAATCTTCTTCCTGTGTTAGGCCTTACCTCATTACTGTGTGAATGGGCATTTAATTTTATTCCTACACAGGGATCATTAACTGCTGGGTCAAAAGCAGAAAAAGTCAGCTCTGCAGAGGAAGGACCTCTCAAAAGGTGTAGAGGACCCATAGCAGCAAGGGAGAGCCACAGATTTTGCAGGGACAGCAGTTTTGAAAATTCAGGCATTTCTAAGTACCTTGCTGGGACTGAGCTCTCCTGAAGAGCACCTGGTAAGTGCTAAACAGGTCTGGCCTGTTTTAATTCTCTTGCCCCAGTGCTAAGTCAAGGGTTTTGTAGGATGAGAGAGTTGGAAAGGATGGTTCTTGTCCTCTCCTTGCCATTTGCTGCGACTCTATGTTTCCCTGTGGTCTCAGGAGTGCCTGAGTCCTTCTGGCCCCACTGGCCATTCTCTCCTGGCTGTGTCCCTGAAGGCATCAGTCAATGGCACGGCTAGGACTGAGACATGGATGATTACAGGGTGGAGACACTGGTGCTCCCAGTAATAGCTGCTCATTTCCCAAATCTCTGCCTTGAATAAATAACATCAAGGCTGACTGAGGGATTCCTAATTAAAGGGGACACAATCAAAGCTGGAACAATATTGCTTCGACTTCAGCCTGCAGTTTGCTTCTGCCCACACTCCCTAGAGGCCAGAAGTTCAGGGGAGAGGTGTAAATGTTACACAAGAGAATCCCTGCTTTGGTTTTCTATGTTTGTTTGTTTGTTTTTATAGAGCTGGTTGTACAAAAAAAAAAGGGGGGATTGATTATTTTGTCTCCTTATGTGGTACAAACCAAGAATTGGAACTGTTGGCATTAGGTCCATATCAGTGTGAGCAGGCTGAACTCACGGTTTCTGGCCTTGCAGTAACAAAGCAAATAAGCCCCCTTTTCCTTAGCTGTGGAGCTGAAGTCATGCTGAGCCCCTTCTCTTTTTGTGCAGGACACCAGAGATCACAGAGTGTCTTTGTGTGTCAGTAGCATTGGTGGCATGGGTGAAGCTGGGCTCTCACTATCCCAGCAGTGTGCTCTGCCATGGTGACACCTAGTGGGGAACACTTGGTGACCCAGAATTTGCATATGGATTTGCCTCCTTGCATGTGGTAGTGGCAGCCAGGGAGAAGCAGTCTGGGGTCTTGTGAGAGGTTGACTTAAGAGTGCCAGGGCTGCTCTTAACTTTGGTTCCTGTTTTCCAGAGAGAGCTACCGATGGGTCCCTGCGGAGTGAGGACTGGGCTCTCAACATGGAGATCTGCGACATCATTAACGAGACTGAAGAAGGGTAAGGGAGTTGGCAAGGGCCCACATCCCATGGCAGGTCCCTGTATTCCCTGTAACACCACATCCCTAGGTTGCAGTAGTAGCATGTACTGGTAGAGGTAATAAGCTAGGCTTCTCAGCAATCCCTGAGACAAGACTCTGCTAGGAGACTTAGAGACATAGCAAAGCTGTCAGAGCATTTATTAGATGCTTCTCTATAATCTTGGTGAGCGCTAGGAGCCATTCAAACAGGCCTTCAGGGTCCCCAGACAACCCTCTGTTCAAGCCAGGCTGCCTCCCATCTCCAGAAGGCATATTTGCATTTCTTCCACTTTGATTTATTCCCCCTTCATACCCTTCTCTCTCTCCTCTGGGAAAGTAAAAATCTAAAGGCTGGTGACTGAGAAGAGGGGAAAATCTCAGGCTGCTATTCAGTCCTCTTACTGTGCCAGTCTTTCTTGGGTTTCTTCTCAGGTATTTTCATGTACAGTCACTCAAAAACACACAAAGTGGGTGGGGGAGCTCTTGTCTCCCTCTCCCCGCAGGTAGATGTTCATCAATCTGCCAGACTTGTTAACTCAGGAGCTGGGGATTTGCCAGTGAATTGAAGGGAGAATGCTCCTTCTCACAGTGGAGATGTCAAGAGCAGCATGTAAAAAAGAAGGTGCTACATGGAATAAAACATGCAGGTTTCATTCCTGCTGTCCTACCCCACAGTGATGTTGACAGATGATTAGCAAGCCCAGTTTTCAGCTTCACAGTTGTGTGGAAACAAAGTCATACACCTCTACTTACAGATCTGTCACCACTCCTTTTCCACTATCCCCACAGTGCAAATACACCTGTCTCTGTCCACAGTTCTCAGGCCAGAGCTGTGGCCCCTTCCTTCAGGTCTGGACACCTGATAACACAGCTGGACAGGCTCTCCCATTGCCCTGCTAATGCCCATCCATTGACACCATGCTGCCCCACAGGCCAATACACTTCTGCCCTCCTCACTGCCTCAGTGTCTCCACCCCACTTTTCTCCTCCAGCATCACTGCTCTTACAGCTCAGCTTCTCTTCCTGTGCTCTGCATCTCATTCATTTGTGCCCTCTTAAGACCACAGTGGTCTGAGACCATGGTGTTTCTCCCTTTGAGAATGGTTAATGAGGCCCTGCTATGCCATTGGTCTCTTACCCACCTGCCCCATACAAGCAGGATTTTGCCAGTGTGTCTCCCCTGCAGCTTTTGAGCCTCTTTCTCTCCGGGGAAATGTTAAACAGCTCCTCTTTGAGTAACACAGGAATTGCTGCAACTTGGTCTCTTCTTCCTGTTTCTAACCCGTGCCAAGCTTTTCTGCGATCTCCACCTCTTCAGTCTCTCTGCCATGGGATTTTGCTCTACCCCCCAGGAGTGTGTTTCTAGCATTGGTTTTTACTCTGTTCTCAAGGTGATGTCTGCAACACCTTGAGCTGTTGCAGACATCAGCACAGAGGCCTCTAATTTCAGTAACAGCACTCAGGGACATGGCTTAATGGTGGACTTCACAGTGTTAGGTTTATGGTTGGACTCGATGACCCTAAAAGGTCTTTTCCAACCTAAATGGTTCTATGGTCAGCCAACCCCACTCCTCTTGCAGAACCACAAGCAAAAGTTGCTTTACCAGTCACTGCTTCAAGCCATCCTGAAAACATGGTGAGGAGGGACACCCTCCATGTATGAGGTATCCAGAACCTGTGGCTGTTTTGCTTTGCCTCAACCTTCTAATCTTTCTTCATCTCATTTCTCCTTCAGGCCCAAAGATGCATTCCGAGCCATTAAGAAGAGAATTGTAGGGAATAAGAACTTCCATGAAGTTATGCTGGCTTTGACGGTGAGTTGTCAAGGCTCTTTCTCTGCTCTGTGATACCCTGCTGTAAAGCTGTGTGCTAAACACAAGTTTTAGCACACATGCTGAACAGACACATGTACCTAAAGCCAACAAGGCTAACATATGAGGGCAGAGAAGGCTACAGCTATTGCTTTATTGCCTTTGAAGGTCCTGGAGACCTGCGTCAAGAACTGCGGCCATCGCTTCCACGTCCTTGTGTCTAGCCAGGACTTTGTAGAAGGTGTCCTGGTGAGAACAATCCTGCCAAAGAACAATCCACCTGCCATAGTGCATGACAAGGTGCTGACCCTCATCCAGGTGAGCCAAGAAGTGTAAGCATCTGCACCAGTCCAGACAGTGTGTGTCTTTAGCTGTTTGTACAGAAGGCTGTTGTATGTGGTGATGGGCTGTACTGTCTCCTTCTCCCCAGTCCTGGGCGGACGCCTTCCGCAGCTCTCCAGACTTGACTGGTGTCGTTGCTGTCTATGAAGACCTGAGACGGAAGGGTTTGGAGTTCCCCATGACTGATCTGGACATGCTGTCACCTATCCACACACCACAGAGGGTACGTGAGCATTGCTGAAGAGAAGAATGTTGGGCAGCTGCCATTCTGGAGCAGTGAAGGGATTTCAGGAACTCTGCCTCGAATTTAGAGGGTTTTGGGTGGTGAGAAGCTCCAGGATAGCCAAGAACTGTTGGAACCAGATGGGGAGCTGCCATCAACATTTCTCCTGTAGTTGCACTGCCCTGTCAAGTGTGTGCATCTAACATCTCCTTCGCTCTGTCACTTTCCCCACCTTTGTAGACTGTGTATAGCTCCAACTCTCAGTCTGGACAGAACTCACCTGCAGTCAACTCCCCTCAGCAGATGGAGTCCATCCTCCACCCTGTCACCCTGCCCCCTGGGAGGGGCACGTCCAGCGATGCACCCATCACACCCACACCAGAGCAGGTGAGTTGGACACAAGTGTCAGGATGTTGCCGACTCTTCCTGTGTTTGAAGCTATTTCACAAACACTGTTCTGGGACTGCAGTACTGGTCCTGCCCCAGCCTCTGTCTTCTAGGAGCTGTTCCTCTAAAGCACAGTCCTTCAAGAACTCCCCAGAGCTCCCTTGTGGTCACAGTGATGAACTGGGATACTGCAACCTTGCAGTGGTTATGTTTCCCTAAAACAGGGCTGCTTGCAGGTAGAGGGAAGTGGGGAGCTGAGGCACGATTCCTCCTTATCATCTTTGTTTATCTTGCCTCACTGCTTACTTTATATGAATCAACCCTGTCTGACTATGTGGTTTCCAAAGGCTAGGGCTTCCTCATTTGTTTCCCCATCCTCTTTTCTCCTTCCTCACCCTGACTTCCTATGACACCATGTTCAGCACCAAACCCCTAGCTGTCAGTATTTTGCATTGCAAAACAGAGGGTAGAAACTGTTCTAAAGAGGCTCATTAGCAGCTTGTAAACCAGAGGACTAAAGCCTCAACTGCACGCTTAGCTGAGGCTCTCCTGTTGAATGGGAATAAATTGTTCTTACACCCTCTCTTACACCATTTTGGAAATTAAACAATGTAAGTGGCTACCACATGGGATCTGTTAGCTGAGGAGAGATTTGAATCAAATCAGCAGCCTGTGCTGGCTATTAAAAATCAAGGCTAGACTAGTGGCCAAGATCCCAGGTGAGGGCCTGGCATCTGCTACCAGCAAATTAATTTGATGGTCAGTAATGGAGGGGTTTCCTGCTGGGAGCTCCTGAGAGCTAAAATGAGTGGAGACAAATGAACTCTCCAGTGGCTGTTCCCTCCAGCTCTGTGAACAGGCATGCACACGTGGTGCCATTCCCTGCCATTCAGAGCTACCTCAGCTATGTCCCGACCCTCCCCTGGCAGAGTTGTCGCTTCACTTGGCTTTTGCAGATCGGGAAGCTGCGCAGTGAGCTGGAAGTGGTGAATGGGAACACAAAGGTGATGTCGGAGATGTTGACGGAGCTGGTGCCGTCCCAGGCCGAGCCTTCTGACCTGGAGCTGCTGCAAGTAAGGAACACTGGGCAGGGTAGAGGGCTGGCACATGCAGCACAATTTAGCAATGATTTGATGGACTGAGGCCCAATGTATGCCAGGTGTGGGGAATGACTGGACAGTTTAGTGTGGGGATTATCAGGGAGTGAAGGGATAAGGGAGACACAAGGAAGGTAGAGTTTCAATGGTGGATGAAAATCACATTGCTGAGGCTGGAATTATCTCACAAGGGAACTTGTAGTCCCCAAGTGCCTTTCTTTGTGGGTGATGTGTTACACAAAAAGCATACAATTATTCCATGTAAAGCTCAGACTCAATTTACCTCTCACACCAATATTTGTTGCCCATCAGCAGTTCCTGATAGATCCCAGTAGGCTCTGGAGTCTGTGTTCCAGTCAGAATTCCACATTTGTGAGTGCTCAGCCGTAATGTGACCTTTGTGGGTCACACTACGTGACTTTCCCCACTTGTGACTTGCCCTGCTTTGAATAGGAGCTGAATCGGACATGCAGAGCCATGCAGCAGCGAGTCCTGGAGCTGATTCCCCGTGTCCTCCATGAGCAACTCACCGAGGAGCTGCTCCTCATCAATGACAACCTCAATAACGTGTTTCTGCGCCATGAAAGGTACCTCTCCTCCCCTCTCTTCCCTGCTCTCCCACAAGACTTTACTACCCTTCAAGGCTGCCTTTTGATCTGCCCAAGAGTATAATACTTGAGATGTATCAGTCTGTATCATCCATCTTTGAGAACAAAGCCTGTTCTCAGTTTTTGCTGACTAATTCCTGTCCCTTCAAAGCTGCTGTGTAAGTTCCTGATGGGGTCTAAAGATGTCCCTGTGGCATAACCCAAAAGAAGGAGGCAACTGCATGGAAAGAACTGGTTTCTACCTCTGAGGCAGATGAGGACAGAAAGAAATTGCCCAGATGGGATCAGCACTGCTTTTTTTTCCCTTCCATTTCAACAAACACATCTTTGCTAGCTCATCCCCAGATGAACTGTAAGGAGAGCTGTTGGTTACAAGTAACTGTGGAAGATCCTAAGAAGCTTTCTCACACCAGCTCTCAGGAGACATCACTTCTATGGCTCTTGCTGGGATATCTTGAGGGGAAATTGGGCCCTGAGCCATAGTTCCTCTTTCCTAGTGGGTAGGAAAGGGCAGACTGTGCCAAGTCTTATAAAAAAATCTCTTGGGCTGTGGATGAATGAGCCCACACTACTGAAATGCATCCTGTCACTTACCTTACAGGTTCGAGCGACTTCGGACAGGACAGCCTGTTAAGGTAACTCAGAGCAACTGCCCTTCTGTGCAGCTTGGTTTGCATCCTGCAGGTCCAGCAGTGCCCTGCTGGCTTGGAGGGAGGCTCAGTCTGCCCCACTTAGAAATGATGGGCTTTGCTGTCCCAGCCAAGCTGCACCAGAGCACCTGGTACATGGGACACCCCATTTCCCACTGCAAACATCTCCTGCCCTGCCTAAAGAGCAAGAGCAGAGCAGCAGCAGTTATGGTTATTGAATAGCGAGATTCCAATTCCCATATGAGCCTGCTCTGAGCACCTCCCTGTCCTCTGAACCAGCATCTACCCTACTTACTGACATCCAGCAGAGCTGGGAGGCTGGCTACCCAGGCATATGCTGCCCTGGGACACTATTGCCAGCCAGTTCTCTGAACACTGCCCCTCTTCTCCCTCTTCACAGCTGATACCTTTCAATGGGTACAGAAGGGCTTTCCTCTCCAGTATCAATGAGCTAGAATTGTAGGGTCAGGGTATCCAAGCTTCAGAAACTCTCCACCATCTTCTTTTTTCTTCTTCCAAAGGCACCAAATGAGGCAGAGAACAGCTTGATTGACCTGGAACCCAATACTCCTTCAGCACTGAAACAGCCTGAAGTCACCAGCAACCTTTCCTCTCAGCTGGCTGGAATGAGTGTGTTGCTATGCGGTTTTCCCCTCAGTCTTTTTCCTGTGCTGCTTTGAAAATCCTTTCCTGCCCTTGAATCACCTCCCAGAATTATTTAGTCAGGTTCCTAGAGTAACCTAGAGAAATACCATGTGTTTTCAACTAATAAACTCATGAAGAAACTTGTATATGCCCCAAGGCACTCAAGCATATGTCTTGGAATCCTCACCTTACATAGTGCAGGAGGTGGCCATGACTTAAGAAGGACTCAGCATTAGTCTGTGGCTAAGGACCTGGCCTTCCAGCAGGACTGGGGATAAAGTTGCTCCCTCTGCAATGCCTGGTAGCATTGCCTACTTGCCTTTCTTGCTGTGTGATGTCAGGCTCACCAGCGAGGTCTGGGAGAAGCAGAGCAGCTGAAGCTATGCTGCAAAGGCAGCCATGAGCATCTTGGGCCCAGGACCCAGGATTTTACAGGTTATTTACTCAAAACACCTGAGGGGTCCTGGGAGTTCTTCAAGACATACCAACAGCCTACGCAGCACTGCCTGGATGCAGTTGCAGAAAATTGGCACCAGACTGTTTTTACAGACAAGCCAGCTGAGATATTTTTCAAGTCAGGTGTTTTTCAGATGACACCTGAGTCATGAAAATCCACTCATCTGTTTCAGAGGTACTTTCCCAGAAGCACAGGTTATTTTCTTCAAGAGGTTATGGAGCAATTCCCTCCAGAGTTGTCTAAAATGGTCAGGAACATCTAGCCTTCAGCATCAGTAAATTGATGATGCTGCTTCTGTTGAAACTGAGCCAAAAATATCTACTGAATGGGCAAAGAAACAACTTCTGTTACTTCACCCACGACTGCACACATGCATAGACTGTGCTGCAGCTGAGAAGCAGGATGGAGGGGTGGGCCTAGAGTAGTTTAGCCTGTTCTCATGACGGTTTTCCATCCAGCACTCTCCAAGCCCACAGTCCTTCATTTACTGTTCTGTGCTGCCTGCTCACACTGCTCTCTCTCCCACAGACCTGGACTCAAGCAGTGTAAGTGCGGGGCTGCACTCCCTCGACACTTCTGGCAAGCTGGAAGAAGACTTTGACATGTTTGCCCTGACCCGTGGCAGCTCGTTGGCTGAGCAGCGCAAAGGGTGAGTGAAGCAGCTCACTCTGTCCTGTTCTGCCTTCTTTCAAAGGACGAGGGCTTAGGGAAAATGGAGCCACCCCCCAACCAGTAGCAGTTCCTGGGAGACAGCAGGATGAAACAGAACTGTACTCTTAACACACACAGTGTTTGTAGGATGAGCTCTGTGCTCCCAGTCCTTCTTCCTGCTGCCATCATCTCCCCTTTATGGCATCCTCTGGGTATAGGGAGAAGGAATTGGTCTCTCTCATGTTCTGGGAGATTCAGTGTCTGGGGATGAAGGTGTGAAGTGGGACTGGCTCAGTTTTCTTGTCTGCCTGTGAACTCATGTGTCCTGACTGGGGTGATGTTGAATTTGGGTATTGCTGAGTCCTCATTCAGCCTAACAGAGAGAGTATTGAGCTGGAGTGCAGAAGAGTGCAGTCAGTTGTGGCTTGCAAGAGGGCACTGCTCTGTGCCTCAGCTTCCCTGCTGCCAAGTGGGACCAATGTTTCTTCCTCCATGGTGCAGTTGAGACCTCCTGGTGTAAAGCACTAAGAGCTGGGTCTCCATTGTACTGGCTGAACTGAAGAGGCCTTCTCCACTGCAGAGTGGATTCCTGAATCCTTTTTCTGGAGGAGCTGGCAAGAGCTGTGCTGACCAGATCCCCTGGGTTTAGAGACTGTTGCTGATCTCATGCTGTTTTGCCTGACAGAGCCATTCGCTGCTCTCCATAGAGTCCCAAGCAGTAGAGCCCACAGGCCCATCACTGCCTCGAGCCCTCTAAGGCCTGTGTTCCTGCACTCCTGCAGCCACTGGAGTGCCTTGTTCTGCAGGTGGCCAGTAGCAAGTTAAGGTATACATGTCAAGTTAAGGTCTCCTAACAATGTTTCCTTCTGTTCCTCTGCTTCAGACTGTTTCTGGTAAATGTGGTGGGGAAACCCATGGCCTACACATGACTTCATGTATTTTGTCCCTGGGTTTCCCCACTGCTTTTAGTATGGGTTGTGCTGCCTGAGGACAGAGGCAGTCCAGCACAAAAACAGTTGTATCAACAGCACCCAATCTGGGGCTGAAACCAGAGCCACTGGTATGTACTCAGTCCTGGAGTTCTGGACAGAGGTGGAATTGTATCCTCTCTGCTGTAGCACAGTCCTTAACAGGCTGAGGCTTATGATCACTGCACAAGTAACAAGACATCTTCTATTTATTCCTCACTGCCCTTCGTCTGCCTGCACTTGCACTCCTGCCAGGTAACCTCTAGTGGCTCAGGCTTCACATTTCACTGAGAGCCTCTACTCTCAGTGTCTCCCTCCACTTGAAAAGACTCATTGCTCTACAGCTCCCAAACAGGACATGCTGGTAGAGCCTCTGGGGTTTGTTCCTGACCCCCATGCTTCATGTGTGTCTCGGTGAGGCAGTGCTTAAGGCACTTCAAGCCTTTCCTGCCATTCTTTCTCATCAGTGGCATGATAGCAGCGCTGTACTTCATCCTGGATGCCATTGTCCACAGCGGCCCCTTCACCGATGAGCACTTCTTTGAGAAGTTTGAGCAGCGGTGGCCCAAGCCCCTGGCCCCCAACAAAAACAGCTCCACTTGATGGTCTGCTGGATCTGTGGGATTGGGCCTGGGAGCAGCTGGAGAGAAAACTTGTGGAGAGTTTCTATGAAAGGCTTCATTTTCCTAGCATGGAGAGTTTTCCCCACTCGACATGGATCAAATGGTGACGTGTGGCATTATCATCTGTGGTAGCAGCCTAGAAGGGACACAGGATTGGGATGTGGGAAATTATGGGTGAGACATGTCTGTGTGTGGAAAGAGGTTGCTGTAATGGTGCATTTGGAAACCTGGAAGTGACACTAGGCTCTTCTGATCATCCAGTCTCACCTATGGCCAGCATAGGCCAGTGAGCCTCTGCCGCCATCACTTCTTGTGTGGTATCAGTTAAAGAGATGTTTTTGAGCTGTTTGTGTCTGTTAAGATAGGTGAGTATGTAGGTGAGGGTTTGTTGCTCAAATCCTTTCTAAAATACCTGTAATATTCTGTGTTAGTTTTCTCTCTTTATAGTCCACCCCAAATAAGGTGAGTGTTGTGGTTAATGCACCTAGCTCTGTAAGTCTGTGTCTTAGTTTTCATACAAGTCCTTGTCATCCTTCTGTCACTGTGCCAGGGCTGTCCTGTTGCATCCCACAATGTTCCAGTGAGTAGATTAGTCTGTTTGGTGGTGGGCTACACCTTTAATAAGGGCTATGCACACCTTTCTAGAAGCTCTTGGTAGCAGAATGACAAGGTATGGAAAATTGTGCAGTCAGAAGAACTGAACATGTGTTTAGGAGTTCCTGCTCTTCACTCTCAGGCATCTCATCAGCCTGTTGTCTCTCTTTCTCCTTCCAGGGTAAAATATGAAGACCCCCAAGCCACCAAAGGCCTTGCTGGTGCCCTGGATGCCCGGCAGCAGAACACAGGAGCAGTAAGTGGCCACAGCTTTTACTGCGTCACCAGTATGGAATGGGAATAACCTCCTGGCTCACCAAGGCAGTAAGGGTGCTGTCTGTTGGGAAAAAGTCAAGTGATGATAACTCCCAGTCTCCACCAACCTGCATTTCCTAGCTGGGCTGCATACCTCATTCTTTAAAGCCCTGAGCTGAGGAGCTGTGAAAAGTCTGGGGTTGCCTCAGACAGTTGAAGGATGTCCCTCTCCAGGGAAATTTCCATCTGGAAATGTATGTTTTGTTCTTCTTCAGCAAATTTGCAAGTCCAGTCACCTTCTCTCTGCAATCAGAGAAGTAGGCCACCAGTATTAGTATATTCTTTCCCTCACCTTAACCCCGCTGCCTCCCCTCTCCCTCACACTGCAATGCAGACTCTCTGTCATCCAGGGGGAGTCTGGTGATGGAGCCCAGCTGACAAAGTGGATGATGCGTCAAGGAATGGTGAGATCTGAGGTCATGGAGGGCCAGCAGGGAGGGAGGAGGCTGGGGCTGCTGAAACAGAAGTGTCACTGGCACAGCACATGAGGATGCACAGCAGACATCAGCAGATACTGCTAACTGAAATGGAGCAACCCTGGGCTGGGCCAGTAGTGGAGACCAGGCTTGGGAAGGAAGCAGGCAGTGTGCCAGTCTTTCCTCAAGTAAACATATGAGTAGGAAAAAATGCTAGGACCTCTGAGGCCAAGAGAGCATGTGCCACTCTGAGCTAGAGGATGGCCTGTTTTGGGGTGGGTGTCTGAGACAAGAGGCAATAGCTGGTGGCATCATGAGGGCAGGTGCTGCCATTTATTCTCCTTGCAGTCTCTCCACCTTAACATGAGGTGCATGTTTGAAGGAAAACACATTCTGAATTTAACCCTGTTGAGGGCCTCCTCCTGTAGCTAGTGATTGAGCTTTCAGGCATTTGAATTTGGTCTTTTGGTAGCAGGAATTTCTGCAATTATATTCCCTCAGGCACACAGAGGCTTTGACAAGCTCCTGGGTCTGAAGCTTGTTAGCCTGTCTTCCTGTAATGGGCACAGCCCAGGCTGATGTCTGCTCTAGGAAGTTTCCCCACATGCTGTACAGTTGGCTTGAATGCACTTCTACCCCAGAAAGATCATCTCTGGGCAGGCAAAGCCAGTTTGCTTTGAGACTTCCCTAATCTCACACATCCTCTTCCATTCCCATTCATCCATCTGCCAGCTGTGATAACTATCTGTGCTTGCTCCCTCGTTTGAGGAAATCTGCCTGTCTTTGGTATGAAGGTGTTGCTCTTTTTCTTGGTCTTGGTGTTTTCCTGAGGGCAAGGGAGCTATATATATTAGAAAACTAATAAATAAGTTCCCACAAATACTCTCTCATTCTTCTGCTTGGGGAGCCTCTAGCAAGGGCTGCTTCTTGCTCAGCTTTGTTCAGGAGCTCATGACTGGAGAAAAGGATCTGGGGTTTTGAATCAGACTTTTGTTTCTTTCAAGGTTACCTCTGTCCACTAGGAATATGTCTCTTTGCTGTTTAAATTGATCAGGACCATGAATTCTTCTGAGCTAGCCTCATCCCTAAGTAAAGTTTAATTGTAGATGACTTCCTCTTTGATGGGTCTGTTTCAGTAGTTTGGTGTGATATCAAATCCTGCTGTGCTCCATGATTATACCAAGGAATCAGTTCTTGGCAGGTGTCTTTCCCCCTTAATGTGCTGTCAGACCTGGCACCTCCAATATCTTCAGCACTGCAGGCTGTCACTGGTTTGTAGAGGGAGAAGGTGTAGAGAAATGCACATCTCTTGCTCTCTGGCTGCCTACACAAGCAGCCAACTTCCACCTAGTGGGTCCTCACCAAAAAGCAAAGTCTGGTCCAGTCCTAATATCCCAAAGCCAGCCACCAAACCACAGATGCTTTTAATGGCATGTATCCTGAAAATTGTGTGTCTGGGCATGGATGGGACAGAGGAAGCAGGTAAGCAATGGTACTGGTAGCTGGGAGAGCTTTGCAGTGGCACTGGCTGGATTTGGATGGGCCTGAGCTGACTGAACAGTGGAGCGAGAAGCTGAGCTTCTGAGTTGGACTTTCTTTTTGCATAGTGGATTTACTGGAACATCCTCTATTTTCTTGGCCTCACTGCCCATTTTTTTCTGTCCCAGGTACCAGTTCCTCAAGCCAATTTCATGGAAGACATAGAAAAGTGGCTCTCCACTGACGTGGTAAGTGAGGGGCTGCCTTCTTGGAGCCAGCAGTCCTGCTGGAGTTGTCTGTGGGGCTGGACTTCAGGCAGTGTATAACAGCGCTGGCACAGACTGCTGGGAGGGACCAGGGAAGGAAAAGCCAGGGACACAGGCTTTGGGATACCACAACAGTATCATCAGCCTTCAGGGAGCCATAACTAATGAACTGAGGCTCAGGGCCCCTCCAACATGTCTGTACTGTGGAAGTGTGGGGAACACTGTCCTGTTTTTGTGTGCAAAGAATCCCATCTGTGAGATGCCTTTACCTACCTTCCTTCTAACCATGCCCTTCTCTTTCTTTGCTAGGGAGAATCAGAGGATCCAAAAGGTGTCACCAGTGAAGGTGAGATGTGCCTGCCAGCTCTTGTCTTTAACTGTTCCTGGCAGCACCTTGGCTCTTCCACAAACCTCCCTCTTTGCTAATGCTCTGTCTTCTCTTGCCCTCAGAGTTTGACAAATTTCTGGAAGAGCGAGCAAAAGTTGCGGACCGCCTCCCCACTTTGTCCAGCTCCTCAGCAGGGACATCTCTGTCCCCTCCTGCTGCCAGCCATCATCGGAAGCAAGCAAAGGAAGATGATGCTATGTTTGCCTTGTGAATGCTATGGACCGGTGTGCTGTGGAGCAAGAGGCTGTGTGTGCTGTTTTGCTTGCCTCCAACCAGGGGCCAGCAGAGGAAGGACTCTGTCCCCTTCCTCCATTCTCTTCCTGTTTTACCTTTGAGTTGTTTTTATTTTTAAGCTGCTTTCAGACTTCAGATAATCTTTGTTGTGTTTAGCAATATCATACAATAGACTTGTAAAGGGGGTTTCAAAGCTGCTAGAGAATGTTGGAGTTCAGTGGGCTTTTTTTTTTATGGTACAGTGTGGGCAAAGCAGAAGAAGCTCTGGAAGAAGCTCCCCCATCCTACTTTCCAGTGGGGTGTTAGAGATCTTGCCCAAGAAACAGGAGAGGCTGCAGTCTGCTGCTGAAATCATTCCTGCCTGCCTCTTTCCTCACCCCTCCCCTAGAATGTATCTCCAGCCCTCTGCCTGCCAGTGTTAGACTGGAAAGCATGGGGATGTGAAGCATTACTGGTGGCCAAGGAGGAACACTAATGGTAGAGAGACCCTGTTGCTCTAACCTCTCTTGCACAAGTGTTTGTGGTATGTAACACCTTCCCACTCACAACCCCTTCTCTTCCTCTTCCTCACCTCCCTTTCCCCATCAGTTTATCCAGAATCCTACCCACAGCCCAGATGTTTCCATTGCATGACAGCCAGTCGTCCAAACCCTTGGCAGCACACAGGACTGCAAGCGGTACCCCAGGCTGAAGGGGCTGTCTCCCACGGGGTAGGATGTGCCTTCAGCAAACTATTTGCAGTTAATTTAATTTTCTATTATCCTACTTTTCTCCCAGTGTGATCCTACCTCCCTCTCCCACTGATGCCTTCCACCGCATCGTGCCGTGGTGTGGGGAGTCTCTTAGAGCCAGGCCAATGCTACAGACTCCCTCAGGCTGGCTGTGTGCGCCGGGGTCACAGAGTGCATCCCCCTAAATAGGAGGCCCTTCCATCAGCACTCTTACACCAGTGGGAACATGCTGTTGCTGCAGAAGCTTGTTCAGCTGGTGAGCACAGAGGGGAAGCGAGACATCAGTCATCTCATGCCAGTAGAACAGCCTTGCAGCAGCCAGAAGCTCCTCTGCACATGGGGAGAAAAACGCCTCAGAGCAAACTGCACATGCTGCCCACTTGTAAATGAAAGCCAGGGAGGAGGGTGCCAAGCTCAGAGCTCCTGCTTGTGGGATTTCTTGAGTGTGGGAGAGTTGTCCTTTTTTACTGCACATTAAAGGAGCAAAGACTTGAGCCTCCCTTGAAGATATGGTGTGTACTGTCAGTGCTGGTGTGGGGAGGGGAGGATGCTGTGGGGAGAAGAGGGATGAAACATGCAACCACATTTGCTCTCCATGAAAAGGCAAAGGCACTGGTGCTGAGAGGAGAGCATGGGGGCTGAGGATGCTGGGAGCCAAGGCAGGTGCTCCCTGCTTTTTACTATAGTCTTGTTGAGTGGGTGATTACAGGCCATCTTAAAATAGCAAGAGGGTGAGCTACCTCCTCTCCTTTCCCTCTCTGTCTTTGTGACCAGATCTGAATACCCACCTTGCAGCCCATAAGCCACTTACAAAGACATGCAAGAAATACAGTTGCTACTAAAGGGCTCTCTGGTATCCACAGGACATCCTCAGTTGTCCCTATACCATCTCTCCAGAGTCCAGCTGAGTGGGAGTTGTGGGAGTCATTCTTAGAAGGAGACTGAGTGGATTTGAAAATGTCATCTAAAGAAAGGCAAAAGGGCCAAGTGGCTGAGCTTCCCCTGCTGGAGCACGTGCAGGAGAGGAAGCAAGAGCAGCGTCATGATGGAACACAGGCTGGTTTTGTAACTGTGGGGCCAGAAGGGCCTCCAGAACAAGCAAGGCCAAGCCCTCTGGCCAGTTCCTGGCCTTGGGCTGCCTGCCTCAGCTGGGAAGGAAAGGCTTCTGGTGCCCCATCACCATTTATGGACGGTACCAGCCTGTTCACACTGGTGATGCTTTAACACTGGTTCATGCCTCAGTTGGCACTTAAAGTTCTCAGTGCCTCCAGCCCCCTCAGAGCACTGCCTGCAAATTCCCTGAAAGGAGAAACAAAGACATCCTGAGTGAATGAATATCCTGAGTATGGGGAGTTCAAACTCCTCCTTACTGCCTCTGGGATGCCCTGAGCCCACCTCAGGATAAAGACCCCATCTTCACTCTCACACTGTTTTTAATTCCCCAAGCAGCCAGCACAGGACCTGGCAAAGACAAGAGGGAGCTGTCCCCAAGGAAGACTTGAGTACAGCAGAAATGGGTTGCTGCTATTTTCGTCAAGGGACAAACAGATGGAAAGCATTTTTGGTGTCTGCCAAGTGAGGTCAGTTTGAATCGATGGCCAACAGGTGAAAATTCAGAGTGCTGCTTGTGGCTCCCAGGGTGAGCCTGTCCCCTCTCGACTGCAGCCAGCCATGGTGCTCAGTGCTTTTCACTGAGATTTATCCAACGGTGACAAGGTATCTCTTTTTCAAGTAACTGAAAATATGAAGAATGGGGATGAAGGCATGGAAAGATTCCAAATTAGTACTGTCATACTTGTTAAGTAATAGCTTGAATAATTTTGCAAGGCTTCTTTTGAGAAGGAACTTGGGGGGGAAAAAAACCTGCTAGTTCTGCAAGGGATCATTTTAATTACAGGCTGGGCACTTCGCATTGGCAAAAACTGCTTCATGATTGCAAAAAAAGAGAAAAAAAAGACAGCACTATAAGGGATTCTTTTAGATGCCTTTCCCTTTTTAAGTTTTCTGATGCTTTAGAAAGAACAGCGCTGCTCGCTCTGACCACCAGATGGCTGTGGTCCCTCGCACACCCAGCCCGGGCTTCCCGATTGCAGAGGACAGCCCCTGCCTTGGCAGTGACCTGCTTAGAAGGCTCTGCCACCTCCGGGGACAGAAACAAAACAGAGTTTTCTTTCCGTAGTCTAGTATTATGCTGCAACCATCAGCCTTGTGCAGCTCCGCACAGCGACCACTCCAAAACATGCATTCATCCACACGTTGTGACTGTACAGAGGATGGGAAGGGTTGCTTGTGCTCTGCCTAGGCATCCATTAATAACCACACTGGGAACAGGATCCTGACCTGGACAGATATTTTGCATGACCCAGAACAGCTGTTGCTATGCCAGATGAAGAAAGACATAACTTCCTTGTACTGGGTCAGACCTGCTTGACATCTCTAAAAACTAAATATACACTAAAAGTTAATGAGAATTTCCATGATGTTTGGGTAGCGTGATACTGAGCATGCCAGCACCACATTCATACAGGCAAAAAATTACATGTTTATCTTTTACCAACTACTAACTTCCAAATAGTACATGATTTTTTTTTAAAGGGTGGTAACAAAAATATGTCCTGATTTCCCACAGCATTGTCTCACAAAGTCAGCACAGAACGGTCCCAAGCCAGTACACTGGGAGGGCTGTTCTCCATTCCACAGGACTTTCATGTTGCTTTGCCGTATCAAAACTTCCTCAAACTTTATTTTGAATAACAAAATTCTCTCTGCCTTCACAAAATGAGAATAAAGCCACTTCCCCTTTCCTTTAGATTACTGTTGGTGCTGCTAAGGGTGGATGTAGATGATATAAAAAAATTAGAGGAAAAGTAGGTGCTCCAGTGCTCAGGAGCAAGGGAATAGACATGGCCATAGACAGGATCAATCCCCATGAGTACAGGTTTGCTGCAGTGCTGTCTCCAGCAGTCTTCCTGAAAGGCTGGACATTGGCCCTTGCCAGGCGGTCTTGGATGGGGGGTGCAGGGGTTGCTACACTGTGCAACAGAGAGGCTGGGGGCTCAGCCCTGCCAAGGAGACTCCTGAGGGCTCTGCAGCAGGGATTTTGCTGGGGGGATCAGGAATTCCCTCTCAGCACAGAAAATCTGCTTGTGCCTGTATCCAGGTGCTTATTTTCCTGGCCAATCTCAGCAGAAAAGTGTGGATCAGGCACAAAGCAAATTTGACAGCAGGGTGAGGCAAGGACACGGTTTCCTGCGGCTTTAGGGGAGTCTCTTTCACCAGCACAGAGTGGTAGGAAAATCTGTGTTTAGAAAGGTTGCTGTTAGGCACTTCACTGGTATTTTTAGCTGCTTGACCAAAAAAAAAAAAAAAAAAAAAAAAAAAAAGAGCTTAAATGCCAGATCAGTCTCAGTGAGAGAGAGGTGCCAATTTCTCTGAGCTCTTTAGCAGTCTTAGTCCAAAAAGGGAAAAAAAAAAAAAAAAAAAAACCAAACAAAAAGAAAATTTAAAAAGCCAAGGTGTGAGTGATCTGCCAGCAGTGCCCCGTTGCCCCTGGACAGGGACATGTTTTGTGCTGGCATGCACACCATGAACCACCAGCTCCAGCTGGCCAGTCAGGGGGTAGCTCACCCCCCACCAGGCACCTTCAGTCTCACCTCTTGCCGAACACCTTCGGTCCCTCACGGCCTCTGCCAGACCACAAGTCACTTTGTTAATGATTATTTAGCTGAAAAGCTGCTGCCACTGCCCCGAGGTCCTGCTGTGCCCAGCACTGCTCAGGGAAAGGGCTGAGCCCAAAGCTCTGATTCTTCGGTGCCTGGGATGCTAGGGAATGCATCCCCCCAGAAAAGGGGGTGTTCTGGCTCTTTTGCTCTACCAGTTGCAGTCTATAAGCTCCATAGTGCACAGGGCTCTGCAATGCTGAGCGCACTCTGCCCTAAACTAAGGTCTTTGAAGTAATATTTGCCCTTTCTAACCCCTCTTTGGCTTATTTCTCCTTGTCAGCATGTATCTGTCACCCTCTCAAGACAGACAGCAGCTCGGTGGGGTAAATACCTGCCTGCCTGTCCCGGAGCGATCACTGGTAATGAGTGAAGGAGGGAGCACAGACTATGCCATAGACATGTGTGTCTTGAATAAGTCACTTAAATTTGGCACATCCTGAATGCCACTCTCTAAAATGGATTCATTTTCATACGTTGTTCCGTGTTTGCTGTTTTCCACCAGCACAGGGGAAAGCAGGGTGCCCATCCAGCACCCCAGTGTCCCTATGCCTTGATTCCCCCCTATGGAGTAGAGACTGTCCCGGTCCCACAGCAGATGGACAAAGCAATCCTCCGTGTCCTCAGGTCAGAGAGGGGTGCAGCTTTCCCAGCTCGGAACACCAGCTTTTCCAACCCTTCCTGCCTCACCCGCTGCGGCTCTGGGAAGGACAGCTGAAAGGGGAACATTTTGTGGCCGCGAGTGATGCCGCACGTTCGCCAAGGCGTGAGCCCCAAAACCCGCAGCCGCCTCCCGCTAGTGCTGAGTCACGCTTTTCCCAGCGTGGGCGTCCTGCTGAGTCAGGGTCAGGCGGGGCCGCCGCGATTGCTGAGCACGGGCTGAGCGAGGGGCTCTGTGCTGAGTCACGGCGGAGCGCGCTCCACGTGAGGCTGTTTATGGCAGGGCGGTCCCTCCGCAGCGCTGAGATTGCAGCTGCTGCTCCTGGCCCCGGTCCCAACGCTCCGGACAACTGGAGAAATCTCCAGAAACAGCCCCTTCCTGCGGCCCAGCATTTCTCCTGTACCCTGGACAGGGAACCGCGCAGAGGTGATTTGGAAACCTTGTGGGGAAGGGGGGGACTTGGGTCTCACTTTCTGTGCAAAACTTGGCTTCCCGTTCCTCCTTCTCATGAGAAAAAGGTGTGAGCAGCGTGGTACAAGGTCCTCTTTGTTGCAGATGTCTGATTTTTCAAATCCAAAGTTTCACAGTTCTGTCTCGCAGTCAGGGCACACTTTGTTTTCCACGGTTGTGGCACTGAAACAAAGGAGGCAGCAGCACTGACTGAAACATTTGCACAAATGGGATTTTTATTTACTAACTCTGCCCCATTTCCTTCCACACCTCCTTTTGGTTGCCAAAGGAGCTCCTAGCTGGACACAGGATTGATTCCCATGACCACCAAGACTCTAGGAAGCATGGTGGGCCCTATGCACCCTCTCCCAAAACTTCAGCCCAGTGTACCCATAACCTATTGTGTGCTTAAGGTCACTGCCTGCCTCTGGTCAGGCACATGCGTTGCAGGGCACTTGCTCTGCTCTCCCTCCTTCTCCCTGTTCTGTTTCCAGACAGCCCGGGCTCTCTCCTTGCTCATAGCTATGTGCTGGAAACACCAATGTGCTGCAGCACACACATACCCATACATCTATGAATATATTTATTGTAATCTTCATTTCCTATTTTTGTCATGCTGCTTCATTTATCCTGGGAAATTTGCCTGTGCCTCCATCTCCCACCACACTGTTTTCCAAGGTTCCTGTGTGGGGGGTTGCCTAGCACAGCCATGCCTGTCTATACAACCCTCCAGAGGTACCAGCAGTGCCAGCCCCATGGACAGCTGTAGCTCCTGAGCTCTCCATAGGGATTTCCAGTGCACTGGACTCTCGGCCTCCTTTTTCTCCATCTTTATTTTTGATCTAGACTGAGATTTTTAGATGCTGAGAGAGCAGTGAGCACAGTCAGGTCAGCCAAGGCAGGGCTGGGAGAGGTAATCTCCCTTTGGTAAACACAAATTAACACACAGTATATCCCTGTACACTCCAGCACAGACTCCTTTCTCCAGCAAGTCATTTTAAGCAGTTACTGTAACTCCTTTTCCCCGTACCATTACACAGCAAATCCTGGTCACCGAGTGATGATGCAGCTGCCTGTTTGCAGTCAGCTTTCCGAATGCAAACCAGGCAGCTGCGTTTTGCTGTGTCACGGTTTGAGAGAGCCCATTAGCCCCTCTGAGCTGGCTGAGGCCGGTTTTCCCCACGGAAGCCAAGCTGAGCTGCTGGGAGCTGCCTGCCAGAGCCCAGCGTGGAACAGCGCTACCCACAAGGGCCTCAGGAGAGCTGACTTTGCATCCCGTGACTGCCTGTGTAGCTAGACATTTCTGGCCATAAATCTACTGGCAAAATAGGCTGTTAATGTACAAAGAGGAGAAAATTCCCCACTTCCCTGTTCCACATGGAAACATTGACCCCTCAATAACTTTCTGTTGTTTTGAACCATTTATCTCCCATCTCGTGACTAAGCATTTTCTCAAGGGCTGGGATGTGCCGACAGGCTTTTAAGCCCAGCACGAACTTTTACAAATATAATGCCTGAGGCTACTTTCTTCATCTTTGCTAGAAATCCCCTGGGCAGTTTTGCTGGTGTCCTCACAGTGAGTAGCTCTGGCACCAGCCAGCCACAGCTCACTGGAAGGGCAGGAGACAGCAGGGCTTCTGGCAGGCACAGTAGAGACCACAGCTCTGAGACTTCAGTGATACTCAAGCAGAATTTCCTAGTGACCTGGATGTGGGCTGGCCTCTGATTTCCCATGGCCCACTATGCTCTGGGAGCCAGTTTGCTCCTTCCACTAAAAGCACTCACCTCCCTCCCCGTTCATTGCTCTCAAGTGGTGACTTCCAAAGTTCTCTTTGAGGTGGAGATGGTTCCTCACAAATCCCTGCTGGCATGTTGGCTCGCTCAGTGGCACTGACCTCCCTCCCATAGCAACAGCACAGCAGAAGCAATTCCAGCCCTTGCTGCAGAACACTGGAGGGGCCAGAAATGCTCCAGGCCAGTAACTGCAAAGATGATGAAACCCCACTTTCAGTTCTCCTTCCATCTTGCTGCAGGGCATTTGGGTCTTTCCAGAGAGCTAGGCTGAGTCTCACACCTGCTCCATCCCAAGAAACCCAAATCAGAGAGAGATCAGACAGCATAAATCACTTATGGGGCATGGCTTGCTTGTCTGCACCTTTGCAAATCTCCTGGCAGAGGTGAGTTGCCTGTCTCTTGTGGCCTGCCCAGAGGAAGGTAAAGCCCCAGGAGCCAGAAGAGGTACTGCTCCATATTCTGGGACAGTATGGCTACAAGCCAGAAAACCTACCTGGAATGGTAGCAACATGACTAGAGACCCTCTCTTTCTTCCCCCAAGGAAAGAAAGGCTTGAGGATTGGATTTTTTTCAGGTTATTTCACAAAATGAATAATATACTCTCATAATATAATTCTTATTCTCATATAATTCCCATATATTTTCCTACTTCCCTCCACTAGAACTAGAGGTTCAATTTGTGCTCCAGCTTCCTCTGTGAGAATAGGACTCACAGAAAATGACAGAAAATGAGAGCTTTAAGGAGTTATGCCAGAGGGAAGCATTAATTTTGGGACCATTTCTGTGGCAAACTGTGGTTTCAATGTTTTCAGGAAGGACTGGCCATGGGGCTGTCTGCCCTCTCAGGAGATGTTTGGGTCTTTGTCACACTTGCTTTGAAGATTCAGACATCTTGATAAATTTATTTTACCTTTCAGAAAAGCAAGCAAGTTGTCTGCAGTGACATGGGGGTAAGAATGGAATGTGTCAGCTTTTGCCAGCATGCACTGTTGCTTTAAAAGACAAAAGCAAGACAGGAAAAGTCTGGCTGAGTCAGGATGGAAATGCTGAGTAATCCTTCCTGAATTCCTGAATGCTGCATGCCAGATGTCTGCTGGAGTCCAAAAAAAGGATAGAAGAATACTTTTTCTAGAACGGCTTTTTATCCTACAGCCCCCAACCCTGCTGAGACTGGTGTGGGTGCAGTGACAGGGAGACAAGCGAAGTGCTGGCTTGGATGGCAGCATCCACAGAGAAGGCTGGCTGCAGAGGGACAGCAGATGCCACAGTCCTTCTCCTTCCACCCAGGCTCTGCCTCCCCACCACCCTCTGCCCCACTGTACAAGGGAGTTTTTGTCACACCCACTGAAGTAGGGGAATGGTGGCTGTAAGTGCCCTGCTCTTTTGGGCTCAGCACAAATGTGTGCTTTTCCAGAGTACAGCCAGCCAGTGCATCACCTGTCCCTGCTAGCCCAGCTTCCAGCATAACTACAGGTGGGAAAGAAGAGCCCAGCTTCATCTGTTGGCTGCTTCACTGACCACTTTATCAAAAAAAAAAAAAAAAAAAAAAAAAAAAAAAACCACCAAAAAAAAACCCCAGCAGAGCAACAGCTACTGGCAGAAGCACCATGTCCAACACTTCTCCCAAATCAGAAGAATTATTTGCCTTTGAAAGTCTCTGCAGACTTCCTCAGTTTTCCCCAAGTCCTGTATGATATCTTTTCAGCTACCCCAGCCTTCTGGGTATCTAGGAGATGGTGTACAATTTTCCTAAATTGCCCTGCACGCTGCTGTGGTGACAACAGAAGCCAGCTGTCAAACAAATCAGATGCCATTGTTTCCATGAGCAGGAGAGCGTGGAGTGGATTTGGCTGTGCATTGGTGCTGGCACACCTGTGTTGGCTCTGTGCAAAGTGGCAGGGTTTACTGCCAAGGGCAAGGGGGAACTGCACAAGGGCAGGTCTGGCACCTGCAAGCCAGAGCTGGTGCATGCCTGAGCACAGGCATGGGACATGGGATGATTATACCTGAGCTGTGCTAGAGCAGGGGAGGGCTGGATTAGCTCTCCAGGCAGCATGCAAGGCACACAGACTGGGGTGTAGGGTGAGGAGGCTGCCCTCTGTGCCCCAAGCATTAGCTCTGTAAATCCACCCTCCTTGTCCAACCCCGCTGTCCCCAGGACAACGAGCACCTCTGGCAGTACCCGGGCTCTGCCTGCCACAGGCAAGGCACTGAAAGGGTTACAGAGCCAGGCACCCTCAAAAGAGAAGTTTCTGGACATCCTCTTGTTTTTGCTTAGTTATCAAGATGCATCTGGTGACTTCCTTCTGGTTCTTAGGGGCTGTGGGCCAGGAGAGGGTGACAGCCAGCTGGGAAGGGAAGTGCTGTTGTGTTGCAAGAAGTTTGTACTCGCACTGAGGTCAGTGGTTCGCTGCTCACGTGGCCTGGCAGTATAAAGCTGGATGTGGGAGTCAGGCTGCCCAGCTCAGAGCTTCACTGTCCTGGGAGCTGAAAGGAAGCAGGAAAGCGCGAGCAACAGCAGGGAAGCAGAGGAGAGAAACGACGTGGAGAAACATGGAAACTTCCCAGTCACACAGCTCTGAAAGGTGAGAGCGGGACGGGAATGGGAGGGAAGTGTTTTGTCAGAGGAGTGTTGTGTTTCTCCCCTTGCTTTTAGGAATGCTGTTCCTGTTCCTGCTCTGCAGGGAAAGGCATGCTGCTGCCTCCACCTCTGGATGGAGTCTGTCAGTCTTCCTTGCTCGGGACACTGTTTGGAAAGCTGGTGCTCTCTGGGTCCCATTGACACCTCTCGGGAATGCTCTGCTCCTTTTTCTGCCATCCCAGGCTCCTCCTTTTGTCCTAGAGAGCTAAGATTTGTTTTGTCAGAAGACACAGCTCTAATACCTGTTTCACTGTTCTTCCCCAGGATGTCCACAGACCTGTCAGAACTGTTGAAGGAAGCTACCAAGGAGGTGCACGAGCAGGCAGAGAACACACCGTTCATGAGGAATTTCCAAAAGGGGCAGGTGTCACTCCAGGAGTTTAAGGTACTTCATAGCAGCTTTGCTTGGGGATGGGATTTCCTCACCAGTTAGATCAGATGGGCTGAGAGGGGACTAAAGGGGGGAGGATGGGGCCAGCACAGGCAAGGAGGATGGGGACATATGTATCAGCATCTCCTATGAAAAACATCAAACTTCTGCACCCTGAGGTCTTACTGGCTCCTCTTGCAGAAGGTGGGGAAGGGCCGTGCATATCACAATGGGCAGCCAAGCTGAAACATGAGAAAAAGGACAAAGAGGTTGCTGGGACTAATGCTATTGCTTTTCTCTTTCTTCATAAATGCCTGCATGTTATTATTACCAGTCACAGTTAATGGAGATAGAACTATGTTCAGATACTTGCCCAAAAGAGGGAGAATTCTGTATTTACAACACTCTAGGCAGCTGCAGCTAGAAATAATGATGGGATGGTGAGAAAGTGAGGATGTGGGATCGTTGCTGGCACTGAACTTTGCATTGTCACTTGAGTTATACCACAGCTGAGATCATGAACAATAACTCAAAACCAGACTGAGTTTGAGCAATCCGTGTCTGCTGCTAACAAGCAGGAGCCTGTTGCCTTTTTCAAGATAAAAGAGAAACATTTCCACACATTAGCCTAACCTGGCTAGATACAATTCCTGGGATCTGAGCCACATAACAAAGCCAAGAGCAAAACCAAAGCAAACACCTGGGCCAGAATTCCTAAGAGGATACAGGAAGTGACACGTGGACTTGCAAATAACAGCTACCAATTCAACCTGTGGCTTAATTACTTTGTTGTTGAATTATGGCAAAGAAATCCACAGAAGTAGGAAAGAGACTGCTTATTTCTGACAGGTGACATTCAGAATACTTAGCTAAGCATAAATTCAGTCTCAGGTGCTGACTTCCTGCTGTTAGAAATATGGCATTGGTTAGGCAATGATCTTTGAGACAGGCAAGCTGTAAAGACCTTCAGGAATAAAACTTGGTTTCTTAAGATGATTTTTACATGCTGTCAGGCAAATGAGACATGGATTTTAAAAATTAACAAATGTTTAAAAGCCATGTTTCTCATTAAACCACTACCTGCCTCTAAAAACAATCAGTTGAGCTACAATTTTGCTTAATTTGGAAAGCAATGTTCCCATGTTTTGTTTCTTTTCCGGTAAGTTGGGTAACAGGTTACTGTTTAAAAAACTGTTTTTGTTTACTCTCTTGGCAGACGTATATATCTGGCCTGCTACGTGACTCCCCAGATGGTGGATATTTGTTTCCACAACCAGTCACTGCCCATGTGCTTATCAAAGTCCTATTTTCTGGCACAGTGGGACAAGGTTGAAACAGGAACTCTCTCATTGCAGAACTGACTGCTTTGTGAGAAAGTAAACAGCTTTCTCTCCTGTGAGCAGCATAATCCCCCCTACCCAAACCTGACTCACCTCTACTGCAACACCTTCATCTTTTACCATTTGCTGCTCACAAGGGGCCCAGGGAAAGGAAGGGGTGGTGTAGGTGTAACAGCCTCTGAAAACAGAATGCCTGGGGAAGGAAAGAACACAGCTATATTGTCTCAGATCACGTGGAAAAGCTGGCAGATAAAAGAAAGTATCACATAAGCTGGGAAAAACAACAATAACAATGGTTTCAAAATAGAGGGGAGAACACAGCCTCGCAGCACTCCTTCACAAAGGCATCTTTCAGAGGCAGGCTGTGCTTCCAGATCCCTTTTATCTTGTTTCTCTGGGGCAACCGAGGAGGCAACCCCACTTGCATGCCTGAGTGAGCAGAGTGGTGGTGCCTCAGTTCCCAGGATGGTGGAATGGTGACAGGATGAATATGTTGAAAAATAACCAGGATGTGTCATCATCTCACAAGGCCCCACAAAGGGAAGCCACATTTTGGAGCATTCAGATTTGAACAATGCACCAGAAAGGATACCTTTGGGAATACCCTCTCTATTGACTGAGGGAATGGGAAGAGACCAGGAATGCTTAAACAGAGCTCCAGTTTACATCTCATCAAGCTGCCAGACTTTAACTTGAAGGCAAGGCAGTGATTTTAAGAGCAAGTAAGACCAATATCTGCTGGAAAGGGCTCACCTGATTGCTGTCTCAAGCAGACGGGAAGAGCTAAACAGTGTCTCCCTGTACCTTGCACTGTTTTCCACACGGGAAATCTGCAACATCACAGGTGTTCGTGACTCATAGTGGGTGTGCCCACGAGTACCTTTATTGTTAGTACAATTTGTCCCACAGACTTGAAAAGGATAAACAGATGCACCTATAGCTCATCCTCTTTCTTCTCTTTCAGCTGGTTACAGCATCCCTGTACTTTGTCTACTCTGCTCTGGAGGAAGAGATTGAACGGAACAAGAACAATCCAGTTTATGCCCCTGTGTATTTTCCGGCGGAGCTGCACCGCAAAGCTGCCCTGGAGGAAGACTTGAAGTACTTCTATGGCAGGAACTGGAGGGAAGAGATCCCATGTCCTGAGGCGACTCAGAAATATGTCGAGAGGCTCCACTACATAGGCAAGAATGAGCCAGAGCTCCTGGTGGCCCATGCCTACACTCGCTATTTGGGAGACCTGTCTGGGGGGCAGGTGCTGAAGAAAATTGCCCAGAAGGCCCTCCAGCTGCCCAGCACGGGGGAAGGGCTGGCTTTCTTCACCTTTGATGGGGTCTCCAATGCCACCAAGTTCAAGCAGCTCTACCGCTCCCGCATGAATGCTCTCGAGATGGACCTTGCCACTAAGAAAAGAGTCATGGAGGAGGCCAAGAAAGCATTCCTGTTAAATATACGGGTGAGTAACAACCTGCCAGCCCACATCCTCTCTCAAACAAGAAAATAGCTACAGGGGAAATACAAGGCCAGTATTTCCACTGGGGAACTTATGAGAAGTTGTGGATCAGGGCGAGCTGGTCAGAGTTGGATGCCCGTGCTTCTCCAACCTGGCAGCTGAATAAAACAGTGGTCTCTGAAAAGCTCTTCTCCCTCCCTTAGTGTTTGAATCCAGCCTCTTCCATGTGCCACTATTCAGATATGAATGAGGGTTAATACTGGGATTGGGGATTACCACATAGTATCTGTCCTGCCTCTGTGGTGAAGTTACACAGGTCTGCTGTGCACTCTGACTAGGTCACAGGTACCTTGCTTTCCTTCCCATCAGAAGGTGGGCAATAGTCTTCTCCTGAGCTGAAAGCTTCAGGGAGAACCTGTAAAGAGAACAAGGAGTTTGAAAAACATCCTCTTGACCTCACAGGCAACTTTTGTTCTATGCAAAATGTACCAGGAGACTTAGACTGAAGCCTCATGTCTTCCTCTAGTTCCTAAAGTGCCTGGGGAAGCGACAAGTGGTCCAGTGAAAGAACAAGAGGAGGCCACATAATGAGACAGTGTTCCTTCTTCTCAGGTGTTCGAAGCACTGCAGGAGCTGGTGTCCAAGGGCCAGGAGAACGGTCACCCTGTGCAGCCAAAGGCAGAGCTGCTTCGCACGAGGAACATCAACAAATCACATGAGCACGGTAAGACACTTCTAAGGGCAGGTGCTTCATAGTGCTCCTTCCTTTCCTTCACCTCCCTTCCTCTGTCCTTGTTTGTAAAAGCCATTGGGAAACAAGCATGATCTGCTTGTCCTACCTCTTCTCCCACCATTAGCAGGTAGTACAAGGAGAGGCACTTCTGTGTACAAAACTTCTTCTAGACATGGCAGAGCAAGGATAACAGATGTGGGCTCTTCAGAAAGTGTGTCAGTGAGGAAGCTTTACAAAAAAAGACTCCTCTCTCCACCTCTAGGGCTTTAACAAATGTAAGGTTCATTCACCACAGGGAAAACTGACCTTGAGTTCACGGAAGCAAAGGCATCAATTTTGGGTGCTGCAGGAAGTGCTGGGGAAGTGCTGTGGTGCTGTGATGCTGACAGAAGGTTCTCTGGACACAGTCCTATCCAGCAGCCTGTCCTTTTGGACTGTATCTCCCTCTGATCATTTTCCTGCCTCCCAGAAGTATTTGCTGAAAACACTCCAGAGAATGTGCTGGCTTTATAGTGAGCACTGCTTTGGATGGTGGAATGTAATCAAGCTTGTACCTGAGTGAGGAGTGAGCTCAGATGTTTACAGAGCAGAGTGGTTTCCACGAGGACACGCAATTCAGATAAAAAAACCCTTATGGCCTACCCATTCTGAAACTAAAATGGATATTTGTTTTCAGTGCATCCTGGACTGAACCACAGTTTTTCCATGGCAAAGATGAAAAGCAAACCTTGCCTTAAGCATCTCTGGATAGTGAAGCTTAAAGCAGCTTCTGTGGGAAAGGTGTTAAAAGTTCTCTGTGAAACATTGTCATTCCTTTCCCAATACATGCATACAAGTAAGATTTTCAGAAAAATTTGGTGTTGGATGAGGAATCCCATCCTGACGTTGTACTGCAAAAATTGCTTGGAGTGCTGAAGACTGCTCAAGGTCTTTAGATGCCTAAAGTTAAATCAGTGAGAAGTAGGAGACAAAATGCCTTTTAAAATTCTAGCTTCAGCATTTGTCTGTCTTCTGCACACATCAGGGGTTTGATGGAGCTGGGCAGTGCACGTGTAAGCCTGTAAGGAGACAAGGGAAGAGGCTGGTAGTCACTTACAGGCAGAGGGGCTGTGGGCCTTTGTGATTCCCAGGTCAAGTCTGCTGCTTCCCCTCTCCACTGGGAGAGCAGAACCTGCTGCCACTGTTTCTCCCAGCTGGGCTCTGGGCTTTCTCCTTCCCTGGATGACTCCAGCAGGGTGTGCTCTGGCACTGGGGAGAGCAAACGCTGCACGTTAGCAGCTTCTTGCCACAACCTCTTCTCACTTGTCTTTATTTGCTTTTTCTCCCTATTTGATCTAGGTCCAGCAGCTGGGAAGGAAGGTGAGAGGACAAAGATGAGGAACACAGACACGACACCCACCACCTCCCTGGTGCGGTGGATCGTGGCGCTCAGCTTCCTCGCCATGACAGTCACTGTGGGCTTGTTTGCCATGTGAAAAAGCAGGACCTTCACCTTCTCTTTGTGACTTCCCTCACCCTGAACTAATCCACCTTCCCTTGTGAGAGAAATTACCCCTCTCTGGGTACTGTGATCTTGGTTCTGCCACTAATACTAGGAGACCTTTCTCCCCAGAAATCAGAGAGTGCTTTAAGAGGGTTCAGGCAAAGTTTCTCCTGTGCTTGGTGTGAGCTCTTCTCAGAGACTAACTTTATCACCAAAAACCAAGGGTGGAAAAGGCTAAAAACAATGGCCAAGAATTGTCATTGCTTTACAGAGTGCCTACAAAAACTCTACAGGATCAGAAACACAGCTTTGACTTCTGTCTTGCCTCAGAAAGACGGAGCTCCTCCGAGCTCTGTTTGCTCAGTTTTTTTTATACTGCTGGATAATACTGTGATCACTTTCTCTGTGAAGCCACATGGCTCCCATGGGTTACAGACAGTTTTACATGACACTAGTAGGTCTTTGTTACTTCTTTTTCCCATTATTTTTGGTCTTTGAAAAACAAAAGACAGTTGTTGGACATACAGTGTCATTCTTGTCTGGTTGTATAATTTATACACATAATAAATTTCAATGTAAAGTCTTCAGGTCTGGTGTTTCCTATTATTAAAGCCTTACCCGGGGAAAAAGGAGGGGTCTTTCTTCCTCCTGGCTTTATGTGTTTTGGAGCTGCTGCCTGCACAGACATGACATGGACAGAAGTGGGAGCTATCATCAGAGCCAGACTCTGCTCCCACTCAGTGCTAACTATAACCTGCTATAAGCTGGGGCAGGTTCCTTCAGCTCCTACACACTGCTCTCTATTTCTAGAAGCAGCATGAAATTCAGTGAGCATGCAAAGTATTTTTAAGGGGTGGAAGTGGTACATAAGAGCTGGTTGCTATTCTATCACAAGCAAAAGGTGATGGGACCCTCAGCTGGTCAAAACCAGGAAGCTCTCCCTGAACTGCCAGCAAACTGCCAGACTGCCTTTGCAAGAGCTTCAGTGTGAATCAGAATTGCCAAGTGTGTTTCATCACCCAAAAGTTAAAGGCATCCTCGGTTTTGGTCGGTGTGGCTGAATGGGAGGCATCAAGCACATGACCACTGCCCTCACTCAAGTGGCAAACCAACCCCCTCACTCCCAGGACCTGGCACACACGTGGCATTGCTAAAGGCACTCCAAACACACAGCACTGCTGGAGCAGCCCATGCACACAGCTTGCTTTCCTTGCCTTTTGCTGAGGCATATCTGGAGGGCTGGGTTTGTGTCCAGCTACAGGCCTTGCCTGCTCCCGGAGCTCTCCCAACACAGGAGGGGCTGCAGTTTGGATATGGCAGTGCAGGTACTGACAAAACTGCCATATCACCTCAGAGTTCTCCCTTTATTCCAGAAAGCCTCTGTTATCAACCTGTCTCCATGATCTGCCTGTTCTGGCTGTGACCTTAATCCCAAAGACATGTTCCTACTGATCTGTTTTAATGACCGGCACTGAACCTGCTCAAAGAACAAGAATCAGAAGGCAGGTCCTGCTGAGAATGAGCAGTGGGAAAACAGGACTGTTATAATTCTCAGGCTCTTTTCTACTCTGCATTCCTTCCCCAACCTCCTTTCATAGCTCTCTCTTTGGATCCGCCTGCCAGAAAGAATAGTTAATTCTTGAAAAAGACAGTCGTGTGTTTGAAGAGCAGGAATATGAGGCTTGATAGCTATTTAAATACAAGAACTTGTTCATTCAGATTTGAATTAAGTTCTACCTATTGAGTCCCTCTAAACCACCCCAACTAAACCATTTTCTTCATTCAAATATGCTCAGTAATCTAAGATCCCAGAGACAAACAAATGCCCATGAGCTCAGGAACACACTGCGCCACACTCAGCGCCTCTCCACTCCTCAGGGAGCCTGACCGTGACGTCAAAGTTGGAAAATATGGGTTCTGACTGGTATCATACCCTCCCTGCTCATGGCAGGAGAGAGATGGTACTTTGGGTATCTCACAGCCATTGTTGTCACACACAGAAGATTCCAGACTGAGCCCCAAGTCCGCAGAAATGGAGACTAAGGCTTTGTTTGTACTCATCTGTGATCTTTATGAGTACATCTGGTTTCTCTTCTTTATTACCCACGGGCTGCAGCTGAAACCCCTCTTGCCATGCACTGCGCTTCCCAGCTTATTCTTCGTTTAGGGCGAGCATTACCACGCTTTGGAAGGGCCAAAATACGCACCCAGCGACCTGCCAGTCTTCCCCCTAAATTCACAAACAGCTAGGAGGAAGGCATCCCGGAGGACTCGTGTCCCGAGGCCCTGAAGCAGCGAGGGGCCGCAGCTAGCCCAGGAGCCTACAGCACTAATTAATTCACTTTATTCCCGCACCGCCCGCGCCCGCAATGGTGTCACCCGCTCCCCCTCCGCGCCCCGCCCCAATGGTGCGGCCCGCCCGCCATTTCGCCTCCCCCCGCCCTTCGCTCCCAGATTTCGCGCCACACCGCTGGGGGCGGGCAGGGGGCGGAGCGCCCCGGCCAATCAGCGGCGGCAGCGGCGCCGCGCGCTCCCTCTCGGGGCGGGGCGGGAGGGCGGCTGCGGCCCAATCGGCGGCGTCTCCCGGCGGACGGGCCAATCGGAGCGCGCGGCGGCGGAGGCAGCGCGCGCCCTGCGTCGGTTTGGTTTCCGCCGCGCGCCGCTTTTGCCGCGAAAAAGTTGGGAGCGAGTTCCGGCGGTGAGCGAGGTGCGGAGCGGCAGGGGAGCGGGATCGGGATCGAGATATAGATATAGATATATAGCTATAGATAGATATAGATATAGATATGGCTGGGGCAGTGCGGGGCAAGAGCGCGGCCAGTGCGTGGGGTGCGGTGAGGGACGGTCCCGCGGGGCATTGGGTGCGGGGCAGGGGAAGGAGGCGGCTGGGGCTGACCCAGCGCTCTCGCCCCGCAGCGGAGCAGCAGCCGCGATGTCCGGCTTCGACGACCCCGGCATTTACTACAGCGACAGTTTTGGGGGCGACGCGTCCGTGGACGAGGGCCAGGTTCGGAAGTCGCAGTTGCAGAAGCGGTTCAAGGAGTTCCTGCGGCAGTACCGGGTGGGCACGGACCGGACGGGCTTCACTTTCAAATACAGGTGCTGCTGCTGCCCCTTTTCTCCTTCTGAGCCCTGCCCATCCCCACCTGCACCCCCAGTTTGCTCTGAACCTCCTTCCTGCAGTGCACACCCCACATACACAATAGCCACTTTGTCTCTTCTCACAGGCCATAAAAAGCTCAGTATTAAAAGTTGTTTGTATTTAACCTGCTAGAAAAGCAAAGGTCTGGTGTTCTCACAAATTCTTGGTCAGCCATCCAGTGGTAAAAGGTAGCAATAGAGGGATCCACACTGCCAGGCTTGCACTTAATTCTGAGATTCAAGGTCTGTCTTTGAAGTTGTAGTGCTTCTAGTCTGGAGAATTGTCTGTGTCCATTAAATCAGTGCACCATTCTCCACATGTGCCTTCCAAGTTTTTGAAGTTCCTTTGGCCACTCTTTGCCTATGCAGTTTGGAGACACAGCATTGAGAAAACATGGAGATACATCATAATCAAGGGCTAGAACAGTCTTTCACCTCTGAATTTCATTAGTCCTCACATTTTTAAGGAAAATGTTGTCCTGTTATTATTTCCTTTGTTTTAAACCATATCTTATGTGTAGTAGTTATTATCCTACATAGAAATTTTCTCCTTGTTTATCTGGTCATGTAACTCCAGTAAATACTTCAGATTGCCACTGAAGCACTGGTGTCCCTGGTCTTATGTCACTTTTCCAAGTGGGCTTGGGTGAAAGATTGCCCAGGTTCCTCTGCACTTCTTCTGGAACTCACCTAATTTTCTCTGCTTGCTTTCCAAACCAAGGACTCCCTGTAGAACCTGCCTTTTCTGATCCTTACTTGTTCTAAGGCCACTGTGGATGACTGGTGCTTTCTGCCCTGCAAACCTTTGCTGCTTCCTGCCTTCCAGGGATGAGCTCAAGCGGCACTACAACCTGGGGCAGTACTGGGTGGAGGTGGAGATGGAAGACTTGGCCAGCTTTGATGAAGATCTCGCAGACTATCTGTACAAGCAACCAGCAGAGCACCTGCAGCTGGTAAGGATGGAGGTTGGCAACCTAGAATATTGTCACGAGAGCAGCTCTGATGTTCTGCTGTAACAGACCCACTGATAGCCCATTGTTCCCTCTCTAGTTGGAAGAAGCAGCAAAAGAAGTTGCAGATGAGGTCACTCGTCCTCGCCCCTCAGGGGAGGAGACTCTCCAAGACATCCAGGTGATGCTGAGGTCCGATGCCAACGCAGCCAACATCCGCAGCCTGAAGGTGAGGTGAAGCGTGTGGGTGTGATTGCAGGGGAGCTTTTGGGACCTGGTCACATGGCTCAGGACACAGGTCACTCACTAATTTACAAGCAGCGTTACTCTGCAGCTCAGATCCAACTGCAGAGGGCTGTTATTGCTGGTTTCTGCTGCAGGGGACGTTTTTCTGTTAGTGGTGCTCTGCACAGAGTGTTCTGTCCTTTGCTCTCATGCTTTGTAATTTCCCATCCATCTTCCATTGATGGCTTTCTCACTTCCCCTTCACCTTTTCCTTTTCAGTCTGACCAGATGTCCCACCTTGTGAAGATCCCTGGGATTGTAATTGCAGCAACCCCTGTGAGAGCCAAAGCCACCAGAATCACCATCCAGTGCCGCAGCTGCCGCAACACTATCAGCAACATCGCGGTGCGCCCAGGCCTGGAGGGCTACGCTCTGCCCAGGAAATGCAACACGTAAGGACTGACAAGGGCATGCACCAGCAGGCTGGAGGGCAAGAAAAGACTGTATTCCCTCTTCCTGCCCCTGCTGCGTCCCATGCATTGTAGGATCTGCTCCCTGTTCCACAAGGCAGCAGCACCTGCACTGCTCTGCCTCCACCCTTTGTGCTGCCCCTGTGCCAGTGTGCTGTTCTGGCTGGCAAGTTCTAGCTGTCCCTCTGTGGTCATGCTGGTTGTGACCCTGCACTATCAGTGCTGCATGCAGTGTTGAGTGACTGTGTCCAGGGAGTTTTTTATTCATAGGGAGTTTCACCTGTTGTACCTAAAGGTTCATGCCTGCCTCCGGCTGTCCCATAATGCTGTGTTAAGTTGCTCTCCTCTTTTTCAAACAACCTCCTTGCTTCTACATTCCAGCTCCTGAGGGGCATATTGTGTGTTACCTTCCTTAGGGATGCTTTTTTGCTAGCCTTTTTATCCTGCATTGCAGCTTTTGGTGCCTCTGAGCACTGTGAGCATTAGACTGCCATTGTGCTGCAGCTCTCGAGGCAGCCAGTCCTGGTGGGTTGTGTCTTTGGGTTCATACCTGCCAGTATTTATTTTCTGCACCAAACTCTAATGCAGCTTGAGAGGGGTTTGGGCTAGGGAATCATTCTTGTGTGTGGTCTGCACAGCACCTTGCTCCTGATCCCTGACTGTATGAGTGCATCTGCTCTCTGGTGTTGCCCTACCTAAAAGCCCTGCATGGAGTCAGGCATCAGTCGTGCCACTCTGAGACAGCAGCAGGACACGGAGCTTCTCTTTGTCTCAGAGAGCTTGTAATCTAGCTAGGCAGATATGGCTTGAGAGACTGGGAGGTGGATGTCAGCCTTGTCACATTGCTAATTGCTTTCTCACCAGAAACCACTTAACATTTGCCTTGTGCGTGAGGTTGTAAAGAAAAACGCCCTGCCGTGTCACTGAGTCTGTGCTGCTACCTTCTGTGTAATTAATGAATTACCTTCCCTGCTTGTAGCTAGCAGGGGAGGGGCAAGAGGCAGGGAGAGTGCTCAGACAAGTGTCACCCTGCCTCTGGCTTGTTCTCATGTACACATTTGGCACTTGTAGAAGACAAGACAGAGGGCTTGCTGGCCTTTGGTCTGGCCCTGTTGTGTCTGCCCTTGCCTGCTGACGTGGCACTGCTTGGAAGGGGCAGCTGCCCCTTGCTGTTGCTGCTGTCCCCTGCACAGGTGCCTCCAAAGGGTGGCTCCAAGGGCTGGCTCCTCAGTGCTAACAGCCTCCCCTGATTGATCTCTCTGCACAGAGAACAAGCTGGCCGCCCAAGGTGCCCTCTGGACCCTTATTTTATCATGCCAGATAAGTGCAAGTGCGTGGATTTCCAGGTCCTGAAACTGCAGGAGTCTCCAGACGCCGTGCCACATGGGGAGATGCCCCGGCACTTGCAGCTCTACTGTGACAGGTACTGGCACAGCCTTCCCACCCTGCCCCTGCTGGCTGTTGCTGGTGCCATCATTTCCCACCACCATCCTCTGCTTTCCCCTGTCTCCTCTTAGGTACCTGTGTGACAAAGTTGTCCCAGGGAACAGAGTTACTATCATGGGGATCTACTCCATCAAGAAATCTGCGCAGAGCAAGAACAAGAGCCGTTACAATGTGGGGGTGGGCATCCGGAGCGCTTATATCCGCGTGGTGGGCATCCAGGTGGACACGGAGGGCTCAGGTGAGGGCTGCTTTTGGTGAGCATTTGGTGGTAGCCTGGTGTTGGAAGACACTCCCCACCCTGTTCCTGAACAAAGTGATCCCTCAGCAAGAACTGTTTGAAATCACAGCCTTCGTCCTTCTCTGTTGCTTATGTAACAGAAGGTTCAGGCCATTCTGGGGTCTGACTTGCCCTGTCTCTAAAGTCATGTCCTGTAAGGCTTTATCTCATATTAAATGAGGTCTCAGCCTGAGTCCTCCAGGGTGTTTAAGTGAGAATCTGCTAAGCCATCCCTGAGGATCCCGCTGAAGTCCGTGGTTAAGATCGTATTTAAAATGTGGTCCTGACTGTAATTCTCCCTCTGGTTCCAGCAGAGCTGCTTTGCCCAAGATCCTTGCTTTTTCTTATTAGCCTCTAAGGACACAGCCTGCCCCTCTCCACCCTTCCCACCCGGTGGCACTTGGCATGATTTTCAAGAGGGGATTTTGGTTGTAGTGTGCGTGGGGGGAGTGATACAATTTCCTTTAAAACCTCCATTTGTTCACTGTTGCCCCTCACCCGTGTACAGGACATAGCTTCAGTGGCTCGGTGACCCCTCAAGAAGAGGAGGAACTCCGTCGCCTTGCTGCCACGCCCAACATCTACGAGACCATTGCCAAGAGCATCGCGCCCTCCATCTACGGCAGCACTGACATCAAGAAGGCCATTGCCTGCCTCTTATTTGGAGGCTCCCGCAAGAGGTGGGGAAGAGTCAGCCTTTGTTAGCAAAGTCAGTGCTTTGTTATCAAAATAAAGGCTCACCAACTCTGCTCCCTCTCTTCTTCCCAACCTCATCACTCCAGGCTCCCGGATGGCCTGACCCGCAGAGGGGACATCAACTTGCTGATGCTGGGGGACCCTGGCACGGCCAAATCCCAACTGCTGAAGTTTGTTGAGAAGTGTTCACCCATTGGGGTACGTGGCTTGAGGTGCCCACTTGCAGTGCACCCCTTTTCTCTCTTCTGCTCCTTGTCTAGCCCCAGAGACAAGACTGTGGTCATGGCAGACCCCTGCCTGTGCATCCACAGGTAATTTTGCTGGCAGAGGCGTGAACTGCCATTTCTAGTACTAGCCTAGAAGGGATGGGGAATGAGGGAGGGAAGGGGAAGAAGGTCATGCCTTTTATTATGCTGTGAGCCAGGCTGTTTGCAGATGTCCAAAGATGTGCTTGGTGCTGCTGTTTATTGTTGAGACTTGATCAGCAGAGGGGCTGGCCGGTCAGGACAAATTAAGTTGATTGCATCTCAGGCACGGACCCTCCAGCTTGAGCCCAGGCATAGAATTATGTTTTCAGCTGTGTTTTTTGTAGTCTTTATTAAACTCAGCCTCTGATTGTATTGTTCCCTCCAGGGGCAAACAAAGCTAATGCAGCAGCCCACCAAACAATGAATCACTCCCTCTTTTGTACTTAATATCTGTGTTTGTGTCTGCATGCCCTCCGGTGTGTCACAGCTGCTTAGTCTGAGGTTTGGGATGGGGCAATAGCCCTGCTCTTTACCCAGCACATCTGCTTTTTACATGTGCTGAGGGCTTTTCCTGGAGGTTCTTCCCCCAGGAGCTCTGGATTTTGTGGTGCCAGGAATGTTTTGTCTCGCAGCTGGAGCAGTGGGCTCCTGTGTGCTGCTGCAGCTGATGTACTGTCCCTTTCCTTGTTCCACATGCCACTAGGTGTACACCTCAGGAAAAGGCAGCAGCGCTGCTGGCTTGACCGCCTCAGTGATCCGTGATCCTGTCTCCAGGAATTTCTTCATGGAGGGAGGAGCCATGGTGCTGGCAGACGGAGGAGTGGTGTGCATTGATGAGTTCGACAAGGTACCTGTGGAGCTGCCTGTGTGGGAGTGGGAAGGAGAGCCCAGAGCTACAGGAGGAAGGGCAACATCTCTGAGACTCCCTCACTTCCTTTCAGGGAAGGTCAGGGGGATGGGGTTGCAAGGGAATTAAGTTACATCCTGCCCTTTTGGGCAGAGGTCCTCACAGAGCTTTATGTTGGGGATCACTTCAGTAAGTGTGTAGCAGAGGAGACTGATGGTGACTTTTTCTCCTTGCCTGGTTTCTCTCACCTGGCATGCCAAGATGCGGGAGGATGACCGTGTGGCCATCCATGAGGCGATGGAGCAGCAGACCATCTCCATTGCCAAGGTGAGCATGCTGCCCTGAGGTGGGAATCTGAGAGCCCAGTAACCAGTGGTCACTCATCTTTTGCCAGAACTGCCCATTTAAGAGTCCAGGCAGTGGTATTGATGGTTGCTGTACCTCTGGAGTGAGACCAGTCAGCCCTGCCTGGAGGCTTTGGGCAGCCTGAATTTCATGGCTTCTCCTTGCTAGTGGCTGTCAGGGTGCACCTGCAAGCCCATGCTTTGTGCCAGAGCTGCCCAGGAGGACTCAGCCCTGTCTGCCCAGTGCTTGTCTCACATCACAAACCCGGGGTGAGGTCTCCCCCGTCTCTGCCCTTGACAAGAGGTTTTAAATTAAATTACTCAGTGCTCATGTCTCAGCTGAAGCCAGTCCCCTTCCAGGAGGACATGTGGGTCCGGCCCCACCATTACAGAGCAACTGGGTGCTCCTTATGGGGCATTTTATTTAAATGTAAGTGATTGACAGTGAGTCCTTGAAAATGGCTTTCAACCTTTCACTGAATTGATGGCCTGCTGTGACATGGAGGTGGTCTTGACACCATCCTTTTTTTTGCCTTCACTCACAGGCAGGAATCACAACAACACTCAACTCCCGCTGCTCGGTCCTGGCAGCTGCCAACTCAGTCTTTGGGCGCTGGGATGAGACCAAGGGCGAGGAGAACATTGATTTTATGCCCACCATCCTGTCCCGATTTGACATGATCTTCATCGTTAAGGATGAGCACAATGAGGAGCGAGACATGGTGCGTTGAGCCACGCAGGTGCGGCTGGGACTCACAATGCCTCTTTCTTTGGGAGGAGGAGGCAGGGGCATTCCTGCTCTCTGACTGCCTTCTGCTTTCCCAGACACTGGCCAAGCACGTGATGGCCTTACACGTGAGTGCCTTGACGCAGACCGAGGCTGTGGAGGGCGAGATTGAGCTGAACAAGCTGAAGAAGCTCATCTCCTTCTGTCGGACGTGAGTGTCTTTTTGGCAGCGCCCGGACTGCGCGGTGGGAGGCAGTGGTGAGAGGCAAACCATCCAGCACTCTGGGTGACCTTTCTCTTAACTCCTGCCTTGAAAAAAGGGTGCAAGAGGAGCTCACAGTGGTGCTGCAGCACCCAAGGAAGGGAGGGGTGCCCAGGGGACCCTCCCCAGGGGCGCTGCCTCCAACTCCTGTCCCCCCTTGCAGGAGGTGTGGCCCTCGGCTGTCGGCAGGGGCGGCGGAGAAGCTGAAGAACCGCTACATCCTGATGCGCAGCGGCACCCGCCAGCACGAGCAGGAGAGCGACCGCCGCTCCAGCATCCCCATCACTGTCCGGTGAGCAGCGCCCCCTCCTCGTCCCACAAAACCTCTGGGATTAGGGCTGCATTACTGGGCTAATCCAGGAAGGGGCTGTCGCAGTGCTGCGGTGTGAGGGTGTGGCCCTGAGCCCTGAAAGTGCTGTGGGGGGAGGCAGGAGGTGCCTGGAGTGGGATAGGGGGGATGGCAGGAGTCGGGGGGAAGAAAACACCCCTGTAGCTGCAGTAGAAAGCAAGGAGTGTCTCTGGTGGCTGCAGGCAGCTGGAGGCCATTGTGCGCATTGCCGAGTCCTTGGCGAAGATGAGGCTTCAGCCCTTTGCCACCGAGACAGATGTTGAGGAGGCCTTGCGGCTCTTCCACGTGTCCACACTCGATGCAGCCATGTCGGGCAACCTGTCAGGTGAGGAGGAGATATTCCGTGCTGGGGGTAGGAGAGACATGCTGGACCTGGCTGCTCAAGGCAGGGAGAGAGGAGCTCCTCTCTCAGGACCTGGCTGTCAGGGGCAGGTGCGGGACCTCCTTCCTGAGCAAAGACCAATCAATGCTTTTGGCAGCAAGGAGCCATCGTGGCTGTGGGGCTGTGCCTCACAGGGAGGGCAAAGGCAAAGGACACTGAGGATCTCCTATGCTGCTCAGGGGAGGGCTGGTCTGGCCCCTTGTGGCCCCAAGGACAGAGTCTGGTGCTGGACGTGGTTCCTCAAACCTATTAATCCTCTAAGATCTTTTTCTGTGGGGATGAAGACAATGTTTCCTTGGGCAGCAGCATGGAACAAAGGGTTTGAAGAAAGCTCCAGCAGTCAGGTCCACATTCAGTTCTGTGGTTGGAGCCCCACAGCCTTTTACAGTGGAGTTGTTCATGGGTTCCCTAAAGCCTGTAAGCCATGTAGGTGTGGTGGGAGACACAGGAGCTGGGCACTGTGTCCTGGAGAGTGACAGCTGGGCGGCACAGGGAGCTCACACAGTGTCTCCCTGCAGGGGCAGAAGGCTTCACAACACAGGAGGACCAAGAGATGCTGTCCCGCATTGAGAAGCAGCTCAAGCGCCGCTTCGCCATCGGCTCTCAGGTGTCCGAGCACAGCATCGTCCAGGACTTCATGCGGCAGGTGGGTCGGGGACCCCATGGAGGGCTGGGCTGTGAAACCAGGGACCCTAGGCTGCTGCTGGGGGCATGAAACCCCTTCCTCAAGAGCAGACTTGGGAGCCTTTTGGTCATGCTTTAGAAGTTGTTTGTAGGGAATGGTGTGCAATGTGATTGCAGAGTTTAAGGATACTGAGGTAAGTTTCTGCAAAAACTCAGAGGTGTGGGTTTGGGGTCCTGCCCTTGAAACCAGAACTGTTTGATTTGTGACACTGGCTGCAGTCAGATCTAAAGTAGGGAAGGGGGAAGGAAGCATCAGTGTCTTGGGCTATTGGGTTTGCTTCTTTTAGGGAGTCCTAGCCAGGCATTAGCAGAAGTTGCAGGTCCTGCTGAGCTCCTGTTGGTTATTCCATGCTGGCTCATCTTCCGCTGCTCTCCCCTTTTGCAGAAGTACCCAGAACACGCCATCTACAAAGTGCTGCAGCTGATGATGCGGCGGGGGGAGATCCAGCACCGCATGCAGCGCAAGGTCCTGTACCGCATCAAGTGACCTCCCTGTCCTAGGCTCCAGGAGGGAACTGCTGCTGCTTGACACCTGCCCAGGAGCAGGCAGAGTGCCCCTGGGAGCTGGGGCCTGCTCCTGAAAGAAACTTTTCCTTGGGGAGCCAGAAAGCCCCAGGCCTCCATCTTGAACCAGGGTTTGTGGTGGTCAGGGTGTCCTTTGTTTGCTTTGTTGCTGTGTCACGTCCATGTTTCTTTGAATTCCAAAAGCTTTTAGTTTGTATTAAAATAAAACCTGATACTGGTAGCTCAGATCTTTGGCCCTGAGGGGCAGAGGGGATGGATCCCCTTCCTCCTTTGAAGTGGGTGCAGGATTTTGGATAGAAAGTTGTCCCTCCTGCCTGCCCTCCGTTATGCACTTACTCTCACTCAAGCTCCAGCCTCATGGGCAGCACCAGCAGCCCTGGAGGCAGAAACTCATTTCTCACTCAGGGTTTGTCTACTAAGGCATAAAGCCTCTTGGCACAGGCTGTCCAGTTGGGCTCAGCAGTGCAGGAGGCACTTTAGCACTCCCTGTGTGCAGTCTGCTGCTTTCTTCCCCCTCAGCCAGTGGCAGTGAAGGAAATTATTTGCTGTTTTTCCCTGCTCTTTGCTAATCCCTCTTTGCTTTCTTCCAGGGCTGCAGCAGGGACACCCTTTACCCTGCAGTGTTAAAGGGCTGTGTGAAAGCCTTGCTTGAGGCATGGGCAGAGCTCCCTGCTTGCTTCAGTGAGGATGGGGACGCCAGATAATCCCCATGAGCTATGTGCTGTCCTCCAAGTAGTCCCTGTCACCTCCTCCTTTATGCCAATGGCCTTGGGGAAGATCATCCCACACACCAGTAGCCTCTCCTGGACACTGCCCCAGGGTGCCCTTGTGCAGCTACTCACCCTTCTGCATTTGCAGCACCACCTTGCACTTAAAAACTTGGCAGATTTTTTGTTATTTCTAGCAAATTAGTCCTGGCTCTCTGAAGTGTTCTCACAAAGATGTATGGTGCTGGTAGGTCCCTGCTCTCAGCAGCTTGGGGCCACCTTGGCTGTGAGAACACTGGTGGGGGCCTTTGAAGACAGCAGAGTGTTGGGTGAGCAAAGCTGCTGCACGTGGTGGACAGGCTGGTGCCTCTGTCTGCTTTCAGGCTGGAAAACCCCGGGGAGGTTTCAATAGCAACAGAACCGTTCAGGGCCAGCAGAGGGTACCAGAGCCTTGAGGATGCCAAACTGTGGCCCTGCTTGTGGAGCTGCCTCCTTCTCCTAGAGGGGAAACCGAGGAGTCCCAGTGGGCTGTGGTGTGTGCACTCAGTCTGGCAGCTGCTACACGAGTGCTGGACCCCATTGCAGCATCTGGGGGGTTCAGCAACATCTCTGCTGCTGGGTTTTGAGAGGCACGTGGTGCACTCCTTATGTGGTTGTGGAGTTGGAAGTCTGGAGGGGCTGGAGTGGTGGTGGCAGCATGGGAAAGACTGGCTGCAAATTAGAGAAACAGCCTTCTGCTCTTCATTCTCCAATTGTTTTTGGTTCGGGACAGCCTTTGTGGAGGGCTAGAAGGAAGAGAAGGCTGGCCTAGACTCACAGAGAATAGGCCAGGATAGGTCTCTCATTCTAGTGATTTTCTTGCCCCATATTTTTGCATGTGCCAGCACCTTACAGTGCTTCTTGGAGTAAGCAATGCTAGGGCAAAAGGGAGACCCTTCTTTTCCCCTTAGGGAAAAAAAAGGCACCTTCTGTCCTCACAGTGCTCCCTGAATGGAAAAATAAAGAGAAGGATGTTGCTGCTCCATGGAGGGGTTAATCTCCAGGAAGCAGAGTAAGTGGATGTGGGAATAACAGCCACATTCTCCCCTAGAAACTGAACTTCTCAAAACCAGCGGTGTCTGTTAGAAAGCATCCTGCCCTCCTCATGAGCTTGCAGCATCAGGAGGGGCTCTCAGAGCAGGGTCAACACAGGCCTGAGGTAGCAGCATGGTGTTGTGGCTGTTTTTCTGCCACAGCCCCTGCAGAGCTGTAGTAATGGGTCCTGCAGGTCTCAGCCCCTGCCACGTCCCCACAAGTACCTCTGTCCTTGCTCTGGAGGTGCAGGCAGTATCTGTCTGGTCCTTCTTTCAGAGGTGCACAAGAACACAGCAAACAGGTGAGTGTGGGAGTATGGGATCAGTACCCACAGCCTGCTGTTAATGCTGCCTCTGGAGGAGACAGCCTCTGCTCCCCAGCTTGAACACCCAGTGATGGGGCTGTGTGGGGAGAGATGGGCATAGAGTAAGGGAAGGACTCTATTTCCCTCATTTACCTTCCTTCCCCCCTTCCCTCCTTTTTTCCCCTTAGACACCCTCTCATCATCACAATTTTTTTTCCTGTGCTGGAGGAGCAATAGGATATGGTTGGATTTTGGCTGCTGCTGGCTGCCAGTGGTGGTCATGTGTCATTCAGAAGTTTTAAATGAGCAATCATCTCCAGGAACATCAAGCTGTGCTGGGCGTTGGCAGGTGTGGAGGTTGGAAATTCTAATTTTTTTATGTTGTATTCGTGACATGATAAGAGTTGAGGTAGATTTCTGTGCTGGGGATCAGAATGATTGATTTCTTTGTGCCAAGAAACGTATTGATTATATATTATGAGGTTATGTAAGTGTACGTACGATGTGAAACAACATAGTTTAGCAATTAATGCATGCAGTGTTATCATAAGGAGCGAAGCTGGGATGTGTGCAAATGGTATTGTTTTGAACTTGAGATCACTGGTTAGTGCTGACTTGTGTTGAGCACAGCACTGCAGGTGGAAATTATGTGGGGAACAGCAGTTTTCAGTTGGATAGGTTCATGGCAATATGTACCTGATAAGGGATTGCTGGTCCTGCTGGTGAAGATGACCAGATTTTTCCTCAAATAATAACTACTTGATAAAGGACCGTCATCCTCCTGGTGAAGGTGTCTCTTCTAGGTCTCATCTGAAGTTCTGGCATACTGATATTTGGGATAAAGTCCCTGTCCAAGTGTCGTTAGATGGCCAAAAATATTAACAGAGAGCAAAACCAGTCAAGCTTAGCCAGTTGGATCTGAGCAACACAGTATTCCCTTACCTAGCCTGCTGACCTGACCTTGTCCCTTCCTCACCTCAGTGCTGTCTCTGGCACAAGAAGCCCCTTCCCTACCCCTGGTTGATCTCTTTGGGAAGCATAGTTGGATGAATGTAATCACCCCAAACCAGGCAGGCACCAACAAGGATCAGGTGCCTTTGATTCAGAGCTTGGGCTGTTGTAGAAGACGCCGACCTCTTGCCACAATGCATTAGTACCCAAAGAACTTGCAAACTACAGCTAATTCTGCATGAGATGGGTTCATCTGTGTGAGTGGATCACTCCAAAGAGATCCAGTCCACTGGGCTCTTGCCAACTTTTTTGGTTGTCCAAGGAAATAGCCTTAAGCTGCACCAGGGAAGGTTTAGGCTGGACATTAGGAGGAATTTCTTCACAGAAAAGGTGCTTGGAATGGGCTGCCCAGGAAGGTGTTTAAGGAAAGGCTGAACGTGGTGCTTAATGCCATGGTCTAGTTGACATGGTGGTATTAGGTCATAGGTCAGACTTGATGATCTCAAAGGTCTTTTCCAATCTAGTTGATTTGTGATTCTGTGAAGCTCATCAGAATATTTCTGTGAAATGTCAGTGGAGCTCCACTACTGTAAAATCCAGCAAAGCTGAGTCATCACATCTGTACCACTCAGATTTCTTCCATCTCTGTGTGGGATGAGAGCTGTTGCAATGCAGCAACATAACCTCTGAGCATGTTGTGAGTGTCACTTCCTCCATAAAATAAAACAGAACCGAACTGCAGAGTCCTGACGGCTATTGCTCAAGGATGTGAGATAAACACTGGCGAGTGGGATATGCTGATATGGGCAATGTGAGAAATAATCTCATCTGGTCCAGCAAGCACCAATCTCAGACAAATGAAGTTGGGACTCCTTCCCTGTTTCTGCTGCTGACTTACTGGACTAATTGAACAAGTGACTTTATCTTCTTGCCTCTCCTGGATAACAACCTTTTTGGAGCACAGATCACTTCTTACCATTATTTTGTGCAGTGCCTGAGAGAACCAGTAGCCCAATCTCAGTGGCAGAGTTTACCTGCTGGCTTAAGTAACATTAACACATTCTAGGGCTTCTCCAGCCCTTGTTAGGATGAGAAATTATCTCCTGCAGGCAAAGAAATTCCTGTGATTTGCTCTGGACAATGCCAGAAAAGATCAAGAAATCAAAGAAGACCATGGTACAGCAGTGTTGTGCTGCCATGTGGAACAGTGCACGTGTCATAGGTTGGGGTGCTCTGCTGGGTGGGGCTCTCATGCTGAGTCTTAAATCCTCTAAGTTTGGTTAGCAGCCTATATCCCCTAATTCTGGGCTAGGTTCCTTCAAAAGCCCAAACTGTTCGTTCTCCCACAGCAGTGACGTACCAATGTCTACTACTGTTCTTTGTTTTGCCATCCTTTTGCAACATCCTTTGCTCTTTCCTGGACACCTCTGCTCCAAATGTCTCCCAGCAATCCCAGGCAGTCCATTTACTCCTCCTCCCCTCCGCTTCATGCCTCATGCCTGCTCTCTCCTCATCTGCATGGTCATCCCTTCCTATTTCCTTCACAGGCAGGCAGGACATCAGGGTATGACTTCCTGGATCAACTCTCAGCACTGCCTGTTAGGAACAGGACACCAAGGGACATTCCTCAGAGAACATTCCCTGGACCATCTGCTGCTCCCTGGCCATTCCTCTTCTCCTTGCCCTTCAGCTTTCACTCAGCCAAGGTGCTCTACCGCCTCTCGCCATTATTTATCTTCACCTTATCTTGCCTCCCTTTTTTATTTTTTCATAAAGCATTTTTTTTTTTTTCTCAGACTAGAGTGTGGGTAATTTGGCCAGAAATCCCACAGATCTCTGGCCAGGAAGGCCAGGCAGCACTGGTTTATAAGCCTTTTGGACCCTAAGAACAAAAGCAGGAGCACTGCCCTGCTTGCCTTGATCCCAGTACCTGTGGACTTCTTGCTGAGTGGGAAGCAGGTCAGTCCATAGCTGGCCACATGCTGTGTGCCCACGGGCACCCAGCACCTCTGCAGTTTAAATATGCATCTATAAGTAGATGCCCAGGTGTCCTTCCTTTCTGGAAATCCTTCACTTGATTGAGTCTGTCAGATTTCAAACTGCACTTGGTACTTTTTAGACTCTGACACAAATGATCAAAAAAGTGAACTTCAATATTTCACTAGGACTCTGGAGCTAAGTGCATAATGTTGAAGATATTTGTAAGGTTTTTAGAGAAACAGGTGACAGATCATCTAGCATACAGGTAATATCACTGTCCTAGACCCTTTCACCAGAATAAGGTGCACAACATATATTATCAGTTATCTTCCATTTGTGTTTTGTGATGAGGAGGTGTTTGGTGGTCTGCCCTGGAGTGCGAACTGTCACCAGTCTGGGAGGTTTGTCATTCACGTGGGTCCAGCAGGTGAAGGGTGAGGGCATGAGCTGGGGAGAACCAAAGACACAGAGGAAAACAGCTTTGCCAGCACCACATGGCTCTAACAAACTGCTAAATGCCAGAGTCCTACGTACCCGATGCTCAGTCCAGATCTTTTGGCAGCATAGCTGCTGCAATGGGGGAAGTACAATGTCTGATTTACCTGGCTTCTCCTGAGGCAATTAAAATATCCTGGTTTCCACAGTAACATCACTACTGCCACGCTGCACCAACATTGCTTTACTGTACCCTACTCAGGTACAAATGCAACTTACAGTAATAGATAAATGCCATGCAAAGAGGGTGAAGCTTCTTCTGTTGCATCTCTTGCACTGGAGAAAAGGGTAATGCTAGGTCAGAGAACCAGCTGAGAAGGAGAAGCCCAGCATTTGAGTCCCTTCTCTATGAGAAAAACCAGAAGACCTATTTGTTTGTGGCTCATGCTGCACGCCCCAAATCCAGAGACACAATTTACAGTCGTGACCCCTTCACCTTTCTTGCTCCTCAGAGGATAAAATGGTTTCCTGTTTATTTCAGTGGGCAGCTGTTGTATCCACAGGGGAGAGCAGCACTCATGGTTAATATGGCTGATGTCCAGACACGTTTTGCAGAAGTTGCTTGTTTGTTTGCTGGGCTGTCCAGCAGCTGCTGAATGTCCAGTCTTTGGGAATAGGAGGCTCCCAGGCAATTCTCAGATGCTAGAGCATGGGAGAGGACTTGTTCCCCCCACACTGGGATCAGCAGGCAGGGAAGAGGTCCCGAGGTCTTTTTCAACATCTGCCATGTGCTGAAGTATTTTAGGAGCTATTAGGTTCTCCTTTGACTTCTTCACCTGGTTCATGTGTGGCCCAGAGATGTTCTGTGTTACCTATAGGAGAGCAGAGGCAATGCTCTGCCTCAGGGTCTCATAACCTCAGTAAATGCTGCTACACATGAGTTGAGGTTCATGGCCAAGGCTATGAGACATCCAGGACCAGTGAGGGAAAATTCCTGGAGTCAGTGCCCAGACAGGCAAGAGGAGTCTTGGGGTGTAGACAATCCTAAAAATATTATCACCTGGGAGTCACTCCTCAGGCTACTTTTGTGGTCACTTGAACAGAAGAAAATGTCCCAGGATGTGGAGGATGCAGCTCCAAGGAGGTTCTCTGCCAGACATGCCATTACCATAGGCCATTTTTTATTCCTCCATCAGCTTGGAAGAGGCAGTTCAAATTGAATACCCATGGGAAGGAAGCATCAAGGACAATTAAATGCAAGAGAAAGACAAAGCCTGATGCCCTCTGTCTCTGTATGTTTCTATGTTGACATCAAGAGCACTTCTCATGTTTACTTTTCTTCTTCGAATCTGCCTGCCAGGGCTGCGTTGCCTGTTTATGTTTTTTGATGCTACATTGACCCAGATTTGGAACAGGCAGGTGGTGATCCAGGCAGTGGGTTTATATCTGACTCTGCTTATGCAGTCAGCTATGAAATGCTGAAATTGAAAGAAATCAAAGCCTAATCTCCATTTACCCACACACAGGCATCAGAGTCACCATCAGTCTAGAACTGGGGCACTGAGATACCGGCTGGAAAGTGGAGACCTGGCAAGAGCTGGCCTAATGAATCAGTTGTGCCCTCTGGTCAAGCCTTTGCTGGTACCAACCCAATATATTTACTCACTGGCTTTGCTTTTTAGCAGCACATCCTGTGGGTACCTCCAGTCTGGAAAAGATGCTGGCTCACAGGCATTGCAATAGCCAAGGGCTTTGGAGAACTCCTGTTGAAGTGGTAATTTGTTTAAAGCATGTCATCCACCTGCTTATGACATAAAAAAAGAATGTGAATGGTTCTGTTCTGGGTCACAGCAAGCAGCAAGAGGTAGGTGAAACCTGTACAGTCCAAATGACTATAACTTCTCTGCTAATTGATTTATCTGATTTTTCTGGCCACTTTTGTGGCCTCCCTCATGTGAAGGTGACAGCAGCACAAAAGGGGCAGTGAGCAGCTGCCCAGGGCACCACTGGGTGCTGGTGGAGGCAAGGGAAGCATAGGGCCAGTGGGAGCTGCTGGGAGGGGAGGTCTTGTGTAAAGCATGCCAGGGCAATCTCACTTCCCAGTTCTAAACTGGTTCCCAAACTGTTTCCCAGGACTGTTACAATCATTCGTGGTGATCACATTTATTGCAGCAGGATGTCAGGAAGAGTCTTGATCCTTGCCTTAGTATCTGGAAAGGAAGTAATCCCTTCTTCAGTGCATTTCAGCCAAATACATTAACAAATAGCAGAGGTGAGGACTGTAATACGTTAGTGAGAGAAAATGGGATTGCAGCACTTCTCTGCAGAAGGAAAATGGGTTTCTGTTTAAGCATAATTTAAATAGCAGAGAAATTATGATCTTACAAATGAAACATAACACCTCCAGGGGCTTATTCCTGTATCAGCTACTAATTTACTGTGTGACCTTTAGTAGTTCATTCAAGCTCTCTCTGCCTCCATCAGTTTTTTGTCAAACAAGCCCAGTGACAAATTCCTGTCTTGCAGAGGTCTTGTGAGGACTATGCATCTCCACGAGATCCTCACAGGATATATCAAAGGCAAAGTATTTTCTCAACGAGATCTCATTTAATCTCCTCACTGATGTAATGTGGCACATTAGCTTGTTGTGCTAAGCCTGGAGCCTCCCACTCAGAGCCCATCCCACCTGCCTCACACGAAGGCGTGTGTTGCCCTTCCGCAGCCACTTCTCAGCAAACTTCCTTCCTCTCCCCCTGCTTCTCTGGATATCTTTTTAGCCTCCCCAACACCTCCGCCCTTGCCATAACATGCTGGTCTTCTCAGAGGAGCCCTTGCCTGGGCAGAGATAGGCAAAGCCAATCACTTCCCTTTAAAGAGAGATGTTGCCTCAGCAACCAAAGTTTTGAAGTTGGGCAAAGTTCTGAAGAAAAATCCCAACCAATTGTGATGGGAAATGACACTCAGGAACAAATGTACCACGTTGCCATGGCAGCCTGAACACTTGCACAGAACTTGGTGTTTTGAAAATATAAAAAGACTGTGCTTCAAATGAGTCCAACTAACTTAATGCCTTTGTCAGGTAGCTGCACAATGCCAAGGGTCTGGCATTTGTGTTTTATACCTGGCATGTCAATGACTTCATCATTTCTGAAAGTAACTTCTGCTCTCAGTCTGATAGATGAGTATTTGAGACCACACATTCTTCCAGGTTGCCTAGTCTGGTATTGATCTATTAGGGTTATTTCTGTCATTTGAACTCCATCGGTTCTTGGTTGTCTTGGTTTCCACATCTCTGTTTCATCTGTTATTTCATTTGGTGCACTTCTATGTCTCAGTGTCTGGGCTAAAAACAGCAGGTGACTTGTTCAAAGGTATGGGTCCTCTTGCTAAAACCACACGCTTTCTTTTGAGCCATGAGGTGCATGAGTGGCTGTCAGGGAACACAGACTTTTTCATTCAGCTGTGTGAGCTGAACTAAACATGATTTTTCTCCATCAGCTAGATGCCTTCTCCTAATTACAGCGAGGAAGAGGAATAATCAGCCTGAAGGTATTCCTGTGCTGTTAGGCAGACTCACTTTGCAAACCCAAATGTGAACTGAATTCTTCTGAGAGTCTGTAAGACCATCCAGATCTGGAGTTCATCACCATTTGCCCTAGAAAGGCCTGATTCTCATTTGGCAGCTTCTTGGTAGAGCTTCCTGTGACCTGGGAAGTAAGAGCAGGAGGAGGATGAGAAATTGAATTTTCGTGATCTGCTGCTGTTATTCTTCACTGTCACAGGCAGCCAGCCCTCTGGTAAAAGCAGTGTGGGTAGGAAAAGGACTGTGAGATGCAGCAGGGAAACAGGCACTGGTCCAGCGCTGAGAAGACTGAATCCCAGACGGTTCATAGAAGGAGGCAGATTCTCAGTATTTAGCTGAGAAATAACCTGGGGCCCTGACACCACATTTCCTTCCTTGCTGGTGGAAAGCTAAGCATGGGAGCAGCTCTCTCAGCTGGCCAGAGCAAATATGGCTTTGGCAAAGTCAACTCTCCTCTGTTGGCAGAGAAACACCTCAGCTGAGGATCCACCATACTACGGGTGCAGGGAGGCCACAGATGCGTCCCCATGTGCCAGCTTGGGCTGAGTGCATGCACAGAGCACGGTGACACGGGGACTTCCCACCTAGGCTGGGCCACAACTCGGAGATCACATTGCACCATCATCTGGGACTTTTCTTTGCCCCTTGTCCACAGAGTGTGTTTCTAATTGCCAACCCTCCCTTGCATCACACCATCTGGGCTTCTGCTTCGTTATCCTTAGCATCCTCCCCATTGCCCTGGGTGGTCCAGTGCTGGCTGCTCTTACTTGTAGGCTGTGTGGGAGTGACCTAATTTGGAGAAATTGTGGGAGAACCATCAGGAAGCCCACAAGTGGGAATTTCTGAGCTCCTTGGTAGTAGCTCAAGCCACGTATCCATCCCCTGCAGCTCCTGGGCACTCTTCCCTGGGTCATCTACTCCCCTGGTCCATGTGTGCATCTCACCCCAAATGCTCCTCTCCAAGGAGCCAGTTTATCTCAAGTGCTTTGGAGAAAGGAGTCACTGTTCCTGTTACATGGCAGTACAGAGGTTTCTAGTCTTTCATTTCCCCTTGACAGTTTTATTATGGAAATATTTTTTACTGTGAGCTCTCTCCTTTGTGTTTTTGTGTGGCTTTTACAATAGGGGCTCTTCAGTGCTTGCTCTCAAGCAGCTGCAGTGAGAGATTGGCTTCAGACAAAACACACAACTGCCTCTGAGGAGGCAAGTAGAGAAATGCTTCCTGTTCCCTAAAGGCATGCTCTGCTCAGTCCCAGCTCCCCAGCCTCCACTCCTACACCTGCCTTTTGCTTCTCTTGGCCTCCACAGCTGCAGCAGACCCGAGGAAGGGAGTCAGTCCCATGCCCAGTGACAGGTTCCTCTTTGCAGCTGTGCTCTGCCCATGATGTTTGGGACTGCAGGGCTATGAGCTTCATTCCTCGTGGAGCTCCTCTCTGCCGCTCCACCTAATTACTCTTTCCTATCTGCTGTTTGGACAGAGCCATGCCAATAGATGGAAAGGTATGGTACAAACCCAGCAGATGAAGATGGGATCTGGAAAATAAATGAAAAGAATGTGAGGTCACTCTAAATATTCACTTCAAATGGATCCTTTGATCTGAGCCTGTTGAGGTCTGAGGCAGTTTTGCTGGAGATTAATGCCACAATTATTTAATAAAGAAATTGTATCAAATCCATAATCATTAGTACATTTGAGATTGTTCCAGTTTACTAGACGAGTAAGTGCTCAAGCCAACAGCAACCCCATTTAGAAGGTTTATGTTGTGCCACGAGGGTTAAATATATTTCTGAGCCACACACTTTATAGACTTAGGCAGAAACCTCTTCTCAGTCTATGTAAGCAAAAGCATAGAGAAGCATCATTAACCCAAATTAAAGTATTGCCCTGCCCATGATCCTGTCCACCACATTTTGTTATTTTGCATGGTATGGGTCTGTACCTCTCGGTATACAAGGTATAAGGGTATCACAGTCACCATGTGAGAACAGGGCATTGAAAGTAGATTGTGTGTACCCCAGCCCAAGGCAGTCAACCTGCCCCAGCAGTGGAGGCTTTCAGGGAGTGGGATCTGTGTAGGGTGTTCAGATAAGGAGGGAAGGTCTGTTTCATGTTATGTTAGTATTTTTCACTTGTGTTGTAGTTTCTATTAGTAGGGATGAGTAAAGTTGAATTGGTGGGAATGAAGCAGAACTGGTTTTCTAGGGAAGTCCCAGTGGATCTGTGGTGGTTGCTTTGCTAATACTTTATTGCTCAGAATTGACTCACTCTGTCCAGAGGGGACCTGATCAGCAGCAGCAGAAGCTGCCTTGCAGGACAGAGAGTGGTGACGTGGATTTTTCCCAGGATGGTGAAGATGACCACGTGCCATTACCTCTGACAGTTCCTCACCGAGCCTGTCAGGAAGGTTTCTGCAGTGTGGCTCTGTGGTTGCCTGCAGTTTTGGTGCTTGGGCTTTGATATGTGCACAGGTTTTTGTGTGTGTGCACTCATCTGTAAGTTGTAAATTACTGTGCTGCTCAACCAAAAGACACTGTAGCTCCTTCTCAACACCCTTGAGAACTGCTGGCTGGAAACACTCCCAGCATAAATAACCAGGGAGACCTGCAATTTCCCACATCCCAAAAGAGGAAAATGGCTCCAATTTCTCCCCATACTTTTTTTTTTTTTTTTTTTTTTTTAATAAGGGGCTTATGACTGAATGAATCCCTGCTTTCTGGTCTCAGCAATTGGTAGAAAGCAATGTTTATAGTGTGTGTACAGATGTGCAGAACCAGCCCCAGTGCCAGGGCTGGAACAAGGCCCTGCCACCCCAGGTCTGCTGAACTGTAACTGCAGGAATTTGTTATAAAGTCAGGGAAGGAGGAGAGGGAAGAAGGACCTGAAGGTTACACAGGATTTTGGTACATGTGTGACAGAGCAGAGAGGGTAGCATCACTGACAGTGCCAGAAAGAAGGAAAAGGGGTAGATGAGGTGTTGGTTAGTGGGAACTTCTCCTGGAAATTCGCTCTCCACCTAAAAGCTGTCTATCCTCCAACAAGGCATGCTGTGACACCCCCAAGGCAGTGGGACTGGATACATCCCAGCTTCTTGCAACCAGGGCAGAGCTGTTCTTGTGCCCTAGGAGTGGCAGGGCTGCACTCTCCCTTCCTGTGGGCATCCCTGGGGCTGCTAGCTTGGCCATGCACTGATCAGGGCTCTCCACCTGTGACCATTTGCTAACACCCAGTGTAAGATGCAATGTGACATGGGTTTTCCAGTAACTTTCTTCAACAGGTCTCCCATCTCTCCCACCAGGAGGGCCAGCATGTCCTCTCAGGATTGTTTTGCACCCAGCCCCAAGCCTGAAGACACTGCTGCTTTGAGGAGACAGAGGCAGCATATCTCCCACATCCAGAGGAATGTGCAGAAGACAGCAGAAAGAGATGAAAGCATATTGATTAACACCCAGGACCGCCTGAAATCAGAAAGGAGGTGGGAAGCATTATCTGAGTATTGAGGCCATCAGGCTGGAGCTGGAGGACTGCTGAGTGGAGCAGGCAATGACAGGTACACAGAAATAAATGACTCACTCAGAAAAAGGTCAGCCACCCTTGACTTGCCAGAGCCAATTTGTGGTGAGTGTGCAAGCTGTGACATGCAGCAGTGACCACTTTCAGATGATTCGTTTTGAGGCCATCGTGATTCTCCCTTCTTGGAAACCCTTGCTCTAAGAGCTTTCAGCCAGCAACATCTCACCCTGAGGAGGGTTGGAGGGGGGCACAGGCAGGGGTCTTTATTGGCAGGCAAGGCAGGTCAGCAAATGGAAAACTTCAGTGAAATCAAAAACATTAGGATTTTTTTTGGCAAAACTTCATGTTAGTATTGTTTGCTTTCTCACAGAGAAAAGAAAAATGCTGGGATGTCAGAAGGGAAAAAAAAACTTTTTCATTTTCAATGCTTCATTTTCTACCAAATCCAGAAGTGGAAATTGGTGAAGATAGCTTCATGAAGATGGATTGAATGAAGATTCATTTTGGAAGGAATAAAATAGGTAATTTCTAAACACATTAAAGTGAGATGATTTTCCACAAGTGTTTTGTCATGCTGTGTTGCATGTCTCTCTCAGTTTGCACAGAGGGTCATTCCATGAGTACCTACTTAGGACACCCTTTGGTAACAGCATCCTCTCAGCAGAATTGTCCTGGGACAGCTCAGATAACAGAACAAAACATTTCTTCTTCTAAAAACAGCTCCCAGGCAGTCTCTGGGCACTCTCAATCTGATTATTTAAGTGGAGTTTGAGTACAAGATGTGATCTGGTCATTACAAACTCCCACCCTTAAATAAATTTACATTGGTGTTTCACAGGAATGTTTACTCCTGCTTCCCTGAGTTCCAGAAATTAAACAAATGGGTTTTGCTTAATTAAAAGCACTCTGTAGGGGTGCTCCCTTAGCTGGGAGATCGGAGATGAGGAAAGGAAACAAATGGGGGAAAATGAGATGTATTTCTTCTTCTCTTGGAACTGCAGATCTGTGTCAGGATGTCCCATTCCACAATTTTTTAATACATGGGGTTGTTTGGCTTCAGAGTTAAAAATCCATAAAGCAAACCAATTCATTTTAAGTTTCCCATATGGATCTCAAAAAGAACAAGATATTCCTTTGTACTGCAGCACAGTTGGGAGTCTTCCGTCATTTCTTTTTCTTTTTTTTTTTTTTTTTCCATTTTTTCCCATTTTTTCTTTCTCTGCTCTGGCAGGGTGGGATGTGTTTCTGAAGGGTGTTATACCTCTTTCTCCTAAGCAGGACTTTCTGTTCCATGGCAGAGAACAAGCCCAGTTGAGAGGGGTCAGGACATTTAGGGACAAGGGTAGTGTACATGCTGTGCTCATGGAAGAATGCTCTCCAGAACCCTGCATCCCGAAGGCGTGGGAGCCCTTACAACTCCGTCATTTCCAAGGCAGGTTCATGTGATTCATGCCAGTGGAGCTAAGGTGAATTTAAGGTAAAGAAAGACATGGTGGTACTAGCCTGAGATCCAACTTTCCTGTGCCTCTTCCAGCAGGCAGTTTTGCATAAGGAAGACTACAGCATGCAGGGTAAGTCCTAAGTGGTGTTGCCTCAGAAGAACCCTTCTGAAAATCAGTAGTTACAGGAATTCCTGAGCCAGGAGATGCTTCTGGGTGACTGTGTTTAATAACCACTGAAGAAGCCAGCTACAGCTACCACAACACCTCATCAAGACATTCCACTGGAGCAATAATGAGCATTTTTTGCCAAGATCCAGAGAGCTCTTAGTGCTGTCATTTTAACTACATTTTTATACTTGACAGTTTAAAAAACACTATAAAATTATACAAGAATGAACTGAATGCTGTTCTGCCTATGTTGGATTGTGAGCTGGAGCTGAATTTGGTGTTTCAGCTTAGCCTCTGTATTGCTAGAGAGATAAATACTCCCAGCACCCTGATGGTGAGCAAAAAAGCTTTCCAATCATAAAGGAAATTGAGAAAACAAATAACTCTCAGCTCTGATATTATTTATAAGATGAGAATATTTCCTATTCTTATGAAATAATGTACAAAGCTATTTTAATAGAAAACTTTTGCAGAGCATCTCAGTGCTGAATTCTATGACCAAAAAAGGGTTTCTTGGTGTTTCTGAACTACTTTTCCTAAATCTAGGTAGTATATAGGATTTTTCACTGATCTTAGACACTTATTTGGCTTCAGAACACATAGCAAGTCACAATGTTCTGGAGCCAAATGGTGTTCCTAGAGCCTCTCCTGGTACTGAGCTTACCCTTCATATGCAAGTAAAGGTTACTGTGAAACATTCACCTTATGAACACATTCCTAGAGTGATGGAAGAGGAAAAAGTTTAAACAGCTGTTGAGAAAAGAGGATTATGCAGGAGTGAAATACTTCACATAATAAGCAAAACTTAAGAAGTAAGCCAAACACCAGGAATAACAAAACAACAAAAAGAAAAGCAGAAATATTTTGAAATACATCAGTGCATCCTCATAGAGATGGCCTTTAATCAACCTAGTGCCATTGGATTTGTTCTCTCCTCACCATTTAAGGAGCTCCTTGCATTTTCTGTGCATCATTGTGACATTGATCCTAGCGTGCAATGAGTAATTGTGTTTTCTTTTAGTGAAAATTTCCAGCCCCCAGCTTGGTTTCTGTAGCCATGTTCTTGTAACCATTCTTGAGAGGGTGCCTGATATTGTTCCACTTATTCATTAATAACATGTGTTGTGGCTTTTTCTGATGTAAACATTAGCCAGTCTTTCATTAGGTTTTTAATAAACTTGTCCACCACCACATACATTAAAATGAAAAATTATCAATGACCCCTTTTGCAAGTCATTAACGATGACACGCAATTTGGCTGATGAATCACGAGTTTGCTGTAGATTTAGGCTATGTTTGTGTCCATCTCAGTGGAGCCTGTCCCCTTCTCCATGGTAACTGCTCTGCCTCTGACATCACTAGCCAAAATAGAGCATGGAGGTTATAAAATTCTGAGGGGGTGTGGGGTGGGGAAGACTAGAGACAGAGAGAATGAAAATACAAGTCAAGAAAGGAAACTTCCTTAACGCTTCAGTCACCAGACAGTGCCCCGTGCAGGCAAAAGACATCTGAAATCTGAGAAATGGGGATATCAGGATTCCAGAGCTCAAGATTTGTGTGAGGTTATTGAAACAATTGGGAAAGCAAAACAATCTGTGACTTCTTTTTGGACTAAGTCATGAAGCACTTTATCCATATAATTTTTTTTTTTTTTTTTTGGCATCAAAAATCTTCTTCATCACAAGGAGGGTAAAGAGCCTGATGTTGGGAGTCAAAAAACCTCTTTGACAGCTAGGAACAGCCACAAGAGCAGGAATCACAGAATAAGTGTACTAAAACAGATGTCAGTACCACTCAGTCTTTATCTCAACTTTTATCTGTGGCCTAGGATGCTGCTTTTCTAAAACCCAGACCCCAGAAGCCATGAACTAGATGACAAAAAAAGAGAAGAGAAGAGAAGAGAAGAGAAGAGAAGAGAAGAGAAGAGAGAAGAGAAGAGAAGAGAAGAGAAGAGAAGAGAAGAGAAGAGAAGAGAAGAGAAGAGAAGAGAAGAGAAGAGAAGAGAAGAGAAGAGAAGAGAAGAGAAGAGAAGAGAAGAGAAGAGAAGAGAAGAGAAGAGAAGAGAAGAGAACTTTTTAGGTTAAAAGAGACAAATACAACAAAAAAGACCAACACGGAAATTCAAAACTGGAAGGGAAAAACAATGAACCAAAGGTTTCTTGGCCATTAACATCTCATAGTTCAAAGTACAACTGGGAATTTCCTAGGCCCCAGTTTAGTGTTCTGGAGCCATCAATACAGCAACTTGGATGCCACTGGAGGACAGGATTGCTTAGAAAGTGTGGTGTGGGGTGAGGGGAGATAGTGGGCATGGGGAAAGGTCAAGAGAATGGGAGGAGGTTTAGGCTGATTTCTTTTCATTTGGACAGGGCTGTTGGTCTTGAGAGGGTTAAGTGTTTCCAGGGGAATGGAAATTCAGCTCCAGCCTTGTCAGAGCTCTGACGTGACAACACATATAAAATAAACACCAGTGGAGTGTTAAGATAAAGCACACACACCAGGCCTGTGCAATGTCGGGACCATTTTAGATCACTTCACAAAGCTATTAGCCCTTTTGGACTTGTATTTTTAGCCAGTTTTAAATGTCCTGAGGACTGCTTCATTTAGGGGAAAAAAAGCTAATAATGGGGCCATGCATTTTCTTATTGCAGCCCTGCTTTATTTACTCTGAAGGTATATGAAACCCTCTTTCTTTGAACAAAACAGGAATGAAACAGCAGGAAACATTTTCTTTGTTCACAACTCTGAGGCAGCATTTAGTCCCAAAACCTTTTTCTCTATGTTCTGACATTCCTATGTTTTCCCTTTCTCAGTGCCAGCATTTTTCCCCCCTCATAAACCAGATGTAGCAGAGGTTTTGTTTATTTTCACTGTAATAAAATGTCTTCTAGGAAATTCAGAAAGCAAGTTGTGCAGTGAACAGCAGAAAGAATGTAATGTGAGTTCCTGTAAATTTGTACCCACTGTCCCTGTCTCTATATCCACTCAGGAGCCCAAACAACACAGTGGTCATGTGTCTGATCTCCATCTGCAGTTTGGCTTAACTGCATACTGAACAGGAAAAATAACTGTTACATTTATGCTGTGGCCTCCCCCCCAGCACATTCCTAGCTTGAATATCTTCACTTTGTCATTGGTTTTCATGCAACTTGTAAGAATTTGTTATGTTTGAGGCTTTCACTCTAGAAACTAGGGAGACTGATGGCCAGGCTGCATTGTCTCATGTCTTATTTCCTTGGGACAGCGAGATGAAAAACAAGGAATAAATCCACTCTCTTTTTTTTTTTTAAATTATTATTTCAATAAAATAAATAAAGAAACAAACAAACAAAAATGAATGAAGCAGAGAGGAAGGGAGGGAGAAGTATGATGAACAAAGGAAAAATTACATTTTAAGATAATGTGAGAGGGGAAAAGAAGACAAGTAATGAGAAGAAACAGAGCTAAAGAATCAAAAGTAATCTACAGATAATTTAGGTAAAGGAATTTTACACTGGTTATTTTATAAAATGAATTTAAACTGCCTTGCAAATAGGGTGCAATTAAATCATATTCCTCTATTAAAGACAAACATAAAAGGATAAGAAAATTTAATTATGCCATCTGCAGAAACAGCTGTCAAATATCAGCTGTTTCTGTTTATTTTGTTGAATCTGAGTTTGGACCATTGAATGTATGCACACCATATATATTAAATTCTATTAAGAGGATGGGTGACATGATTTGGTCCTTTGCCATGATGGTTTTAGCCAGGTGCTTAAACATATATGTTCCAAAGTGCTTTTGGCTGCAAGGACGGATATTACACTGTGGTCAAAGACCCAGAGCTGAGGTTTGGATTGGTGTCCAGCAGGACCCAGGGCAGTGGCAGGAGGCTGTGGAAGAGAGGTAGGAGGTCTCAGCCTGGGTTCGTAGCTCAGCCCCAGCTCTCTGGGCTGCAGGGCCAAGGCACCTCCAATCACCACTTTGGCCCCTCTCGCCCCTTCAAGATGAGGGCCATGATCATGCAGAGTATCCACTGCCACATGGCTTCAGACCCAAGGCAGGCAGGTACAGTGTGGCCAACCACCCTCCCAGCCTCCTGCCCTAATCCATGCAGTGAGGAGCATCCCTTCCTGCCTCTGTCCCTCACTGTCCTCCCTCTGACATGGTGGCTGGCCCTGGTCAGCAGAGAGACTGTGTCACCCTCTGATGGAAACACTCTGCTTCCTTCATGGTCATGCACCTGTGAGACAAAGGCTGCACTGGCACTGGCAAGGATGTGCAGAGGTGGTGCAGGTGGTCACTGGTGTGTGCCCACAAGGGTCAATGTCCACTTGCTCCTAAGCCCAGGTGAGAACCTGGCAGAGAGCAGGAAGGGGAATGCTAGCAACCATCATGGGGTGATTCAGATGTGAGCAAGGCAAGCCCAGAGGCACAGATATTAGCTCAGGAGTGATGAAGAAATATCACCATCCCTTTCCAGATCACTGTGTTTCACAGGTGGGAAAATGCTGCAAATGCCAAGTGGACAACTCCCACCTCATCTTCTCCTCCATCTTGCACTTTCACCACACTGTGATGCATAGCCTTAGCTATGGGCTCACAGAAAGCTGCACCTAACAAAGAGTAATGGAGTATACCAGTATTTTTAAAGTAGTGAAGAGGAATGGCACAGGTGACAAGAATCAGCCCAAGAGCCTAGCCCCTGTTAACTCTGCAGCTGGATCCAGCTAAAGGAGCAGAGAGGGTTTATGGGTGCACCTCCAGAGTGAGCAGGCAGGCTGGCTACCCTTTTAAGGTAGAGATGGAACTCTTTTTTCTAGACTGATCAGAGAGTGTTGCTGCCCGTTTCAGATGAAGGGCAGAGAATGTTTTGCTCTTTGGGTTCAACTTTTCTGTTACTCTTCTGTGTTTCAGATAAAGCATTTTTTTCAGTATGCTCAATTTTGTGCTGACATGGCTGGTGCACTCATTGGTACAGAGCTTCCTGGAGGCCTGAGCAGCTTCATCAGGTCCCCATGTCCCACGAGAGCTTCCAACTGCTGCCTAAATTGTCGGTCTCTCCGTTGTTCTGGGGTAAGTTGCAGCTATGTCAAGTGATGAGTGTGGGTTTTCCCCAGCCATGTGACAATGAATAAGCCCTGCCTGGGTGATTCAGATCGTGCAGATGCTGTGTGATCTGAGCAAGGATGCAGGGGCTGATGCGTAGGTTGGAAGAACATGGAAGAACCTACAAACTGGTGTCCTCCTTATCAGGCAGGGAGGCTGGTGCTGGTTAAAACACAGTTTGTTTTCTCCAGAAGTGGTTTTCTTGTCATACTGCCTGTGCCCTGAAGTTTGATTAAGGAGACATACAGTGATTCAGGTTTCACAGAGTTCACATTTGATTTCAGCACTGTGGGCCAGGCGAGAAAGATGGGGTGGGTCCTGACTGAGTCCTACAGGATTCAGATCTAACAAGGAAATGACAAGGAAGGCAGTGAAATTATCTCAACTCTGGAGTTTAAGGATTCCCTGGTGATTTTTGGCAGCTGTACTCAATCTACCCTGTAGCAACAGACACAGTTTTGAGCATGGTGTGGAAACAGCACTGCTGCCTGGCTGTGATGAGCACTCCTTGCTGTGGAGGGCCAAGAGCTGTTTGGTTGTGGGGAGATGCTTTGGGGGGCAGGGGACATCTGCCTGCTCACAGGCAGAGGATGTGATACACTAGGATAGCGTGGCTCCCAGCCATTGGACCCAAGTTGTAGCTATTACTGCAGATACTTACAGGTGTTTCAAGTTTGTCAGTGTGCTTTTTCCAGAACCATGTCTTAGCACATTTCAAAAGAAGCGAGCAACCCACAATAAGCATGCTAATTAGCAAGTGGCAGTGATGAGAGACACCAAAGAGATGCTGGAGGAAAAGAAATGCCACAAATGGTTCACAGGATTGCACATTTCAGCTCTGAGCCAGATTCAGACACTGCAGTCAGACTCCTGGCTTAGTGGTGGGACATTTCCAGCCTTTGAAGTCACATTTCCAGCCTTTGAAGTCACATTTCCTGCTGACACCTTTGTGTGGTGAAGATGAGCCCACACTGCAATCCCTGATGTGCAGAATGGGATGCAGATGGGATAGCACAAGTCACTGTTGTGACAGAGCAGAGCAGTGACAGCCTGCAAGCCCTGGGGTGGGCAGGCACCAGCTGGGGACATGGCACCCGGGGTATGGCTGTGGCTCTGGGTGCTGCTGCTGCCCTTTGTCACCCTTGCTTTGAGCATCAATGCCCTTGGTCAAGTCAGGTCAGGCACCTGCCCTGAACAGCAGGTCCCAGCCTGACTCCTTGGAATGCCAGGATGCTGCTACTACTGGCTGGAGGAAGTGGCACCACACTTCAGAAATGAATCATAGAGTCTTCTAAGTTCCTACAAACCACTTAAAATCCATCCTCCTTTGCCTTCTTTTTCTGGGCTCTCTCCCAAGTGATTTCTCAAAATTTCCATGAAAATTAACTCACAGCATAATGAAAACAGAATTAAAAAATACATCCCATCTTTTCTCTTGATGACTGGAGCTTTTTAAAGGTGAGGGTGTCATGATGGATGAGTGAGGAAGATCATTTCCATTTTAATTTCAAACTTCAATGGAGTGGGTCACCTGCTTCCTTTTCTGAGTGAGGCATTGTGCTGAAAGCTGTTACCTCTAGGCTTGGGTGCATTAAAAGTGCATTACATTAACTTCAAATCTCTTCATGTAATATTTAAACTCTAGGTGTGCCTACTGGATGGATTTTCAAAGGCTACTGTTAGCCCAGCAAAGCCAATCTGTCTTGGGTAGCTGCCCCTGTTGCCAAAGATGAAAGAAGCTGTACAAAAATCTGTTTAAAATGGTAGAAATCAAGGCCATGGCTTGGACTGAGTGAAAGAGGAACCTTCTTAGTATGTCTTTTCACTGAGATGAATACTGGAGAGGTAGAGGGGATTGTTTGGGTCAAACTGAAGTAGAAAGATTTACATATGTTTTCCTCAAAATAAAATAGTGAAAACCCGAAAGTAAAGGTATTTCAGGTCATCATGAAGCCTTTTTTGCTCAGGCCAAGAGAAAACATTGTCTTCTGAATCTTCTGGGTTTTTTTTGGTTTTTTTTTTTTTTTTTTTTTTTTTTTTTTAATACATAACTGCTAGTCAGCTATCAAAACCCACTGTTTTGGAATCCAATGATTGGAATGCTGTTTGAAAGTCTGAAGTCAGAAAAATCTTTGATGTGATTTAGGCTTTTCCAAAATGGAACATCTCATTTTGCACACGTCTAAGTGACATTGCATGGCATTTTCAAAATTCCTCCTTCTCTTCACAACTTTTTTTTTTTCCCAGCCAAAATTATTTGTTGATTTTCACCCAGTTTTGCAAGTAGTTCCATTTAGTGCTTGTCAAAACATCTTCCAGATGATCTAGTTGTGCTGGGGTGAGAGGCCAGGAGGAGACAGGGGATGCAGCAAGGGCTGTGTGAGGAAGGAACAGAGGGCAGAGGTGGGAATGGTTGAGCAGGGGCACAGCTGCTTCTGGCCACCATCCTTGTTGTAGATGCATAAATTCAGCAAATGGGATGTCACAACCACTCAGGGAAGAAGTGGGAGGAAAACCTGGAGTGCAGAAGGCTCCAGGAGAAGAGCTGAGGGGAAAGAGAGAAAGAGTTAATTGGAAAAAACAAAATAAACCATGAATGTATTCCCAGTAAGGAACTGAATGCAACAAAAGTGACCTAGAGCAGACCCAGAGTCTATGCAAATGGACATGCAGAGGGTTAAGCTCAGCCAGCTGAGCAACATGGCTTTGAAGCTGGCCCAAACAGGAAGGGGGAGAGGGTGAAGTCCAAAACACTGGCTCAAATGTTTTGCCCATTAGACTGCCAGCAGTCTGTGAGCTCTTAATCTCACTTGCAATAACAGCAGGCTGTGTTTGCATTGCTGTGCCTATGGTGGCTACAGAAGCTAAGCCCCTCAGTGCCCAGACACACCCTGGAGTGGGAGAGGTGAGGTGCTGTGTACTCCCTGTGGTTCCATGTGAGTAACACACTGAAAACATAGACTATACCCCTCAAATTCACTTCTGCCCTTAGCTAACACTATGCTTCTTGAAGGTAAAGCTTCTGAGTTCAGACACTGGCTGGGTTTCTTCACGGCCGAGGGTTTGAGCCAGCTCCCTGTGGCCAGGTGGCAGTGCCAGGCCCATGACACACGACAGAGCTGAAATGTGAAAGAGAACAGGGGCTGCCTCTGCAGGCAGCAAAGGAAAACTGAGACAGGTGTGCACTAAAACATAAAGATCAGGAAATCTAGGAAAGGGGTTCAGAAAACATCTTAAAAACTTGCAGTCAATTTTCCCCTCTTCCCTTTTTCATGGTGTCCTGGTTGCAGAAGTAGAGTGCCAGTGTAGCACTAGAAGAGTGTAACTAAACTGTGTATTCTACTCCTCTCTAGGTCATTTCTGATGAACTGTTGATGATGGATGGTTTGCAGGAGCTGCCCAGTGCACACCTGACACCTCAGGCTACAAACTGAGTGTTAAATGAGATAAGGAAAAAGAGGTAAACTCTGCAAGGCAGGGTAGTGTTTCTATTTTTTCACAAATAGGTCTGCTGTGATAATGCCCTCTGGGGGAAGCACCAGCGCAGTTACACCCATCCTGAGGGGATCATCTCTTCTAATGGGCCATAATGAACTCAAGGACATCACCAGAATAGACAGCTGCAAACACTTGGACCGTCAAGGATTCCCAAAGTACCCCATGACTTACAGGATGACATCATTTCCCTGTGAAATTCCCTGCCCTGGAGGAGGTGCTGAGCATTCCCACCTGAACCTGAGGGTATATAATCTCTGGGTTTGGAGACCTGGGACACCACCACCACCACCACTCAATGAATCTAGAAGAGGACGAGAAATTTCACAGGGCCGTTGCTTTCAACAGGACTGCAACCACCATTTGGTAGGATTGTAGCCACCACCCTGACCAACAGGTTGTACTCTGACTTGGTGAGTTTAAGTTAGTTTTACTTTGTATTGTTGCATTTATTGTAATCTCTCTAGTAAATCGTTACTCTGACCTGAAATCTCTCAAGGTTCATTTTGAGTGGGGTTCATTTCTCCTACCAGTTTACTTTCAAACCAGAACAAATGGCTATCCATCCCTCTAATGCTGTTCAGGGACAGAAGCATCTGGTGGAGGTACACAGCACTGAGATGTCACAGCACTTTGAGCCAAGAAATCTTCTGAGCCCATGGGGACCTGTGCTCCCTGCTATTATTTACCTATTGGACTGGCTTCCACAGTAAACTACTATAGACTTGTTTCTGTTCATGTCTGTGTTTTTCTGTGATATTTAAAGAGAAGAGACATCCATGGGAAGGAGTACTCACCCACAGGGCTGGAGGAAGCCCACATATTTTAGATATTCCTCAAGGATACAGAGAATATCTAGGGATAAAGGAAGCCTGGCAGATTTGGACTTTTGCAAGCAGTGGTTGTGGGAGGTATGACAATAGAGGCTGGTGATTAAAATGTGAAACTCAAATTGCCTCACTCTTCCTTGCAGCAGGCCAGGTGTCCAATACCTTGTGTGTAGGACACAATACTCTGGCTATTTCCTTCCCCAAAGCCCTCCTGAGCCAGATGGAGCTGTATGTCCTGAGCGTCTCCTGATCTGTGGTGCCTGAGTGGGAGAGGCACTGCAGTACCACACTGCCACAGGAAGGACACCAGCCTCCACAGCTGCTGTGTCCCACTGCAGCCCCTTCCCCATCCTCCCTGAAATGCTGGATATGTCTGGCATCACATAACAGGATTGTGATAGCATTACACAGGAGGATGCTTGAAAGATCTGGGCAAGGAAGATAGGGGAATTTTCAGAAAGAAGAGGGAACAAATAGTTCTCATCTCTCCAGAGCTAATTGGAGAGAGTTATTGCAAGCTCTTGTTTCCCTTCTGCACAGAGGAATAACTGTGTAGATCCTCAGCTAGAGTAAGTGAGCATTGCTACTCAGCACACACAGCAAGTTGTTTTCATGCTCTCTCCTCTGTCAGTAAACTGAGACCATCCTTCTCAGTTCAACATGAGATCAAAATCCTTAAATCCCTGATGTTGCCATTGATCCAGTCACTCTTTCTGGCTTTGGCTGTGTCCTATATACTCTGCCTTTAGTTCCCTGTTTCTCATGGGTGCCCTTTCATTGTATGAATGCTTTTCCAGTGAAAGCAGCAAAACAGGTAGAGAGCTCTTGAGTATGCTCAGAAAGGAAGAATGACTCCACAGTGAGGGCCATACCATGTTCAGGTCTTTGCTCTAAGGTCACCAGGCCATGAAAATGGGGTTAATAAAATAAGCATCTAAGCTCCCCTAGCTTTTAACCCATGAAAATTATTTCCTTCTAAAAATATCAACTAGGAGCATAGGAAGTCCAGTTCTAGGGAATGTCAGAGAGCCTCAACACCTTCAAGCAGTTTCCACCTCAGCCTGCAAGTATTTAAGTGTGGTTCTGTCCTGCCTGAGTGGTGCAGGCAGAGGGAGGAGGCTCTCTCAAGCAGCAGCTGGAATGAGGAGTCAGGCTGTGCAGAAGCTGGTTTTGTACAAGGATGATTTCTGAAGCAGAAGGAAGCAGCACTTGGCTGTCTCTTGGCTTAGGGTGATCACAAAACAATGTTGCCTCAGTAGGACAAGGGGACAGTATAGGCCACAGCCTGACCAACAATTGCTTGGAAATGTAGAACCAAAGAAGGATTAGATAGCACTGTGTTCTGTATTTACAGGCAGGGAAATACCGGCAGGAAAAAAAATGCTGACAGAAACATATCAAGGTTAAAATGAAATATCTAACCAATGTATTTTTAAACAAAGTGTAAAGATCTGGTGAAAAATGTAGAAAGGTTTTAATTCTAACAAAACAGTGCTGCACTCTAGGTTAGCTGATTCTTTGTCTAATCCCTTCGTTTAAATTCACAAAAGCACTCTGTGTCATGGCAGCAGCTGCAGGCACCTAAGACCAGCACTGCCATGGATCCAGGGTATCACTTTCAGTAAAGGAGAATAGTCACAATCCCCAGCAGCATCTCATGGTTACTCTGACACACATTGGACTCCTTGGTTTGCAGATTTGACTCACTAAGTTGGAGGAAAATCAGTTCAACCACAAAATAAAAATGGTTAGTCTGTACCAAGGTACTGAGTTGATCTGAGCTCTAGCATTGGAAGGACAAGGACTTGTGAACCGGCTGGTTTGGTTCATAAGAGGATGAGATGAGGGCACTAAAGATCAAAGGGATCTCTGGAACACAAATTTTAGAGGCAAGATGAGTGATCAGAGGTCAAGTGTACCAGAGCGCATATTGTACAAGAGGTTTGATTGCATTCCACACCTCTATCCAGGACTTGCATGTATATAAAGGACATATGTTTATGTCCCTTCCCATCTCCACACAAGGCTTCTGCTCTATTTCACATTCCTTCTACCTTGGCGTATGGTACATGGCTTTAAGTTATTCTGCCTAACTTGGCTGTATCCCTTCCACGTGTATCCTCGGCCATCCTGGGATATTTTTGCTGCCATCAGTGAATATTAAACCCTATTTTCAATGTCAGACTGAAGGGATTTTTCTGTCAGACACAGACTTATTACCTCTTGTTGGCATGGTGCTTTCCATTCCTCTTACCTGGGCATCTACTTGATGCTCTCACTTTACTCAGACTAACAAAGAAACGGCTCCACTGACTTACTGTGTAGAGCCATCAGACCTAAACTTCTCAAACAGAAATGTCCTTAGGGTGGTTTCATAAGCTTTTAGAATCCAAGGACCAGCTTTACTTTCTGAAAGGACTCCAAGGGCAACTTATGCTGTGTCTCCATGGAGGTTTTAATTCACGAGCCAGTAACAAGTAATCCATTAGAAATAAATCTATTAATTCAGCCAATTCCATCTGCATATGTATTTCCCAACACCTACATCAGAAGAATGCTGAGAGAGAGTAAGTTAGGAAACAAAGGATTTTGCAGGCATTTTCCTGATCACAACCTGAGGGGCTCAACCAACTTCTGATGATACCATTCTTTAAGGGAGGTTCCTCTCCTTGGCTCTGCCACCATGGGTAGTCAAGATGCAAGAGGTATGGAGGGAGCAATGTTGGGGCAGCCTTGCATGACTTTTGCATTTCCAGTATCCCTGGAGCTCCAGGCTTTGTGGCATTTTTAATCTTAACCCTCTGCCAAACCCTAATTGCAGCCTTTGGCTAAGACTCACGTGGCCGTCACCACAGACTGTCCAGATGAGAAAGGTGTGCGACAGCTACCATTTCCCCTCCCTTCCTTCCTCATGGAACTGGGGCTCATTTGTCCCCTTCAGTACACTGGTTTAGAGAAAAAAAACTCTTGAGAATTTTTTTTTTCTTTTACTTAACCCTCTTATCTGATTCACTGCAAGTACAGAAAATTATCAGGACAAGGGAAGGGATTAAGGGACCTGGCTGTGGACAGAGTGCAGGACAAACCTGCCAGAGACAAGTGGCCATTGGATTTAGAAACACACATTTCAGACCACACTGGTCCAGCAGGTGGGGAGTGCTTGCCGGGATGTTGATGCTGTCTAGATGCTGAACTGAACTGCTGGTATCTTCTGTTCACCTAAAACTGCTGGGCTTCGCTGACATATTTCTTCCCTCACTATAGATATTTACTAAAAATAGTCATATTAAAGCTGAAGGGTTTTTTTGATTTTTTTTTTTTTAAGAGTAGTAATCAAACCCTCAACAATGCAGAGATTACAGGTTTAAGAGGATCCTTACAAAAGAGACTGAATTTAGGGAGTGCTAACACTTTCCCCTGCCAGCCACTCATTCAAACACAGCCTTGGTCCTTAGTAGCTGGAAGTGGTTCCTGCCTGATGGATTTTTTATTGAATAACATAAATAGAGGTGAAATGGAGAGGATCCTTGACACAATGGCCAGATGCCAACATCACAGCTCCCCATATAATTTTCAATGGAATTGAATGGTTCAAATGTATTATGAACAGCACCTTTTTCACTTGGTCTAAGCATTTTCCTCCATGGTACTCTCCTGGTGGTGAGTAGCTTGCCTTCCCACTATCACAGCTGTAGCTTTTTTGTGGGTAAGTAGAAGATTTCACTCTTGTGAGCTGCCAATTAGATGGCTTTCAGTACCAGCTAGTCAGAGGGATGATTAAAATATGCTGCAGCCTTTTGTCCTGTCCTTTGCAAAATGAACTATCATCCATTTCAGAGGAGAATAAAGACTTATCCCACCTCCTTCAGTCCAAAAGATGAACAGAATAACTTTCAAAATGTTAGAAATATATATATTGTTTTACAACAATTCTCATTTCCCATTTAAAGACACAGCTTACTCTTTTTTTTCTTTTTTTGTATAAACCTTGTTATTTTATTTCAGTGTTTTTGCTGCCTCCTGGACTCCTGCTTACAGTATTAGTGCAAGCCAGTGACCAGTTTTAGCCTAGCTCCTACAAAGTAGATGTTTATTTTCCTGCTGCTTGGCATAACTCTACCATTTTCTTTCCTCAGAAATGTAACAATATCTTTAATAGGAGACTGACATTCAGGTATCAAAATACCTTCTAAATTCTGATCAGACAGAAACCCAGGCTACTCATAAATTATAGTCATTTGGAAGTACCTTCTCAAAGAGCGGTGTCAGACTCCTCATGTCCTGGTCATAGTCCAGTCTGACAAACTTTAACTGCAGTTTGGGATGAAATTTTAAAAATTATTATTTAAATTTTTTATTTTTTTTTTTTACTCCGGAGAACCTTAAAGCTCTCTCTGGACTGTTACACAGATGTCACATTTCATACCAGATGTGAATTTCCTAAAGTAAATCCTGCTGTGTATAGAGAGGACTAATGTAGAGCCTTTGAAGTCAATAGCAAAACCTGCTGTTGACTCTGGATCACATATCTATGGGCTGTAAATATATTTGCAAGTTCTTTGGGATAAGAAGACCTCATAGATACAGGACATCCCTGCAGGCCAGCACAAGTGTCTGTGATTCATTTGAGATGGAAATCATCCTGCAGTCTTCAATGGGAGATATATTTCAGAAGAAAAATGTATAGTAAATATATTTTTCCATCCTCAGAAGTTTTTTGAAGGGCAAATATTCTTCTATTCCTGCATTGATATGAATCTACTAGGGGATGGGTCTCTCTCTTCAGTTTCAACAATGGCAAAAAATACACAGCAAAGTGCTGAATGACAACCAACCTCCCCCAAGGACAAGTTTCAACTCAGATGGTTTATTCCTGAAAAAAATCCTCAGTTTCAGTGGATGGGCATGAAAACATTAAAAAGAAAAACCTTATTTGGAAAGTTCCTGACCAGGAGTTTTGTTACAGAGAATTCTAAGCACAAGCTGATTCTGAGAAGGAGACTGGGAGGTATTTGGCTCCCGCAGGCATTGTTTCCTAGTTTGATTAAACTCTTAATCTTGTGTTTCCTCTGTGAGTATCAAGCTCCAGAAAACTGTCTTATTCAGATGCCTAAAGGGAAATAAGATTCAGCTTCAAACAAACAACAATCACTGCTCCATTTTTGATCATAATCTGGGGGGAAATATATCATGAAGCATCGTGGCTCAATACCTCAAAAGATCAAGTTTGGGAGTCAGAATTTAAGAATCTGTCAAAGCTAATCACTTCAAATAATGCTGCAATAGAAGATTGGACTCACCACAAGAAGCATTTGCAGCAGGAGATAAAAAGATTACATGCTGAATGGTCTGATGTGAATAGGAAAGATGCTATTCTTAAAGCCCTGTGCTCCCATGATGCAGTATTACAGCTTTGGACTGAAATGGTAAAGCTAAACTAGAACTGTGCATCGATAACGTCAGAGCAATCAGCCTCTGGGATGAGAGCAGAATTCCTACTTCAAAAACAATTTTTTTTGTTGAATTGCAATTATTAGTATTTAAAATGGCAGCAATTAGTCACTGAATCCTAGAGCCATTGTGCTGGGCTTTATTCTGTGCCTTATAGTGAAGGGCTGGTGCCCCAAGGACTATAAAAGTGTGAACAGACAAAACAGAAATATGGATGGAGGGGATACAGGGAAGGAATGACCTGCTGAGTGCTTAATATCAAATCAGCAGCACAGCCAAAAATACAACACAGGGTTGTAATCGGCTGCCTGCTTCAGCCAAAACTGCCTTCCCTGAGAATTCAATTTACACAAAAAGAATTTCATCTCAATGGGACTTTATCCTGGTGGGAACAGGGAAGCAAATGACAGCAGCTGTGATAAGGTAAATTTCATGGGTTAATCACATGTTCTTCATTCACCTCTGAAAAGCCTTTGGAATGAAGCCTTTGGAAAGAGACATTCCTAAGGGAACAGGAAGTGGGTCCAGTAGTGATACTCACTACATGTGAGTATCTTTTCAGGGAATTAGAAAAAAACTGTTCAGTGCTCAGACATCTAAAGAATAGTGGGTATCAGCTGCAGTGAAACTCAGGCTGGGAGGCTGCATTCAACCCTAGTCAAGCCATGTTCAGGAAAGGTGAATCCAACAGATTCAGGCAGAGAAAGGAGTTTCCTGGGGAGTTTAGGGAGATGCTGTCATACAAGGAGAGAGCACAACAGCCTATCCTTTGAGTCTGGCTTCAGCAAAACACAGCAGGAGGAAAATACCAGGTTGGGAGAGCAGCTGTTCCAGACACAGGACAATGTTGAAAAGTAGTAAATGAGCAGAAGTTTTCCACAAATACATTTGACCTTTAAGCAACCTCTTCTGAGAGGACTAGTGAGGCAAAAAACTAGCAGTGCTTTTAAGGTGGAGCTTGTGAACTGGGTATTGCAATGCACTTTGCTATGGAAAAGGGAATAAAGTTAATTGGTCCTCCCAGGCTTTTGTTCTTAGAAGATGCTGCTGCCCTTCATAAGATACTTTTCTAGAAAGAAGCAATGAATTTTTTAAAAAGCTCTGCATTCCACAGAAATCTTGTAAAGTCTCTTTGCTATTGCAACATCGTGGCATATTTTATAAATGTGGGAATATCTGTAACTTCTTGAAGAGGCTCTTATGATCACTGAGTCATTTACTCTTCACTATTTTTCATTTCACTATTTAACATTTTTAAGAATTATACTTCTAAGACCTGAATCCTTTTGGCCACAAAACCCCCAAGTTCCCCTAAAATTCAGGAACCCGGAAGAACAAAGCTCCTCACCTAAAAAGCAAGCTAGTGAACTGCAGTTATCCTAAAGTTTGTAACAGATATATTTACAGCGATCTTTTGACCCACACATCTCAAGATGACTCATTTTTGAGAAAGTTTAAAGCCTGCCTTTAAAGGATGTCTTCACTACTACATACACCCATATCTGTTGCCTCTGGGGAAAAAAATAATTATAATACATTGCGTTGGTATTGATATATTAATCACACATATGTAATGATTATTCTTGATAATGCAGCTTAACAATATAATGCAGCATTAAGGTAGAGGTCTGATTGCATGTCATTCAGCAAGGGTTGAGCCACTATATTTAGATGCTGACTAATTTGGGAGAGCACTTATCCATCTTCCTGAGGAATTTCCGCAGCTCCTGTTCCTGTGGGATCTGAAGACTTCACACCAGCTGGGCTTTTCACTCCCAGGGTTTCTGCAAGACTGGAACATGCTGACCTCCCCATTCCACACCTGCCTCCTAGGGCTCCCTTCCTCTGCTTGCCATAGTCTTGCAGGTACCAACACTTCTCCTACTCTGCCAGGGGTGGCAAAGACCTGGTGTCACCTGGACAGAGGTGAAGTGAAGGACATGTCCCAGGAAAACTGCATCTGGTGTCTGTGGTGCAGCATCACCCAGATGTACACTTGCAACTAAAATACAGCTTTGACTTAACTGAACACGGTTCTTAGTCAAAATATGGGCATTTTATTTTTTCATATGGTGTATGTAGGAAGAGTAGAGAATTCTTGAATTAGGTGTAAATGCTCCCCTTCAAGTTCCCCTTAAGGATGCCCCAGTGCATTTCCAGTACAGGGCACTGTGTTTATCTGCAAGGTATCTCTAAGGAAGCATCCTTACCTAGGAGACATGGGCTTCCCACATCTGCAGTGCTGCTGAGACATGTTTGCTGGGAGCCAGAAGAAAACATCGCTCACATCTAAGATGAGGAGCCATGGTTACAAAGTCCACAGGGACAGCAGAAGTCAACTCAGCAGTGATTTTCCCACATTGAAAAGATCCATGTCCTGGATAGACCCAGGGATTTGCAGCCAAAGCCTTTTTAGGAGCTTGTGATCTGAGCATGCAGACAGACCCATCAGTGGCAAAAGCTGGAGGAGGCATCAAAGGCCTGACAGAGAGGCTGGCAAGGAGAAGCTGCAAGACTGAAGCTGGACCGAGAGAGCCAAGAATCACCCATCATCCAGCCCAGAGCTACAGCAACATGAAAAGACAAGGCAATCAATCTTTCTAACTTACTTGGCTACATGATCAAGGAACATTAAGCACTGCATCACAAGGCTGCTGTACTTGGAAAGGTATTTCAGGTCCACAGTGTACTGAACCAGAGCGTCCTGAGCAAGGCTGGGTGGGAGGTTACTGGTTGATTCTTATAGAGACAGCAAACTCCTCAGCACAGGAAGAAAGGACCACCCATAAAGATTGCACACGTGAGCTATACAAATCTCTCACTCCTTTGAGCAGACCCCGGGATCCAGGCAATGAAGCACATTTGAATGTCTATGGCAGGAACACGATCCCACAGAGTACAAAGACAGCATGGTGCACACAAGGTTAGAGATAGCTGAGCCAGAGGACACAGGAACTCAATCTCATTTCAGCACAGGGACCTGTCTATCCCTGCTTTGTAACAGGTGGACAAACAAATAACAGGATCATATTTGATTGCTCCCCTCAGAAATGTCAGGTCATCATTGCAAGGGCAGCTGGCTGAAATGAATGTGGTTTTAAAATCACTGCATTTAGCTGTGACTAAAGCTACCAAACAAGAAAGCTTAATCTATTATTGTTATCCATGGGTTTGAGGGTTTTGTGGGTTTTTTTTTTCTTTTCCTTTTAATTTTTTCTTTTAAATTGTTTTCTGGAAAAAAGAAGTAGTGTTTCTTTCTCCCTTGCTACTTGGCAGTCTGATTTGCAACTAGTTACACCCTGAAGAATAAATAAGGTATTTCTATTTGCAAATCAAGAGAACAACTTGGCCGCATGCTTAAACATCTTAGTATAGTAGAACAACCATTCACTGTTTTTTAAATAGTTACATTTTAAAATTTTTTAACTTATATAAAGATCATTAGGAAACAGCTTAGAATCCAGAAAAGTAGCACTTAAATTGATATTATAAGCTAAGTCGAACAATATTACATGTGCTGGACAGAAGTCACTTATCAAAATACTTTACATAAAACATATGGTTTGTTACCCAAAGAAAATAGGCTAATGGAAGTTATTTTCTTTTTGGTGTTCATCAAGTCTGTAAAACTAGTAGATATCAGCCTAAATTTGAAGAGAACAGACTTCCCCTTTTCATTGTCTATTTTGCTTCTTAGCTTTGAGTGGGTTAACTGTTGGACTGATGTAAACTGGAAACAAAAGCAGGGAAAATGTTATTTAGCTGCAAAAGGGATCTCAGATGTCAAAGTGATCCACCACTTCAGTAAACTCTCGCTCTTGGCAAATAGCTGGTTCAGCCAGTTTTTTTAAATTTATGGCAAATAATCTCTCCTGACAACTTTAATTTTAAACCTTGGTCCTTCACTTTTCTTATGCTCCAGAGGAAAAAAATGTGGACCCTTAAGACTAAGAGAAGCCTCCACAGCCTGTCCCATCTGTGTCTCCCTACTCCTCCCAGTCTCTGAAGGCAGCTGGATAGGGTAAAGCCAGGCATAGCAGGCCCCTCTTGCATGGGGAGAGAGAAGGGGGAAAAGGCAGAAGATGCTACAGGCAGATGCTATAGGAGAGGAGGAGATGGCTGCCCAGGTGGCCCACTGTGAGTTAGATGCCTAAGCAATTAATTGGGAGAATTAGGGTTTGCAATTGGTTTCCTTGTGGACTAAGACAGTGCCTAAACCAGCCAATACACATCTGAAAAGGGAGTTATGGCTACATCCCATCTTTCCCAGGTGCTTTGCTGACTGAGTTGCTGGGTAAATACTGCAAAAGATCAAGGTGCTTGAATACCACTGCAAGAAGCAGACAGGGACTGACTGTCTTTTAAGGCATGCATATAGCAATGGCTTATTTTTGTTCAGGAAGCAACTTATGTTCTTCCCATATGGGTGTTTTTGAATGCAGCCCCAAAATAACAACCTCCAGTTGGTTGGGAGTGAGAGTACAGAAGAATGAGCAAAGCTGTAAACAATCAAATTCTCCAGAGAAATAAGTAGCAGTAAGGAGTTCCTAATCAAAGGCTATTCCATGCCTTTATAAGCATTATTAAACTCCTAAAGGGGCAAGCTAGACTTGGAAACTCCCCATCTAAGAAATCTGCTCCAGAAGGTCTCGGATGGAAGTTATATGTCACCTCACTATCAAGTCTCAGATCCCAGGGGAGCACTGATTAGCAGTGCTGAGGACATCATCTCAAAACCAGTTCCCATAGATTTGGAAGGTACATGAACCTCCTGTGATTGCTGGGCAGAGTGCCTGGGGATTACTCCAAGGCTCACACCAGACACTCAGCACTCTGGGCCAGAGAAAGACCCAGAAAAGCACCCCTGGCAGAAGATGTAAGCAGTCAGTGCCTGGGGGTACAGTACTGAAGGGCTGTGTAGGGCTGAGGAAGCCAAGTCTGCTAAGGACTCCATTATTCTGCCTGAAGGGTGCAGCTAAATGTCCACAGCAGAACACACAGCTTTTGCCTCAGTAGCAGCTGGTTTATCTGTTCCAGCAGAGGCTAGGAGTAAGCTAACATGCGTGCAGTGTGGATGTTCCCATGCACGCTCTTCAATGAGAGGGCTGACCCAGAGAATCACATCAGCCCTGTCCTGCTGCTGGGGTGTAGGACAGACAGAGTTCATGGCCAAAGCAGCAGACTATTCCCCCACCCAAGTATTGGCTCCTCTTGAGCTGCCTCTTAATATTAGAATTATTTTTCTCCCACAGCCTCTGCTGCTGCCCAGGGTGCTGTCAGGGAGGGGGCTCAGTCTGTTCCCAGCACAGGATTGTTGTTAGCACTTACACCAGTGCAGACTGGCTGGGGCACCATCAGTCCACCACCTAGGTGGTTACTGCAGCACAATGTTGCCCCAGCCCACGATTTCCCTGCTCTTCTCCCAGGTAGGCTGTGTGCTAAAAAGCTGGCACAAAGCTGGTGTGCTGCACAGTGTTTGAGAGATGTCAGGGCCCACCTTCCCCCACACGCATGCACGGCTTTCTGAACTACGCCACTACTGAACAGAGATGTTCCATCCACTGGCCTCTGTATTTGTTTTCATCAGTCAAAAACCAAATCCAAGTCTGAAGGCTTGCAGGATAATCCTAGAGTCCAGATCCAGGCTTCAAATAGAAGGAGTAAAAGTCACAGATATTTATATTAACATGTATAGTTTTTTACATGTTGCAAACATGTTAAAGACAGAATTATCATCTATGTAGCAGATTTTTACTGTATCTTTAATATTAAAGTCTGCGTCCATGTTCATGTTTAGACTGGCTAATATGTTATAGAGATACCATATTTTTGGACCAAAAAGATACCATATTTTGGACTGGTGTAAAAAACATGGCATCAGTAAAATGCCGTATTTCAATTAGAAAGGAAAGTCTTGAAAGAATAGTCCGATCTACCAGTAATAAATACAGGCAGGAGAAATTGCACCAAGCTGGCTTTATCAGAAAGGAAGAAATGGAAACCGGAGAGAGCTGTCTGAACCTCATGTCCCATTTAGGATTGGGCTCTTAGTGGCAGTTTTGAATCATCTGTAAATTCTTCCTGAGCAAGTGGAAAAAGCATCCTCCAGAACTGACTCCAACCAGTATATCCGGTGGTTCCAGGTATCCATGATATATCTCTCCCGACATATTTTTTTGCTTAAACCTTCCTTTGGAAGAATAGGGAAGTGTATTTTTAATGGATTGCTGAGTATGCTAATGCAGAGATGCAGGCTCTGACAATGGTGCCTGGCTGTCATTTAATGCTTAGACTATGGATATGGTTTATCCCAAAGGAAAACACAGCAGTCTTTCACCACTGAGCAGCTAATTACCCATAATGTGCTGAGATACTTTGCAGTTACAGATGGGAGCAGAACTGGCTTCTAGAAGTAAACTGTCTCTAAGTCCTGCATCCTCACTCTAACAGTAAATAGACAACCTCTCAGTCTCTTGTGGCTAAGGGCTATTGTAAACTGTGACTTACAAGATTGAATATATTTTCCAGAGTGGATTTACACTGACTTTACCCTCTTCTTTTAGTTCAGATGGGGATTTGCAGCTGTGTAAACAAAATGAGAATTGCATCTATATCTTTGCCGAGAAAATGTGCTAAATATACAAATAGGCTGCAATGAATATGATTCAATCCTCAAAGCAGACATATTTTGAAGGATTTGATTCCTTTCCCTTCTAAAAGTCAAGCTCTTGCTGTGAGCCTGTATCTACAGAAAAATACTGTTTGTGGGGACCCCTGGTTCTTCCTTTGGCTTAGGGAATACCATGACCCAGAACAGCTCTGCAGCCTCTGTCTCAAGACCCTTTTAAAGAATGGGGAAAGCTGGATGGGATGAGAGGAGGAAATCCCTTCAGTGAACAACAGAGTGTGAAGGGATGTTGCTGTTTTGGAAGAAGACTCCTAATCAAATCTTTGCAAGCCTGTATTTCTCAGCTGAATCACACAGAGGGAAGCTTAGGACAAGTTGTCTCTTGCCCAGCCTGGGCTTGCTCCGTGACAAAGACACCTGTTTCTCTGTGCCGTGGCATTTCGCTTTCAAGAAGCCAGAGAGGCCAAGGCTTATTCATCCATCCATCCGTGTGCTGGTGGCCTTTCCAGAGTCATGTTGAAGTTGGGCTTGGGGCCATTCTGGCAGCATTGCTGGCTTGTGTTAAATCTGCCATTTTGTTAAGGTAATGTCCCCTTAACTCCCCATCTGCTGAGAGTTTCCTGTGAGTGTGCAGACAGGCGTGTGTGTGTGCAGGTGCAGGGCAGCAAGACTGTGAGGAGAGAAGCAGGGAATGTTGTATCCACCTGTTATATCCCTATGTGGCAGTAACTCAGTCTGGGGAGGTGGGATGAGCAGGCAGATGAGGGCACTCCTACCAAAGCAAATGGGAGCCCCAGCCCACCCAGGACATGTAGGGGAGTTTGTGCCATGCCTGTGTTTGCACTGGGACTGTTCCACACCAGGTGTATGGTTTAATGAGAGGGACCTACTTTCCCTCGCAGTAGGCTGGGTCTGGGTGGACTAGGATGCAAAGCTGTGGGGAACCAATCATTTATCATGAGCTGCCCAGCCTTGGCATGAGCAGTGGGTCCAGCTGGAGACAGCAAATCTCTATTGCTTAAAGAGAAAAAAGGAAGCAAGAAAAGAGGTTAATGCTGCTTACCCTTGATAAAGCTTTTAGCTGCGAAATGTCACATTCTTCAAAACCCAATCAGCCAGTCATGCCTTAGGCTTAGCAGCTGTAACTCTAATTGGACCAAGAAAATTAGTTGATCTGCAGCTGAAAACACAAAACACAGAAAAAAAAAACCAAAACAAAACAAAACAAAACAAAACACACAAAAAAAAAAACCAAAACAAAAAAAAAAAAAAACCACAAAAAAAAAACCACCCAAAAAAACCCCAAACAAACAAACAAAAAAAGCCCCCCCCAAAAAAAAAACTCCACAAAGCACATGCTAATCGAGTTACCATGTTGAGAGGGTCTGTATGACATGAGTGTTCACTTCATTGCCAGTGTGGCCTTTACAGCCCCCTCCAGATGACAAAGCCCTCTCTGAACTCTGCCTCCAAAGTGCCTGAGCTCCTAAGATGCAGCAACCACGCCAAATTGCCCCATAAAGAAATGCACTTTTAATTGCTGGTATCAGTCAGCCTTGGAGCAGTGGAACAAGCAGCTCACCCAGATGATTAGCATTCCTGCTGCTGGAAGAGAAGGAGTCCAGGCTCGTGGAGGGATGCAAATGTTGACTGACACCTTCCCACACTCATTGTGCAGTTGTCTCCTTCCTGGGGAGAAGGGCATGCTCTCCTCTGTCCATGGCTGACAGCACCATACATCACCTCTCTGTTTCCTGCAATGTGAATCCAGTGGCACTACCAAGAATAGCTCCAGACCTCAAGACAGGGAGGGAGCTGCCCAGGGTCCGAGTGTAGAAGCAAAGAAAATGATTTCAGGAGCCAGTCAGATGGACAGTTTCCCATTTTAAGCTGTGCATTCCATATTTATTTATGTGCACTGCCTCCAAGCAATCTTCATAATGGCAGACTAGACCTGGATTTCTGATTGTGAGAGTTCCCTGCCCTGCTGTGTTCTGAAAGGCTGAAATGTGTTGCAGCCTGTCCTGGAGGACTCCTGGGACTCTTGTTTGTGAAAGGCAGGGCTGTGCTTGGGTTGTTTAGGGGTAAGAAAGGCTGCTGTTTATTGTGATGGTAACTCCTTGCCAGAAGAGGACTGCTCACGACAGGGCACCTCCCAGAGTCTGAGTCTGTCGAGCTTTATACAAGCAACAAAAATTAAAGTGGCTTTCACCACTTTCCCTGGAGATCAGTCAAAAACCAGATGGATCCCAGCATTCAGAGACTGTCATGGCACTGGACAGAATGTCTGCTTCACAAACCATGTCCAACAGTTCTTCCTTTTCCTTGATGTCTGCATCCACGGGGCTTTTGTGGGCTATGATTATAGCCTCTATTAATCACCCCATTTTAGGTTTTTCCCATATGCAAAGGCCTTACTACCTATGGAGGGATAGATCTACAGCTGCTACATCTTTCAAACAAAGGGTAATTTCTACCAAGCAAAGAAATTGTTAGTGCAGATAGAGATTTTTGATGTGTATGTTTAACAATGAGGTATGAAATCCTGCTTCCATGCAGCTTCTTTCCTCTTGGGTCCCAAAATCTTTGAAAGAACATACAGCACTGCAGTATTTCTCCAGGCTCTCTTCAGGGCCATTCTTCCATGCATTTCCTTTTCCAAATGTTGCTGCCTGCTTTTCACAGGAACAGTAATAGGTTAAAGCCTTTCATCTTCCTTTAATTTGGGCAGAAATACCTATCTATATTTGAGGTAGGAGATGCTCTTATTTCAGTTACTCATTTCACAAAGGAGTTATTTTACAGGAAATGCTTTATGGGTATCTCATGCACAAAGTTTCATAATTCCTTTATTTGCAGAGGTATCATTGTATCAACATGAGCAAACTCAAGAGAGCAGAGGAAAGAACTGTTCCAGGGTCTGTCACAATCAAAGAGGAGTACTCCAAGTGAGATTTGGGGTCCTAAATTCTTGAGTCATCAGGGGTGTGATGGTCAGGTCACACTTCCAGCAGTTTGGGTTTGTCCCTGCTCTAAATAGGGTAAAATAGGTATGTAAAAAATAGGTTTCTTCTTTTGCAGATTCCTGTGGTGGATTCTGGCAGGGTGTGACTGAGGAGAGGGAGATATGACTCTCAGAGATGAGAGTGATCTGAGCTGGACTCTAAGCAATGAGTTTCCCCAGCACCCTTCTGGTAAGTGCCCACACTCAAGATCACTATTCCATAAAGATTGCTGGTTGTTATAAATAAAAAATGATCCAGCCAAATTTAAAAAAATAAAAAGAATTTATTTTAGCAATAGAGATCTAACTTAGCCAGCCACAAGGAAAAGGACAGTGCCAAGCCCGGGATCGGCGCTGGGTGCAAGACACAGAGATCAGCCTCAGCAGAGGTTTCCCCCTATGCTCCCACACCACCATCCTGGTACAAACGATTTTTAGAGGGAAAATTTTGCCTGAAGCCAGGATTTCGGCATTCAGTTCTTTGTTTCATTCAAAGGCCCATAAGTTGATGAGATTTCCTTCTCGGTGACAAGGTAGAACAATTCGAAGTCCGGTGTCATTGAAACTCTTGATGAAATTTATGGGAACACAGTATTCACATGTATCAGCCCAGGGGATTTTCCTGATGTCCATCTCGGGTCGTTCACGCGACGATCAGCGCCTGCGTGTCTCCATATCGCCTCAGATAAGGCCACTGGCGAGCCACATCCCTTTGCTTGTAAATTGGGTTTCTACACACACCTGGTTTTGCCTGAGAAGGGGGGCTTCTAATGCCAAAGGGTACATTCTAACAACTATTTAATATTTTATATATATATAATGCAAAAAAATGGCTCGAATTATACCTGTTACATATAACACTTGTCAAAGTGACCTAAGTAGTAAGTGTTGCCTTCCAAGGCTGTGACAGAAACCAATGCCAACCAAACTGCTTGTGTTTCGTTTTCTGGCTGACATACCTGACCTGTGGAGCCAAGACCAATTTGCTGCCTGCTATTCCTCTCTCATGTCTCTTTAGACACTGTTGCTTCGTGTTTCTCCCTCCCAGGGAGCATGTGTGCTTTTTTGCTGTTTCCAGCAGTTAGCATTTGACATGACTTGTTCTTACTGAGTTGTCTTCATATCCCTTCTCTCTTTAGACTGCTAATGCAGCTGTGGTTGGTGCTTTTGAACCGGGACTGGTCTGCAGATCTCAGGGTTAGTTGTGACTGCAGGCTAGGCTTCAAAAATTAAGTGCTTTGTTGGAGTCCTGTCTGAGAACTGGAGAAGGATCAAATGTGTCCACTATGCAGCCATCCATCTCCCTGGTGTTTCATAATATTATCCATCTGTATTTTTGCTTTCTTACAGGAAAGGCTCGTGGGGTTACAGAGGTACAAATTAACACATCTTGGTGAGATTGTGTTTAAGAATATTTGTTGTCCATCTGTGTGGAGAGAAAAATCCATTTCTGTTAACATGGTTGTTTTCCTTCTGACACTTGCTGTCTGCAGTACCCACTGTGGAACAAGGAGTGTTGGAAGAAGGGAAGAGCTTTACAGCAAGTGAAGCAGTGCCTAACTTTGCATGGGGCTGGTAAGAGTCGATACTAGAGAGCGAGAGGGAAGTTTTGGGTGAAGGAAGGTGGCAGAGGAAAGGAAAGTATTTGTAATGCTCCCCCTTCCCACCCCCAAATGCCACTGGAGACAAAGCCTACAGTGGCATGGTGCCACAGCTGGGGTGCAGTATCTAACAGGGCTCTGTTAAGTGCATGCTCACTTCTATCTTAGTGGACAAAGAGGGACTGCAAAGGGAGGTTTTGCAGAGAACAAGCACTGCACTGAGCACAGATTGGCATACCCTTGTCTTACAGGGCTCCTTAAAGGTCTGATGGCAAGAGTATCAGCCTTTCCGCACAGCCACAGGCTTGGACACTGTATTCATGATCCTCTTTTACTCTCCCTGACAATGGCAGGCTATAGAAAGCAGCAGAGATGTGAAGGAATCTGTCTGTCCTCTCATCGGAGGGTGGCTTTGGTCATCAGGTCAAATCCAAGAAAATGGCTGGCATGGAGTGCCTGTAAATCCCTTTGTGAGCAGAAAGACAGGGGGTAGCAGCTAGAGAGGAGAACAATGAGCAGCTCTATGCTGTCCCTCTGCCACCCCTGCAAGGCACCCCCTCCAGGAGCCACTCAGCCCATTTTAAATGTATTGCCTGTCACTTCTTTGAACAGTGAGGAAGCACAGTGAGAGGCACTCACCGTGTCTCCCACAACCCCCTCCAACATCTGGGATTTGTCTTGCTAACTGTGTCTGTGTGCTGGGTCACTCTTACTGCTGCAGCAAGGGAGAAATGCGAAGCTGCAGAGACTGGAGAGAAACAGCAGGCAGCAAATCATGCTTGGCTGTGCAGTCCATGTGTGCTTGGCCTTTGTTTTGCACTGGGCTCTGCCACAGCCTCAAAAGGCAGTGGTGTCCCTACATGATTCTGGCCTGTTGGACTCTCTTGGAATAGATGGTGAGGAGGGGAGATGCTGTCTGTGTAAGGTCAGTAGCAAGATCTGACAGTCTGAGTGAAGCTGAGGGACATCTCCATTAGCACACACAGATACAGGTGATATTCCAGGACCTCTCTGCACTGCAATGGTGGGACAACTAGGGAATGCAAAACCTTTAGCTGAAGGAAGAGTTTAAAATTGTTCTGTAACATTTTTCTTGGCTATTTATGACTTTGTGTGATCTCATTGTAGTTGGGACTGGCATGCTGCAGCCTTAGGTCTGTGTATCTTCCTTCAGCAATAACCAGAGGGGAGGTGACAGTACCTGCCCAGTCATTCTTAGGGCTAACTGCAATTTTCATATTCATTTTATAGCCTGGGGTTGATCAAAAAGGAAGCCTGAAGGAAGATTACAGACCCAAGCCACCAAATGTGAGGACCTTGCAGTGCAGGCTGGCTTGCATGTAAGTGTTAGCTTGCCCAGGTGCTTGTGAACAGACCACAGTCTTCTTCCTCATTGTGAACCCAACAAATCTGTGCTTGCTCTGGGCAGGCTCTATCAGGAGCAGTGTTCTCCTCTAGAGATGCTGGCATGAAGTGTGAATGCCCCTTTCTCCCTCCCTTTTGCATTTTCGTGATGCTCATGTGCCTCAAACAGGACAGTTGTGAGGCAGGAGTTGGGGCAGAGGGCTGGAAGGGCTGTTAAAGGCAGCTCGAGTAGCTGTTCCCTTTCCAAAAGTACATCCTTTTTCAGAATAGCTCAGCTCCTGTCACCTTCCTCTGCTTTCTCCTGACCAGAGGATGAGAAAAATTGGAAGTACTCCAAAAGAATGTGTATGGGCTGGCTTTGGTTCATCAAGTCATATAATAAATGCCCTGAAGCTCAACGTTGGGAGTGCTGGAAAACTGCACCCTACCTAGAGGTGATTTTCATATAGAAAAAGCAATCCAGCCACAGAGCGTTGAGAACTCTCTGAGCTCCTCTCCACCTTTGATGATCCTAGAGAGGCTTGGCCAGGTTCACTGAGAAACACATCAGGGCATGTTTGGCAGGCCAAGGCACGGAGGGATACTAACTTGGGCAGCCAAGGCTTTTTGCTTCTGTGCTGGCTATGTGGGAAGTCCTAGCACCTCTGGCTAGGTGCTAATGGGACACTGAAGGTGTTTGTAGCAATGTCAGTGCTGGCCTGCCAAGCATCTTGAAGCATGAGTCACCTCTTCCTGAATCATGAGACTGGCCTACAAGTTATTAATATTTATTTTCTGACTGAAAATAGGAATGACCTGCCTTTACTTCCAAACCTTTGAATCTGTAGGATTAATGCCAGTGATGCTTGCAGAATTTTCTCTGCATTCACAAAAACTTTGTTTTGTTGTCTTTGTGTTGTTTTCCCTGCTTGAAAATAAAAATGATGAGTTTATTCTTCTCATCACACAGATCCAAATCCTGAAGGACTCATCAGCTGTTAGGAGATTTACTGTAAAACCACAAGGATTTGCAGTGGTTATTGACCAGCCATATGCTCAGCTCAGTGCAGTGCCCTTTTGCACTTCTGACCAAGCTGCCTATCTGTCCACTTTAAAGCTCTCCCTGCTGGCAAGAGTTTACATTAGCTCAGCTACAGCGAGGACATCAGATTTATTCCCTATTTGCCCTTTTCAGTATTCACAAATAAAATTTGTCCAGCATGATAGATGCAGCTGCTAGTGGTGTCTAAAAAACCTGTAACTGAGGATGCAGTAAGCTAAGATGGAAGAAAAATCTCCAATCGACCCCATGAACTACTACTACATGCTGGAAAAGTATCTTGGAGATTCATTCTGCCAACAGAATCCCTGGCTTTTCTTCACCTTTTCCTTCACTTAAATGGGGAGGAGCTGCTTAGCTGTCCACCTGAAAACACTTAGAACCTGAAACCTCCATGCTTTGTATTGGCAGTGAGAGAAAAAGCTGTCATACATCCTCTTCATTTTCTCCTTGGAAGTGCAGCATTGTGTCTGTGGTGCAGACCTGGAGCACATGGTTTGGTAAGGCTGGGTGTGTAAGGGCTAAAGCACAGCAGTCAGTGGGTCATCCATCCTATTTTTAGTCATGCACTCTGTACCTGAAGCACCCTTGGCTGGCTGCTGGTGGTGAGTAAAACCTGGAAAGCCAGTAACCTTTCTCAGGTCATGCTCTCATGGGTGATGGATGGGGTGAAGGGCACTTTGCAGGCTCCTGCTGTTGCCCAAAAGCTTGTAAAGCCTCCAGAAGGAAAACCAAGGCAAGGTGGGGAGGCTTTGCAGGAAGCTCAAAGCTCTGGCAGATCATTTATTTCTGCTTAATTGCCAAGGATGTAAAGCAATTGTTGACAAGGCTGCGAGAGAAGGAAAGTGCCCTTTCCCACCTTCTCAACCTGCTCGTGGTTGCATAAGCCTCAAGGCACGGAGCCTGAGGTTGCTATGCCAACTTGCATCCTTCCTCCCATCCACCTCCCCATGTCAACAATGCTGTGGGCCCAAAGGAGCGGGACGCCATCCTGAAACAAAGCAAACGATCAGATCGACCTGCAGCGGAGGCTCTGCTCCGGCAGGGGAGCAGACTGAAGGACTTTGTGAGCTGTCTGTACCCATGGCCCTTGTGCCACCGACGAGAGAGTGCACCAGAGCAAGTGGTTTGCAGCACTTCTGCTTCAGTGTCCCGAGTGCTTTACCTTTGCTGCTGAATTTGGTTTCAAGTCCTCATTGACAGCACAGAGTCTGTGTTGTTACCCATTAAAGGAATTACAAGTTCAGCATGAGTCTGTGCCTGCTTTCCCTGCTGTAGCATTAAAATAAAGTGTCTTTCAAAGGCACTGGGAAGGAGGAATCGCTATTTCCAGGTGCTTACATAAACAGTCTTCAAGTGCAAAAATGGAAAAACTGGAACTCCTTAGGCTCTTCACCTACCCCCTCCCTTAAGAAGGACACTACATGGACCTAGGTTGTATGGTAAAAGGGTCAAATCCTTGAAAGAGAACAAAAAAGCACTGTGACTTAGGTCTATGCCACATAGAAGAGGCTGGCAGATGAAGCAGTTCCCTGTTTTAGCATTTTATCTTAATTAGCAGTGCTTTCCAGCACCAATTCTATGGTTAGCCCCTTTCCCCCATCTTTGTTTGACCTCCCACATAAATCACAAACTCTTTTCTTTACACACCAGCAATAAACAGGAATGGAAATCCTGATGAGTTATTTTGCCTGTAATTAAATTTGTCCCTTCTGTTCATTTCACAGATGCAGTTGCCCTCTGATTCGAAGCAAAGTGCAGGTCAGTGCCAATGGGAGCTTTTAATAATCTGGTAGTCTGATTGGGCGCTGAAGATGGAAAGTTTTCTTGTTAATTGGACTGTTGTGTAATTATCTAAGAGGAACAAGCTCCTCTGGACAGAGGAAGACTCAGAGAATGCAGTGTGATGGAAAAGGTAATGGGTAAATTTATACTCCTGTACACATCCTCTAAGCCTTCAGGCAGAACAAACACATAGAAGATGCCTTAGATCTTATTTCCTTTGACTCAGCAGCTTGCTTTGTCATTTACACCAGAGAAAAAGGCACTTTGGTAGACTTTCATGTTAGAATGATCACTCTTTACATTGCTAAAAGTGAAGTGCCACGCTAGCACAGCCTGCAGCCTGGGGAGAGGACACAGACTCATACCAAGGAAAGGGTAGTGCTGCCCTCCTGCTTCTGCTGGGCAAGGCTCGAGAGGGATTGCCCCAGCTTTAAAATCTGGCCCCTGAGGAGGCAGGCAGCACTGCTGGCTTCATACAAACAAGACCTGATTGTAGCTAAAAAAACCTGAATTTTCCTGATTACAGATCATCAGAGAGATTTGCAGGCAGAGGAACCAGGTAGGTTCAGGAAAATTCTCCAATTTCATATTAACAAAAGGGGCCCATTCAAATTTGACCTGTCAGTAAATATGTGCAAATACAGAAGCTTTGGTCAGAGTTTTGATTTTTCAGTTGAAAAATAAGATGCTAGTCATTTCCACTGCAGAGAAAAACCTGACCTTACAACACCCTGAGGGTCTCTTTCCTCTTATCTAGTTGGCTTTAATCTTGCAGTTTTTAAGCCTGTTTTATGATTTTGAGGACCTGACATATATTTGTGGAGAGATTGTAGCAGGCAACACTGCCTTTTAAAAACTGGGCCAAAGCAGTTTTGTGCTCTGGTTCCTTTCAAAGACACAGATGAGGTTATTAACATGTCCATTAGTGTACTTCCCAGGAAGGTTTTGGTGGTCTGCAATGAGGTTTTTATACACACATCTCTGTGTGCTGTGTCACCTCCTGGCTGTGCAGATGATGCTGGGGACTGGGGACTGTTTCCAGTCGTGCAGCCTGAAGGCTATTCTTTGTGTGGCCATTTGCAGACAGATAAAACTCACTCTGCTCATCCTCTGAACTAGCCAAAAGCTATATAATCTCTCACCAGGACCAATTAATTCATGTTCAGCAGCTGGCTCATTAGTAATGGCTGCTCAGTTTTCAGTTAGTTTGCAGTGTGAGCAGGGGGAGCTTAAGTCTGGAAGATGTTGAGTAACCTGGGAATAACTGTTTAAAACCTGTATGCACATTCAGTCTTTCCATCTGCAAACTGCTAAAATATTTATGTTCCTGAGACACTGAGCCTCACTTCCTAGATATTTGCAGAATGTATGGAGATATTAGCAAAAAAGTTACACTAAGACTATGTAGTATTATCTTATTATTATTATTATGGATTTTACTTTGGTTCTTGAGTACATGATTGCAGTCCTTTGAGAGAGGGAAACAGAACAAGAACAAAAAAGAAATATAAAAGAACAACCTGTTATTATCACCTCTTCTTCCTCAGAGTGATATTCCCATTCACTGGCTTCCTTTCATGAAAAATAAAGGTGCATAATATCTCTCAAATCAAAGGGATGAGGCATTTTTCAATCCCTGACACATTCTTATTTTCTTAATAAAGGAACTGTAAATGCCCAGGTTCTAACTTGGAACTGATCCTTTAGATAGAGGAGGGCACAGAAACAACTAACCCTGTGTGAAGACACAGAGCTCTAATTCACATGTTCTTGTTAATAACTGCAGTGAAACCAAGTCCCAAATAAAACCTGTGCAGAATCATGCAGATTTAGAGTCAGAGCCACCATGGAGTGGTGGTAACCCAAGAAGATCATTTAGTATCAGACAGCTTTAATGCTCAGGCTCTGGCTCCAGGAAGATAACCGAGGGAATTGTCTGAGAGATCAGCTTGTCATCATGCAGTCCACACTTATGGCTTCAGGGAGAAGCACTGGATTTAGAAAAGCTTGCCAGCCAGGCATAAAAAGACCTTGATGTGAGCAGAGCTGTACTAGAAGGATGCACCTGTAAAGACTGAGAGGTTTCACAGGTGAGTCAACTAGTCAACCCTGTTTTCTGGAGGCACAGGCGTTGATTGAATGTGTTGGTGGAGTATGAAAGAATGTGAGAAACCAGATCCTTAGAAAAACCATTTCCTGCCCTTGACAGATCACTAGGCAAGAAGAGCTTCTGACTGGGAATGTTTATATGGAACCAGCTGATACCAAATATAGTGGCCAGACGCAGATTTGCAATTGCCACTTCTTAATGGAGACCCCAATAGAATAGCTGGTTGCAGGCAGCACCACATGGGATGCAGAGGGCTCTGGCTTGTCAGTCTCTCTTTCATGCATTTTTCATGCACCTCTTCTTGTTCCGTTTGTTTTGTCTTTGTTTTTAGCTGCATCTAGAGGCTTAGTTGTGCTTTTGGTTAGCTGTTTTTCTGTGAAGTCTTACAGGGCTCTCGTCCCCAGTCCTCTTCATCTTCTCCCAAGTCTTCCTTCACCTCTGCTCTCCTTAGTTGTCCATATTCCCATTGCAGGTAAAAATGTTTAGGAGATGATCATCAGCCCTGGTAGGAAGTCAGAATGGAAGGTAAAAGATAACAAGTACATTGGATCTTGAGGATCCAAGCAACATCGCTGGAGACACAGCTGTAGAAATTGCCCAAAAGGAATTGTTTTCCTCTCTGTCTTTTGGAAGGTGTCAGTGAGGGGAGAACTTTTGGGGCCTTTATGAATGAACCCCTTCCTACCAGCATCATTCAGCAGGAGAGGAGTGTTGGCTCCCTCACAGGTGTGCAGTTATCTGCATGGACATAGGGCCTGGGAGCAACTAGGGAAATGGGGGGCTAAACAGAAACTGGAAATTGTGAAGTTTGCCTACAGCCACTCCTTCCTGAAGCACTCTGTAGTCACTCTGCAGGCACAGGTGAGTGCCTGACTTGCCCTTCTGCTCCAGCAGGATCATAAGCTACACAGAGGGATGTGTTGGGGATTGCTTTTGCTCCATTAGAGCCTGAGAGGCCGTAAACAACCCTACCTTGATATTCACTGAGGGCAAGGAAATTAATTGTACACTTCAGCTGTTTTTTTCCCCCATGTTCTATCCTGATGCTTTTCCAAATAAGAGGAGGGGGTTTAAGCTTTAATTTTGCTATTGAGTAGTTTTTCCAAGATGGGAAGAGTTTTTAAAAGTTCAACAGTGAAATAAAAATGTAAGGATGCACGCATGTCTGGTAAGGAAATCTGGACATGCTGTGCCAGTGGCAAATGGAAAGGAGGGGGACTAGAAATGCAGTCTTTTCACAAAAATATTTAATTAAAATGTAATAAAACACTGATTCACAAGAAATGCAGAAAAAAAAAGAGGTGAATTCATTTTTAACAGTAATGTTTTCCATTTTGCAGGGATCTCAGTAATTACTATTAATACATTTTACACCCCAGGATGCTGAGAAATTACAGCCATGCACAAATTTTGTGACAGGACCAAGAATAAAAGTCAAACCACCACTTCTAAATTGTATGCCTTCTCCAGCTGCACTCTCTCAAATATTACTGTTCTCACTCATAACTAATGATTATTAGTTATTTTCCCAGTCACTGTAACACCCCTGGAGAGCCCTTCACTGAATTTAAACACTGGGGGGGAGCTACAGATAATTCAGAGGCAGTAACAGATCAGCTGATCATCTATTTGCTGTTCAGAATATGACGTGGTACCTGCAGTTTACTGGCTTCTAAACACTAACTTTTCAGCACTGCTGAAAGGGAGAAGCACCAAGCAGGAGGGATGAATGTGGGAGGGAGGGAGGGAGGGAGGGAAGGAAGGTAAGGGGGTGGAAAAATGAGCTTTACTGAATAATGAGGAGAGTGAAAATGAATGGGAAAAGAGAGAGAAAAACTGGTTTAAATATTTAATCTCCATTGCATTTGCTTTTGAAGAAGAGACAAAAGGCTTGGAACATCTTTTGTCTTGAACTAATTCTGACCAGAGATGAATGGCATGTGATTGTCACTTCTGTCATTTGCCTTAAGGTGGAGAGAAACAGATTGGCCCTGCTGCATCAGCCCAGCACATCAACCTCTATCTCCAGCCACAGCCAGTGCCTGAAGCTGCAGAAGGTATTAAATTACTCCTGACAGTGCAACTGTATGAGCCCACATTGGCCTGCATCCTGGTGCCAGCGTTGTCAGCATGTGTGGTGCCTGAGAGCTGCACTCTTCTTTGGAGAAGGAAACTCCTTGCAGAGGTCTGAGGAGCAGTTGTGCCTCCCCATATAGTAAGTCACTTCATTTAGTTCTTCACCATTTGAAACCAGGTGCTTAGTGCAACACACATCAGCTCTAACTTCCTCTTCTCTCCCCATTCCTCTGTACATCTTTCTACCCAGCCTCTTTCTGCCACATTCTTTCACTTCCCTTGACTTCCCCTCTGTAGTCCTCTGTCTCTGCTCACCCACAGTCTAGGCAGGGCCAAAAGCCACACAGGTGCCTTGTGTACCAGTCACAACTGCACAATTTGTGGCAGCTTCCACAGCTGAGGCAGCCCCATGGATGAGCTGGCAGGACCTGCATGCCAGCATCAGAGACAATAGGGACATGTGCCAATGGCCATTGCATCAACAAACCAAAGAATCACAGAGCAATTTCTTTTGGAAGGGACCTTAAAGATCATTTAGTCCCACCTCCCCTGCCATGGACAAGGACTCCTTCCCCTAGACCACATTGCTGAAAGCTCCAGCCAACCTGGCCTTGAACATTTCCAGGGATGGGGCATCCACAACTTCTTTGGAAAACCTATTCCAGTGCTTCACTACTGTCATAGTTAGTCTTCTTTTCCTTAATTCTAATACAAAATTTCTCCTTTTCCAATTTGAAATCATCACCAGTTCTAGCCCCTCTCCTTTCTTGTAGACTCTACTTAGGTACTAGAAGGTTCTATAAGGAATACCTTCTCCAGGAAAGGAAAGACAGTCTGTCTTCAAAGGAGAGGTTCTCCATCCCTCCTATCATCTTTGTGGCCCTCTCCAACAGGTCCATGTCCCTAGTATGCTGGGCACTCCGGAGCTGGATACAGCACTCCAGGTGGGGTCTCATGAGAGTTGAGTAGAGGGCAGAATCCCCTCCCTTGACCTACTGGCCACATTTCTTTTGGTGCAGCCCAGGATACAGAGCTGTAAGTGCACATTGCTGGGTCATGTCAAGCCTCTCATCCACCAACACCTCCAAGTCCTTCTTCCCAGGGCTGCTCTCAATTCATTCCCTGCCCTGCCTGTATTTCTTCTTGGGACCACCCCATATGGAAGTTCATGGACGTGGCCTTACTGAACTTCATAAGGTTCACATGGGCTCACCTCTCAAGTCTGTCAAGGACTCTCTGGGTGGCATCCTTTCCCTCCAGACTGTCACTCAGCAAGGTAGGCACAGCCCTTCATAGCAGTGGTGGTTCTCTGTAGCCATTGCCCGTCATCCTCCTAAACAACCTTAGTTGGATAAAAACCTCATTTAGGCTTTCTTTATAGACTGGAGGAGTGGGAGGGAGAAATGCCTCTAGAGACTAATACGTTGCTAGCCTGTCTTTTAAATTGATAAATATCTGCAAGATTTAAGAAAGGCTGATGGTCTCTGACTAATCAGAGGAAACTGCTGAGACTGGGAACTTCTCTTGCTTTGGCAGAGACTTTGTCCTTCTGATTCACTCATTCCCTGTATAACCCTCAAAGCAAAGAGGTGCCGTCATCCCTGCTCCTCAGAGGAGGGGAGATGTAACGTGACTTCACCAGAGCCACTTGTGGTATATATTTGAAAAAGTAGGAATTTTTTGACCTCTGGTCTCTTGAGCGCTGAGGGAAAGTATGAAACCCAGCTTTTTGTCTACTCCTTAACTGGTAGCACACCAGAAGAAAAGAAAGAAAAAACACCAGCCCAAAAAGCTGCAACAATGTCTTTCAAGCTTTTGAAACCTCACAGTTAGCAATTATCTTTCAAAAGTTATTACTTTAAAAGTAATTTATTATTTTACTAGCTGTTCGGGGAGAGATCAAATAAAGCTAAGGTACCTGGTTAAGAATTTTCTTATTTTATTTTATTACCATTTGAGGAACTTGATTGGTTACTTGAAATGCTGGAGAGAATAGCTGAGTAGGAGTTTGGGCTGGGTGAAGCCAGCTAGCCAAGAGTTTTGCATCTGGTTTACAAAAGAGCATGAGTAGGCTGAAATTCCAGGCTGATGAGATGGTCTCCACTATGATTACACTTCTTTCTTGGTAGAGAACTCAGTACACTTGACACGTGAGCCATAGGGATGAAAGAGGAGTTTATTTTCTGGAGCACTACAGGATCTCACTTTGCTGGGTTCTGTGGCCATTCCTGCTCCATTGGCAATGATATTGGGATGCTGGTCACTCTTTTTGGATCTAAGCTACACAAGAGCTGACAAGACACTAGAAATGGTCCAGGTTTTATCTGAACCAATGACTTAGAAATGGGAAGCATCATATCTTATGTCAAAAATTTGTCTGAGCCATGAAAGTACTCTCCCACCTTTTGCCAAAAGGCTCAGGAGATGACAAAGGAAATCTAGTACTGTGGTCCAAAAAGAGTTCAGTTCTGCTCATGACCCAATACCAGTTCAGTACTGATGCAATGTTTCAACAGTGCTCTGCCACATCCTGCCCTTTCTTCCCAAATCTGAAGATTTTTGCAGGATCTGCTGCTTCCCAAATTTGATCAATGTTGTTTTGCCTTTGTGTTAGCCTGTGAGTCCCCAGATGCACATCCTGCTTGGGATGACCATGACCCTGACTTCAGTGAGAGCTGCTTCCTCTCACAGACAGTTCCAGCTGGACTCGTCCCACAGCCTGTGTTGTATCCTTTGAGCTCTGGGAACGCAGAGACACTCACAGGCATGTCAGGCTGTGCCTGCAACTGCCATGGAACCCTCCTCAGTGGTTGCTGTGGACGGCTGTGGACGGGTTTTGTGCAGCATCAGGAGCAAAGGAGGGAAGCTTTGTTCCAAGGGAGGCAAGAGAAACATCCCTGTGCTCTGAGGAAAAGGAGGAGAGAAAGTGAAACTTCTTGGAAATGCCTCAAAAGCTGCAGGAATTGGTGAGGGGAGGAGGCTTCAAGATGATACATACACAGTAGTTGAAAAACCTTTGCGTTCAACAAAGAGTAAATTTCTCAGAAGGAAAAAAAAATGAAAAAGAGGGAGAACTGTGGGAGACCTGAAACTGTGTTTGCATTTGGAAGACTATGCCTCCCTTCAATTTTCTTACTGTCAAAATATCCTGAAAATATCTGTGTTTTTCTTCCTTTCCTGCCCCACCCCCAATTAGGAGTTTAAAGTGGGAAATTCTGAAGTATTTAATTGCAAATTTTTCAAAATCAAGTTTTTGGCATATTTTAAAATAAACTCATAGATCTAAACTACTATTTCAGCTCAAAAAATAAGAAAAAATTCAAGTAGATCAGCAATGAAATAAACTGCAAACATAATGTTTCCTTAGGGTTGAACAAATGCCTTGAATTCGCCCTATTTTTAGTTTGTTTCTCTCTTTTCCCTGAGCTTCAGTTCCGCACGCTTTCAGTTTGTTTTTAATTTCTTTAAATATTAATGAAAGAACAACAGTTACACATTATTCTTTTTTCTTAATCAAGAAATCAAGTAAATGTCTTGAGGTTGAGCAAACAGGGGAAAGCATTCCATACAGCAAAAGATTTACAGAAATTATAGACAGAAAGCCCCTGCTTGGGGAATGAGTCAGTCTGCTGCTGTCTAGCAGAAAAAATCAGCAGGGAGGTATAGAGCTTTTAGAAACAGTTTATGAATTTACAGCTTGCTAAATAAATGAATTCTCTGTGTCTCTCATACATATACACTAACTCATTCCCCACACATGAATACATACAGGTCTCTGGTGGAAAGACAGGGAATGTGCAGTCTGCAATGCACATGAACTTTCTGTTTAGAGGAGAAAATAAAAGATTTTTCCAATAGGCACAAAATCCCACCCCCTCGGCATCCCTCCTTCCCCTGTGTCTGACACTGACTTCAAGGGAGGAGTTGAGCCAATTATCTGTGAGTCCTACAGAAGGAAAATCTGCAATTTGCCAGTAGTTGTGAGAGAGGGAGAAAGGCAGGGAGGGAAGGAAAAAGACTTAACTGGCATATGTAAAGAAAAGCCCCTTTTATCCTAGAGAGAGAATATTTTAAAGCAAATCTCAGACCAGAAGAAAAGAAGCCCGTGGGGAGGGATGAGCCAGGCAAGATCTGGGGAAGCATAGGGTCACCAAAGGCAACTTCCATGCCGACCCTGATCTTTCTGCAGAGGATCTGAGGCAGCACAGAGGCAGGGTGGGCCAGCTGGATGCACCCACTACCCTGCACAAGTGGGTGCTGCTCCTGAAATTCTTTCCCCACAGCAGAGCCTACAAAGTACAACTTGCAAGAAAAGGCGGTGGGAGCAGGAGAGACTCTGCCTCTCCTTTTCTTTAATTAAGCCTGTAAGGGAAAATCTCATCTACCCAAAGGGAAGAACTGTCACCGGTTCTGAGACTCTTCTTTAGCCTAAGTCAGTTGCCTGATCCAGTACTTACATCCATGGGGGAATGCCTTCTGGAGCCCTGCGGTCCTTCCCAATCCTGCTAAGTTCTTGGGAAATACTGGAGAAGAACTGAACCCAGAACAAGCAGCGTGGGATCCACAGAACAGCCTTTTACAACAGCAGCCACCTCTGATTAAAATTATCAGCTTCATCAGACTGCACTGAGACCCAGGACTGCTCCTCCTGGGAAAGAGAGGTAAGAAATCAGCACGGAGTTTGTGGTGAAAGTAGGAAACAAACATCCCACAGGAGTGATTCTGGTGTGCATGAAAATTACAGGGATGCTAGCGGTGAGTAAGAAGTGACAGGTGTGTTATGCATGTTACAGTTTGTGTCTGCCTATGTCCTTTTTAGCTGGGTGCAGTGATTAACACTGGACCGGCAAACAGAGACACAACCAGCAGCTGAGTACAGAGGAGTGCAAGGGAGGTAGTTCAGAAGTCTATTCATGAATGAGGAATTGTAGGGAGAGCATGCACCCTGATGGGAGGTTGGAAAACTAAGGTGGAATAGCTCTGGGCAGGTTGAATAAAGAGTATCTTCCTTAGCTATCTCCCTATGGGTGCTAAGGCTCAAATTTGTCAGTAGCTCACCGGCATTCAGACAAGCACTCTCCACAGCACACAAAAGCAAGTTCATTGTCATTCATTCTGATGCCTGCCTATAAAAAGAGAAGTGGTGCTTAGCACGTAGAGGATAACACAGGATGTCAAGAGAAACGGGGTATAATGTTGATTTTGGACCACAGTTTCAGATTTTTCTGGGCAAATGAGCTTTTCCCTTCATTCAGTGTTATTTAGAGATAACATTAATTGCTTGTATTTCTATGGCTGAAATCCCTGCACTGTACCAATATAAAATGCTATTATAAACTTCCTAGCATCAAGCCTGTACATAAAGCAGAAGGTGCCACCAGGAATTAATCTATGCTTAAGCATTTAATAAACTGGAAGGAAAAGATGTAGATTAAAGCCAGCTGGAGGTTGTTTGTCTCCTCATTCTCTTCTGATTGATTTTGCTTTACTTAGTACATGAACATGTGGTGTCTCTCTGTTTCCTTTCTACTGTCTTTAATATTTTTCACTGTATGAGCCCCTGTACTCCCCCCTGCCACTCCTGGGTGTCAAGGATGAAGTTTCATTGCTTTTCTGAGGAGGAAAGGAGACAGACTGTGTTGAACTAGAGAAAAAACTGGACTGGGGGGATAAGAAGAGAAGGCTCAACACAAAAATGTAAGCTCCCAGTTCAATGGCACACTCTGAGTCAGGTTTGCAGCAGAGGTGATGAGTAGCAACTCCACGAATCAAAATGCTGAAAAACATATTTTGATTTTGAAGGAAATGAAATGCAGTTAAGAAAGCACAGGAGTCCTCTTGACTGAATGCCTTGACAGGTGGAACAAGGACAGTGTAAAGTCAGGTCTCAGCACACATGTTCTGTACAGGACATAAAAGGCTCAAAATGCGTAACTGTGCTCTCTCCCAGATGCTTTTGCACCGAGTTGTACAGAACTGCTCTCTAGCAGGTGTAACCCACACAGTTCATTTGCCCTCACGCAGCTACACTGGTCCATCACGGCCTGAAGAGCTGCCTCATCTCTAGATACAGTCCTGGGCAGTAAAGTAGTTTGTAGTTTTTACAACTCATCTGTTTCCCTTCTCTTCACTGCCAAATAAATAAGCCTCAGAGGGTGAAAACAAGCAATTTTTTGACTGCCCATGCAAAACAATATTGGACTGGCTATGTTGGATAGTGTACATGGCAGTGTTTCAGAGATTGAATATGGTAACTTTGGCACTATTGGAGATAGGTCCTGTGGTAAACAAAGCACAGAATCCAGTTCAAATACCAGCTGTGCTCCTTGCTGTCATTTCTGCCACAGTAATCCCAGCAGTACCATAATTCTGCATGTGTGTGTCTATCCAATGTTGTGTTCTGGCATTAATCTGGCTCTAATATTAGGCTGTCCTGCCCTCTGAATGTAATTCAGAGTGTAAGCTACTCCAAGGAGAGCATTGCATTTTCTTTTGTGCATTAGGTAGGGCTGAATATGCCATTATTGTGCTGCAAATTATGGCAATAATAATAAATAGTCATGTTTTGCTCTTTACTTGGGCTATAGTACAGAGCTTGTAATGATGCTGGATCAGAATTCCAGAGACTTCTTTATTTAGCAGTGACTGTATCTTCACTGCTGCTTTGGTGCTTAGCACATGTTAAACAAAGTAAAATATTTTAAGCTCTTCCCTGAGATAATTGTCAGCTACATAAAAGCTTGGGAGATAAAAGTTACTCAGGGGAAAGATAGGAATCCAGATCTGGACCCAGAAATGATCTTTCTGTGTACATAAAGTACTTGCATTGTAATATTAAATAAACAACACCTAAGTTAAATAAATGGCACAGTGGGAACTTGAATATTCTTTAATAAGAACCTAGTAACTAAAATAAACTCTGTCCAAAGTGTGCCTCCTTTGCTGTACCAGTCAGCTTTCCCCACACAGGGGCTGTATTTTTCTTTCAGCACACGGTTCATTTGAACTGGTACATGAAAAAGGTCTGAGCAGCACTTTTTCTTTCCTACCAAAGTTTCCTGCATCTGAGTGCTATGCCAAAATGCAGTCTCCAGGGTCTCTAGACTCATTTTAGATGTCATGGGTTGGAAATCTTGTCTAATAGCTATTTAAGATGGCTGTCCTTCATCTTTTCTCCTGCTTGTAGTTAGCACCCATGCTTAGCAAGGCCAGTGGCACCCACAACATCTGTATGTATAAAGACTGGAGCTCCTAAAAAATCTGTGTCTCTGCAGTTCACCCATTGACAGCCATCCTGCTACAACAATGATAGTTTGTTTATAGGGAGCTCCCACACTACCAGTCCAAGCAGCAGAATTAAAATCTGTTTTCTAAAAGGTCACTGGAGGCACAGATCTTTGAATTTATCACCAGTGCTATTTTGTGGCTCACGCTCCCTGCATCAGCAATGAATATTGCATGGGACCAGCTATTTAAAGTTACTGAGATGTCTCGCTTGCACTGATGTTAAGCATTATTCTTGCTTCTGTCTGACTTTTGGCTGATCTCAGAAAATGAGTATTATGCACAGCTGCTATTTAGGCAACCAAATGAAGCGATCTAGGTTCTAATGGCAGCTGCAGTGGCTGTAATATATGGGGAAATCTGACCTCTGTGTTTATGTATCTAAATGAGAACCAAGTTCTACTGAAAAATCTGGTAATGTGTGACACAGATGGTAGGAAGGAACCTGGTGTCTCAGTTAAAAAGCAGCTGATAAATTCAGCCCTTAATGTTTAAATGTAACAGCAAAGATAAATTCAGCCCTTAATGTTTAAATGTAACAGCAAATTACAATTCAAAATCATGTTATTTTCAGTGTAAATGCCTTCATTTTTATACTACTTTAAAAGAAAAGAACAACAATAACAATAAAATAAACCCAAAAAAACCCAAAAAACCCACTCACTGAAAATGAGACTGAAAAGTTTAAGCATTTCCAGTGAAAAAGATCTCTGTATGGACCACTGATTGCTCTGCTGTGCAGGACTATGCTCCAGAGTGCTCTTTGGCAAGCTTGTGGTAAGGAGCTGCCTTATTTTACCCGCTATTTTGTTTCTGATCTTTCCTCCAATTCTGCTATTTCCTCTTTCAGGACCCAGCAATGATGAAGACCATGTCTGGTGGAAACTGCAACCTAAACGTGCCGGCCAAGAACTCGTACCGCATGGTGGTGCTGGGAGCCTCCAGGGTGGGGAAAAGCTCCATCGTCTCACGCTTCCTCAATGGCCGCTTCGAGGATCAGTATACTCCCACCATCGAGGATTTTCATCGCAAGGTCTACAACATACGGGGAGACATGTATCAGCTGGACATCCTGGACACCTCTGGGAATCACCCTTTCCCTGCCATGAGGAGGCTTTCCATCCTAACAGGTGAGAAAGTTGGGGAGAAGGTCGTAAGGACAGATGTTAGCTTGAGAAGTGTAGCCTGGGGATGACTGGTTTTTGGGACATAGCTAAAGGGACTGCTTGATTTACTGCAAGATGCATTTCAGTAGAGAGATATTTCCTGGCTGGCATGTTCCCAGCCCTATAAGGAATGCATTAGCCAGAGTGGAGAAGTCCTGTGGGTGAAGATCTGAAATTGAGATTTTCCCTTATCCATCTACCTTCCCCTCCTGCTTTGTATTTTTATTGATGTCACAAATAAATGGCTGAATGCAATTCTGTGTGTATAAAGAGCAGCAAAGGGCAAATAAATTAAGCATGATGTTATAGGATACATACAGTGAAAAATAAATCTAAAATGCACAGAAAGGGAATTTTAACCAAGAAAGTCACAAGGATTTTTTTATTCTGAATATTCCAACCTGATTTCCTTGATTTAATATTCCAGTAGAAGGATTGCTTTACTTTTACCCTTTCTCCTTAATCTGCATCTAATCAAATGTGTTTAAAGAGAAAAGAAGGGGAAATGGTGGGATCATTTTGCATCTTCTCACTGTCAAGCCATTCCTGTTGTGAGCTAAAATATATTATTTAATTATAAAAGTGACAGTAGATGTATATTCGGCCACAGCTCACAACAAACCTTATTTCTGGATTCGCTATCCACCTTTCTAACTGGCTAGTGAAACATGACATTCACATCTGACAAGGCTACAATCCATATATAGTGAGGTCCTAGAACCAGTTTCTGGGATGCAAGTGTGAGCTTTAGTCCCTGAAAGCTCACTTAGCATGTTCCACACGAGTGTCATTCAACGGGCAATGATTTGCCTTATTTTCTACTTGCAAAAGGAATTGTAACTCAGGAAATGTCAAAAGGAAATGCCAGGGGATGTGTGTCATTTATGTATTAGGGTTTTTTCATGGTCTGCTTCTCTTGAGGAAATGCAATGACAGCAGAGCACACTGAGAAACCTCTCATTCCTGACTTGGGTGTTCAGGACTGATTAGCTGTAAACCTTCAATTCAGGTGTTCTTTCGTGTATTGTGTAATCAAAGGGTTAAGGCTGAGTGGCTACCAGCTCTCCACTCTTTCTGGTGTCTGAAGATGATGTGTTTTACATAAAGATACAAATGAAAGGAAGTGGAAGAGCAATGCAGCAGAGCTGAGATAGAAATATGTCTACAAAAGAGATAAAAACAGGCAATAACTTGCAAGCCCAGTGCAAACTAGGAATGCAACTGGATATGACTGGAGTAACATCATAGCCAAAGGTCTTTTCCATAGCACTATAGAAAGATGTGGGGAATTAAATGAGAATAACTAAAGTACAGCTGAGTGAATAGGTGCCAAAGGACCAAACAAAAAATACGGGGAGGAGATGGAAATAAAATAATTCCTTTTTTAAAATTTGCTCCTCTAAAACTGGCTGTGACCAACAAGCCTTTACAATATTTATTTTTTTTTTTAATTGCAGGGGATGTTTTCATCCTGGTGTTCAGCCTGGACAACAGAGAATCCTTTGATGAGGTCAAGCGACTCCAGAAACAGATCCTTGAGGTCAAATCCTGCCTGAAGAACAAGACCAAGGAATCAGCTGACCTACCCATGGTGATCTGTGGCAACAAAAACGACCACAGTGAAATCTTCCGCAAAGTACGCACTGATGAAGGTGAGAATCTTGTCTCCAGTGATGAAAACTGTGCTTACTTTGAAGTGTCAGCAAAGAAGAACACCAATGTGGATGAAATGTTTTATGTCCTCTTCAGCATGGCCAAGCTACCTCATGAGATGAGCCCTTCCCTCCACAGGAAAATCTCCATCCAGTATGGTGATACTTTCCAACAGAAATCCTTCCGGATGCGCCGAGTCAAGGACATGGACGCCTATGGCATGATCTCTCCCTTCGCTCGCCGGCCAAGTGTCAACAGTGACCTGAAGTATATCAAATCGAAAGTTCTCAGGGAAGGGCAGTCAAGGGAGAGAGAGAAATGCATAGTGCAGTGAAGGAGGCTTGCACTTCTGTCTGAAGACAACATCCACATGCAGTGCCTTAAAGAAAAATGGTCTGTGGAAGCAAAGAACAGGCTTTGGGGCTTATTGAGAAAACCCAACACGGAGAAAGGATAACTTCCTGTGGATTCTGCTGAGTCACAAATGTAAATAACATCATCCTTGAAAATGACTGGGAATAATCATACACCTGAGATACAAGTGCATTTTTTTGTCTTTGTAATGTAGTTCCTCTTCATTCCCCTTTTTGTTTCAAAAATACAGTCCTGAGAAGTAAAGACATTTCAACCTTATCGTTACAAAGAAAATAGATCAAAAATGCACAGAAGGCATTAACATGTGATCCAGCATGCATCTCTTACTAAGAGAGAGGAGGTTGTGTGTGTGTGTGTACCTCTGTGTGCCCATGTGCACGTGTGCATGCATGTGTGGAGCTCTCCTTTTACAAAGTGGGACTTGCATTTCAAAAAGCAGCAGTCTTAACTGAGTATTCCCAGATTGGGAGTGGACTCTATATATGGATGCATGACTTTCACTTACTTCTGAGGGTACCTGCATTAAGAACTTGGTTTTATGTTTGTTGGGACAGTTACCATTTGACATTGACATGAATGTTGGTTTGTATTACAGATTTTATTTGGGATTTGTTGGGGTTTTTTTAAATTATCTGGGGGTCAGTTTTTAGCAAAATCAGATGGCAAGAGCATTTGATATTAAACAGTGTCTGCTTTCTACCAGTGAAAGGTGGTTTACATCTGTAACGCTTTCTAATACGTACACTGACGGGAAGTGAAATTATTCTGCAAAAAGCCAATGCATTTGGCTGCTTTGAAAGCCTGGTGTGATGTTGCTTCTCAAAGCAGCCACACCAATTCTGAGTTTCATAATACAAATGCCACCCTTTGCCTTTCTGGCCACTGGACTAATGATCCCTTCCTCTGCCTGTATCAGCTGAGAATGAGCAGACTTATATGTAGAATCAGAACACTTCAGGGGCAGGATTGGATTCTTTTTCAAAAATAAGAACTGAATGGTTATAGGGCCAGCTCCTTCATATTTCTTCTGCTGACATGCTTCTAGTAATTTTGTTCATGGGTTCTCTCACTGTCCAGTAAAGGTTGCCTTGATAATTTGCACTGCAGAAGTCCTTCAGAACAGAAGCTTTGTCCTGGTTGTTCAAACAGGATTGAACTGACTGGTCAGATAAATCTGGGGCTGTCCATTCACTTCTTTCCTTTCTCAGCCCAGTACAGGCTTCCTTATCTTCAGTTCACTCCCTGTTCTGCTTCTGGCTCTTTTGTTTGATGAGCTCCTGTATGCCCTCAAAGTCCAATATATTCTCTCAAATGTGAGCTTGCTACTCTTGCTGACTGGAATGAGATGTGTGCACACATATCTGTGGGCAAAGCATGGCCCCAAGACAGTAAACAACAGTAGAATATATATGTTATATATACCTCAGAAAGACGTTCAGATATATTGTCCCTCCCTCACCCTAAAGTTCTGTGTTTGGCTACATCTGCCTTGCTGTGTCCTGGGCAGAGCTGTGAGCTAGTTTGTGCTATAATTTGACAGGAAACCAAGAATGATGATTGTCTGTAAAAATTAGCCTCTGGGATTCAAAGTCCCATATCCATTTATCAACTCCACCCTTCATTGGTACTGTATTGGTAAAATACACTGTTCTTTTATTCCTGTTGCCAGGGCAGCACCTTTCTGGCCATGTCTCCCTCCCTTCTATAAATATGTATATGGTTTATGATTAAATCTGATTTATTTATTAGCTGCGTCCTGGTTTGGTTGTTTATTTGTTTTTTTTTTTAATTTCTAATTTTTAATTTTTTTTTTAATATTAATTTTAACAAGAATAATGAGGAAGGTCCTGTATTTATGTTGTGCAGGTGAATCTAGGTAAGTGAGTTCTGGGTTGAGAGTCCCAATGAGATCTCCAGTAAGTTCTGGAAGAGCCTTTTATGTCCTCCAGACACCAGGGGCTACACATTTTCCTGTTTGGAACAGAACTGTGTCTATACCCATATCTATCTATCAACTGTCTTTTTGACCACTAACTTATATATACAGATATCTGCAGAGGCAGACAGTTACTTTTTCCCATGCTGCCTCCAAAATGAGAGAACAACAACTCTCTTCTTCCTGCACAGAGCTGACGTGTTGATCCCTGGTGCAATTTTATATGGTCGCTGCAGAGACATCACTGTTTATCTCAGCAATCTCTCCAGGTTGCATCTGTACCTCCCACTTCTGTGAATCCTGGTCCCTCTGAGCACATCCTCACCACTCCACAGACTCCCCACCCAAGTGTATGACTATGAATGTACCAGTGATCAGGCCCTGGGACTCGTGTGTGTCAAGGACATGGAACGGGTTTGAAGATGGAGTGAGAAAGGCATAAGTAATGGATATTGGTTGGGTTAAGGGACCCTGGAGTACTAAATGAGAACTCCTTGCACTATAAACCATGCACTGCCTTACTGACCCTGCATCCACTCTCCCAGGCCTGTAGTATAAAGCTGGATTTTTAAAGAGCCTTCAAAATCAAGTCTCTGTCTTTGTCTTATAACAATGACCATACCATTATTTCCCCTACTTCTCCACATCTCCACACACACAGTCTTTCCATCTCCACAAAGACAGCAGATTTCCACACCCTTCCATGTTCTCCTATTACTGCCTCTTCCACCATGGACACAAAGCCACCCAGCATGGAAAAGAAACATTGCTGTGACAACAGAGGCACAAATGTAGGGGAGGCTGAAGACCAAAGAGCTGGTGCTCACATATGCTGGATGCCACAGGAATGCCAGTGAGCCCCAGCTGTGCAGTCCAGCTTGGCCAGCCAATGCTCAAGGTGAGAAACATCTGAGAAACTGGCTGGGAATGAAGGTGAAGCAGCATTACAGCCACTCACAAAAACAAATGGCAATAAGCAGATAATCTTATTAAAGTAATCCTATTCTTCTCACTGCATTTTGTTACTGATGGTAATTGCTTTTGAAGTTAGATTTTCATGCTCCTGAGGACATTTTTTTTTCTTTTATTGTATCATTACAGTCATTCTATTAATATCTATATATTATTTGGGCTCTAAAAGTGCTTACAGCCCCTAAACCAGCTAGTATGTGTATCAGTTGTTTATTCACAGTTAGCAGCTGTTATGTTCTGTGGAAAGGCCAGGGACTGGGAAGCAGGGAGCAAGGCTACCTTCCTGCATAGGGGACATAAGGTAAGGCAGGAAGAGGAAAGAGGAATTGTTTCTTTCCTGCTAACCACTGAATGTATCTGGCTGTAGAACAGAAAAGGGAAAAGCTTTATGGGAAACTCTTATTATGTGTGTTCAAAAACTGTGAGACCCTGAAAGGAGCAAAGAAGAGACCTACAGCCAGGTTTCAGAGGCATCACCAAAAAGAGAAACTACCTTTTTTTTTTTTTGAGATTCAAGAGACCTGCATGGAACTTACTGCAACCCAAGAAGCCATGAAAATGCACAGGACTAAGGGCAGACCTGGAGGAAGGAATCTGTCTGGAAGAGATGCTAAGAGTACCCTTACTTGGTCTTACCTGGTGTAATTAATTTGCTTTATTCCCGCAGCTACCTCATCCTACATTGCAGTATATAAACCCCATCACTAGTGATGCAAAGCCTTACTTATGGTTTTTGTGTACTTACTTTCAGGACAATAAGCAGAGACCCAGCTGAGGATCAATCACAGCCCTGGAACAAGACTGAGATTTATTTTTTATATTGCTTAACACAGCAAGATTGTCCTTGTCCTGAAGAAATTACCAATCAACACATAGGAGCTGCTATAAATATTGGCAACAATCTAATCAAGTCACAGGGTCAGTACAAATTAGGAAGGAAATAGTGATCATGGTGAATTAAGTAAAAAACAATCTGAGGGTGGAGAGGACAGAACGAAGGCCTGTTTTGACATCCAAAGGATTACATTAGGCTTCTGTTCTGAAGGATCCCCAGGAGAGCTGCTGCCACCAAGCCAGCCTAATGCTAGAGAGAGGCTTTCATGATGCAGCCTCACAAAGAGCATTGTCTCCCTGAGACCCTGGGGTTCAATATGTCTGATTGTTTGAGAGGTCAAAGGTCTTTCACAAAGGCAAGTAGGAAATGGTGGGATAATTTTTTAAAGGGCAGCAGAAGAGAGCTTCAAAAGGGTGCTCACAAAGGGTGAGCAACAGGAGGTTGTCTAGGTAAATAATCAAAAAGATAGGCTAGAATATAAGCTATAAAATGTACCTTTCATCTTTATTTCATACTTCTCTACGCACAAGTCAAAAAGAAGACATTTTATTTAGCCTTTTTGTCCTTCCTCAAATGTTAGCCGATGCTCACTGCTGTGTAGAACCCACCTCCCACCTCTCATTACACCTTTTTCTGCCTTAAATTTACTCTCCTGTCATCTATCTTATTATGGGCTGCTTTGCTAGCTCTGTTCTAGTATCTTGGCTAGGGTAAAAGGTTACAAGAAAAAGTGTTTTTGAAGTAACTGATGATTATTTGATTTGATTTGAAATCACTGTTACATTCAGGGACTTTATTAGCATTATAGTTTCTATAAAATTACACGGTGGCAGGCTCAGATTAAAGGATCTCCTTGAAAAAGTATATAAAACATGATATGATGTACATTTTCCCCACTGGTTTCTATAGCAACAGCCTTTTCTCTGCACTCAGAAAGAGCAGGGAATTTGCAGGGGGGAGATGAGTAGCAGTAGCTCTGCCCTGCTCAGATCTTTCACTTCTGAGTCCTCATGGGAAATTTTCCTCCCTTCAGTTTCTCTTATGTGGAGAAACAAAGACCACCAGCCAGAGCTGCTTTGCAGACTACTCTATATGTCTTGTAAAGCTGTGAGATGGATATTCACCACAAACAAGAAAGTTTTATTGCATGATTTCCGTTTCCATGATGTGACTGTCAACTGGGGCATTTCTCCTGGCACAGTGCCTGATCTGGGGAATACACATGGCAAAGTGCTACGAACCAACTGCTGCACTCAGGTTTGGTTAGAGCTAACTGTGAACCTTGACCGTCTCCACTCTTCCCTGTGCCTGTCAGGCTCACTCTGAGCCTGAGATTTCCCAGAGAAACATTTCCTTCTGCATCATGGCAACATCAGCCAAAGACCTTTCCTTGCCTCTACCATCATTGGTCATCCATAGCAAGCAGAACCACACTAAGTCCCAGGCATCGTGTTCCTAGAAAGTTATTGACAGCTTGGAAGGAGACCAAGAACTAGCAAGAAAAACATTTTATGAGCCTAAGGGGATTGACTTGAGTAAGCCTTAAGAAAACTCTGAAAGGGATAACTCTGTGCTATGCAGGCAAACAAACTCTGAGAGAGCCTGGCTGAAAACCCCTTGATGTGTTTGAGAGGTGGAGATGACAACTGAGACAGCTCTTTTTTAGAGTTGGACAGGGAAATAGCTCAGTAAGGAACAGGAGTATTAAGCAGGAAAATGTAGGAAAAACAGCAGAGCAGATTTTAGGGCAGTGGAATCTACTGGAAATTTTTCTAAGAGATGTCAGGAAAGTCCCATTAGGAAAACACTGGAAAAAACACTGACACCTACATGGCCAGCAGGGATAACCTAGTGTTGGCAGTGGGCTAGGCTGACTGAGACAGTAGGTTTTCTTGATCCCACACACTTGTTTCTGTGATGGACCCTGAACCCAAGTCTGCTTCAAAGAAATTTTCTCAGACTGTCTGTCGTCACTGCACACTCCCAGTCCTACAAGTGGAGGGTTGGTAGCACACTGGTCCCCTCCCAGCAAATCACTAACAATAGAGACAAGACTTCTTACGTCAGACCCTGCTTTTCACAGCATTTCCACAAAGATCCCTGGACTGTTTGGAGCAAACAGCTCCTTTGGTGAATAGTCCATGAACAGCTTTTTGTGCATTTGTTTATTGTTCAGAAGTATTTGATGACTCATTAATGCAAATGGGTCCTGTGCTTTAACTGGGCTGGTTAACTAAGATTATCTGTTCAGATTAAACATGAAAACAAGGATGAATGAGGCCACTGTGTTTCAGGACATCATGTAGCAAAGTAAAATAACATAATAACTTGAGTATGTGTCCTCACATTACTCTGATCTAGAGGCATTTCAGGTGGACTGTATTTATTCAAGAGTGTCCTCTCACAAGCATTTGGCTTTCAGCAGTTAGTATAGAACACTAATTCATGCATAAAAACATTGAATATTTTACACTTCTTCATAACAATATGTCTTGAGTCCATATTTTGAAGTTAAAAAGAAGCAAAACAAAAAACCCCTACAGTTTCCAGAGTTGTGGCTAATGAAGGGGTGGTAATGGACAATTCCAAGAAACAATTCCTTCACATATTAGGACCTTATCTGGAAAACTGGACAATTCTGTTACACTGGGACTTGTGGTCTTTCTGTTCCACTGGGTACTAAAGCCATACCAAACCACAAGAAACACATTTCCAGCAGTGGAGCTGCGTCTTGCATTTCAGAACCCACTAGCATCAGGACTGTGACAGATCCCAACTAGTTCTTCAAAGTCTTTGCAAAGCTTTCAGGAGCTTCAGAGTTAAAGTAAGCTCAAGCTGGCAAAATAACTGTGTGTTAGGTAACACGGGTTTCTGTCTTGTTCTTCAGGTCAGAGACCTAACCACCCCTAGGAAGAGTTCCAGCAGTTTCCACATCCTTTACATAAATCAGTGTCTTGGTTTCCCATCTCTGAGAGAAGGCAAATAGCACTCATGGGATAGCTGAGAGAGGATAAACATCATCTGGATTGCGAGGCACTTGGGTACCTGAGTGATGGATAAACACGTTAAAAGGTGAAGAGGCAGACCGGAAACAAATATCACCTCAATCAGGAGCTGAGCTGCTGCAATGCCAGCTACACAGGAGAGCAATTACACTCTGCATAATCCCTGATTTCTGCTCTACCTACAGGCTTGTTCTCTTCAGCATCTGCTGAGCTGGGAAGTCCTAAAAGCTACAGGATTAAAATAACACACTGGCAAGCCCCTGTCCCTCAACCACTACCTATCTGTGTGCTAAGCAGGAGTGTGGAAAGGTTTTAGCTCAGGGACCCTTGGGTGGATGCACAGCATACCATCTTCTCTCACTCTCTCTCTGCTGGAAAAAAGAGTGTCTCAGGAAAATACAGCCTTGCTAAACACAACTTGAGGGGTTAGATGATGGCATGGGTAAGATCAGTGGCAGTGCTTTTGGCTGGTCCAGGGCAGAATGTGTTATCTTTTCTGTCACAAAACAGTTTGTTCCTTGCTGGGTGGCTCATTGCCAAGGTAATAAATAGAAGTTTCTAAAAAGAAATAAAATAAAAAAGGAAAAATAAACACAGAGCAATGACTTGTTCTGCAAATTGACAGGAAACTTGCCTGAGGCAATGGATAAGGGGTGACAGGGATGAAAAGCTCTCTTGTGGAGCCTTATTAAAGAGAGGAGCAGAGCTCTTCTCAGATACTCTTTATGAGATGCTGCCATCTGGGAAAAATCCAGATTGCCAATTATCAGAGAGAACAATTCCAGCTGGCCACAACACTGTCAAGGCAGAAATTATCTCCTTACACAATGGCACTGACTCAGACTGCTTGCAACTTTTGTCAACTTTGGGGCAGTTACACAAGGTCTGCCATCAGCCATAGTGCTATTTATTTGTATTGTGGAGTCCTGCCCACAGACCAGGACCCCATTATTCCAGACAATATACAAATGAACAACAAATAGGAAAGCCCAATGTATGCAAACACAAGGGCAGAATCCTACTCATTATCTCCTGTACTCCACAGCATCTGTCTTATATCCTATGGTGTCTTCTACCTGTTTCCTACCAGTATCTTATCTGCAACCTTAAGTGAGAAGAAGCAATATTAACCCACCACTTTCCTGGTTAACCTCTGAGAGCTAATTATTTCAGTGAAGACCTCGGAACTACTACATTGTGGCAGTAGCAGAACCAAGACCTAATGTAATTTAGTAATGCTCTTCCTTCAGGTGGCCTTACGGAACAGAGAAAGCAGGTGTAAGGATTATACACTGCTTCTAAAGAGCTCATGGGATGGGTAAAATCTTTATTATTCTTGCACAGGTTCCTCGCAGTGTTTCCCAGCTGTCCTTGCCAAGGAGACTCTTCTTAGGCAAACAGAGCATCTTTGTGGCATGTTGTAGTCCAGTTGTGCCAGCCCCAAGCCGGTTGTGGACCATGGTTGTTCAGACCTAGCTCTGGACTGTGTCCTGAGACAGGCAGAGAAGCTCTCTTACACCAGGCTATCGTGAAATCTGAACCAGGGCAGGAAGTGAGGCAGCCATGCTGGCATTACCAAGTCATGGCAAAGGCCAGCTCACTGCTCTTTCCTTTGGTGACCAGATGGCATCTCAAGGAATGTCTGCCCTTCTCCTGCCCACAATCTGGGACTTCACATAGATCTCAGGAGAAAGAAATGCATCATATACTGCTATAAGCAGGGTACCTACCCACTTTTGAAATACAAGTTGATAGAACAGACATTTTTATCTACCTACAGAATTTAAATCTGAAAGTAGTGAAAAAGCACAAAGACTCTTCAGTGACTCCTTTGTAGAGCTGTAGCAAGAGCTGTTATTTCACCTTGATCTCCCAGAAAAGAATACCTCCGGCACAGGCTTTGGCAAAACAGTTCACAGTACTCTAAAACTTTGTTTCCTCCCTCCACAGGATGATCACTGGAGAAAGGGCTGCCCTTGCATGGCAAAACCCTCACAGATGAAAAAGAATCCAGCCAATGGAGAGAGCCCAGGTAGCAGCAGGACATTGTGCTCTGCTAGACAGTGAGCAGATGTGTAAGAAATGAACACCCTTGGTTCAAGGCCTTACAGATGTTTTCTATCCCTTCTTGGGATTTCACATCTTCCCCAATGAATTTTCTCTTTTCAGACAAGAATTCTGCCAAAGAGGAAAATGTCTGAAAGCACCTCATTAATTGAGGATCCTTGAGTTTTGATGATTTTCCATGAAACTTCAGACTCTGATTCAACTTTAGAAAATTAAATGGGCTTAGGCTCACTTCAGCACTTTTTCAACTTCATCCAAATTGGTTGAGTTAAGAAGGAACATTTAAGGACTGAGATTTATGAGGAGGAAATATTGTTCTTAAACAAATTCCCACTAAAAAGAAAAGTGAAAAAATAAGTGACTTTGCCTGAGAGGTGCTTTAGTAGTGAAGGTGTTCTTAGTAAAACAAGAACTGTCTGAGAGGCCCTTCTGCTTTGCCATTCATTAACATTAGAAAAGCAAATTAAAAAAAGAGAGAAGCTTTCTGTTTCTTAAAAGAACTGATAAAAGGAGTGTATTCCCAAGTGAAATGTTTCATTTGCGATTTTTCCCGTGGTATGTTTTGTCAAACAGGTATTAAAGGGAAACAGAGGGTGGAACTCCAAGCATAATCTGTGCTCCCACCTACGTTTGGCTGGCCCTGTATTCCCTACCTCTATCTTTTACTTCAGTGACTATAGGAGAATATGAAGCAATATCATATAAAGCAGCCAGTTTTGTTTTGACTAGAGGTATGTGGGATGCTCCAGGACCCCAACACAGTAGAATATCATTAGCAAGTGAGTGATAAAACTATCTTTAAATTCGTTCTCTGTTTCTGTCTGCCACTGTTCTTAACTAGGAAGGTCCTGTACTCTTCTATTCCACTCCAATTTTTGCCTTCTTGATGGCTTCTAGTCCATGACCTTGATGTATGCTCAAGCCTGCAACCAGAGTCTCCACAGATACAGTTTCCACAGCCTTTTGGCATGTCTAGGGTAGTGGCTGAGGAGACAAAGGCTTCTCCTCAGCCACCATGGCACAGTGACTGTTCTCTGCAATATGTTGTGCTCCATCTCAGAAATCCATCAGATGCCATTTCATGCCATGTCACACAGAGAACGACAAATTACTGCCAGAACTGAGTGTTTTCCCCTGTCCTGTCTTGCTTCACACAAGTCAACATTGATGCCAGGCAAATCATTAGAAACTGTATGTAAACAGCCTAGATCACAGAAATCTTTCTGAAATTCCAGGCCACAGTGCTTATCTTGTCTGTGTCCCACACCAGCCAGAACTGTTTTGGTCTGCAGAGAAATGAAACTTGTGATAATACCCTAAAAAGGGACTTGTGATATGCTCCAACAGTTGCATGGTGTCTTCCAACAAGTCCATTGTGAGGCACAGCCCCAGACCATCCCAGAAATGTGTACAGCCGGCCAAAATGGCTTTAACTTCAGAAGTGAGAAGTCAAGTGAGGGCACTTTGGAAGCCTTGCAGCACTACACCAGGGTGGTTATGCAAGGCTCACTTGATAAACAGTGCTGTGTTCAAACAGTTTGGTTCTGAGGTACTTACAGAAAAGTACAGCTGAGCCCAAAGTTTAGGGTCAGTAGCCTCAGAGGGACCAGACTATGTTGGCACAACCCTAACAAGTTTGCAGGGCAAGTTTAGGGACAAACCAATCTTTGAGACCATGCCAGCAAGGCAGCAACCTCACAAAGGCCTGACACATGATAACTGGTCCCCAGTTGTCTGCTGTGACAGGAAACATCAGAGGCTCATGCCTTGACATGACTCCAACTGAATATGGGCATTAAGCCAGAAACTGCTCTGTGGTGGGATGTACTGCCTGCCTCTTTGCCAGGAATTGAGTATGTCAAAAAAGGTCAGGCCAAGGGTGACAAGAGTCAATCTTCAGGTTACCCCAACACAGTTAAAGACAATTTACTTCCTGAAGCCTGGAAGGGGCAGAGAAGAGAAAACACAAAAAAGTGGGCAAAACATGGGAAAAAATAAGTAGATAGGGCTGTCACAGGATGAAGATTGTCCTGTGGACAGGAAATGTCTCTTTGGGACAGTTTCAAAAGTTTCATTTTCTGCCTGTGTTCCAGAGGCCAGAGGCAAGAGCCTGACTATTTTTAAAGATAAGTTTGACGCATTATGAAGGACCTTGTGTGACATGATAGGATGCTGCAGTCAGGAAATGAACACCCTGACCCAGGAGAGGCATTCCAGCACTGCGCTCCTGATCTCGGGTTCTGGCCGTCTGCAGGCTTCACTCTCTTTCTCAGGAGGAGACAGGAAAAGAAACGGAAAAAAACTCAGAAGCCAAACCTTTCATTTTACTCCAACAGAAATAATTCAGAGGGAAACAGGTAACGTCAGGAAGCAAACTCAGATGAGTAAAAGAATGTCTAAGGGTGTGTGTATGTCAGATGTCCCCTTTAACTGAGTAGTAGTGCTATTCCTGGGATCTGGGGTTTGACATCAGGCCAGCAGTAGTAGCTGGGCAGCAATGGTCTATGACTTGCTGGGTTGATGTGAAAGCACAAGCCCATGCAAGGTATTCCGAAAGTCTGTACCTCCAATTAGGCTGTGAGAACATGTTGCCAGGGTGAGCCCATACTAGCATGTAATCTGATGCAAGCCCAAAAAGCTGGAGGTGTTTATCCTAAATGCTAAACAAAAACACTGGAAACTAATACCCCAAAGATTTGGTCTTTTATATCTGACCATAAAACTTGAGAAGCTGAACAGTGGTTAAAGAGACAACTTACCTGTTGGAAGTATAGGTCTCATCCTTGGCTAGAAGTCTTGACTGCTTTCCCCTGCCTGGGAACCACAGCTTCAAAGTCCTTGCCTTGTCACAGAAACAGCAAATGCACATTCAGGGAAAGGGACACTACAAAACAGAAGCCACCCAGAAGAAAGCTGGGACAGTTTCCCACCTGGACAATTACGGTCTCCAGTGTTCCACTAGGAAGTGGAGTGACACAAAGCCTCTGCCCTGCAGAGAGGAAGACACTGTATGGTAGATTCCCGCTTGATGTTCCGTTTTGCTCTGCTCCATCAGGATTTATTCTGCTTCCATCTTCCTTTCTTCTTTAGTCTACCATCACCTCTCACCCTGACACAGAAGAAAGGGCTTTAAGGTGGAAGCTGTGTTACAGAATTTACAAAATCAAATGCTCAGAAGCAAGAGACATCTTGGTCATGACTGTATTAAAAATTAAGTGGTGCCAGGTTGCGTTCCCAGATTCCAGAACTGAATCACCCACTCTTAAATTATAGTACATTCTCTGTCACTTTTTGACCCAGACCAAGGAGGGGTCCTAGCAGACAATGTCTTTAAACAGTCTATGATTTAGCCCAGTCCAAGAACAAATTTTCATAAGGAGTTTGCAGACAGCCACCCTCTTCTGGAGGATAATGACGCTTAATGTAGGCAAATGCAGACCTTTCCATTCCAGTTGGTTTCAGTGGCAGAGAACATTCCTGCATTTATTTTTCTAGTACAGCTGTAGCCTACAGTATTGTTCAAGGAGCACGGTAGAAAAGGCTACAGGGTTTGGAAATATCTCTCATGCAACCTGCTTATAGTATGAAACAACATCATCCTTCACATCTCTGTGACAAAGAGAGCTGTGGCTGCTTCCTTCATCTCTATCTCTGTTTATTAAATGGCTCATTGGTAAACTCATGAGAATAAACTACAACAGGCATGAAACTCACTTTTTTGGAAGGTACAGCAGAGAAACAGCAGCACATTTCTAATCTAGGGCTCTGGAGTAGCAAAAAATATATGTAGTGGGGAGGAGGAAAGGAAGATTGCTAGAAAAGAAATGAGGTGTGAGGGCAGGTCACACAGGGCAAGGTTGCTGACTCTAACCACAAGTCAAGGGTCTCATGCCAATTTACATTGCCCAGCTGATGCTATTCTATTACGGCTTGGTGGTCCCCGGGGGTCCGTCTGGCCCCCGGGGCAGCAGCTGCCGTAGGTGTCCCTGATAGCGCTGTGCTGATGAGGCACAGCCTGCCTGGGCCCTCCGGCTAGCTCCGAGCTGCTGGCTACCTTGCGAGCATTTGTGGAGTGATTTCAGCTCTTAGTGATTTCAGCTCTTAGTGATTTCAGCTCTGTGCTCACAAAGTGCCTCAGCAGACGTAGGGATGGAGAGAGGTGAAGGCTGTGTGGAGTTTTGCGGAGATGTCTTTATTGGCAGCTTCTGCAAAGGGTTCCAGTGACAGTTCTTCCGTCCGAACTGGGCAGAGGTGAGCATTTAAGTAGGGTACTGGGAGATTGGAAATTGTCCAATGGCTAGGGTCGAGGAGAATACAACCTATAGCCTTACAGAGAGATAACAGGGGTCTGAGTGCGGAAGAGGGGTAGCTCTGTTCCACTCATCATGACTCTGCATTTCCTTTCTTAGGCTAGTGACCGCCATGGAGGCCTTGCAGGGCCTCTGACTGCTACAACATTCAAAAAGCCTAAATGTATATGCAAGTCAAGCTACAAACTTTCAGCTCCATTCATCTTTTGCATCAGAAGTACTTGGAGCACAACAGCAGTAAATTAGTGCCAGCTCTCCCACTGAGATAATTCAGAGGATCTTTTCCTGCCCAGCAGGGTCTGATTTTTCATGTAGATTCCATATTGTGATTAACATGGAGGCATTTTCTCATTTAACAGGAGAAAAAAAAAATACTCTAAAATCTTCAACAAATAGGGCTTTTCTGGGGGGAAACCTGCTTTGTTTCTTCTTCTCTTCTCAGTGAACTATTAATTTAAATGAAAAACTGTGCCCACAATGGGCAATGATACAAAGAGTTGGATTGATCCACCCTATTTCACCCTCACATAACTTTTGGGGTACATGTACCTTCTGAGTGAGGCTTGTCAATCACCTTGGTAAGTTGGTATTGTCCTTACCTCCCACACCACTGATTAGTGTCACTCACTGAACGAGCAGAGAGGGCGCGGAGGCAGATTCTGCCAACAGCAAGAAGCTTACTTCAAATCAAACTTGTGAAATACAGCCTAAGATTCATGCCATGTAGGTGGAGGGAGGAGGAGAGGAACACATCTTTTCCTTGAAGGACTCATGGCTTCATGGCTGCTTCTATTTATTGTAAAAAAATAAACTGTCTAGTTTAAGGAAGAGAAGAGAGAAGGTATGTTGGTTTTTAGGACCACTGTGTGGTGCCTTGGTAGTAAAACAGCACAGGGTGAAGAGGTGAGGGATATACCAGGAAACTGCACTACTTGTGGAGGGTCTCTATGAAAGCAGGTCATCCATACCCATCTACCAGAGACAGTTAGATTGTTTTTATGGAATTATTTCCACATGGCAGGAGCCCAAGGGACTCTGCAGTATGGTGGAGAGGTAGGGAAGGAAGAAGGAGAGAAGTGGGAGGCTGGTTTTCATGCCTGCATGTTGACAGCCAACATCTTGGAAGCTTGATGGAGAAGTCTTCTGCTAAATGTTGGCCTAAGAAGAGGTGACATGCAGTAGCTAGAAGTGGTGTGGAGCTGCAAAAAACTGAACTGGAATCTCTCCAAAGCGTAAGCATGCCTGGGAATTGGAGCTGTGTACACATCCTGTGAAGGGTTAATTCGGATGTTATGGAGTTGAAAGAAGGGGTCCTAAATTTTATCTGGTTGCAAATGAAGAACAGGAATTATATCTCAGACTGGGGTGTGACAGAAATATCTGTGTTGCATAGTGGTTATTCAGTGCATTTGGAGGCAGGACTTGTCTGCAATGGGACAGAGACTTACCTGTACGGCATGGGTTCCACCTTCTGCAAAACTAGGCTGTCAATATTGCTGAAATAGGTACTATGAGGCTTAGGAATGCTTGCAAAAGGGTTCAGGGGAGCCCTAATAGCCCAAAGTCAAACAACAGTGAGCCTCCACCACTTCCACTGATGGCAGTGAGATCTGAGTGGGGGAGGTTTGCAATGGGGAAGGGAGTAGCGGAGATTTGCAATGGGGTTGGACTGGGCTTTTAAAAGAGCCATATCTTTGGAGCATCATGAGCTTTGACATCTGTGGGATGAGGAGCCTGAACAGGTAAATTTGGATGTGAGAAAGGAAGCCTTAAGGGGAGAGGACGTAAAAAGCAATGGAGGGCTGGAAGAGACTTCTTAAGGGTAGGCACAGATGCTCCTGCAGTCACTCAGGAGAAAGAGAATACTTGGAGCAGTAGCTGTGCATCCCAGCATTAGTCATCAGCCCCTGGCCAAAGTCTGTCAGCAGCCCCAGCCAGCTTCAACAGCCCTGGCAGAGGCAAGGGGAGCTGCAGGAGCAGAGCTGCTCTGGGTCTGTCCTGCCTACACCCAGACCCACTTCTTCTGGCCTCTCATAAAAGCAGCTGATCCTGGACAAACCTGGCACATGGACTTCCACCCCCTTCTTGGGGCACCAACTACATCCCACTAAGCCACCAGTACCATTCAAAGGCCATTATGTGAATACATACAATTAGGGATTGCAACACAGCTTGATTCTGCACCCTCTGACACTGCCAACAAAGCCCTGCTTGGGCAGGAGTCCTTTTCAAGGCATGGATGGGGTTCTCCACATGATGTTCACATTTTCAGAAACTGATCATTTCATTGCCAAACAAAAGCCATACAGCTGGATTCCGTGCACAAATTACTCCATCTAGAAATAGATGTCCAATTAAGGGAAAAGATGCTTCCAAAAATCCTTTTGTTTCCTACAGTTTAGAAGCTTACTTTCTTTCTTTCTATTTTTTTAATTGACTTTTCATGTTAATCAGTTTGGGGTTGGTTTATTTTTAACTGAGTTTGTAAATTCCTACACACTAAGCCCCCAATACAGAAAGAACAGAATCATCTATTTATTTTTGTTTTTTTAATTGCAGAACAGCTATCACATTTTCCACTCCATCTTTTGTCTCAAAGACTTTCATGCCATTGTAATTCAATAGACCTAAGATCTGTTTTTAAGGGAAGCTGCAGAGCTCAGAAGATCCAACACTAAGTAGGCCCTGTGAGTTTTTGAGTGCTCTTAAGGACAATCAAGAGAAGTAAAAAGTTTTAAGATGAGGTTAGTGCAATGATCTAGTCTACACCCCTGATGAAGTGCATCCAACAGTCAAATAAATGAGCTGTAATAGGGAAAAAAGAATGAGAGTTCACAGAACTCACATTCTGCCCAGCAGTGATCCCTACAGCCTCATGGAAAATCATTCCTTGGAGTTGGTGAAGACATCAGTACACATGGAGAAAGGAAGGGAAGCTACTTAGAGCAGGCTCATGTCAGGCAGGTGTGATTTCTCAGTGCCACATCTTTCTTCTGGGCTTATCCATGTTCAAAGGCTCAATCCGGCAACCAGAGTCTCCACAGATTCACGACTCTTCAGTAAATGCTGGGGTTTGATGGAGAGGAGGGTCCCCATCCTTCCCAGTCCTCCAGGAACCGAAAAGCCTACTGGAAAAGCATGTTTTGCCAGAGTGCTGGGCTGGAGTTGTCCAGCTGGTTTGACACTGGGTTTCATCAGGATTTCCACCCTCTCACATTTCGTTGTCCCTCACCTGCAAACGCCTGAACCTTTGGTACAGGGCAACCAAAAAACGCAGGAGAGGCCAGTGGGGCAGGTGGGCGTGCAAGTGGGTGCCAGAGGCTGGAAGGACGAGAGCGGAGATTGAATTCTCCTACACCACGCTCAATATGGATTTGAGCCATGCTGTGTGTCAGCGCGCTGACCCTCTCTTGCGGGTGAGGAGAGGGGCTGGGGATCCGTGTGGGAGCAGCAAAGGGATGGGCCAGCACGCTTTCCCTGCCGGGGGCTATCCAGGGAGCATCCCTCACACTCCTCCACCACGGCCGGCAGCGGGATCCCACCGCTGCTCTGCGCTGCACAGCCGCCTCCATCCTCACCCACAGCTCTGCACAGCGCCCCAGGCTGTCTGTGGGAGACGATGGGGAAGGGGGTGCAAGAAGCCAGACAAAAAAACAAACAAACAACACGAACAACAAGGGGGGAAAAAAAAAACCACCCCCCCCCCAAAAAAGGAAAAAAAAAAAAAGGGGGGGGGGGGGGGGAAGGAAAAAGGAAGAAATATCACCCGCCCGCCTCGGCGGGGGCGCGAGGCATCCGGGCGCCATCTCGTGGCGGCTCCCCCGCAGTGACGGCCCCGCGCCATGTCCGCGCCAGGGCCCCCGCCTATGCCCAGAACTGGCTCCATCCGCCCCCGGGGTGCCACCAAAATGCGAATTCCTGCACAAAATGCAGAATTCTGAGGAACTGGATTATTTGGAGGGTGGGGGAGTTGAAACGCCGGGAAAAGTGCTTCCCACTATTCCAGCGGCAGTCATGACCCCCGGTAGCGGGTTGAAAGCGTCCCCTGGCCTGCGGCTCCCATCCCTCACACGCCCGAGCCAGATCACTGCAGCTGTGCAAACACGGTGGCTCCTGGGGCAGCCCCTCGGCCACAAGGCTCGCAATGTTTCTGCGGCTCCCGGCGGCCCAGCCTTCCCACTGGGCCGGGGAGGAATTTTCTGACAAAACACTCTTCAAATCATCAAATGTCAGTTTGTTAAACATTGTGCTTTAACCGTGGTGAAGTCCAGTGATGTGCTGCTAACTAAAAGCCAAAGTAACCATTCCTTTGCTGCATATGCCAGGTGGGAAAATTCTCAGCTGGGAAATTAGATATCACCAAGGTCTTCATCTATGGGCAGCTTGCCTTGGCAGTATTGCAGGGAGTTTTCCATGACCAATCATGGAAATTCTGGTCAAAGGAAGAGGGAAGGCAAAATCAAAGTCCTTGTAAGAAGCTGTCAGGCAGCTACTGTCCTCTATAGCTCACCTCAGAGTGCTTGGCTCACATTCTAAGAAACAATGATGACCTCAAAGCTCAGGAAGAGAAGACGATGAAATGAGTTCTCAAGTTTTATTCCAAGCATAGTTCTGAAGTGCAGCAGCAGAACTGAAAGCTTTGGTACCTTTGTCTCTGAATTAATTGTTCTTGACCTTCTTAGTCACTGGACTTGACGCAATGAGTCACAGCTGACAGAGTATGAGCATTTGCATTTGAACTTTTCCCAGGGAATGATTTGATGCTGTTTGGCTTGACTGGAAATCTGGCAATCCAACCCATTTTATCTACCAAAATGAGGGAAGTCTGTTGTGACAGTATCAACCACTACATCTTATGTATAACTAAGTGATCCTCAGATTACATTAGAAAAATAGATTTGGGTTTTTTTTCTTTAGAAAGTAGTAGAGATCATCTGTATCATCTGAGGTCATTTTTTCTGTCCTTCAATACAGCATGGCTAAAAAATTTCCCTCCATAAGCTTCAAGTTGAGCTCACAATGCAGCTAATGTCAGGTGTGTCATTTGGGGTTATTTTCTGCAACTGAATCCAGTTTTGTTGCAGTGCTCATCTCTTTTCTCTGACTGAAAAATAGATTTGTATTTTACAAAAAATACATTTTTTGTAAGCCAAGCCACCTCCTATCTTGACACCTTCTACTTGCTAGAATCACTCTTTGAAGTCCTTTGTGTCATGGTGCCCACTCCTACTGAGTGGCACACTGACTGAGCACACTGTCTTTCACAATTACCCAAAGGAGTTATGTGAAGAACAAGTAGATCCTTTTGAGTGTATTTTGTGTCTGACAGTTTAAAGCTGTGTTGAGTATATGAGACCATGTAATGAAATCGTGTCACATTACCTTGTGCAGCAGGATGGAGCATCTGGAAGCAAATGAGCAAAGTCTGTCCTTGGTTGAAGTGACTGTTCCTTTCTGGAGCAGGTTAAGCCTACAAGAGAAACACCAGGAGTCAACAGCTGCATTTCAAGCAGGCTGTGCCTACACCCAGCTTTTCTAGAGGAAATTTAGAAGCTGCACTACAACACTGGATGTGGTCTTCTGTAACAGTTATGACAATGCAAAGGTGAACCTCCAGCAGAAGATAGTCAGGTGAGTTAAGGAATGATACTCATGCTCTTATATTTTTTACATTCATGGGGAGTGAAACAGATTAATTTTACCTTATTGGGAAATTATCTCAGTGCAACCCTTACTGGCAACAAATGTCAGCTCAGCAAGGTTGTCTACAGAGCACAGACTATTTATCTTTGGTCTCTTGTGCTTTGTCCAAATACTGTCATTCCTCCACCAATTATAATAAAGGTAGTGCCTCAAATGGATCAAAAGGTTTTCATTGAGGAAGTTGGGTTTTTTGTTTTGATTTTGTTTTTGCTTTTGTTTTATTTTTTTGGATAAATGTTATCCTGTGGAAGCCTGGGGTAGATGTTCTACAATGAAACTCTGAAGCCAGTCATCTGAATGTGGAATGACATAGTCCACCACCATGTCTGTAATAAAGAAGCAGGTTGAATCTGAAGATATGAATGTCCTTTCCCTGATTCCAGTTCTCATTTCAGTGTCTAATCAGATCTCCAACATCTGGCTAGATGCTGCTGTGTGAGCAGCTGTTTCACATCTGGGACATTGGACAGTAACAATGAACTGAATGGAAGAAAGAGTCTGAGCCAGGAACCCCAGCTTTATAGCAATCTTGGTTTGAAAAGAACTTTAGGATTTACTGAAGAGCTGGGAGGAAGAAATCCCAGGTACTTGGGGCAAACAATATCTCCTCCATAATGCGTGACAACATCCCAAGGAAATAATGACAAGAAAGAAGAACTAGTCAGTGCTAGTTAAAGTGCTTTTTTTTCTCCTTTCCATTTTTTTCCTTTCCATTTTTCCTTGCTCAGTTTCCCAGAGGATTTCTTCTTGACACAGCTGTGCAGTGGTACCAAACATGACTCAAACTGCTACTTGACTAATGTCACCATTTAGAGTCTTTCTCTCCAGCCTGGGTGGGCAAATATGCTTCCCATTTCTGTTCACAGGCCAAATCCCAATTACTCAGGGAAAAATAAGCAAATGAATATGTGATGTCATGACAACTAGTTTAGGCTGTACTGGGAAGTTGCATTAATTCCTCCACAGAATAGTCTTCTCAGGACACAACAGTATACAGCTTAAGAGTGGAGCAGAACTTGGTATCATCCCTTGCCACTAGTACGTCAACTGCACCACTCAGCTTGGTGTCATCTGCAAAATTGCTGAGGATGCAATTGATCCCACTACTGGGGCCATTACTATTAAATTGTACTGATATTGAACAGATTTGGTCCCTGTATGGACTTACGAGGGTTTTCTATGGACTTTTGACCACTCCTGCAAGGGTCAGTACACACTGCAAGGACACCACTTTGCCTTCTTAGGCATACCTAGTGCATCTTTTGTTCTTTTCTCTTTTTGCTCAAGTCCCACTCCAATAAGAACAGCCTAACAGGGAACAACTCCTGTTGTAAATATGAGCCTTGGTTTACACAGTAATTTGTACCAAAATATTTCCTATCCAGAATTCTTAATAGCCATCTATGGTATCCTCCGAGGCAGAGAAACCCTGCATTTGGTCAGCTCTGACCCTAATCAGCCAAGTGCAGAGGATGAGATTTAAATAAAACAGTTCATTAAGGAGGAAAAAAAACCAAAAAAAAAACCAAAAAAAACAAAAACAAAAAAAAAAAACCAACAAAAAAAAACCCACCAAAAACAAAAACAACAAACCCACAAACAAATCAAAGCATCTCAACAGTTTCCCTAATAAAAGTACCTGGCTGGTCCCCCTGGTTTCCTGCAACACTTACCCACCTATGCAGCTTCATAGTTCTTGTTGAAGGATCAGTTGCTGAGATGAGAATGAGTTTGCTGCTCTTATAACAGGGGACCATGGTTGGCAGTCATACCACACGGATTTAGCCGTGACAACTTTGAAGATTCAGAGCTAGGCCACAAGAAGAACAGTGTCTCCTCCTTGAATGCCCTGTAAGGGGGAGAAATGAAAGAGAGTATGAAGCAGGGACTTTAAACGGCAGCAAAACTTCCCCAGGAAACCTAGCACCAAGCCCCAAACCACTGAAGAAGAAGACAAAGACCATGTGGCAGGAATTTGATAACTGTTGCTGAGCAGAACAGAGCCCACCCTTTGCACAGCAACACGAGCTCATTTTGACTAATTTCCATGGATATCTGCTTCCACTACATCTGCTGTGGGGAATTGCAGTTTGAAGGCTTTAAATAGATCACAGTTATTGCCACAAAAGGCACTAATAAAAGGGGCTCATACTTTAGCTGATGAATAGATGCAGAGCTGATTTCCAAGTTTTGTACTGCATCATGAGCAGAAAAAAATCACTTATCCTAAGCCAGTGGCAAAGAATTTGCTGCATGAATCCAGGTCTTTGAAAGGTCTCACACCCACTGAAATTGATGTGCATTGAGAGGCTGTGTACGTCTGGGGCTCTGGAACAAAGCGTTTAGTTCTGTGTATTAACTATAGCCTTTGTGCTGTACATACACATACCGACACCCACACACATGCACTCTCATCACAAACTTAATTGTAGGTAACTGTAGGTAAGCACTTCCAACAGGAGGGAAATTAAATGCCCAAAGAAAGCTTATTCTTTACAATTATTTCTAAGATGCTCTGCCCTCAAGATACAAGTGATGTGTCTCTCCTCTCTCTCAATAGACACTCTCTAGCATGTATTATCTCTCATCTCACCAACACCAGTACTTGAAAGGATGCTATACTCTGCAGCACTTACTCTGTTTTGGTCTATTTCTAACACTGAGAGGCTCTAGCACACTTTTCTCCATAATTAACCCCTTTACTGAGGGTGATGCAGTGTTATCCATCTCCAATCTGACCGTAGATGGAAAGAAAAACCATTGCCTCCATTTCTATGTCTTCCCTACTGTATGTTGCCAGAAGAATTGGAACTGAAGATTTCCCAGTTATGAGCCACTGTGTGTACAAACAGGGATGCGATGCAGTTGGGAAAGGAAATGTTTCTTCACCATCCTCCATGAAATCTGTACATTCCTTCCAGCCAGGCACAGCTGCAAGCTATCCTCAAAACAGAGCAATAAGGAAAGAAAACCGTCTTTCTTTTGCTGCACTCACACTGTTCCAAAGAGAACTGTGAGTGCGGGTAGATCCAGATGTTACTGTCAATGAGGTGGGAGGAGAGGTTGGAAGCATAGCTCACTGGAAAAACAACCCCAGACTCTCTGAACACCACACAGCAGGCTGTCACAAAGGCTGTTGCTCCCAAGCAGATACCTCATGCTTTGCAAGATGTCATTTAATGCTAGGCACAGAAATATCTTCTCCCCCTCCTCTCTCCATTTTTCTTCTCAAAGAGAATCCCTTTGGGAAGGAGTGGTCCCATTAAGACAGTAACAGCCTCAAAGGTGTATGAAGGCTTTTTGGTTGCTAGAGTAGAAATACTCCAGGCTGAGCCACTTGCCCAGGACTCCAGCACACCAATAGAGAGTTTGGTGGTTTAAAAGGATTCAGCCAGCCATGTGTTGAGTGAGGAGGGCTAGCTAAATACAGTCAGTATGAAAACCAGCACTGAGTTTTTTGTTGTTTTTTTTTTTTAAAGCCTACTCCTTTGGAGCCTAGGCACACAAGCTAGGCAAGGATCCATCACTGAAACTTGGTCTCCCGAAGGCAAGCCCTTTCCAAATTAGAAAGACACAGCTCATTTTTAAAAGATCAAAGGATTATGAGCTGAGTTATCTGTGTGATAACAGGCATGCACCTGAACCTTGTTCCCTAATCACACTATTGGATGTAGGTAGCTGGAACAGCATTTTTTGGAGGCTGGATTAGGCAACAATATGACTGGATCTGCCAAAGTAGGCAGAAGAAGGTCATTTCCATGGATTATAAATTAAATTAGGCAAATTAAACCTGGATGGCTTAGACCCACACAAGATGGTGGCAAAATGTTAGAAATCAAGGAGGGGATTACAGATGAGATTGTAAGCATGTGCACAATTACACAGGAAGATCTGAGGTTCATACACTAGGATTTAGAGACCTTTCTTCTGCTGGTGACATATTTAGATATCCATGTCCTTCATTATCTCAGTCTGAGAGTCTTCTTTTCTTTGGAAGTGAGAAGATTGGCAGTTTCCCAAGTGCCACCATAGTTCATAGTTCATCTCCAGAGAACTTCATTTCAAGTTCAGCCCCAAAGTCTTTAGACTGCTTCACTTTGCATGCAGCATCTGTAATCTGTCGGGGTATTTACACTGCACCCGCATTGTGACTGCACGTCACAATCCTGCATACAGGATGTCCTTTGGCAACTGCTAAAATGCAACCACTTCAAAGCAAGAGCTGCTCACTGGCAGATGGCACAACTTCACATCTTCCTACACAAAAAGATCATAAGCATCCACTGCCCTGCAGTCAGCAGTCTGGCCTAATGGACAGCTGAATGAAAAAAGCCTGAAAACAATGTGCTCGTGCCTCTCTGCCTCAGTTTACCCTCTCTAAAATGGGCTTAACTGCACAGTACTGTAGATGGAAAGCATACATAGGCCTCTAACTAAGGTCTAGGGTAAGAACAGTAGGGCAAATAACTCAGGCATATTGTAAGAGGGGTGCTGTTTCAGTATTTTATAGACTGAGAGTTTTAAACTGGATGAAACTGAGTCCTTAATTACCCTTAGAAATTAGAACAGAGCTTATCCCTGATGACACTTACAGTCAACAAGTTTCTGATCTAAAACAGATAAGGAAGCTATGATTCTGCTCAACTAGAAAAAACATAGCAGGAAATATGTTAAGAATTATATTCTAATTACTCTTCTTATTAAGAGCTAGCAATTTGTGACTGTTATGAAGAACGCCATTTCACGACAGAGGTTTTTGACTGAAAAGGAAAAACAAAATTGATAATTTTATGCACTGACCGAGCATTTCTCATCTGTAGTGGAAGCTTAGCAAAAGACATATGGACACCAGCTTAAACATGACATGCTAAAGTTTGCTGGGGAATTAGTTGAGTTAGCAATACATGCTATTATCATGGCAAAACAAAATGTACAAAAAGTTTCTTTCTCATGGTTTATGGGCTAGCTTTGTGAAAGCATCACATCCATAATCTTAGCACCATGAGAAAACTCCATCTTTCTTCCCATACAAAAGCATACCAGTTAGCAGCTTGTGTTAGGAAACTCCCTCCATTGCATTACAGCAGAAGGGTTGTCAGAATGATGCTACTGCTCTTCAGGAGGCACTAAGAGAGTAAATAGCCTTGGGGGGGAGGCAGTTGTGCCTCTGTTTCCCACCGGTATTTCATTTGTCTTTCTTCCTTACAAACCCCATAGATTCATTTGCCCTCAGAGAGGGAGCTCAGGGCTGCAAGTGTGGCACTTGGTGTGCTCTGCCTCTTCTTCCACCATCTCTGGACAGCTTGTCTGAGCATGACTGGTGCAAACCCTTTGCTCAGCCACAGACTCTGCAGGGACACCATATGGCTGCTTTAGACAAAATTCTGTGGTATTTTTACTCCTTTATACCCAACTAACTCACAGTTAATCCGTGGCATCCCTCAAAGGGCACCAGACTATTCATCTAGCTGAGTGAAAAAACACAGACTCACTTTGACACTGTATCAGCTAACTCTCCAGATAACCCCAAAGCTTGCCAAGAGGACGAGCCTGATGTCATGCAAGCCCTGAGAAGAGCAATCCCACATCTTGGTGAGGGTATCAGCTCCAGGAATTTTCCACCCCTCTGGTGAGAGTTTGGATGCTGGAATTTATCTTGAATAATGAAACATGTTAAGGGAGAACAGAAGATAAAAAAACTTAATAAAAGCACCATTAATTATATATACTGGGAAATAACAGAAGATCCACAAGCTAAGCATAGAGACATAGAGAATTAAGTGCTAATAATCCAGAAGGTCTTCCATCCAAATCTGTTCTGACACTTGAACATTTGAACCTGCTTTAAGCACAATCTAAAATAAGATCGGGCACCCAGCAGCTGCATTCATACTGAGCTTTCCTTGGAGAAGGGAAACGGGAAACAGGCATAATTTCTTTTAAGCCCTCCTCCAGACATAAGGTGCAGCTACAATACACACCAGTATGTATCCCTTCCCATCCCAAATACATATTGCCTTGTCTGTGCAACTACCAGCTACACTGGCATGCCCCATGCCAGGGCTTGCCTTGCCTTGCCCAAGAGAGCCTCAGACCTGTCTGACATGGCTTATCACGTGTGGTCACTGCAGGGCTGGAGGGGAAGGTGGAGGCAGCCTGTTCCATTTATTTATTTGCAGGGGATGAAAGCCAAACTGGTAAAGTGCAGTCAAGTGACTATAAAGTACTGCTTTAAAAAGGCACAAGGTCACCTTTGCTGACATTTGGATAAGGATTTTATAGAAGTCACAGGACTGGGAGATGGGCTTGTTGTGCCTATGATCACAGGGGAAGGAGGGATTTATGTTCTGGTTAAGAACACTGCATTGTTGTAACTCTCATATTCATAAATGCTCATTTATTAGGCTGTTGGATAAAAGAGGCTGATTGGGCTTTTTCTTCTCACTTAGTTCCAGGTGACTTCCTTGACTCTGTTGGCACAACTTCATGAAATTTAACAGCCCTACAACCCACCAGTACTCCCTGGGTGCCCTGTCTTTGCATAGTCTGTTTTCTTACTTGGTTAGACCTTAGCTATTTCAAGGCTGTACTTCATTTAAACACAATGTGAGAACTCATATATATCATCCTCTCAGATGAAGAACTGGCACACAAGAATGCTGCAATCTGAAGGATTTGGACAGATGGGCTTTGCTATGATGTGTGTTTTGAAGCTGGTGCTTGTGTCTAGGTATGTGTGTGTGTCTGTGTCTGTGCGTGTGTGTCTGTGTGCTCAGTCTGAGAAGCAGACTCTGATTGCTAAGCCCACAGCCTGGAAAAGCAGCCGTGAGCAAACCTGAGAAAAAAATGTTATGGGCAAGCATGTCTACATCACAAAAATACCCAGTTTCACTATTTCTTTTCCTCAGTGGCATAACGCACAAGACAGGTTTTGGCAAGGTGGCAGAAACCATAGGGATCATGACAAAAATAATCCTCATCTGAAAGCATGTAGTATAGGTGGGCATTTGTCTCCTTATTAAATTAATATAATATAGGCATTGCATCCTTCAGGCACTGTCTGTGCTTCAATTCCCAGAAACCAGACTTATCTGTTCAGTGACTATTACATGGACTAGAAACATCCCTGCCCTTTCCTCGCATTAGCCCTGCAGGGAGGTGCAAATATGAAGAATGTCACAAGCTTCATACTAATGTGCTAAATATTTAACATAATTAGTCATCGGAGCCCTATCCCTTTCTCCCACTGAGGTGACCAAGAGACAAATCACAGGATTAATAGTATGGTCCTCGGCCCTTGTTCTGTGATGCCACTTGACGTTGGCAAGTGTATTGGAGTCAGCAGGATCTGCAGGCAGAGGGAAAGACAAGGGGGACAGGCAGCACAGCCTGCAGTGTTGTTGGACCCTGGCTGGGGCTGACAGCTCATTTGCACAATGTCTGGGAAGCGAGGGCCTGCTCCCCTCATCTGAGATTCTGATGAGTGGCTGGTGTCTGACACCAAAGCCCAAGAGATCCCAGACAGGTCACTGGCTCGGTGCCATGGCGAGTTCTGCCATGCAATGGAAACCGCAGCAGGGAAGAGGGGCCGCAAGCCCGACCTGGCTGCAGTCAGTGCGTACGTGCTGGAGCAAGGTGGCTGGCAGACACACAATCTACATCTCATCCTGTGACTGGGAACGAGTATGTGACACCACATGGTCCCAACGGGGACAGGGGCTGGGGACAAGTCCCTGGGACCCATCCACCTGATGTAAAGCTATTCCTGGAAAAGAAGGAGGAAAATGTCTGGGCTTGCGCTGATATGGTTTATCTCCACTAAAGGACTTTGTCCCATACATGAACCAGAAAAGCTTTATGTGCTAGCAGCAGAGTGAAAGGGGGGCTTCCAACAAAGACTCTATAGCACAGAGCTAAAAAAATCCTTTTGCCACCATCCACTTTGTTGTAGGAAACTTCCCCTGTCCTTAAAGCCAGGGCCATTGCAGGAGTTTTATAGACTCACTCTGTGGGAATTACACATATCCCTGCAGTTATATCAGGACTCAGCCAAGGGCATACTCTGTGCCTAGAGTAGCAAAGGTGCAGAGAGATGGATTTCACCTCAAGAACCCCAAATCACCAAGCCTGCTGGAGTTACCTTCACTGTTATTGGTAGCCGAACATGCTGGTTCATCTTGGCTTGCACATCTTCACTGAGCCACAGGCACAAGAAAACCTCCATCAGGCCCCACATCTACCAGCAGATTTAAGGATGGTTCCTAGTGCACTGACACAGTGGGGTAAGGCAGGCAGAGAGAAGGTCAGTGCTCCCAATGGGCTGACATTTAGTCCAGGTACCTAATAAACAGTAACTAGGCACAACACACATGCAAACTCTCCCTCCTCCACCACACTGCCTTACATAAAAATATCTAGACAACTGCAGTCCCACTCAGACTGACGGAGACAGCTGCTATAGCAGAGCTTATAATCCTAAAGCAGAGTCTGTTGTCACTGGCAGGAGATCTTATTGTGTTGGACAAGCAATCCTAGACCTTAATTACATGTATTACCCTCCCCACAAAACCAGACAGACTAGACTGGAGTCAACTGCTTAAGCCAGGGACCACCTGGCTGTAACTTCATCTAGGTGACAGCATATGCCTTTGTGACTCCCTCTGAAAGGTTGAAACACCAAGCAAGCTCCCAGAGGTAAAGTGAGGATTTGTAAACACCAAGAAATCAGATATGCACAGTTCTGCGAAGGAATTTATTGTTCCTTCTCATTTCAGAGACTGAATTCTTTTGGCTTTTGCCCTGACCAAAGACACAGCAGAGCATGTTGGTTCAGGATTGATTTTTAAGGGATCTGGTGGCTCCTTCACTGTCTCCACTGCACACAGTATAGCAGGGAGTACCTTGAACTAGGTCCTGCTAGTAGCTCCTGTTACTGAGCACCTCATTTTTCTTCCTTGTGCTTGCCCTCAGACTGTCTCTGTGAGATAAGGTGCATTACTTTCTCCACACCAAAAAGAGCAGCTGTGTCACTTCCATGAATTTCCCCTAGCCACAAGCCCCTGGTGTTGGGATGGGGAGAGGGCGACAGGCAGAGGGAGGCATCTTGTCTGTCCCTTAAGGTCCCCCACAGGATATGGGTGTACATCTGTAAACACAGTGCAGCACGCACTGCAGAGGCACCTCAGCAAGAAAACAAAAGGCTGCAAAGACCAGAGTTCGGGTCTTCAGAGCATATGCTGCCATCACAGCCTTCCACCTGAGCTGATCATCCCTCCTTTCCAGTGTCTGGAGAGAGCAATGCTGTGCATTGCTGCTGGGAGCCAAGGCTGCTTGCACATGCCACCTCCCCATAAATGAACAAGGGACCTTCCCTCACCATATTCCTCCAGCACAGCAGTGGCCATGGCCTTTAGTCAGGAAGCACTTCTCTCAGCACCGAGGCGCTGAGCTGAGGCTGCTGTCTTGTGCTGTGAGGTCCAGTAATCAGGTCATGTCCCCATGGTGACATCTGAGTGCCCCGAATCCCTGGCTAAGACAGATGCCACATGCTGCTCAGGTCACGGACTGAGAGTGCAGGTTTCTCTGCAGCCAGATATGTAAGCAAAACACCGTTCCACTTTCTCCTTCTCCCCTAGTTCTCACTGGGGTGTTTGTACAGCCAGGAGCAAACACACAACTCTGGTGCAGGGATTTTTATTTTCTGAGAAACACATATTTCACTTCCCAGGGCAACAGACCTTCAGACACATAGTGGCGGCTGCTAGAAGCCTACAGATCACAGGGACTGCTGCTCTTTATAGTTTTGCTAATGCAAGTTTAACAACTAAACCCTCCAGAGCTGGCAGGCACTGGAGACTGACTGGCTGGATTCACCCCCACAAAACAAGGTAACGCCATGCTGGAAGCTCTCCATAGTAACCTGCTAACAGTCTCACCTGTGGGAGGAATGGGATGTTGTGTCCCTGCTTCCCATTCTCACATCTCTCATTTGAGTCATTGCTTCACTCATTCACCACACTCAGCACTTTCCTTGATCCTCCACATCCCTTCATCTTTGGCCATGCCATTTGCCTCTCAGATGAGACTGAGTTCCAGGGATAGAGAGAGAAAGGGGATAAAATAGGCTGAAGCTCACAGATAACCCCTAATGTAATTTTTCCTAAGAAAGCAGAATATTTCTTTTGTATACATGAAGCCAGGAAACGACAGTTTATCATGGATATCACTCTGAGTGCCTCTATGCTGCCTGGAGTGACTCTTGGCGTCTCATCAAAGCTTTCCCACACACCAGAGATGGCCAATTGTGAGATGTCCAAAATAGCGCTGGGGAAAGATGCGTGGCCAGGCCCTCCATCGTGGTATTCCTTTGTGCATATGTTCTAACCCTGGAAACCGAACTCCTTGTACTTGCTGGCCATATCATTTCGAAACAGCTCCAGAGCCTTCTTCATTGCAGCCTGGGCATCAGCCCCAAAGTCTGCAGCGTGTTTTTCAGCAAGGACCTTGATAATGACTTCGGAAATGAACTGTGAGGAAGGAAAGAGAGAAAGAAAAACTGAAGGGACACTCAAGGTTTATTTTCAGAAAAGCCAGACTAAGAAATAGGTTGCAGAGCCTGGAAATATCTCTGAGCTAATTCAGTAGGCCTTCCTGCAGCCTCTGGAGAGACAGTGAGGTCTAATATGCAAGGAGTCTGGGCTAGGCAGAAGCACTGGGCTCTATTCCTAGCTCTGACGCTGATCTGCTTCATGACCTTGAGTAGACCATGGCCCTTTCCACTTTTTGTTGGTCTCATCCATTAAGACTGCAAATTCATGCCCTGTGTTTGTATAACACTTAGTTTTATGGGTCTTGGTCTCCAGTGGATCCTCCAGGGCTTACTCTAAAATTGTATGTCCCTTGTGTCCAGTCACTGACAGTCCTTATGTAATGCAGTTTCCCAGGCATGCATAGGCTGCATGGGCTGGTTTATTGTTGTCAAGGGTTGGTCAGACTGTGTTTGGGTGTTTGGAATGGGAAATCTAAACTTGGATAGTCACATACCATTTGCATACCATGAGCCCTTTCTGTGCCTCCTCCTACTTGTACACACAGACCCTGGACTTGAGGGAGAGCTCACTGAAGTCCAACTAGTCATCAATAAATGAAAGCCCAACTCTCACACAGCTGTCTTGCACACATTCACTACAGATCAGACACTGAGACTCCCTGCTCTTTTCCATACCTCCAGATATTTGACAGGGATTTTGTGCTTGGTTGCGTGGGTCTGAGCCAGGGGCTTCAGTTCGGCCTCATGATTACCCTTTGCCTTCAGGATTTTGCCCAGCTGGGTAAGAACAGTAACTCCATGTTTCTTCAGATCTTCAGAGCCCTTCATCGCATCAGGGGTCTTCAGACCTTTGAACTTTTCAAAGCGATCAAGGGTCTCAGGATGGTCCTGAAAAAGTCTGTGGACAAAAGCAGAGGGACTTTGGAGAGGAGAAGCTCCTGACATACCTCCCTTTGAGTACTCAATCTACTTTAATCCCATCTTCTTACTCTTTTCCTAAGATGATCACCACTGTCTATTTCTATTCCCTCCAGTCGAGACACTGCCCTAAACATGCCCAACTAGAGCAACAGAGGAAGTGTCTGTATTTTTTCCATACAGTTCTGATAACTCTTTGGCATCCATCCCCTGGATTATGTCTCTTTTAAGATAGAGACAAGAGTCAAGGTTAGTCATGATACTGAGAGGTGAGTTCTTGTATTCATGTGAAGGAAAACCAAAAGCAAACAAAGCCGCCTGTCTTCATCAATTTACTGTTGCTGGAGAGCCAACTTATAGACCCCTGCCTCTCACACAAACTCTCTCATCAGCCCATGATTTGTTGGCCAGGAAATGAGAGCTCTACAAGCTTCCCATAGAGAGAAAAAAAAAAAAAGGGGGAAAAAAAAAAAGGGAACAGCCCCCAACCTCAGGTCCCTTATACCTAGAGGTCTATGTGTTCTTGATTGTCATCTGGATGGGAGAGTTTACTGTGCCCCTAAACCCTATGATTACAGAAATGAAGGAATTTGATTCCTGATCTTTTTTCACACCCTCTCTCATCCCACAGAAACTCCTTGGAGGAGACCTGGGTTGGCAGGGGAGCGCAAAGTCACAGGGTGACATCTATTTATTTTATGCCATGCTCTACTCTGGGATACTTGTAAGAAAAATGGTACTACATTTCCATTGGGAACTGCTTTTACTAGCATGTGGTAAATTCAGAACCAAAGTAGCCACCTCAGAGATGGATGGGTGAAGATGGCTGAGGTTCCTGCTACCCCGCCAGCACGCCTGTTCTGGACCACAAGAGGGGAAAGCCATCACATTTCCACCCACTCCATTCCTTTCCCTTCAAATGGCATCTGATCTGGAACATGATAAAGCAGGTAAGGAAAACAGCCCCCTTCTTTGGCTCATCTTTGATAACAGCTGTTTTTCACAGCTTTGCAGTAGATATGCCTGGGGGTGTGGGCTCCTTGCCTTAACCATACTTAGGGTAGAAAATCCCTCAAGCAGGTGCCAGATCCCCACTACTCTCCTCAGTGTCTGTACCCTTCCAGCAGATTTGGGTGTGCACAGTCTGAGAGGAGAGCTGAAGAGAATCTCCTCAAAGTCTGCATCCTCTCTGGTCCTAAGGGACAAGCTAGGCTCCAGTGTCCACCTAATGTTCTTTCCCACTTTGCAGTATCTGGGGTGCAGTATCTGAGTGCCAGGATCACAAGGACAACATGGAGGATAGGGTCCTCTCAGCTGGAGACTTCAGCAGCACTTCTGACACTGGAATAATGGAGAAGGGAAGTAAGGGGAAGGATATGCCTCATTTCATACTTAGACCTCCAATTCAACATGAAGTAGTGGACAAGTGTTATTGCACAGATTTCTGGCCAAAAAGCAGGATGGGCAGGGCTCTGCCAGGTGAGACTCAAGTGGGGAGAGGGAAACTCTCAGGTACTTCGCAGATAATTTTACTGAAATAGATCCCAAGAAAATTGCCACAGAAGTGATGTTCCTCTCTTTTCATTCCTTCTCTGCCTCCCCACATCCTTTCTGCAGAGCATCTGAAGCCCAACTTCACTCCAGCATTTCTCACTGTAGTGCTTGGGAAATGAGGATCCAAAGCAGAGCTTGGCCACCAGAGGCAGAGAGACAAAGCACAGCCAGGTGTTAAAAGCAGCACTGGTCTGCTCCTGCACCCACAGAGAGATGGAGAGACAGAAGCACACCAATTTACACAGTGAGTAACTTTTAACCCAAAAAATAGCAACGGAAAAACCACTACCCTACAAGAAAGAAAACACCTTGTTGAAATAAACACTGACAAGCATGTCTCTCATCAAAAGCTCTCAGCTTTACTCTTAGAACTGAAGCTCCTTGCCTACCTCATTAAAATCTGATGGCCATGGCCAGCGAGGTCGGACTCCACCTTTCCCCAGACTGTCAGGACTTGCTGCCATTCCTGGTCACTAAGCCCCATGGTTCACCAAAGGCGAGTCCTGAGTGCTTCCTGCAGCCGTTTGCCTTTCCCCAAAGGGTAGCTGGAGAGCTCACCCGTGGGATTTATAGCCCCTGCCCACAAATCTACACCTGTCAATCATCAGCAGGACTTCTTGCTCTCTTTCAGGCTTGTCTAACCTAATCAGCCTCTCTGTTTTTTTCCTAGGAAGCTATTTTGAGTCAGGTACTATTGTGGGTGCCACTAATGGCATAATTTCTGCTTCTCGTATTGGACTGGCACATGTCCCACTCTAGACAGAAAGGGCACTGCTGGAATGCTGTGCCAGGAGCCTGTCCCAGGTTCCTGAGGACCCAGAGACAGTGTCAAGCTTTATGGCAGGAGATCTCTGAAGAGCACAGTCATCTGCAAGGCCACCCTGCCTCCCTCTCCCCTGGCCTGCCAAGGGCAGGCAGGAGAAAAGGCCGGGACAGACAGTAGCATTGACTCCATCACTCCAAAGGCCTTTCCTTTCCCATAATGATCTCACCATCCTTTTCTCCTGGGGCAACACACCATTTGTGACGTGCCCTTAAGAGATAACCATATTCAAAGCAGCCCAGTCATTTCCCCACCTGCTGCAGGAGGAATGAAGGGATAAAAGCTATATGGGAGCCAGTTCCCCCACATCTGCCTGCCAGGATCCTGCTGCCTGTTTTTCTGGGAAACACCTAGGATTAGCTGACGGCTGAGTCTGGATATTGGAGCCAAGAGATGTACAACTGCGCCAGAAAGGTAATTTGCAGCAGACCAGAGACACGAGGACATAGCAAAGCTACACTCAACACCCACCCAATCAGCAGTTCTGCTCTCTGGCTATTTCTGTCACGCCAAACAAATTTCAGTGTAGGAAGGAAGAGCCACTGAGCTGACAAACCATGTGGATATGCTTTTGGAGGGCTCCCAGACTTTCTCCTATCTCCCTGTCAGGACTGGTGATGGCCTGGCACACCAGTGGGGTGACTGGTCCCTTCCAGGGGTGGCTGCAGTCAGGGCACAGCCTGATTACAAAGCCCAGTACTGCTGTCCTGAACCATGCACCTGCCTCTGGATGTTTCCAAGGAGAAAGCAGCTAAGAAATATCAACCAGAGGCCGAAGACACCTGTCTTGGAATTTAGGAGAAGAGCATTGAACCCCACAGTGTCTACCACAATGCTGCAGGACTTGAGCTGCATCAGTGCCTCTGCACCCTTCCACTCGCTACAGGCTCCCTGCTCCAGCCTTGCAAGGGGAGAGAAGTGCCCATGTACAATGGTAATTGGGCAGCAAGGATGATGGAGGCACAGAGCCTCACATGCCTAAGAAACACAGAGGTTTAAAGGGAATGCTGTGGGTAAGAAGGGTGGCAAAAGTCCAGTGGAGGTGTCAGCTGGCATCCAAGCCTCGAGGTAAGGACATTTTGGCCACTACATGTTGCAAGCCTCTGTCAGCCAAGTCAGCTTGAGACTCTGAAATCCTTCCCTTCCATCTCCTCTATGTACTAGTTTGCTTCACATGCAAAAATCTACATCCAATACTTCAATTTTCTACATCAACACGTCAGGATTTCATCCTGATTTACCCGTGCAAACACCAGGTCACTACCAATTACCCAAACTAAGCTCAACTGATGGAATAGAGATTAGTACTCCTCCAACTCATTCCCTGTGCAGTTCTCCACAGCACAGGGCTGAGACAGAGGAGATGACATATCTGCAGCATCACTGCCCTCATCCTCACAGCAGTAAAGAAGCATTTGTATCCTTCCAGGCTTGGGCAGGATCCTGAACACTGATCTTACTGGTTTACACACCTTTCAGACACAAGAGAAAGGTGCTCCCGGTACATGAGAGGCTGCTGCTTATGCACCGAGCTCTGTATATTCCCCAAGCTGGAACCACACTGTTGTTGTAATAACTCCATTTGAAATGGGTCGACTCTTTGCTCGCTGTAGCTTTCCCCAGGGCTGTGAAGCCAAAAGTCCTGGTATGGACATTAACATTAAATTGTCAGAATACTTAAAATGAGTATGCGATTCTATATTGCTTTTTTCCTGCAATCAAAGTAGTAATGAAATGAAATCATAAGCTCTTCTCCCTAGAGCTTAAATAAATAGTCTACAGAAATACTAGAAGTTTTATAATGCACCAGACCACCCCTCAACCCCGCAGCCATGAAAAGGACATAACATTTTAGTATCTACGGTCCTCTTGTCTTCCCCTCGGGGTAAAATCTATCACTTGCGTAATCATCTGGATAAACACAAACCACAGAGAGCTAGCACAAGGGCTGCCTCCTTTAAAATGCACCAGGTGACTGAATAGCCTGTTTCAAGCAGCTCTGCCCACACCAGGGCCGTGCCGGCACACGTGGCTGCGTCTCCACACCCACACCTGAAGCACTTTCACTAAACCAGCAGAAATGGACCTCGGATGCTTTTGGCCAGGCTTTGGGGTGCGTCGCTGGCGCAATGCGGCCGCTTTCAGCCCACTGCAAAGCCCCTCGGATGGACGTGCTCGGGCAGCCCCTGCTCGAGCAGGGTGGGGTGCCCTGGGTGACTCGGGGACCCTTCCCAGCCCGGCCGCTCCGTGGCTCGGTGTCCGGCGCGGGTCCCCAGCCCGGCCCGGAGGTGCCGCGGCTTCGGCCCCGTGGGCCAGGACTTGCTGCCACCTCGTGGCCACGGGAGACCGAGCCGCGGGCACCGGGGGGTGCGTCCCAGCCCTGCCGCGATTGGGAGGCTCGGGGAGCCGGCCGGCAGGCAGCCCTCTCATTTCGGGGGTAGGAAGGTGACCCCGGGACAGGCAGGGCTGCAGCGCTGGGTGCAGAACTTTTGCAATGGGTTCATTTTCAGTGCGGGATGTAGAGACATCGTTATTCCTTGGTCACTTGGGATGCTGTGCCTTCCCCCCCGTCCCTCAGCCTTGATATTGCAGAGGGCTGGAGTGATGGCATGGGGACACAGGAAGATCCCATGGGACAGCAGTGAAGCCACAGCTGAGACTCAACGTATTGCCGCGAGGAGAAATACTGTTCTAGAGACTTCATGGGGCTTGTTTGTACCCAAAAATGCTACCAAAAGGTGCTTAGGAAAGGTCCCCCCCACCTAACAGGCTCAGCAGGCAGGTAAAGAGCCATCTCTGGCAAAACAGTGGGTGCAATCCCACCTGTGCCTTGCTCCACCCTCCACAGCTGGCAAACCTTTCTACAGGTATTAATTAATTTAGACTGTGTCACAATTCCATGGACAGAAAAGCCACTTGTCCTCCCCTTTGATGGGGGATGAAAGAAGTTCTATGACTTGCTTGAGCCCACAGACACCAGTGAAAGAGCAGGGATTGACTCTTGGGTATAGTTTCAGAAACACCAGCTGGTTTGGGGCTATTACTGTGAGGCTCAGTCACCCAGGTAGAGCTGGGGGACACAGTGAAACACACACAAGCCACAGGGATGGACCAGATCTAAGTTTGTTTGGCCACATTCAATTTTTTTCCTAGACTATCACTGTTGTGAAGAGAGAAATCCAACCCCTGGAAATGGGGCCGGAAAATGAATGTTGGAGAGCCCAGCAGTCCCTCACACTGGTGGTTAAGAGAACAAATTTCTAGCTCTGTTTCCTCTGCAGCCAGACCTGCTGCAAGTAGGGAAATGGGCACCCAAGAGAGAGGCACTGGCAGAAATCACAGATTTCTTTTTCATTTGAAGTAAGTTTGTGAAATAAATTTTACAGAATCTCCATCTCCAGAAAGAAAGAGACAGAGATGTTCCAAAATCCAGTCCATCTTCAAGAAACAAACCAAACCATCTTGTGTGCTTACACAGCAAAATGTCTCAGAGGAACAAATGGATATTTTGATCAAATAATTTTTTTATTTTCAATGAACTATTTTTTCCCCACAACACAATTTTTAAAAAGCCCTGAGAGCAGCCAAGGGTCCCATGGCTGGGAGCAGTGATGACAGCAGCCCCAGCTCTGCTGCGAGCCTGGGTTGTATAAAGAGTGACGTGACGTAAGTAATACACACTGCTGTGGTCAGGGGGAGGCTGGCACTCCAAAAAAGCCAGGAATATTATATAACAACAACTTACATAATTACGTCTTGCATAATGCCAGAGAAAAGGCCCTTCGTAACGCAGCTGTGGTTTCTATGGCATTTTGCTGAAATACAGCTTCTTCTGAGAGACTCATTTGTGCTTTGTTTCAGGAGCCTGCAGCTCAGTCCATGCAGACTGACAGGTGAGAGTCCTGCACTCACAGCAGCTTGAGCTGGAGAGGTGAGGGATACAGTAATGGGATCTTTTAGCAGGGCAAGAGCATTGGCTTTTGGCCAGCCCTGCCATTGACTTCAGTAATCTGAAAAGCAGAAGACTGTCACTTAAGAGCACTATCCAAAACTGTGAGAGTTGTGTAGCCTCTACTGCTTGTAGGAAATGAGATGGAGTCTAACTGATGATGGCAGTGGCCAAATCCCATTCCAGGCTCACTCCTCTCTTCCCCTTGTTCTTAGACACTATTCTTAGCAATGCCTCCAGGCAGGGCTCCTGTACACTGATGGGTTTCAGCAGCTGAGAAGTGACCTGACCTGTTTGCTTAAAAGGAAGAGCAAGGACTAGGAGCAGAAGATTTCAGCATCAGGACAAGATTTGGGCTGTGAGTTTGCAGAGCTGTGCTATGTACTTACCAGTGTCTCGGCATGGATTCTCTCCGGGATCAAGCCCTGTGCCGTAGAGTCAGAGGTAGCTTTACCTTCGCTCCAGTGCTCACAGAACCCAGCCTTTAGTGACTATCAACATAACACAGACATGACCCACAGCTCCTGTGCAATTATTGAGGCATCTCACAATCTGTGTTAACTCTACACAGCACCTGGGAAAAATGTTTATCTCGGCTAAACAAGACACTTCTTGCACACCAGTGCTTGCATTCAGTGGGAGAATGTGCGGGAAAAGCAGAAGGGCAATCCAGGACAAGAATATTTAGGCTACAATACAGAAACTGAGGCTGTCTCTGAGGCTGCAGCAGTTCTCTTTGGGGAAGGACTGGGAATGCAGAGCACAAAAGGACTGAGGATTTTGGTGGGAAACTGTGAGTGCAGTTTAAGAAGGGAAGAGTATGATTAGAGAACAACAGACAGATTTTAAAGCCTCACTCACCCAGGAGCAAAAGGAGAAAAATATTTTTTAGAGGTAAGAACACAGGTTATGCCAGTGCAACCCTGGAGATCTCCAAGAGTCAGTGGGAAATGTGGCACGCAACAGTCTCTTCAGGTGGATCAGACTTTGTAACACCATGCTGGCCCTCAAGAGTTTGTGTACTACCCTTTGAAACACTAAAGTAAGAGAGGAATTTCTCCCTCGTCCCTCATCATCAATAAAATATTGTAACTAGAGCCTTCTGAAGGACAACTGAGAAAGGCAGGGCCACAAAAACACATATGGGCAGAAAAGTTCAAGCAATCAGCCTGCATTCAGTATTGGGTGTCTGCCTGCCATCCTGAGCTCTGCAGCTCAGAGCTACCCACAGGAAGCTGCAACAGAGACATTTACAACATGGCTAAGGCTGGGATTTAGTGATAGGTTTAATGAAATCCAGGCAGCTGGAAGGAGTGGCTCTCCATTCCATGCCTTATTCCAGAGAATGTCCTAACTCTCCTCTTCCCAGTGCCTTGGGCATATGGGTGGTGCCTTGCAAGGTTCCTGGGTGCTGCTGGAGAGGTGCTTACCCATATACCTGCAAAGGCAGCAGCAACTGCAGCATGGCCAAGACCAGAGCGAGAGCAGCCTCAGCACTGACACAGCTGAGCCACTGTGCAAACAAGTGCCCTATTCACAACCCTCCCTTCCTTGGGACACACCAACAGCCATGCCCAGAGTCTGAAGGGAGCCAGCAACAATAAATAATTCCTCCTGGCTGAACTGCTCCTCAAGGAAGAGGAGGCACTGGGCCTTAGCACACAGTGCACAACTTAGCTGTGGTCTCTCAGCCTCCCAAAAAAAAGAGTGGGAGAGTCCATCACTACATGGTAAAATTGGATGATACAGCTGCAAATTTCCTTCTCAGTCCATTGGGCAGGCAATGGCCCTCAAGCTAGCAGCACTTAATATGAGGCTGTGCATGTGTTTAAATTGGATTTGGAGGTAATGACAGCAGATCCTCCCCCACCCCACAATGCCTGTGCAGCTCATTATGAGGGCTTCAAATGAGCTGGATTAAGGAACTGGTCTGAGTTTGAAGTAACTGTGTTTATCTTTTGGAGAGTGTATTTTTGAAGCCAGATGAGTTCTGTGGTCTGGTTTGTCACACAGCTGGACCAACACACGCTGACGGGAGGGACGGGCAGGCAGAGCTACTTACGCAGGCATCCTTTGTGGAAGGAACACCCATAGAGCCATCCTCCAAAACTCCAGGCAGCACTGTCTAACTAGTGGAACAGCCCATACAGATTAGGGTTTCCCTTTGCCTGAGTTTCATGGGGTGAAAAGAGAGAAAAAAGACTAATGTTTTCATTTCCTGTGCCTGCAAAACAGCCTCTCATCCACAAAGCATGGATCCTCTGCGAGATAAGAGCCCGTGGGGAAGCGAAGATCTACCCCTCATTTTTATTGATGTTTACACTTGCCTTTTAATGAGCTCCAGCAGGTTCTCGCTTCCAGCTGCAGTTGGCCCTTTTCAAAGTTCAAGGTCTCATTTTGCATTATCGTTCCACACCAAGTGCACCCTTAGGGAGGAGAGGAGCAACCAGGAGTTCTTCTCTTCTGAGAAGCAGCACCAGTTTAAGCAGCCCCTAATCCAGTAGTGCTTTCTGTGCTCTGCTGGTCTTACTGGGAACTCCTGCAGGAAAACTGATCCCACTGAAAAAAAAATACTTGGCAAAATAATCATAGTTTTCTTCAAGCACTGGGCAGCAGTGAGCACCCTAAGCATAGCACCTGTGGCCTGGCTGCCTGAACAGAACATTTACCACTCAGTTGGGGTGGGGTCTCTGTTCTGCATCTTTTCCCTGTTGTTTCCTTTGCTGTGCTTCCAAACAGATCTTTTGCCCTGTCCACTTCAGGGTCCTGCTGGCAAGACAACCACAGTGCTGAGGCCCGCTACTGGCTGCAAGATACTGGCACAAAAAATACAAATACTGGAAGATTTCACTTCTGCTGAGAATCCTGGACCAGTGGTTCCTTAGGTAGTGGTGCAGGTGTAACACAGCGTCCCTGCCAAATGCTCAGCCTGGCCAGCCCTTCCAGCTTTTTGGGGTCTGGGGTTCCATATACACATGTCCCAGGCTGGGCATCTTTGGAAAGCTCACCTGTAACCATACACAGGATTCATGGACAGCTATCTTATCTATCTAGCCTCTTCCCCCAACAACACTAGTGGCAGGTGCCTAGAGAAAGTGTAAGAAGCAGGAACAGCTCTATTCCATTACAGCAACTTGAGGCTAAACGACTTCCAAAGGTTATATTTGCATGCTTGCATTTAACAGCCATAGGCAGAATTCTTCATGAATTCATATTTTTTGTTAATCCTCTTATACATGCCCCACAAAATATACTTCAGACATGGCTGAAGCCTTACTAAGTCAAACTGTTTAAAACAACCTGCTGACTTGGTGACTTTGCAGAAGATCAGCCAATGCACAAAGACAAAAATCCAATAATCACTTTCTAACCATTCACAAACAGCTTTAAGGCGTGCTCATCCAAAAAAAAAAAAAAAAAAAAAAAAAAAAAAAAAAAACCAACAATAAAAATGAAGCTCCATTACCCTCAAAGATCTCTGCACATGCAGGGGTCCCATCTCTCATGCCTTTTTAATTGTGAGTTCCCCAAACACCATGGTTTTATTTTTTGATCTTCCTCCTCCTGCTAAGTGCTCCAGTGTTGGTGCACAGCTGGTCGGATCCAGCTGGTCTGTGGCAGCATCTGTCTGGAAATTGCTTATCTTAGCCTGCAGTCCTTTTATTTCCTTCCCCATCAGCTGCAGCAGAGATTTCACTCCACGTGGTGAATTTCACTCTGCTCTAAATGAATTCATGCTCCTTATCCGTGTTTCAGTGCTAATTTTGTGACTTGTCTATGAGTTTACAGCAAGGGTCAAATTACACTGGATTTATTATCCTCCTGAGCAGAAGGCCAGCATTTATGTGCTGCTATTGTAGACCTGCAGCTCATGGAGCTGAGAGAGGGACGCTGGCCCTCACAGAAAGACATACAGGGCCTCACCTACTTATTGGGGCAGAGACGGTCCAAATTATTAAAAAAAAAATAGTCAAGGACACACTGGGACCACAGACCAAAAAATCAGGAAAAGAAATGTGACTGCAGATAACCAGACAAAGCAGGCAGGCCTTTTGTGTCAAAAAAAGGGTAATACAAATGTCTCATCCATGAGCACAGTCTGGGCTGAGAGAGAATCTTTGGGGCAGGGGAGGAGTTCAGATGGAAATTCAGATGGGAACATGGTAAGTTTTGACTTGTTTGGGTTTTTAAACAAAATAAAGACTGACTTGAGCGAAGTGAGAGGAAAGCAGAAAAGTGAAGTCCTGGCCAGTCTGACCTTCAAGGAGTTAGTGTGGGAAGTCATTGATTCCATATCTGCTGCTCCCTTTTCATGGGTCCTGCTTTCAGGAGTTTCATTTTGCAGACAGAGTAGTGCCTCTCACCTGGTGAGTGATAAGCACGATGCCAGGGCACTCCAGGTGCGGGCTCTAGAGCTCAGGCCACCCTGAGTGTTTAATAGAGGAGTTCTGAACCATCTCACTGGGATGAAGCCAGCAGAGGTTCAGGGCAGCTGGCAGGCCCAGCAGCTACCAGACTACACAAAGCAGAGGGAAATGCCCACAAGAGGGAGAGTTGGTGCCACTCTGCACCGTGATTCTGTGCAAACGGCACTTCCCAGCCTAACAACTCTAAGAGCCCATTCCCCTTGCTCCACTTCTCCCAACAGAAATGTTGGAGATTCCCTTTTCCATGGTGTTTCCCCTCCTCCTCTTTCTCCACATGACTGGTATTTCATCTTCTTCCTGTGGGGTAAGCCCAAAGGCCCCACCGTGTGGGTGCCAGACATGGTGCCATCAGAAAGGCATCGTGACTGAGATGGTTTCTCTGCTCTCACTGCTGTTCTGCTTCCTTTTCCTCCCACTCACATTGTGCTGTGCTGGGAGGGCACCCCTGCACCAGCCTCAGCACAGGCAGCCCCCCCTCTTGCCCAGCTCATCATTTGGAGGTGACACCCCTGGTCACTACCCTCCGTGGGCTCACATGGAAAATACCATTTCTGCTGGGCTCTGCTCAGCCTCAACACTCCAAGCCTAAAACAGGCTCCACTAGGGCACGGGATTTTCAATCCATTTTCCAAAAACAGTTGATGGCTACCAGCAACAGGATCCTAGAAGTCTCTGAGCTTCTGCAGGGCAAAGCTTAATGTGAGAAATTACCAGAAAACACTGGTGATGTGGGAATAGCCACTCTGCAAGCCTCTATGGCTGAAAGTGCTCCATGATGCTGGAAAAGCATAAGCACTAGCAGGACCTTTCTTGTGGGATCATCCCATCAGCTCCACAAACAGTATCCCTATGCTCCCAAGTCCAGAAACTATCAAGAAACATTCTGATGATTTTGGCTGGTGATTTAGCAGGAATTGTAACACAGCTCATAGCATTCCTGGGGCAGTTTCCTAACCTGAAACCTTGGAGAAATGCCTTCAGAGGAGATCTACATGAACCACATTACCAGAATCACCACAAGACCCCCAAGCATGACACATCTTGGCCACCATGAGCCTCCAGCTGCCAGAACAAAGCAGGCTAACAGGTTCCCTCTGCAGAGAGGGATTTTCTGCCTGAGGGAAAACGTCATGGACACTTCTTCTGAAGCACATTGTGTCTGCTGGCATGTCAGGCATTGCACACAAAGCTGCCCTGGAAAGCAGTATTGACACAAAATCACAGGAGCCCCTAAGCCTGATCAGTGGCCAAGGAGCTCACCACAGTGGTGAGCACAGTCCATATCCCAGCTGGGGGCACTGGGCAGGGAGGCCAAGGAGATTTATCAGCGCACCCACAGGATCTGCCTTGCAGGACATCCACACTGCTGTGCAAGACGGTGCACATCGACAGGGAGGAATGAAATGCAAAAAGGAAAGAGAAATGCCCCCAAGATGATCTAAGGGATGGAGCACCTCTCCTATGAGGAAAGACTGAGAATAGGGTTTGGTCAGCCTGGAATAGAGAAGGCCTAGAGTGACCTAATAAGATCCTTCCACCAGTACCTGAAGGAAGCCTACATGTAAGATGGGGAGAAACTTTGTGCAGGGCTCATAGTGACATGGGGGAATGGATTCAAACTGAAAGAGTAGGTTTAGGTTAGATAAAAGGAAAAATTCCTTACTGTGAGGGAGTGAGGCATAGGAACAGGTTGCCCAGAGAACGTGTGGATGCCACATCCCTGGAAGTGTTCAAGGCCAGGCTGGATGAAGCTCTGAGTAACCTGGTCTAGTGGAAGGTATCTCTGCCCATGGCAGAGGAGCTGGAATCCATGATCTTTAAAGTCCCTTCCAACCCAAACTATTCCATGACTTTATAATTCTCAGCCAGTTTATTTTAAGTAGAAAATTTAATCACTCACTTCCAAATTATAGCTCTAGGATTGGGCTCATGAGCTCATGTACCCAGTTAACTTTTTAGAGCAGCTTATGATGATCCAGCGTGTGCAGAAACGGACAGTGTGAAGAACCAGCACCTAATCCTGCAGTGCATCAGAGCATCTCGTTCAGTATTCCCTGCTCAGAGAGGGTTAGAGCAGACACAATAAGACAGCAGTGGCTCAGAAAATACGACTTACTACTGCAATCAGCAAGTTTTTGCTTGGCTTTAGGTATGCTGACGGGAGGTAACATAGCCAAAAGGCATCAGAGGTGAGAAGGTGAAACAGAAAGAGAAGGGCCACCCCTTGGCAGGGGTGAGGCAATGAGGTTATTTACACAACAGCCAGTGGATATGTGTCTTATTTATACAGGATAAGAAGAATGAAAGTAGAGTTATCTTATGTTGAGTGAGATAGTTTAATAGTACACAATTACTTCATACAGATTTAGCTAGAAGTAATTAAAAGTAAGGTTGTGCTCTGAGGCAGAGTTCCCCTGCCACTGAATTCAGGTCCAGCGGGAAGCTCGCATTTGCAGCCATTCACAAAATCAAGTCCCTAAACTTCAGACATTTCCCCCAGCAGCTTAACTGTTATGTCCTTTGAAGTTATATTTTAGGTTTAAATTTCAATCTTTATCCTCATTTCTTACCTTTCTTTCCTGTTTGAAATCCAGAGGCAGCTTCCATCTGCTGATCTGAGTGTGCTGGTGCAGGGCAATAGGATCCCACATTCCCCCAGCTGGGCAGCCTCAGGCAGCCAGGAGGCAGCCGTGTCACTTGGCAGTGTCTTGCTCCCTGCCCTCATGCAGGGGTTCAGAAGTATACTAGGGATAGGAAGGAGATCTGCCTTGGGAGTGGAGCTTGGAAATGTTGTTTTTATCTGAAAGCAAAATCAAACCATGTATACTCCTGATGCAACACAATGCCAAGGTGTCAGGAAGCTTTTGGCTTGCCAGGAACCTAAAAGAAATATTTTTAGCCTGAGTGAGGTTGATGTAAATATTTTCTTTCTTTTTCCTTCCCTCTGAACTCACAGGTGAACCAGAAGCCACGGGTTTGGGCACCTTGGAAATAAATTTACAACATCAGCAGATGCTTTTTGAGTGCCCCAGTGAAGTATGCAACATGCTCCTTCCTTTCTATCTTCGCCCACGTGTGACTGCATGAGCCTCTCTGTGAGAGCACAACTTTTACTACTCTAGCAGCAGAAAAACATGAAACCACATTTGCCCCAGTTCTCCATCATTTTTCATCTCTGCACACCACACATGAGGTGTGCCTTGGACCAGGGGCTGTGTCAGAGATGCCTCAAGTGCTGCCACACCACAACAACTGCATTGCACCCACCCTGGAAGGACCCAGATAGCATCCTGGGGGCCGGGCATTGATGGCTCCAGGGATGAGAGCCCAGCTAGGGACATCATCGAGGAGTGCTGTCAGGTGGAGACAGCCTGGGCTGAAGACTTTTCCCTCACCTCCACACACACAGCTGCAATATCCCCAGCATGTCCTGGCACAGAAACCAATAGAGCAAATTTTCACAGTGATGATCACAGGGGAAAAGAGAAACAAAAAATTTTGTGAAAGCTAAACACCCACACCAGCTTTGCAGAAGTTGTTTTGCTTTCCACCTGCTTATTCCCACCCACTTAGGCAACTTAATACTGACTGACTTTTCATTCATACTTTTTTTTTTTAAAAAAAAAGCATTTGAAACAAAATGAGCTAATTACAGAGTAAATATTTAGCTTGAAATGAGCAGACAGATATTCAAAACCATTTTCTGACATGACAGATGATCTGAAAGGAGCTGTGCTGCAGGCATTGTGTGCCGATCAAACCCAATTTAAAAATACAAGGCATAGAAGCAAAAATAGACATGACCCCAAGCACAAACATCCCCACACAGGCAAATGTCTCCTGTAAAATGCCACGGGTGATTTCATGGCAGCTGAACCTGGCAGCACTGGAACAGCTTCACCCACCTCTGAGGGTGCTGCCATGGTAAGCCCGTGTGAACAGCATTGAAGCAACACACAAACATTGCCCTGGGCTTATCCAGTTGCTCCAGTTTTGGGACCCCAGCATGGGCCCATACATTTCCTGAAGACCTAAGGGAAATTCCTGTCCTCTTATGCACATGACCTAACTTCCAGCTCTTGGTATGCTGGGTGGAATCTAAATGACTCTTGCTACTTTTGCCATACCTAAATTATTGTGACTATTATTCTGTACCCTCCAGAGGCCCCAGTGCCAGGCTACTCCATCACCCTTGCCAGGCTGTGTGGTTCCTCCCTTCACCTTTTGGTCAACTTTTGGACCCAATTTTTAGCATTAGCATCATGCTGAAGATCCTTTGGTCCTCCATATTTCCCACCCAGGGGCTTGTTTTTTTGCAGGAAGCAGCTGTAAAATCAGACCACCAGCAGGCCAGGTCTGAGACTGGGTCCTGAGTTTGCCACTCTTCACTGGTAAGTGACACCTGCAAGGTGAAAGAGAAGAAGCCAGTCCTGTCCCTGGTGTGGCCACAGACCCTCAGCACTGCAGCACAGCTCAGGATCTGGAAATGGCTTCCCTGCACATGGAAAGCCAGGAGATTCCTGAGCTATCACAGACCCAGGCACCTCGCTGTGGCTTTGGGAGGTGAGGGCTGGTAGCTCCCAAGCTCTGAAGCCTCTCCAGGTTGTTAGGAGCAACATGGACCAAGCCCCATGTTACAGAGCCCATGCCAGGGCTACTAGTCAAAGAAAAGAGGTGTTAAAAAATGAATTGTAAAATGAAGTGGAATAATAACTGTCCTGGATAGAGGAATCCCAGAAATGTCACAGCCTTGACTGCCATGGTGGGTAAGACAGCTCTGGGTACTCATAGTCCTGCTGAGTCCTGCAGTGAGTCCTGGGAGGCTGGCTAGATCTGGCTTTATTGGTCCTGGTTCCCCTTTTAATTTTATCCAGATGACCAGACTACTAAAGTACCATTCAAAATGTGCCTTTCTGCTTTTTCTGCCTTGCATTGTCCTGTGTGCTCAAGCCCTGTTGTTCCTGTGGGTCATCCCTTTGGGCACATTCGTGGCTCTTGGTTTCTCTGACTTAGATGATGAGATGGCAGCTTTTAAAAGCATTTGTATTTTCCCCAATGCCTGGAGTGAAACTGAGGCCAGAAACATTTCTGGGCATGAAACATGCCTCTGAGCATGTTAGGACTTTGTTCCATGAGTACTTCTTGGCTGTCAGAGGGCAGAAGCAAAGGATTTGGAAAAAGATAACTTCTGTTCTGCAGCACTCCCTGAGCAGCCACCTACCACCAAGCCAATCAGTCAGGGCAGCATAGCAGAGCTCAGAGCTTGGGACCTGATTGTTTGCAAAGCAGAAAAGATAAGATTCATCCACTGCCTCTTCTCTCCTTCTGGCAACTCTCATTGAATTTTGGGCACAGATGCTCAGACTCAGTGCTGGTAGCTGTTCTAGAAACATGTGGCCCCAGGAGACCGATGGAGCTGCAGTGGCAGGGAGGGAATGACGTGAATACATGTGGTGAGCAAAATCTCCAGGGGTCACATCTGAGATGTACTCTACCCAGACCCTTATTCAGGACACACCTCCTGCACACACAAGATTGCTGAGATCTCAGCCACGGCAGTGCCCATAAAAATGCTCCTGTTCCCCTAGAGCCTCTTAGCTGTGAGGATCCCCTGCAAGGGGACAGGAAGTCATAAAAAGGCACAAGATTATCAATATTTCACATTTTTCAAAAGGAAACCAGAGTTAAAATCCACCATGCATCTGTGCAGCTCCAAGTAGAGCTGGACACTGCTACATCACAGGGACAAAGTGGCTCCTGGCTCTGCGCCACAGCCACACAGTACATGTCCCTGGTGCAATCAGTCACCCCCAGTGAGAGGGATGCTCAGCCAAGGTGTTTCTCAAAGGACCCCTTTGTTTTTGTCAAGATTTCTAGTGGAGGCCTTGGGGAAAGGCAGCTGCCAGGGACTTGCAAGCAGGATAAGGGCATGCCAGAGACAGGCAAGACTCCAGAGTATTTGGTTTTCTAAATGCACGGAACTCCCCAGTTCCCCCTGCAGTGCCAGGTCACACCTGGCCTGCAAATCACAGTGGGTTTTGTGCAGCTGATGGGATGTCTCACCTGAGACACCTCTCAGGGTGCTGTCATGGCTCTAAGCACCTCAGGCAATTGCTGGGAGCCATTGATGGTCACCACTCCCACAATTTGAGCAGCTCTGGCCAGGTGCAAATCTGTTCAGCCCCTGGAGGGAATTTTTGGCTTCAGTTTCATTTTCTTTGTTTTTAGGACACCATTCCTCAGTGGAACGCAACATAAATGAGAGCTTGAAGGCTCCAGGATCAGCCAAAGGAAAATCAGGAGGTCTGGTATCCCATCCCTGGGGTTATTTATGACCCTCCTTGCTACTAGGGATGCCTTACAGCTGCTTCTTGCGTGCTGGTCTTTGCGGGGACAACCAGAGCAAGCTCCCTTAGCTCTGCACACAGGGTTTTTGCCCAGTTTTGGTGTGAGGACACTGACTGATGGTTAGGAGGCCTTTCAGGAGCCCCACGGCTCCTGGATAACACTGGGGGCCAGTGACTTGCCAGCACAGGCCCCAGTACTTACTCTTGCTGCTGTTGACACATACCAAATCCATAGTGCAAGAGCAATTTGATGTAACAAGCCTGTGGGAATGGGGCTTTTCCCTCAACCCTGCAGTAACTCCAGATATTTGCTCTTTTCAAGTCAAAACTATCTGAGAGCCCAGGGCTGAAGAGATATTTTGCACAGCTGCTCAGTGACCCAAATTGCTGAGCCAGGCTCTGCCTGGCCTCCCCTCCAGAGCTAATGACCCTCTCAACCACAGCAGGACCTGGATCTCAACCAGGGATGAGTCGGCTTCACCACAGCTGTCATCTCCGATGCTTCAAGGCTGTCTCACCCAATCTGACCCCGTGAAGCGTGTCAGACTCACCTCTCCAGACCTCTGGATGCACCGGCTCTCAGCTCAGTGCAGGTCACATCACGCTGTTAGTGGGAATCAAGGGGATCATTTCTGTTCCTTTAGCACAAACCCCATTGCAGGTCCCCAGAGAAGAAATAAGTGTTATACCTGGGTCACAGCTCTGCAGCCAGCTCAGCCCTCACCCTCAAGGTCACTGTGCAAGTTCAGTACACACCAGCTTTCCCCCAATTCTGACTTTTTCATTTTGTCCCCAAACTTTTCGATCAGCCCTCCACAGAAGCTTTCTACCACGTGTGCAAAGCTTTGCACGGATGGCACTGATTCTCCCTTTTCCTTTCTCACCTTCAAGCCCTGCAGCCGAGTAGGACCAGCAGAGCAGGCAGCTCACCCACATTCACACTGGGGTGAGCCAAAATCCCTCCCCAGCCCCTTGTGCTGTGGGCACGGGCATCTGCAGCTGCCCTGCACTGGGGGAGAGCGCGGGGACAGCCAGCGGCATCGCGCCCACGTGAGCCGTGCTCAGCCAGAAGCAAGGAGCTATTTCTGGAGAACCGCTTCTTGTGGAGCAGAAGCAGCAGGACTCAGCAGAAGCACTGACCGAAAAAGAAAAGCCCTGGTGTTTTGAACGGGAAGCGAGGTTTCCCAGCCTCCCACCGGGAAGGACGGGAGACATCCCTGCAAAAATAAGAGAGGACTGCAGCGCTCTGTGGCAGCAGGGCTCCAGAGGAGCTCAAAGGCTACTTCAGTAAGACCGTAAACACGCCAGATCTGCTGTTGTTGCAGAGCTCCGTGAAATCGGTGATGTCTGAGCGGAGTTCAGTTGGAGAGGGCTGATGCTATAAAAAACAAAGTGACTTTGGGCTTTGACGCTTCCTCCTGACACACAAAAAGGTGATTTGTGATTCAAAAGACAAGGAATTTATCATCAAAAGGAGCTGGGACAGAGCTCAGTGTTTACACATGGAAGAACAAGACAGGCACCAAGAGCAGATATATTTATACTCATCCATTAATAAAAGAAGCCAAGTCAACCATACCTTTGTGCTAAAGTTAGAGCACAGCTCTCTGCATGTCCTTAAAAAGGCAATAAAGTTTCCACAAACTGGGACAGCTGCTCCCAGTGCCGGCTCTGTGCATCTCCTCCTTGGCACTCTGGCATTGGTGTGCTGCAGCAGGAAAGGGGCCAAGCGTGGCAAGGTTTCTCCAAGTGGGAAGGCTGACTCCTAGAGTCTGGTCATGGGCTGGTGGCCACTGCATCTCAGGAGCCAAACAGTCCCTGCTGCACTGTCAGAGACCTGCAGGAGACAACTGCCTCTTGCCAGAAACAAAAATCCTCCAGTATACTTTCAGCTCTGGTATTCTCATTGCTTCCCTGCTTATGGGGCTCACACAAGCCAGGAGCTTTCTCCTCTGCCACAGGTGACACGGGGGAATGCTGGGCTTGGCACACTCAGGCTGGCTCTGTGGGCAAGGACTTGGTTTGTGGGGTTGCCTCCACCAACCAGCAAAGGGAAGAGATGCAGCACCCAAGGGTTCCAGGTTTGGCTTGAAGGGTCAGTGCAAGCCCAAGGTGAACAGAGAGCTCCCAGGACAGAAGATGGCCCATCTCCAGTGAGGTCAGCAATGGGGTTGGATGGTGCAAGTCACTAGAAGCTCCTGGATTAGTATTTGGCACTTAGAAACATTTAGAAATCACTAATTGCAGCAAGTACCTTAACCCACAGCTACAGCTGGAGTTGCCTGGCTTCACCTGCCGTCTGCTGGGGAATGTTACACCAGTTGGCAGGAAAGACACGGAAAAGTCAGCTCTCTGTTCCTTGGGAGGTGCTTCTAGAAAGCAATCAATTATCCTTCCTGACAAATAACAGATGAGCTCTCACAGTTGCTTTCCTGTTTCCTTTCTCTTCCCCCACCCAGTTCCAGCCCTCAAACCATGCTGGAAGCAGCAGGAGCCAGCACTGGACACGGTATGCCAGAAATGATTGCATTTCAGGCAAACTGAAAGCAATCACAAAGAATACATCTTGTCTAAATCAAAGTTAAACACATTGCAGTTTTTCTTCTCCACACCCCAGTGAAACAGCTGCAAGCAACAACCAAGCCTGGCAGCACAGGGAAGGAAACAGCTGCAGGCACACAGTGGAGCAGCGGTCACCTCTCACCTTCCAGGACACGATGGAGTTGTTGGCACTGCAGAATGCACTTCCCCTCTGAGCTCACGCAGAAGATGCTACAGTTACATGAACTTGACTGACCTTTGAGCAAGATGTAGCACTAGATGGCCTCCACAGATCTCTTCCAACCCAAATTATTCTACAACTTTGCAATTTTCTGCATAAAGACAGAAAGAGGGCATGCAAATAACTCTTCCTCCCACACCAGCTACTAAGCTAAGCTCTCCTGTCAAAGGGATGCTCAGGCTGCTATCTCTGAGCCAGTACAGTCAATGTAAGTCCAGTGGCAAAATCCTGACAAGAAGTCAGCTTTGCTACTGGCACAGGAATCAGGACTTCTTCCTGAGCTTTTGGGTCAAAAATCCTGATGCAGCCTGCCAGTGCCAGCCTAAGATGCAGCCTTAGCAGTCACACTAATCTCACCCTTGAGCTCTTCTGCAAGTTCAGTTTGAATTCATAAATCATTTCAATATGATCCAAATGCTTTCCAGCAAATGTTACCATTTATTGACTCCATCCCACCCTGCAGGAAGCAGGCACAGCTGTGTGGCACCGAGATTCTTACTCTGCAGCCACGCTGGTGGACCCGGACCAAGCCCCATGTTACAGAGCCCATGCCAGGGCTATTGCCAAACCTCTCCCCAGATCCTTCCTGATGACAGTGACACTGTCACTCTCAGGTAAAGGTACCTACACACATAGAAACAAGCACCATGGCTCATGATCAGCTGTGACTAGTATGATTTTTCTATTACTTATTACAATTATTTACAGCTTACAGAAAGGGGGATGCATTAAATCAGATGTGTTTGGCTCCTCAGCCAGCTTGCAGTGCAGTTAAAGAAACTCTGCTTCCTTTGGTGAGCTCTACTTTTGATAAAGCACATTAAGCAATGCTGAATATTACAACACTTTAACTGACTAATTAGTGAATTCCAGGATCAGCCATTTTACAGCTTTGCCTTGAAACAAGGGTAGGCTGGAAGACCTAAAGCTCCTTTGCTGTGCCTCTGAAACTTGCCTCTGCAATACCTTTCTACCAGCATGGCAGAGCTTCCTTTCAAGACCTTTCCCAGTTCCACTGATACAGAATCCCTTAACCAGCTTTTCTTCAACCATTATTCAGCCCTGATTTCCAAGCATCTAATTTTAGCACTCACTGTTGAACATCCTCTTGAGTTATTGTTAGAATGAAATGAGGATCATCTGACAGGAACACATCCTTGGTAAATACTGGGAAGGAATGCTTAAGGAGCTAGCACACCTTCCTGCATCATAATCGACAATCCTACTGCCCAGGGACACACCTTATTCCCACCCTTTTTGTTCCTGGTACCTTGCATTTCCAAAAGCAATTAAAGCACCAGCCTCAACTGCATTAGGCATATTTGGCTGTATCATTTTGCTCAGTTATTGTTTCAATAATCACTTTCAATTAGCCACAGGGATTTATTATTTGCTATTTTTAGGGTCATTTCAGTTTTAAAGGCACCTGATTACACAGATCTATATTTGCACGACATCTTTCACTGGAGGATTTGTAAGTACTACATAGAACGTGAATGAATTTCTGCTTGTCTGCAGCAATACTCCTTTTACAGGCAGAAAAACAGGGGCAGTGATTAAAAGACATGTCCAAACTCCCAGAGGAAATTTATACTGACACAGGAACCCCAGCTTCCAGTTGTGTGTGTTAACTATTACACCTCTGCTAACACAGAGCAAGGCTGGCCACACGGGCACTAGAGGAGATGCAGACACCGTAACTCGAAATGCTTGTCTCTCCTTCCCCATTAACAGGCTTGGAGAGAAAGGAAAAAAAAAAAAAAAAAGGCTTCTTATCAAATACCAAACAATTGTCCCTTCTCTGCTAATAAGAAGCAATGGGAAAGAATGGCAGGGAAAGGTGGGGATTTTCTGAGGTCGGAATAGAAACAGATGGGGCTGGGATTTTGCCAGTGTGACTTGCCAAGGCCCTTTATCACTGCTAAGAAGATCCAATCTCTCAGCTTGTTCTTCACACCATCTTCTCTTCTTTGCATTTTACCTGCCAAGGCAATGCACCAGTGAAATTCATCCAGATGTGCTGAAAAACAAACAACACAGGGGAGCCAGCAGACTGGTGTTTCTCTCTTTTATTTAAAAACAGTGCTTCATTACCATTTGCAAAGGGTTAGGAAGGGTTTCCCCCCTTGCTTAGAGTTTATAAAAGCCAGCAACATGATCAATAATTTATACACATGGATAGTAATACAAAAAAAAGGAATAAAAGCTAAAGATCTAACTACTCCAACCTTCACAATTCCAGCTACTTGATAATAATAGGAGTAACCCAATGAATACTGTATGGTCTGAAAGCTACTATACAATATGATACTTAACGAGGGAGGGCGGGAAGTTAAAGGCTGTCACAAAGCCCTGGGATGCAGATACTGCTTCTCCAGAGTCAGCAGGGAAATGGGACCCTGGGCAAGCGGCTCGGGCGTCCTAGGAAATTATCCAGGGGAAGGGAACGTATCCCACTCGGGACACGTCCTGCTCCCCAGCGGTACCTGGAATGGGAGGTGCTGGGGAGACTGCAAGAAGGGGCAAGTCTGTTGCTGCCATTGGAGGTGCTGTGGCATCTCAGCCTCGCACTGAAAATCTCCAAGTCTCAAAGAGATCAGCCTGTGAGGTCAGTAAAATACTCCACCAGCTCTGTATCACTCTTTAGCCCTGGTTCTCATATGCTATCAGCCCCAGGTTTTAGCTCCAGCTATTTACAAGCAGGATTTATCATATAAAAAAAAAAACCAAAAAAAAACCCCAACAAACCAAAAACCAAACAAAGCCTAACAAAAACCCCAAACAAACAAACAAAAAACCCAAGGAAAGAAAATTAAACCAAATCATATCCCCTAGGGCGAAAGAGGATGATTTTGTCACTTGATAATGCAGCCCAATTGAGCTGCCAAAACTACAACACTCACACACACAAAATACTGTGAACAGAAAAAAAAAGAAAAAGATGACCAGAACTGAGACTACTAATGTGGGAGGCCTGATTTCTGTAAGGAATTTACTCCTCAGGGAAGCAACAAGCCCCTCCACCAGCAGAGAACTGGGAATCTGGCTAGATATTTATTGACCCACTTCAGAACATCAACAAAAATTTAAAAAGAAAAAACATTCCTAAGATTAACGGGCATTTTGCTGACTCTGACTGCCAGCCAAATTAATATCTTGGTGGACGGCTTTAGACACCAGCAATCTCCTGGTGAAATCAGGCAAGGTTTTTGGCTGATGCATTCCTGCTCTACCACAAGTTGAGAGGCAGCATGGGAAGCTGGTCACCTGCACAAGCTTGGGCCAGCTGCAGCCCATGGACCCAATAGGACAACCATGGGCAGCACTGGCAGCCCCAGCAATAAGCTGTCTTCCAGGGTCAGCAGTGGCAACAGAGACGGGACTTGGCCATCTGAGTCCCGTTTAGGCTGCCATTGATGCAGGCACTGCAGAGGGGCTCTCCTGACAACTCCTGGCTGGAGCAAAGCATACCAGACAGAAACCCCACAGCCTACTTGCAAAGGGCCCCATTTCACGCTCTGGCTATCAGACTCCTGCTTGCCATGTTGACTGAAGTTTTCATTGTAGAAGAGAAGTTTACTGGGGTTGGAGGGTGGAGAGGGCAATCAGTAAGGTGGGGATGGAGGGAACAGGCTTTTCAGACATTAACATCACCAAAATAGTGTTTTATGCAACAAAGAATCAAGTCTCACTGGTGTATACTACAAAATGTTTGACATTATCCAAGAGCATGTCAAAAATAAAAACACAAAGAAGTTTACATTGGATGTTCATCTTGTTCACTAGGTTGGTTTTTTTCCCCCCTCCTATTTTAAAACAGTGCAAACAGGAAAAACACTTTAAAAATCACCCCTCTACACCAAGGACAGCATTCCCCCACCCTGCCAGGCTAGAGGGTCACAGGCAGCAGGTCCTCTCTGCCAGGCTGCCTGTGTGCTTTCCCTTTGGAGCTAGATTCAGCAAAAGCGCTCCCCAGAGCTGTTGTTTGGATTTCCCTTTATTAAATTCCTAAGTGCTCCCCGAACCTGTTTTCTACTTGCCTCCATCTTTGTGGCTAGGATGGGAAGATACAGATAAAGATGGGCTGGGGAAAAACATGGGTAGAACTGGGAGGCTCTGCTTTGTATTCCCCACTGACAGAGCTCTGGATGCTGGAATTGGAAGCCCAGCAGCCAGTGTCTCCTTTCAGGCAGGGAAATGGCTTCATTAACTGTTCCACAACCAGCACTCAAGCCAGCTACTCAGAAAACCCTCCTCAGCTCTCGCTGTACACTTCACACCCATGGATCTCAAAGCAGGTAAGAACAGGGATAAACTTCAACTTCACTTTAGGGAAGCAAAGTCTAAAGTAGCGACATGACTGCCCCACAGGGACCCTTGAGGGGTCACTGACAGAGCCCTATCTGAAACACAGGTCTCAGACTCCAGAGCCAGTGCTCCTCGCTGGGCAAGTCTGCTCCCTCTCAGGCACTGGGACAGCCAAGCCATAGCTATCTTTAAACATGGCTTTGTCTATCTGAACTCATGACACAGGACCCACCAAACTTAACCTGGGAAAAGCTGGCTATAGTAGGCTCATACCGAGCTCCCCATTGCCTCCAGGTCCTGTCATGGCTTTTCTTAGAAAAGCTAACCCATCTACAACAGTGCAGCCTCCCACACATGGGGACCAGGACAACTAACGTGCTGGGCATCAATATAACTTATTTCCAGTAGAGAATATGCTATACCAGGAGTAGTTACTTTATACCAGCACAACTGTAACTGCAAGGAAATACAGACCAGCACATTAAATAAACCAACTCTTCAAACCAAAATTTCATCTGTATATCATCATCTGCTGGCTGGACCTATTGCAAGACAGTACAAACAGCTACATTAAAGATACATTTTTTTTTCTCTGCATCAAGAGGAATCCCAGATGCCACCAAACTAGAAGGTGACAAACAGCAAGCTATTTGCCAGGCTGCCTGTGTGATTTCCCTCAGAAAGCCAAACCTTGCTTTGCAAGGGACCTGTGACTGCAGACCCATTGCACAGACAAGCACTAGCTGCCATCATTCTAATAAGCCAGGGCCCAGTTCAATTTATTAAACGTAATTCATTTTGCATAGGGAGATATAGGCTTTGTCCTCACTTCTTCAGAAGATGGATATAGCCACACCTTGGCTACTCTGAAAGCATCTCTAGCCAGTTCATAACACATCAGAGTGAAACTGAAGCTGTTGTTTACCAACAGGGAAGAAAGGCTGAAGAGCTCTCCTGTCACACACAACACTCACTCAAGAAACATTGCCATGCAAGTTTTTGGGAGGTCTGGTGCTTTGGACACCTGGAACCTGTGAGCTACCTCTGGCCCCCAGCCATGCAAGTGTCCCTGGTGTTCCCTCTGCAGCTCAGTGCTGAGAGCAGGAAGCCAGGCTATCAGCAAGCTCCCTCAGGGGATCTTGCAGCATTTACTATGGAGCCAACAGAGACACTGGCTGCTTAATGCACCAGAGAAACCCAGCAGGGAGGAACCAGAGCAGGCTAGGCTCGGATACAGGAGGAATCAGGCTGGATGGTCTTAGAACAGGTACTACTCGGAGATCGGGGGACCATGGCCCCCCAAAGGTTGTGTGCTTCTGCACTAAACCCCTCACATTCCTAATATACGTGGGCGGGCTGAAGCTGCCATGCATAGACTCTGCCACGAGGCAGAAATGGGGCTGGCCTCCCCACTCCCAGGGAGGCCAAGTGGCAGGGGGGGATTGCAGGTGGCACTGCCAGGGCAGGGGAGGGCACTCAGGGTGGGAGAACCTGGCTTTTGGAGAGCTGCAGTCAGAACCAGCTGAACTGAATGTGGGAGAGGGGCAGGCGGGAAGCAGCTGCCCCAGTGGGGCTCTGCAGATGCTCCTGGGCTCACAGCCTGAGGAACTGCCTGCAGGAAGAGAAGGGATGGCCTCGATCAGGCCCTCCATCCACAGTGGGAAGAACAAGTCCAGTAGAGAGGCTTTTGCTGCATCCCAGCTCCACAAGTCCCCTGGCTGCTCTGCAGTGGAAATAACTCCCCTTGAATATTACTATCTCTACCACAAGTCCTCCCTCTTCTACCCCAACACAGGCAGAAAACCCCCAAACACACCGAGTCTCCCTCATTTCCTAGATTTTGTGAAAGCCCCAACACCCTGTTCTCCCCCTCCCTATTTTCAAGCTAAAATATTTATATACAAACAACAAAAAATTGTCATAACTACAACAAACCAAACTTTGGCTTGGGAAAAAAAAAAGGTAAAAAACCAACAATAAAACCAGGAAAAAAAAAAAAGTGGCCAACAGGCTGGCAGTTTGGTGTCCCCTCTATCTAGCTATTCCTCCAGAAAATCAATAGCTTCAGGGTCTCTAGCTTAACTAATGGTGTCCCCATTCTTCCCATTTGAGGTGCCTCCACTCTGCTGTGCACAGAGAGGCTCCATGTATCATTGGGGAAGAGCAAAAAATATGTGGCTGGACCAGGACACTCCCCCAGGAGCGTCTGCTTGCTGATGTTGCTTTAGTGTTAAATGCAGGGATTTTCCTATTCTGTATCAGTGATGGATGGAAAAGCAGGTGTTCAACAGAGCTGGAGAGGCTCCACCAGCAAATCCATACTCTGAGCTGCCCTTCTGAGGACAGTGGCTCACCTCAGCACCAATCCATGCAGTCGAGGCAGCCCAGTACAATTACACTTCTGCATCTTTCCAGCATGCGATTAGAGCCTGCCTCTGACCACTGGGATTACTGGGAGCACTCTAGGTGCCAGCAGCTGAACAGGGAGGTCTGGAGAGCAGCAACTCTGCATCACATCACAGCTCACAGTCATCTAAGTGTGCTGTCTTTGAAACACAGCAAATTCTCTGTCTATGAGAGCAGAAGGGAGATGGTCTTGGGAGTTGTGGACCCCTCAGCTAAATAGTTTCTATCCTTCCAAGTCTTCTAATATGTAGTGTCTATATGGACTCAGCAGATGAGGTGTACAACTTTCTGTGAGAACCTGGGCAGAACAAACCCAGGGGGCTCCAATGCAGCTATGGAAGGGCCTGAAATAACTTGTGGTTAAGAAGTTCCTATGAATTCAGAGCTTGCACAAATTGCTTCTGCCAGATACAAAACTACTTCAGGATCACATTTAGATATAAAAGATCCTCTTCCCCCACACAAACGCACATGCTTGTCCCTCACCTCAAGCAGCTTATGCATGGCTGGTTTTTCCTCACTCACATCATTTGAAATAGATTACTTGCAGAAGCACCTAAGCAGCCCAGGTGAACAGGAGCAGAGTCCCAGCATGCTGGGCCTCAGAGCGTGTGCCGCGCTCGACTCTTCTGCTTGCTTTCTTCCTCTGCAAGGCTGCAGGTGCTTCACCTCCCCAAGTTTAATCACTCACTGTCCGCAACAGAGGTACTCTGCGTGATCCTGCACTGCATCTGCCACTCCCCATGGAATGATGGGGTGGAAAGGGACAGCAAGAGAGAAGGATCTTCAAAAGGAGGAATGAAAACTATGACAATTACAGCCACCTGCAGCGCACAAAAACCAGCGAGTAAAAGTTCTGTGTGTGGGGAAAAGATCATCCTCATCAAAAACTCCTTTCAAAGTCTTGTCCCCTCTAGAGCAGGTAACAGCTGAAGTCTTTGGGCAGGTTGAGGGACTCTTCTCTTGCGAAGTCTAAAGTTCTGACACTGCTGAAACTGTCACAAACCTGTGCGTGTCAGATGGTGACAGAAACAAAGAAAGTCTCTCCATTTCCCCATTTCCAAACATAAATGACTATTTCCCATCAGCATTCAGGTCCCCGCCACAGACAAAGAGTGCTTCCTTCTGCAGACCAGAAACACAGCAGGTGGAGACTTCTCCCTTACGTCCTCCTGTCTCACAGGCACCAAGCACCAGACCCAGGGAAGTAACTCTGTCTGCATGTTCCTGATTAATTGCATGATATCAGTTTCTAACAGCTTTCCTTATCGCTAGTCGCCTTTTCCGTGATTGGTAGGCTAAGCTATGCACCAACATACAGACACGGAAATGCATTATTTTTACCACAGTTAAAAAAACCCCAAAAATGAAAACAAAAAACAAACAAACAAACAAAAAAAAAGCACAATCTTTGGAACAAAAGAATTAAAGGCAGAAATTTAAAGAAAAAAAAATACATATTTGAAGAACATAGTGAGGTATAAAAAAGTATTTTCTCTTTTGTTTTTTTTTTTTGTTTTTGTTTTTCCTCCTCGACTTGCTATAGAGTTCCTCTACTAGTAAATATTGCAATAGCCAGGCCTCATGAACTGGGGGGGCTGTCCCACTTGCAGGGGGCTCACGTCACTTCAGTAGGGGGCAAATCGGCTGTAGCCACCTCGGTATAAACTCGCCTGTAGAAATGAAATGGGAGAAGAAGAGGTTGTTAGGAGGAGAACTGTGAAGAGATACCCAGGACAGCACCCAAATGCTTCTGGAAGGACCTGTCCTGGCACTGACCCACCACCATCAGCACCTCTAAGAAGCAAGAGAGAACTCTGCCTGCAAAACCAAAGATGTGGCTCAGGAGGGCATGCTCATGGCCAGCCAGCTGGAGGTGAAGTTTGGCAAGTCTTGGTGGAAGGGAATTCAGTACCAGAGAGGGGACTCACCAGTCCTAATCTCAAGCCAGTTGTCCAGGCTGCCTTTAGAGACTGCAGAGACCAGGACTTCTAGGATGCTCTTCACCTCACCTCAAGGTAAAGGTCTAAAATAGATATGATGACTGGGTATCCTAGAATTACCTGTTTTTCCCTCATTGACTCTAAAGAGAATCCACATGATGAGCTGAGGCTGAAATGGAGGTGCTACACTGCAGATATCTATTTTTAGGTGTCTTTTTCTCTGAGCACATTTATATTCTAGTCTTTGCAACAACATAGATACTGCACTGGCTAGCAGATGGGCAAGCATGTGTTTTCAGCAAGCTGCTCCATTCCCCTCTGATGCCAGCATACCTCATCCTGCCCTTGCGTAACTACTGCTGGCAGGCAGGACACCACATCCTTCCACTAGTGCAAGAGGGAACCAAGTGAAGCAGCTTTGCTGCAAGATGTCACAAGAACAACTTATTCCCTTGCTTCCTAGAACTGAAAATGGCAAAAAAAGTGTATCCTGAATTTCTAACTATTGCTGATTTTTGCTCTATGTATCATCTTGATACAGTTCTACTGATTCACCAACAGTGTTCTGGCTCCTGGCAGTTCTGTTTGCTATTCATGTTCATTTTTCTTTGTACTAGATGATGCGCAAGACTGAGCAACAACTGGTCTCCTACAGCCTGGTTCCTTTCTTAGTGCACACATAGACATGAATGCTGAACAACTGGGAACCCAGCACTGCTGCTAAGGACCTCCTCCCTCAACAAAGAAGTTTTTCTGGGTGGGTGAGGTTTCATTGCATGATACCCAATGGCTGTTCCCCATCCTGGAAATGAGAAACAGCACAAGAAAGAAAATCCCACTTACCACAGCGCCAACTCCGTAGCTAGCGGCAGGGGCAAGGGCATGGTAAGGATCTGCTGTGTACACCCTGCCGTAACTGAAGAGAAGGAGAAAAGATATAAAAAGAAAAAAAAAGTCACTTGGGAGGGGCAGAGTAATAGCTGTCTGACCACAGGTAATGGAGGCAGCAGCATGCCCTTGCACACACATGTATGCATCCATGCACACACAGGCACGCAGGCAGCTCCTCTGCAGAGATCCTATGAGCATGCTGCCATGCATTGTATGAGATGGGCGAGAGAACAGCCTGCCAGGAGCAGTGCGGCACAGGCCATGAGCCTGACCTGCAGGAAAGAGGTCAGCACCTTTGAAATGTCAGCTAGTGCATCCCTTACATTTGGGTAATTGTGTGATGCAATTAGGGAGGAGAGTGACTGCTGGCACTAGTGCTACTGGCACAGTAACAGCTGCTAAATGGAAAGCAGTGAGGGATTCTCCACTATGAGAGGAGTATAAACTTTAATGTGCTAGGATTAAAACACAGCCTCACTGCACAGGCAGTGAAAAATCTTAAGGCAAGCACTCTGATGAAGACAATCCTTCGTATCAATTCAGAGCTGCATGTTAAAGTATCCTAGAGCACTGCATGAGCTGAGTCATTTTTACTTTAAAATGGGGAGAGAAACTCACCCAGTGATTTAGTAACCTGCCCGAAGCCGGATCTCTGACTCTGAGGCTGTAACTACACTGCCTGCTTTGTGCAGAGGAGAATCACAAGGATAGGGAAGAGGCCAGGATTTGTGCCAGCTCACATACACTGAGGGCAATACTGACCAGGAGCAGAGACAAACTGTGCACTCAAGTCTTCTGTGTTGGGTGGTGCATGCATGTGTGCACATGCGAGTGCCGGCCAGACAAAGAAATGGAGGAAAGAAGCAGAAGTTCTGAGATGGATCAATGCTCCTTGAATCCCTGAGCACAGCAAGCTAGTACCCATAGACACCTCTCCCTTACATACCCATCGCTGTAAGCTGCTGCAGCGGCTGCAGCGGCCGTGGCTGCTGTTGCAGTAGCAGGCTGTGCATATCTGTAGGCTGCATATCCACCCTGCAGGAGAGAAGAGAACTGACTTTACAGATACCTGTCCACCCATGCAGAGCATAATAAAAAAATATTAAAGAAAAGTCACACCCATCACAAGGAGAGGAAGTGTTTCAAACTGCATCAGCTCCCATGTCATGTCTATCGCAAGCATCACCCATTAACTCACGTATATTCCTTTCCTTAGAGGGACCAGGGAGACCCTTCCATTATCCTCTTTAGCAAAAGGAATACACTAAAGGAAGACTGAGCATTGTTACAACCCTACAGAAAATGCAATTTAGCATGGAGGAAATGGAATCCAGGAAAGACCCGGAATCTTGCCTGCAAGTTAATTTTTATGGCCCCCTCCTCTTAAGAAGGGAAAATCAGAGGTGGACACTTTCTATGAAGTATTTTAGAAAGGGAACCATTCAGAGAAATTACTACTTTTTCTTTTTTACCTTCTCTCTTTTACAGCCAGGAAAACCCAAAGGGCTAGAATTTAATTGGGTCCACATATGCAAAAGTATCAATAGTCAGAGAAGGTGAAGAGTAACCAGGAAAAGACAGTCCCTGTTTCTTTCAGGGCCATCAACAAGCAAACCAATATTGAGGCCAGCCAGACTGTTCTCCCCTCCTCTCCACAGAAGAAAGAAAGAGGTCAAGAGAATTACACCAGAACAGTCTGTTCTGCTGCTGTATTTCTGCCCATGCTACACACCTATAGCAAAGGTGATCAAAGGTAGTTACTAAAAATGTACTTAACAGCTGTGTTGTCAAAATGTGAATTCTGACTCAGAAAAGACCTGTGAGTCTCCTCCTGGCACTCCCACAAGGAGCTCTTGGGGCAGAGCAAGGCCTGTAGTACTGGAAGACCAAGGCCAGCCACCTTTCAGATCAGGGACAAAGATAACATAGCAGGCAGGAAATAGGGCTCTGAAGCCCTGGTTAGATCTTTGTTGTATTTCTGAACACTTTTTTAAACTTGGGGGTGAAGGCTTGGTAAATGAACCATAGTTTTGACTTTTTAGAAATACAATGAGCTATAAAAAAACATCGGAAAATTCCAGATTGCTTCTGGCTTTTTTTTTACTTTTTTCTTCCAATTGACATTTCAGGGTTTGAAGGACCAGAAGGCAGAGTTATGCTCTTCACCTCCAGAATCAGCTCAACATACCTCTACCACTTCTTCCCTATATATCTTTTTCATACATGTAAGAATACAAGATTAGCTCCAGTACAGAACTGTGTCTTTTCTCAACAGTGCTCAATCTGGACCTGGGTAGCTTTTAAATTAGAAGTAATGATTTAAAATTAATATTGGTTTCTTTCATGTGGCCTGCATTAGCCCTGTGAAGGCTGATGTGCTATCCAAAACATGTTTGCAGACCCTTTCCTACTCCAGAAAAAAAGGGAGTTGCAGCCTCTTCAATCTTCTAGTTAACAGGAGAAAAAGCAACACAGATGTAAAAAGCAACACCTGTGAAACATCACCACATGGCCTGGAAAAGACACCATGTTACAGTTTAGCCCTTTTAATATCACCTGGCTGTTTCAAATCCTGCATTTTGGATTGATGGTTTGGGGATGTTTAGCTTGGTTTTGCCATGCTATCATTGCACCACCATGTAAAACATGACAGAGGTCAGAGGAATGAGGTGCAGTCTTAATCCAAATCCAACCTAATGAGGTTAATCCTCACCAAATTAAGACAAAAGTTTGTATCAATACCATTGTACTATCCCCCTTAGGCTATATGCTTCCTGAACCCTTGGTTTGTCACTTGGGCACAGTGTAGGAGGCATTTTCTCCAGGCACTATCCTCCGCAGGGCAGCTGGCCTTAGCAGGCACCCTTGATTCCCACTCTGCCCCACACTTCCACACCTGCCAGTCACATTTCAGACCTGAAGCTGCTTCAAATGTGCCTGGCACATACTCTGAACATGACAGCAAGATGCAGTTTGAAACCAAAAAGGCTTATCATATAATTGTCTTTTAACTCATGTCTCTCATAAAGGAAAACAAAACAGAACAAAACCAAACAAAAAAAAACCAAAAAACAAAACAAAACAAAAAAAAAAAAAAACCAAACAAAAACAACCAAAAATAAAGAAGAAGAAAGAAGGGCTGGAATCAGGTGTGGGAGGGGGAATGGAGTAACATTTATTAATCAAAATTAAAAACTAAGCATGCTGACATCTGGAGCTAGAACAACCAGCAAAGTCACCACGTTCAGACTCATATTGGCTAGTTCTATCCATCCCAGCATTCTCTTGGGACAGCAGTTCGCCCTAGGCTCTACCACAAGCTCAGTGAAGTACACAGCCTCAAGTACTAGAGCGTGCAGCCACAACAACCTGCTATTACGGAAACAGTCAGTCACCACTGGAGTTAACATTCCAACCTTAACGACTCCCGCAGCACCCGCCCTCGCCCCCCAGAATGGCTCCCACCCTAGCCCTGTCCCACACCACAATGTTAATAATTATAACAAGCAATAACCCATCTGTTATATCAGAGAAGGGAACAGAGACTCCACTGAGAGATTTAGAGTGGGATGTTAACATTTCTTCAGTCAACTGCACAACAAACAAACAAACAAAAATAAAAAAAAAAAAAGGAGAAATAATTCATTGGAGAAATGAAGTTAAGAAATAGCTGACGTGTATTGCTTTTTAACCATGCACTGATGCAAAATTGAAGCTATTGGTTATTTTAAAAAGGAAAAAAAAAATCTTAGGATAGAGGTACACACATACAGGCAGACCTGCTCATTTCAAAGCAATCTGCAAAGTCTACTTATGTGTACTTCAAATAAAACCGAAAATGGGGATCATAATGGCTATGGTGCATTCCTGTCATAGGAGCAATGAGTGTGGACAGCTGGGAGATTTCTGAGACGGGGATGTATTTAGCATGACCGGCAGGTCCAAATACACCAAAATAGGGTGAAGGAAAGAGGAAGAACTGTTGCAACTATACTTTGTTTTTACATAAATCCTTTCACCAAGCCCTGTGACTGTACAGAGCAGGCATTGTACAGGTTGCATACCCAGCTGATGCTCCTGTTCTCCATAACCCAGGATCCACCTATATAATTCAATAAATGCATCTAAAGCCTGTTCAGCTTGTCCAATGCACCAGATATTTTCTCCTGCTATTCCTGTTCACACAAAACTTGTAACTGATGTGCAGAGCTCATCTGCAAGGTCCTAGGGCCCCCAGTGATTTCTGGTGCCACCCACTTCAGGTACTCCAGTAAATAAAAATTATAACTGCATAGAGCATCTGCAACCACAGCAACAAAGAGGGAAAAATGTGTTTCCAAATGAAAGAAAAAATTATTAAAAAAAAAAAAAAAGGAGAAAAAACAAGAAAGAAAGAAAAAAAGGCTCTTGCCAGCTTTAACACATTCCTTCAGTGCCACAGCCAAACTGCAACAGAAGAAACCGCTGAGTGGCATAATGCCTGAAACTTAGGACAGCCATGCAAACTCCCACTCCACCTATCTGATTCCACAGGGACAGGTTACCCATACAGGTTCAGTTTTTAAAAATCATTAGTCTCATCTCAAAAGAAGTAAGTGTGGCTGAGCTTCTTGTGAAGATGTTATGTCAGAGATGTTTCTATCAATGGGACAGTTTAATTACTGCCTCCATAAGGGAATGGGAACTAGTGAGAAGGCTTATGCATTTTCACTGGGCATTATAAACAACCAAAAGGACTGTGCAAATTAAGATTAGGCCTTTTTGGTACAGGCTTTTGGATTGTCTGGGGACCATGTGCGAGAAATGAACACCAGGCTAAATGCTGCTTATCTTGATTCAAGTTCTTTTTGTCTGTCTATCTGGCATTCCAGTCTTGCTGGGCTATGCTGGATCCCTTTCCCCGTGTAGTGCTTGAGCCTACAGACCTGAGCTGTCCAACAGCTGTATTGCTTGGGTATGAACAAAAGCTCAAATTTAAAATTACTCTTCTCTGATGTTACTGCCCTTGGCTCATCAACAAAGCAATATTTTACTTTAAATTCCTTCTTTAACATTAGATAGCAACTTTTTCAGTATTGTCTTGTATCTTCTGAAATAAGATAAATATGGGAAAACATATACAGGAAGCTGCAATCCCAACTAAAGCAGCATTCCAATTACTGAGTATGTTAATGAAAATATAGTAGCATTTTATGCAGTTCAGCTCAAGTACATCTCCTCCTCCACTCTTCAAGTCCATATCAGGTGATCAATCCAACAAGAGCACGAGGAAATCCAAAACTACAGCTTACTATGCCAGTGTGGTATAAATCTCCCTTTTCTTTTTCCCTTCCTGCCTTAGAAGGGCACACAAAATATGTCACTGCCCTCTTTACTCCATAGAGCCTTTCTGCCCCTAGGACACAAGTGTGTCCATAACCCCAGAGAAATATGGTACCAGTCAGGTACATTTTACTGCTTGCCAGGTTTAGGCAGCAAGCCCAGTTTCAGGGTCTTTTATTTGTCATCTCTCAGATGTGTCTTCTCCACCCCCATAGTTCCATACAACAGAAGTTAAGAAGCAGAAAGGGCTAGAACCGCTTCTGGTATTTCTGTATTAGAAGGGTGGCATACGTGCACCAGGAATGAGCATGAATGAATTAGAAGAGGTGACAGGACAACGGTGTCCATTGCAGCAGGTGCTTCTACATGGTAATGGGACAAGCATGACCTTGTTAACCTTTCCACTGAATTAAAGTTTTGTTGGTTTTTAGTTTTTGGTTGGTTTTTGGTTGTTTTGTTTTGGTTTTTTTGAGTGAAATGCCACTTGGTATGAAATCTGGACACACGCCACCCTGCTACAGCGGGGGCTTGGCTCACACGTGAGTCTGCGCTGCTCTAAAAAAGCCTCTGTTCCCATCTCTAATGTGGTGCTGGAATGGTTAGTATAATTCAGTTTTTTCCACTGCAATCCACAATCTGATTGGTTGGCAGGTCACACTGGCACTCCTACCTGAGGTATTTTAGCGCTAATGATTGGTTCCTGTAAGACTATTCTATAACAGAACACAGGAAGAGCAGTTCAAAAAAACACAGCTGTGGAAAGAAACAATCATACAAACAGCCCACAGTGGGGCTCACCAGCCTTTTCTTTCCAGTGGATGCAAGCACGCTTTTCACAGGCAGGAGCAGTCTTCGCACAGGTGGGTTTGTTTGGGTTTCCCCCCCACCACCCAGATTGACCCCATTGTAGAAGAAAGATAACCTTTCTTATGATCCGAAATGAAGCCCTCTGCATCCTGGGGCAGGTTGTTTTATCAATTCAGGTGTCTTGCCAGAGTGGGACGCATCCAACAACAGATGGAATGCCTTCTTCACAGAAGAAATGGCTAGCAGGATGGTTGCCCCAGGAAAGAAAAAAGGAGTGAGGAAAAGGAGGAGGAGGAAAATGAGAAATCGGTGCATAGCATATATGCAGAAAAAGCAGCCCAAACTTGGGACACTTCCCTTTCATCTCACCTACCACTAGCCGCTCCCTGCCAGCTCAGCTCCTTTCCACAACCCTATGGACTCAGAAGTCTTAAGAGAACCTCAATTTAACTTCCCCCCAGTCCTAACTGAAGTATCCTCTGCCATACCTATTACAGCAACCAGAGGGATGGAAGCACTGCAGTGAAAAGCACAAACCAGTGAGACACAGGGACACTGAAGTCATTCCACCTGTGCCAAGCAAATTGTTTGGAAGGGCAACTTCAAGTTTGGATAATGATAACTTTTTCCTGAGCTCCATTGGAGGGCTCTGGCCAGCAATAACACAGGAAAAAGCACCACCATCTACTTTGATGCAGTCCTCTCTTCCATCATCCTGCTTTCTGACAGTGACACCACTGCCACCAACAGCGAAGTCATTAGAAATCCACCTAATGGTTCTAACCTGACCTGGGAGGTTTGGCTTTGTGTTACGCTGGTGGTACTACTCTGCAGCACCAAGTGGTTCCAGGTGTTCTTCACTGCTGAAGTTTCTGTCCTTACATGTTATATAAGCCTATCCTCCGCAACAAAAGCTCTGGAGGAGCTTTCTCAAAACCAGGGAGTAACCCTGGCCAGACTACCCTTTCAACATGGCAGCCTTTTATATGCCACACTCTGTGGGAGAGGCACTAAGCACCACTCATTTTCTTGGTTACGTGACATAGCAAAGTCAGTGTCTGTAAAGGGAGTGTTTCAGGAGTGAGGCAGGAAAACACAGAACCGTCTGTAGTCCTTGACACAGCTTTATAAAGAAACACTTGACTAGGCAGATCAATCTTTAAAGGACTGCACGCACGACAGTATACGGAAGAGTGAAGAAATGCATGCAGTTCTCTCTATCTCAGAGAGCACATCTTCCAACAGCTGTACCTGGGCTGGAAAAAGCACCTGTCCAGAACTTGATCCTGCATATAAGCCAACAAAATCCAAAAGCTAGTTCCATCCATCATCCTGAGTCTAACCCCAGGGTCCTCTTTATATATGTCAGGAATAGCACCTTCAAAGGAGCAGGACTGTGAAATTCGTGCTGACAATTGTGCCACTATCCAAACTATACAAAACTTCCCAGCTTCAGATAGCTATGACCTACAATGCCATGACTGGGAACTCTGATAAAGCCAGGCAGGCTATGAGTTGCAGTGGCAACTGAACATTTTGGCTTTGAAAAGCAAGTTCCTACCATATTCCTGCTCTGCAACAGCTCTCCCTTGGAGAGGAAAGCACTTTTCTCACTGGACAGTTCAAATACCTCCATCCACATCCCACCTATGTACACACAGACTCCCTGGAGATTTGCAGTACAGACTGACTGGGTAGGACAAAGACAATGACAGGACAAAGTCTCCCGTGGTATAACAGCTAATTCCCAAACAGGAGGAGGCTGCTGACTCTTGTAACCAAACATCTCCACATATTTGTACTTTACAATTCCCTGCAGAGGTGAGAGAACCTAGCCTATTTAGGTGCCATTCCTACCAGCAAAATGAGATGTCAGTTTTCACTCTAGCATCTCAGCTTCCATTTTTAATCAGTCCCAGTAGTCTTCCCCAAAGGGATACTCTCCACATCCCAGTGGCACATGAACATTTTTAAACATACAACTTGTTCAGTGTAGTGTGGGCTACACATATCAAACCCAAAAGGGCCCCAAGAGGGAAGAGAAAGGGGAGGGAAGAGGGGGAGAAGGAAAGGGAAGGTCTGAGGCTAAACCAGTCCTGTTATTTTTATATCCAAATTATGTAAATGAGAGAAGTGTTGAGAGAAATTTTAATTTGCTAATCATCTCTCAGGTTGATTAGTACCAGTATGCATGTGGGGGACAGGACACCCAATAAACTGACCCTGGCAATGATCAGAAAACCCAAAGGCTTAGGTCTTGCACCCAGGGGCAAGCGCAGTGACAGAGAAGCATGCTTGCATTCCTAAATATATAAATATATATATCCACAAGGAAGAAGAAAATTAAAGTAAATGATATTTAAAAAACCAAACCAAACGAACAAACCAAAAGAAAAAGAAAACAAAACAAAAAAAGGCTGGCTTGTCAGGGGTTGGGGACAAAGAAGGCTCCGGTGTGTGTACTTACATAGAGGTCAGCACCGTAAAATCCGTCCTGGTAAACCACACTGCAGAAAATCCACACAAAAACAAAAAAACAAAAAAAAACAAACAAACAAAACAAAAAAAAAACAAACAAAAAACAAAAGAACAGAAAACACATTCCGGTTATTGAGGACGGCAGCATGCACATGCGTTTTACACAGGCAGGTGATGTATGAATCCACAACCTGGGCTTTTGGCAGGAGCAAATCAGCGAGAGAACGTGTGTGCGCACGCATGGCTCCAAGTCACCTTCCATGGCATGCAAAGGGGGAAGGGGTGGGCAGAGGGGGAGACAGTATGCAAAGGAGAGACGGAGGGGAACCACCATCTTGTACAGTAAATATTGACTCAAAAAGATCTGACATCCTGAAGAGAGACACAAGGGTTTAGAAACCTCCACTCTGGTTATTCTCCTGGAATGACTTTAGTTACCCCCTAAAACACATGGAAACATTGGCTTCATGAAGTGGGCTTGTGAAATTGAGGAGCCCTTCACAGAAGGCATCCCACAGGGGCTGGAGTCACCTACGTCAGGAAGTGTGGTTCAGAGACTTGTGCCTGATTACATTTTTCAGGCTTCACAGGGCTGCATGACTTTTGTTTCTGACATCCATACATCACCTGCTTTTACCCTGCACATTAGACATGCGATAAGATTTGGCTGATCACACAAGCATGCAAAGTATTATTATTCAGCATCTTAAAGAACTGATGCAACACCTCAGGAAAACAAGTCAATCAATTCTGATCAAAGTAAACACAGAGAAATGTAATTGAAAAGAAAAAACCAAAAATACCCACAATGCATTGCTTTCACAAGCAGAGATAATGAGCTAAAAAGGTTAGGTGACTTGTCCAAGATCCGAAAATTGAAAGGTGCAGTGGGAGTCCCTGGTAGTAATGACTTATTCCATAGCAGAGAGGAGCAACTGGAAGGGTTTCCATGGGATGGTGCTTTTTCTGCTTTAAGCCATAGTTTTGTTTCTCTCAGAACTTCAAGCACAAAAACTGTTAAACAGAGCCTGGGGTTCCCAAATAGCTGCTCTTACCAGAGCATTCACTAGCATAAGACTACACAGCTCACTCTGGGGACAGGGGTTGGGGAAGGATGAGGAAGGAAGAGAGGGGATGCCCCCCACCCATTTGAGTTCAGCGTGTGCTTCACATACTGAGGAATTTCCTCCAGCTTTGTCCTCGGAAGAGCTCCACACAAACTCACTCAAGGCTTTAAAAAAACATTAACCCCACCATCTGTGATGTTCATGGATCTGATGTGCATGACTTACCCATAGCATTAAGGAAAAAGAAGGTATGGAACACTAGCTATTCTTTTGACTATGATTTTTTACTCATCAGATGGAATGTGAAATGCTGCCAAGAGCCTGCCATCCTCAGACACCCACCTATTGTAAGGCACACACACACAAAAAAAAGCCCAGCAGATCTTGCCAAAATTCTGCATGCTATTACTAAAAAAATAAAACAAAAAAAAATCTTGCAGTGTTAGCTACTGCTTGAATAATTTAGTCTTGCTGCCTTCCCCAGGAAAAGTACACTCCATTCCCAATGGACAAAGTTACTGTAGTCTCCAAGAGCGCTGGGAGCAGGTATGAAGATAGAGACCCTTGTTAGAGGAAGAGGGGAGCCACTTCAGCAGGGAGAAGCAGGCCATAAGATCATGTCTGTTGAAGCTAAATTTTTACAACCACATAACAAAGAGTTTGGCTCCTGGGGCAGTGACTTACATTGCTGGGTTCTCTATCTAGGATCAGGAGTGTTTTAGCAGTGATACTCCACCTGCTCCTGCAGGAAAGGCAAACGCACGACAGAGGAAGTGACTTGGTTTATGAACAGGTTAGCAGTTTTAACAGTTATTCCAAACACAATCAGTTGGATGAACATAAGCATTACCACATTGGATCAGGCCACTATTTCTATCATCAAGAGATGCTAGCCTCAGCTCTCCAGAGAAAACTGCAATGACTACTAATAACAGGTAAGAGTAAGACTACCTGGATCCAAACACCCAAACACACATGTGAATCCTCCATCTCTGCTTTTGTTAGGATTTGCCTGACATCAACTTCAAGGGCTGAAATTTTGCAAGGTTTATTTATATGGTAGAATATCCATATTTGTGATTCTTAATGCTAACAAAACCAGAGAATTCCTTCATCTGAGAACCACATTCTGGTTATGTAGCTTGACCAGAAGTATAAAACAGTCTGGCAGCCAGTCAAATCTTGGTGCAATCTGTAAAAAGCCTACTAGCTGTGCTAGAACACATCCAAGGGAAAAAGAAACAAGCTGGTTTTGTAAAGTAGCCAGCATATCATTTAGGTGCACCAACAGCTGACTGTGTTGGAAAAGGAATGAAAAAAACCACTTCAAACCCTCAAAGCTCTCTGCTGCCATGTATCTAGTCTTTTATCTACTACGGCTTCAAATGAGTGAATCTCATATATATTTACATTCCTAGATGAAATTATTCTTTACTATGGAAAGTCTATTCCTCATACAGGTACTTAATGATCATGCACAAGTCAATGACTAACCTATAGTTTCAGAAATAAAATTTATCAAGTTTATTTAACTTTGAGAGTTTACAGTAGGTGAGTTTTTTTCAGACTGTCTAAATTCTTACAGCTTTTGGTTTGAAGCATTCTCATTTAAAAAGCATGGCTGCTACAAATGAGGGCAATATTCCAGTACAGTTTTTACTTGTGCTTTGTATCAGAGGTTATAATGCCTCCTTATTTCTACCAAGTGGCACCTCAGTTAAAACTAGAGGTTGCATTAGTGCTCAAAGTCAGGTTTAGGTGACTATCTAACTCACCTACAATAGTCTAAGCAGTTGTTTTCTGAGGTATCAAAACCCTTCTCTGGATAAACAACCATGGCCATGCATAAGTATGGGCATTCCACATATGCATTAGCAAATCTTGAGTTCTTGAAATAAATATTAGAACTATTAAGAACTATGATTTCTTGCACCTTCCTCTGGTTTAGCATTTGACACTGTCAAAACTTACTCTAACCTGGATGGTGCTCAGGTCTGATCCAGTATGGCAATACCAACAAGCTTTTATTAATCTACATTCTGTATTTTTTTAAATTCTGCTAAGCTCTCAAATGCAGTGATACCATTAAGTTTTGTAACTTAAACACCACTAAGGTTTGGGAAAACCAATTCCTTCTATCAGGTTTGAGTTAACCTGCAGCTTTACTTTACTGTCTTCTTCCACATTACTCACTATGCCTTCATGTTGCTGACTGATCTTATGGTGTCATCTTTCCACTGGCCAGGAAGAAAGTAAACGGTGGAGGACAAGATGTCAGGAACGTGTGCCTGTCCCTGACCCCATGGAGGTCAACAGTGCCCACACGGAGTGGTGGCTGTCCTACAGGTTACTGCAACATGGAATTGAATAGCATATTTTGTATTATTCCACTAGGAATCAAATTTGTTCTACAAAGTATCTTGCAGAGATTCAGACTATGATGACAAAAAACACCAGTAGTAGTTAATTATATCCCAGTGCTTGACACTAGGAACAGTTCTGTGCCTCTGTGAATCTGCCTTGCTTACTGGTGCCCTGGAATGTTTACCAGGTAGTATGCTGCCCATGAAGACATGGGATACTGCAGCAGGGTCAGAAAAATTCAGTTTAATATCAGTAAACACAGACATGAGACAGTATTTGGAAGGGCTAATCATTGGAGCCTGGCCCATATTTCAAATGAAAATAAATCTTTTACATGGGACTCAGGCTGGATTTACATCAAAGACAAGGCCCTCCCAGTGCCCCACTCATGACAGCCTCTGGCTAGGAATGCTCAAGGCTGTTACTCCCAGGGATGAAAAGCACGTTCCCCCTCCCTGGTGCAAATATTTCATATTCTGCTGGACGGTAGCACTTAGCTCAGCTTTGCTGCTTTGCTTCACTGTGGAGCACTCCCCAGTAAAATTGGACTGGGCCATTTTTAGAGCAATAGACAGACAAGTTGCAGGTCAGAGGCTATGCTGAGAGGATAGAGAATGTAAACTAGGAGTGGTGGCAAAAAAGTGGATTTGAAAACCCAGAAGAAACACTCTGTTTAGAAGACCAATGTTTAGACAAGAGGTTTCATTTAAAGTCTTCTGGTGAATTAAATACAAACTTTGCCAAAATTGCCAAAGAGCAAAGCTAGGCAGATACATGAGCACTGCAGCTTGCTTCCTGGAGCTCCACTTTAAATATCAGACTAGACTCTAAAAGGGTCACAGTAGCTTTCATCACTTCATCTGCAACAGAAGCTATTGTGAGCTTATCCAGCATATATCAGGCCAGCTCCCTGCACTGATGTGTATGGATTCCACTTTCCTTCTTAAGAAAAGATTTATGATTATTTTTTTCTTCTCTTTTGGGCCTAATGTAAAGGAAAAGAACGGTCAGCCCACATCTTAGTATTGGAGGATTCATTTCTACTCCTGTTCTTTCTGAGAACATTGCCTGGAAAATATGGCAAGTAGAACTCAAGATAATATAATTAAAGCATCCGCAAAATCAGAAATAAAACAAACAAACAAAAAAGACAGTTTGGAAGGGATTTCCTGATTTTTCTGTCATTCCACTACATTTAAACAAACCAACAAAAACCCGAAACAAAATTCACATACTGACCTAGTTCCCTCTACTTTTAAACAGCAAATTACTCCTTTGTAACAACATTTTTTGCACTGCATTACTAGTGAAAATCTGAGGACAAAGAATGCTAAGGCCACACATGTGCCATTGCTTCATTGCATTATCGTTCTCTCTACATCCCAAACGCTTCCAGCTTTAAATTAATGGACTTGATTAATCTTTGTTTTAAACCTTTTTAAACTGTCTCCAACAAAGAAAGCAAATCCATTGTGGGTAACTGGCTCTTCTGTGTCCTACTGCCAGATGGTGAGGCATGAAGATAATGGATAATATTCCTCATTCCTGAATATGGAAACACAAATGGGGTACAAAGAGCAGAACCTTTTCAGGAATTTTAGATCTTCTCTTTGTGTCCTTCTCAGCAGAACTATAACATATTGGGTCAATGGATGACAAATACCATATACAGACAAATTGAGAAATTATGAGAAGGAACTCATCAGCACTTTAAGCTGCTGCAAGTACTGAAAATTGTTTCAGTCAAGAACTTAACACAGAAAAATTTAGATTTGCCCCCACTGGATGCCATCATGTGCAGAATGCTCTGGCACTAGCAAGACCTTGACTCTCACCATCCAGACAATTTTAGGGTTTTTTGTTAACCGATTAGCTATTTGACATGGTTGTGCAGAGCACTCTGCTCTTGTGACCAGTGCTTACCCTGGGTAGGCAGGGATGGCTGTGGGGGGTACTGCCCGCACTGCCCCATACACTGTCCTTCCTCGGCCCCTCAGATGGGCGCCCCGAAATGCGGCGGCTGTGGTGGCTGCTGTTGGATAGGGGAAGCCTGGAACTGTGAAGATAGACAAGGTGGAAGGTGAAAAGGATACAAGCTCTGCCCCAGAGAACAATCACCTGCTTCAAACAAAGTGACACAACAGCTCCACAGCGGTGGGACATTTGGCATCAGTCCTGCAGAAGGACATGCTTATAACCCAGCAAGCATCCCATACATACTTCCTGCTACACCATGGCCTTTGGGGGAAGAAGGGTTGCAGAGAGGTTTGGCATGCAAGAGGTTAATGTTTTGGCATGCCTTACCCACCCCAACAGGGCTCAAATCCCCCCACCTTTTGACACTGCCATGCAGTCTGGTTAGAGTCCGAGAAGCATGGGGAGTTACTATCAATACAGCACGCAGTTCTTCCAAAACTGCAGAGGCTCTTTAAAATAATTCGTCAAGAGGCCCTTAAAGTCAACCAACTTACATCAGTCTCTTCCCTCCTTTCCCCTCCCACTCTTTGCCACCCAATCCTCTGTATGTTCATTTTAAAGCCTGAAAGACAAGATAGCCCATATAACAGCAGCAGCAATTTCCCATAAAGTGCCAGTTTACTGAGAGCCCACCTTCATTTAACAAGTGTGACCAATAACTGGCACCACATATAGCGATGCCTCTATTATTATGCTTTAAACTGAAGTAAACTGGCTCGTGATGAAACTTTGTAAAACTTCAGAGGCATCTGCAAACACGTCATAAACAGATACTAAGAGGGAATGAGTCCCTGGGCACAAACCCAACCCAGCATGCATCCAGGTGCATGCCACTAGGGGCCCTGCAGACCTGTGGTTCAGCAGCTTGTATAATATGTACTTTAGGGATTTGTCTGTTTGGTTTCTTTAATTTCAATACACAGAGGGGAGCAAGGGAATGGCCTATTCCTCACACACACCCTCCCCTTGTTCTGCAGCCTCCTTGTCATTCAGAAGGACCCATTCAGCAGTACAGCAAGACACTGCAGATGAACAAGTTACAGCAACTGCACACTATACTTTGGTTCCAGGTAAACTCATTCCCAGCAAGACCCATCCTTTCAAGTATATATTATACAGACTGGAGAGAAGAAGGGTAACAGGTCATCATTAACTCAAGCACAGTAACATTACAGGGGCCATCGGGGGCTGGCTACTTACTGATTAAAGGAATGTAAGTGTTAATACCCCCCCTTCCTGACAGGGGCACTGCGGCATCATTGCCCAGCGAGACATCTGCTTGAAAGCTGGATGCTAATTTAATTTAAAAAAGAATAAAAAACAAAACCGTAAAAAGGTTATAAAAAACAGCAGATTAAGAACATAAACAAACACCACTGCAGTTAAATGGCAGAAGTGGAAGTGTCTACTTAAGCTCTACCTGCATATAACTCAGGGCCGTACACCGCTCCAACCACAGGACTCAACTTCCAACCTGAAACAACAAAGACTGCAGTGAATGCCAAAATCTACACCAAGAGAAGGAACGGGCAGCGTGGGTAGGGGGAATGGTCTCTTGCATGCGCCCCAGATTCACATGCACAGCTCTTTCCAATTTCTGCTTCGCCTCAATCCCCCTTGGTGTAGATGGAGGCCAACTGCCCTTCCCTAATGTCAAGCTCTAGGTCCAGGTCGCTGTATTGGAGGGAACAGCAAAACATCAGCTGATCCACAGCAGGCAGAGGCGCTGCTGTGGGAATGCCAACTACCTTATATGCATATTTGCCATGAGTACCGTGTGACCTGGCATTCCCTGCTGGAGCCTTGCTGCTAGCTCCTCCCTACTTTCACAGGGAACACTGCAGATACAAGCCCTCTCTAAAGCCACCGGCCCAGACTGTCATCTCAGGCAAGTCAAATTATAGCCTTGAATTCTCAAAACGCTCTTCTGTTTTGGCTGCTAGAGATCTGCTAAAAAGCAACAGTGTCTGAATTTCTTCATTAACTGCATTATGCAACTATAGTTCATAAAACCAAATCATTCTATTCATCTCACACTTTCTCCTCACTGTTATTTTAGTATTTCTCTCCTTCTTTATGCTGCTTTTCAGGTGAAAGCCTTCACAAAGAAATTATTTCAATATAATCTGGATAATTGGCAAGAACTGCAAATCATCAAGATAAAACCTACAAGAGAATAGGGAAGAAGTATGGGTATGAGTTGGTACATATTTCCAGTCATATCTAGAAACCTGTCTTTTCCCCCTTCATCTCTCTAATGGGGGAGAAAAGAGATATAAAGCTAACAATGGGACCTGGGTTGGCTTCCACAAAGCATTCCTTTCAGGAAAGCTCTCAGCTGTTCAGCTAGCAATCACAGAGGCATTTTCATTTAAATAAATCTATAGGCTTCCTCTGTCTTGGAGCCCTGGTGCACTTGCTGAACTTTTAACACCTCTAACCACTCTAGAAACCATATGAACAACTCTGTGAACTGCAGCCCATCAACACCACCCCTTCACCTGCTGGCAGAGTATCAGTGACAGATGCAGTGCAGGCTCCTTCTGCAAGTACAGGCACACTGCTGCTGCACTGTTCACCTTGATGGCAAAATACTCTAATGGTGGCAACAAGAGGACTGTCAACTCTTAAATTTAATAACAGTTGTACAACCATACTTGCCAGTATGCCTTAAGCCTGGTCTAATGCTAAATTTCTTTGCATAGCTTTAAAGCTGGCTTTAAACTGCTGGCTGCAAAAACAAAATATTCTTGTACGTTATCAGTTTCATAAGTAAGCCAAGTTTCATTACCAAACAGCCGCATGCATGACATTTATGCCCTTGTTTCCAGGACAATATACCATGGATGCACTGCCTTTTGCTACAAAATCTCCTAGTTCCTCCCAGGTACTGAGAGACCCAGAATCCCAAGCCTTTTGCTTGGCACTGTTTCCCCAGCTCTGTACCCAAGGTAAGATTTACTTGCAATGGACCATTCAGTAAGTCAGCAGCAGAGCAAGATAAAAAAATTTTATCTTCTGAGTTCGGAGTCTTAGTTTGTAATCAAAACAGATTGTCACACCAGCTACTACCTATATACAGCTTCCTGCCTTGATGAAACTGTTTGGGAACATTTTCTGCACACCGAAAAGAACTTTGCTGCTCGTTTCAGGACAAAGACTCGGATTCAAAATCTTTATCAAAGCAGCATTCAGTTCTTCTGGGAGAATGACTTTTTATGCTATATATGTCTATGAAATAAAATGACTTCACAGAGAACCACCAAGATATCCCAATGAAACAGGATTCCTCACTATCCAAACAACTTGGTCTTTCTCTGTTTAGTTCCCTGGAAAATTCACTGAACACAGGCAGTCTGAAACAAAAAGCAAGCAAACAAGCAGTGCAGAGGCTCTGTTTTGCTGGTTGCTTGGGGACAGCTGTACTTTCACAGATAGAACATAAACTGAGCTATCTTAAGTTATTAAGTTAATTACTTAGATTAAGCATCTCAAGTTATGTTTCTGCATTCATATTTAGGTATCTATGTGATGGCAGTGAGACACAGAAGTACTGCACATCCCACCATACAGAACCAGCTTGCAGTAGTAGGGCAGGCAACTCACTGGTCCTTGGCACCTTCACCCATCTTAGCCACATAGGGCATGTCCCTACTTCTCTCTGTCCCCATTTCTCCATCTGGAAAATGGTATTCCTCCACAAACACTTTTGGGTTATACTGAATGGTATAATGATACAAATTAGAATTTGTGAGGTTTTATTGGTTCCTTTTGGTCCTGAGGAGAGGTCATGACTTTTGCCTTTTGTCTTTCTTCAAAAGTTTCAGCTCATCACTAGTACAAACAGTCTCTCTTACCATTTGCATAAGGTGTGACCATCTTCTTATTGGTCATCACTCTCGCAGTGGCATTGTTAACCTAAGAGTAAGAAAGGGGAGGGGGAGGAGAGGGAAGGAAGCAGAGATCGTTAGGAAAAATGGTGAAAAACTCTCAGATACCACACACGCACACATACACACTATACTTCTCTGAGCAAAAAAAAATTTAACAGCTAATTTTATATGAATGCAATCTTTAAATTACTTTTAACAGTTGCCATTTAATTATAAAAGTTACAGCTAAACGTGGCATTTTAAAATTATGCATTAAACAAAAGGCCAACGAGAGTAAAGTGCAGATACTCCACCACCCTGCCATCCCTAGGCACGGGATTATTTACAGCTCAGTGATCAAAAGGGCAAAACCCTAGATGCTTTGTCCAGGTTCTCTTAGAGAGGCAGGAATAATTTCTGCAGCCCAGGGCAGGGGAATTGAACCAGGTGATGCACAAGCTGACTTGTTTTTCAAGCTCACCGCTGGAATTGGGGCCCAGCAGGTCACTGCCAGGACACTTGGGTAGAAAAAGGTAGCCTGGAGTCCCTCAGCATTAGATTTGAACTCCCAAGGCTTGAGGAAATCTCTGGAACATCACCAACTGTTTAGATGATCTACATTCACTGATTTACACCCACCATTTTCAGATCTTCTTCCAGATTATTTTTTCCTTGTCACAAATCTCATGGGACAAAAACAATACATAGCAGCAGACCTGGATCATTTTTGGGATTACTGTGCCCTCCACCCTCTTTACAGAGCTCTGCACAGTTCCAAGCGGTTTGACTGCTCAAGCAAGTGGGGTGTTACCGCAGAGATGGTGCTGATAAAGAAAAGATGGACTAGTTTGGAAGCCAAGTTACTGCAGCCCCGTGTCAGCCTCAAAGCTCTTGCAAGGAGGGTGAAGTCTTTATGGATCATCAATAATTTATCAAAACACATGCCAAATGGGAATGGAGGCCAGGGTGAAGAAGAAAAAACATGGATACAAAAATAGAAGCTGCCTCAGGCCCTTGAGATGTATGGATGGTGGGCGTACACAGGGTGGGGAGTCCAGAGCTACATTTTACTCTTGTTTCAGACCCAAAACAATAGAAACATTACACATTTAAAAAAGAAATAATGGGAAACAACAATGATGAGACTGAGAGCATGCAGTTAAACACACACAGATAAGAAAAAGAAAGAAAAAAAAAAACCACACCACAATTGATTCAGAGGGTCGGGAGGGGAGGAGTGAGGGGATAGGGTCTCACAGACAATCATTAGATGGAGCAAGTGCCTGAAATCAGCTGCTACAGCAAAGTGCAACACAAGCACTTAAAGGAAAAATTGCCAGAACCAATCAGAAACCACCAGTCAGCAAAGAGACCAACAGCTGCATTTAACTTAGTAAGGAAATAAACTGGGGAGGGGGCAAAAAGAAAAAGAGAGAAAAACAATAACAGCTACAAACAGGTCTCAGATAGAAAGAGCAGCAGAAAGAAGGGGCAGGAGAGAGAGAAGAGGGTATGGGTGCATTAATAAAAACCAGCCAAACTGGAGTTCAGTAACTCTGAGTAAGATGTGCAAGGGGAAATCACCATGAAGTCAGTAATCAAACAGCTCAGACTGCTACAAAACAATATGTACATCCAAAGTCCAGGCGGCATTACTCAACAGCATTGAAAATAAAAGGGGGAGAAGGGGAAGGAGGTGGGTGGGGACAACAAGTCAAATCACATTTTGTAGTGTTAATGTGAGATGGCAGATGGATTTTTTCTTTCTTAATTTTTTTTTGTAATTTTAAGAAAAATTTAAAATAAAAAAAAAGAAAAAGCTTCTTCTCTAGCACTTTCATTTCACTTACCGCCAACTCGTACCATCGCCAGCATTGTGTATAGTTACCATGGAAAGAGTGAGTCAAGTGAAGGGCCCTAAACGCTAAACCATCGGAAAGGGAAATAAAAAAACAAAACAAAACAGGAAAAAAAAAAAAGGCAAAATATGCAGACATCTTACTCAAAAACGGCGGCTTTTTTGTTTCAATATTTGTACTTTTTGGTTTGTGTTTTTTTAAAAGAAAGAAGGAGAGAGGGATGATGCCAGTTAGCCTTCAACAAAGTGGAACACCAAACTGGTCAACACCAGACATGCCCAACATATGGCCATGATGGCCAGCCAACATTAACCCTTCCCTCCCTGGCGGTGAGAGCTAGCAAACTTTTAGGATTTGCTTTCACCAAACCTGTTCTTGACCATGGGCAGATCAAGAAACCAGCAGTGTATATAGCACAGCCCACTTGGGGCTGCTGCCCCACATGTCCCCACCCCTCCCACAGGCATCATCTCACACTTGAATGGAGGAGAACTGGCCTCAGAGGAAAGAGAGGATACTGGCTGGCCCCCTGCTTTCTTTTTTGGATACAGTTAGAAGTTGGACAGTACTCTTTCAGTTAGTTTTGTTCAGGCCTGGTAACAGGAAATCGGAGCCTCACAAACTGAAGCAAAGGAAAAATCAAGACAGCAGAAGGGCAAAAACTTGAAGTGGGTGGGAATAAAACTTAATAAAAGAAGAAAGAAAAGGAAAAAATTACTCAAAACGACAATAAAAATATTCTGTAAAGGGTGTAAACTTCTATACATTTCAGTGCAGGAAGGTGAAGGACACAGACACAAACACACACGCACACACAAGACTGGGATCCAAATGTGAAATAAGTGAGGCAAGACACAAAAAGAAATCAAAAGAATAAATATAAAGAAGAAATTGAATTACTGAAGACATGCACCTCGATTTTACGGCCCTCTACCACGGTGCCGTGTAATTTCTCCCTGGCCCTGTCTGCATCAGCACTATTCTCGAAAGTTACGAACCCGAATCCCTGCATGCAGCGGGAGAAGGGGGGAAAACATGCACATCGTTATATATTGAAATACTGATCTCTAGGTAAATAGAGAAAAAATATCACAGTATGAAATCGACATCAGCACAACTCAGCAATAACCTCCTAGAGTCACATTGTTGGTTCATGCATGTTTCATAAATGAAAGAAATCAAAATCAATAAAAAAGGAACTGTAATCATAATAAGAATAATAAGAGTAATTAAAAAAAAAAAAAAAAGGAAAACATAAAAGCAATTGAGGCCAGACCAAAAAAGAAGTACAAAGTTACTCGAGACAATTTTTCATTTTGGTTTGGTTTGGTTTTTTGTTTAAAAACACTTATCCCTGCTCTGAAATAGGCAAGCTGGGCAAGCCCAAGTAGGGCTTTTCTCCCCTCTTAATGAACACACAAATTTTGTAGGACCCCTCTCCGCCCCAGACACAGTACAGGACATCGACACTGAGCAGCACTTTGCTCTCTTGAGAAACTGCTGTGAGAGTGAGCAGCAATATGAGTTCATGCCTGGCATCAGGAATTCTGCAAAGCTTTGGGCAAATCAAACAGTGAACCTTGCTTTTCCCACCTGTAGAATGGAGACAGTAATAATTACCTACCTTAGAACACTGTTGAAAGGAAGGGCTCTTTGTAAAGCATCCCTTGTAAGCTCTTCAGGGCACAGCTCATGCCTACTCCTAAACCTGTAACTTCCCCAATGATACATGGGGCCCTGAAAGTAAGCAAGGCTTCTAGGTGGCACCATAAAATAAGCATATTTAATGTGAAAATTTAGAGTATCACATACTGTAGTTCCAGAATATTCTTGTCTCTGAGTACTGTGGTGGACTTGACTGTAAATCTAAACACCTAAATACTGATTCATTGGTCAAGACACGTTTTGTATGACACTGCTGACCCTCTGCTACCTCTCCCTGCTACCCACCTTACTCAGCATTGTTCTGAGATGGCAACCTCTGTGCTGTGGATAGCAACAGATCTCTGCCTAGTTAGAGTATGAAATTTCCAGAAAAATCCACATGTCGTGCTTGGAGCAACCACAAAGGCTCAAGGTCTGCCAAAACGTCACTTTAGTTAGACAAATTCAGGTTTACCACACCCATGAAGGCACAGGCAACACATGCCTGTCCTACACATGCTCATGCTGCTGCCAGCTCATGCAGTGGTATAACAGGGCAGGGTAAGAGACCATGCTTCCTTCCACAGAGCTGAGTGCACTGACATTAAGAGAGAGCCAACATGACAAAATGTATTAGGATTTTAACTAGGAGCAAATGGCATCTTAATACAGACAACTGTGATGAAATACTCTTCATGCCATTAGAGAGATTGGACCCAAACAAAAAGCATTGTTGCATTCTGCTTTCAGGACATTTTAACAACAGCAATAACTGGCTCCTGTGGCTTGGTATAAAGCAAATACTGCTTTAATGTACAGAGAGTAATCTCCACTGGCTCCAGTACCCTCAGGAGCAGAACAACAAAGCTTATATTTGATGCAATAGAAACTCCCTCCCTGCAATGTTAACTGAAGAGTGAGGTGATGAGAGTGATCTACAGCTATGCTTGTCAGGGAAGGGGCATGCTAGCCAGGCAATGTCCTTCATGCACCTTGGGATCGGTATGTATTTGGGATGGACAGCCCAAAAAATAGATAGCATCTTGATTTCTAAGCATTGTTAGCAATGAGACACAAGCAAGCCGTTATTCTTCAAGCGCTTTTTAAAGGTCTTTAGAATACTAATCTTGAACAGACTAAGCTGTTTAAGTGACAAGCTGGCCTTCATCATCCACGGCTAGGTTTCCAGCACAAAACTGCCACAAATTTGTAAAATGCAGGGTGGTGGTTACTGTTTTTTTGAGGGGGAAGGTTTACTTTTTTTTTCCTTCCCTCTGAACAGCAATAATAAAGGATTTTAGCCAGTACTGCAATGCTGAGATCAACAAAAGTGCTCCTTTGGGCTCCAACCCAATAATCTAAAGCTTCAGATAATTTAATTTCTCCAGCTATAAATAAAGAGCTATATAAATAACAAACTGATGCCTTTTTCAGAACAGCATAGAAGTTCCCTGTTTAAATGAATTAAAATCAGAGCTACAAGACATAGGGGCTAATAAAACAGCCTAACTGCATATAACTCTCAAATATATTGCAGAGAACTGAGAGGGGTGCAGGGGGTGTAATAACACAGATGATTATGAAGGAATAGGGTGCTGTGCCTGCTTTAAAGAGCCCCTACAGAGAAAGGTAAGCCTGAGAAAGAAAGCAACACCTTTCCCTCTGGTTCTGTATAATAGGGAAAAAACATTCTTTAAAGTTGGGGAGGAGGGGAGATAAAGATTGCAACAGGAATCTCTATTTCCCTCTTCTCTTTTTGCATTAAAATTTCTGTTTGTTCTAGACAAGCCTGTGGAGAACAAATGAAATTTATGTCTTCAGTGATGATACGAACTGAAAGCTGGAGTGCAGAAGGAAAGTAATTCTTTAGACATTAATCTGTGCAGGCTAGAACCAAACTAAGACTATTTTAATTCACATCTGTTTGCAATTAGTAAAGTCTGTATGGGATTTTTAAAAACTACATTATCATTAAATATCTTTAAACTGAGGAGGAATTTTCAGTATTTTTATTACGTTAACTCAAGGTAGCATACGATCCACATGCAGACTATATGAATATAATTAACAATGAGAATTAAACCAGAATTAATCTGATTCAGAACAATATAACTAATTAACCATATTTTATTGACAGATCAGCCCTTAGCTTGTGCAACTCTTTGTTGAGCACCATTTAATGTCAATACTGAATTAATACTTTACATAGCTGACTATGGCAGTTAGTATTTCTGTCCTCTTGGTTTGTCATATTAATGCATCTCTTAGACATTCAAATTTTCATCAGGAAAAACAGGTGAGCCACACTTGACATTTTTGTCATTTCTAAGTTTTAAAACTAGCAATTAGATATATATACACACACATTTTTGAAGTGGGAGAGAAAAACGAACATACATATTTTTTTTATTCCTTCTCACAGATGACCTGTAAAGAATAGGGATTAATTTGTACCTAAATACATAAGCAACAAATAGGTTTCAGTTTTCTCTCAGCAAGGTTGTCTTGACCTTGAAAGAAAAAAAAAGAAACAAAGCAAGAAAAAAAAAGATGGGGCAGGTATCCAATATTTACTAGCTTAGCTTTATAGCAGGTACTGGATTGCTCCATAGTAATAGGTATGGAGCCAGAGGAAGGGAAGATCCTGGATGAAAACAATACTTAGGTTTTCTAAAATTTAGATTATATACATTGCTTGAGTTTAATAATGTTGTTATGATAACAAGGCTGAAATTTTCAACAATTCCTCCCCACCAGCAACTGTCACAAACTTCTCCCATGCAGAAAATAAGTTTAACCCAGCGAACACTAAATTCCAATAAACATTTTTAGGAGTGGTGAAAAATTTGCAGTACCAGACTAACCCCTTTTTACCCAAAGGTTTATTGAAAGGACCTGAAGAGACCGAGTAACTGTCACCCTTTTAGTCTGGCCTCAGATTCTGCAATAAATAACAAGCAACATGATGAGCAGTGAAAAAAAAAATAAATGTATATATATATAGTATTTGAACGTTTCCATCTCTGAAGAATGAGAAAGAAAATTTACCATGTAACCGTAAAGGGAGAAATCAAAACCAGACGGTTCTCCTGGGTGTGGCCAGAACACAGAAATTAAACAAAAAACAACAACAAAAATAAAATAAAGTAAAATAAAAAAGAAATAAAACCAAAGAAAACTAAACAGAGCCCCTTGAAATCCATGCATTGTTAACCCTTCGTTTGTCATGGAGTTTAGACCAGTCACCTCAGCAGCAGCGTCTTTGCCTTGTACCACTGGAGCACGCAGCCAGCAACTAGCCTTGCTGTCATCTGCTGCTGTGCTTGTTTCTAACCAAGTTTTTTCTTTTTTTTTCCCTCCTTATTTCCACATTAAAGTTTTAGAAACCTGAAAAAATTTTCCAAAGAGGCAGCAGTTTAGGCTACCTGTTTCCAAGGCATTTGGAAAGAATAGAAGGGTTTCAGCTATAATCCACCTGAGATGAGCAGGACTGAATGCACCGACAGCAACACAGCACAAAACCCAGAAACAAATTATTGAAGTCACACACAGAAATGCTCCCTTCAAGTTGGTGAAAACATCTGTGTAAACCAAGCTGCCATCGTTTCAGCAGGTCTTCCAGCTCCTCCTGGCCACCATGCCACTCTTTGCATTAAGGCACATACACGTGTAGAACCTGTCCGTGTACCTGTGCAATCTGGTGAGTCAGATGCAGAAATTACCTGACTAAAAAAAATCTAAGTGTATCTTCAAAAAAACCTACAGGGCTATTTTTAAGCTCTATCATTTCCACAATCCAGCTTGAGCTGCTCCACTGCCAATCCCTGCTGCAAAACAGCAGAGGGGGCAGAGGCCAGCAGCGAGGAGTGGGAGCCCAGCCTGCACTGCTGGGCAGCAAGAGTTGGGAGCTTCAGAGCAGCTCCAGCCAGCTCAGGACAGCGGCTTCACAGCCCCAATCATCCCCAGGTGTGTGCTGCTCCTCCTCCCTTCCTCTGATCCTTGATCTCACTGCGTGGTCTGTGAGTTCAACAGGCTGAACTGGCTGAACACAAGCTCATTTCTCTTCCTGCTGCATCAGTGTCTTACTAATTTAGCGCCTAGATCCAGCTCCCTACACAGTGAAATGAACACTGCTGGAAAAGCACTCCCACAGGAGCAGTAGATCAGCTTATACTATGAAACCATAAACTTCAGACTGAAATTCAAGTTTAAATAAATCAGTTCAGTGTATGGACTCGTTGACCTCTTTAGTTCAGTATTGCAGACTTCAAGGCATGAAACCACTAAACTAGGATAAAGGGACACTGGTCATGTTTCCTTCATGCCACTGGCATCCTAAAGGGATCTGATGACCTAACAAAGTGATGCTGGTCACCAGCACTTAATTTGTTTTTAAACCTCATTATATTAATAACACTGTTTGTATTTATGGCTCAACTGATGAAATCTGAACAAAAATTATAAAAATAGAATTAAAATGAAAACAAGCCTTCTAATTAATTTATTTTATGTAATAAGGGACTTTCCACTGAGTGGAAACTAGGTCCAGAACAAGAGTGGCTCAATTCAAAGCACCTAACCCATTTAAAGAAGAAATAAATGCACATGCATACTTACAATCTTTAAAGCACCATTATTAAAATCTATTCACATTCTTAACCTACAGTTAACTGCAAACTTAAAAAAACCACACAGCTTCCACAAAAGTTTTTTGTTAGCACAGGTTTACTTACATCAATCCAAACACCAACAGATGCAATTTCTCTCATAACCCACTATACAACTAATTTTTAAAATAAATATGAAGCACTTCTAGGCACTATAGTCCTATACAAGAACTTGGAGATCTGAGTCTCCCAAGCGGAAGTCAGTGAGGGACACAAAACTTACAGCATCCTGAAACCATGAGCCCCTCTGCACTAATATGAACTCTTACCATTTAAAAACTAAAAAAAAAAAAAAAAAAAAAAAAAAAAAAAAAAAAAAAAAAAAAAAAAAAAAAAAAAAAAAAAAAAAAAAACACACTAAAAAAAAACAAAAACAAAAACAAAAAACCAAACCAAAAAAACCCCACTCCCTATTCAGCCAAGATTTTGCTGTGTGCTTACGTACTCCTGGTCTCTGAATGTCATTGAGGGCACATCTTGGAATGCCACACGGTACACAGCTGGTGAGAAAAGAGCTTGGATTCCCTTCCCCTGCAGTTTTACAAATGCCACAGGGTACTCATTACACAGGCAGACTGCATTAATTCTGCAAATATGTCCACTTGTTCAATTCAGCACAATAGTGGCAAAATACGCATCTAGAGGATGCATCTCCACTAACAAAAGGAGCAGGAATCCTCTCGACTTCCTCTGGAGGTGTTTTATTCACGGTTCAGTGAAGTGCATGGTAAACTGCAACCATAGGCAGAATGCTATTTAAGGGCACTTATACCAGTTAGAGCTAGAAATGTAATGGTAAACAGGATAAATGAAACAAACAGCTAGTTTCCTGGAAGCAAGCAAAAAAAACCAAACACATAAAAGGAAGACTGACGTCATTCTATTAAACAAGAAGAAAACAAAATGTAATTCAAGGAAAGTTTAAAGTTTTTATCTTGTTTCTCACACACAGCAAAGCAGTATCAGTGTGAGGTCTACCAGGGCCCATATATTCCTACTAAACAGACTGAATCTGGGAAGAAAGTGAGTTACAAAACAAGAATTCACGTTGCTTTGAGAGAAGAATCAGCAAAACTCATTAACTGCCTCCTACAGCTGCTGTGATAGAGAAAGTCAACAAATACCATTTCTGAAAGAACACGAGGTGAGAGGTGGCTGTGATGGACACACCCAGCACTCTCTTTGGTCATCAAACTTTTAAGTACACAGAGATCCTGAAGATGCAGCCAGTTTGATAGAGCTTCCCCAGGCTGTCGAAGAAAACTGCCTGGTCATCTCAGGTGGATTCAAAATGAGGAAGGCTACCAGAACACTTCCTCCATTCCCTCCTACTGACCAGCACTGGAGCGATCCCAGTAGACTTCTCCCGCCACAGTTCTGCGGGGACAAAGCGCTGCTCAACCCCATCGTACACTGGGTGGGGGCAAACCCAGGGCAGTTTGGGATTTACCACTGTACCTTTAAAATATTTACAAAACATATACACAAAACACTACAACCCTTAGGAACCCAGGGAAGGGAAGGGAGCATTGAGAACACAGCACAAGGCAGGCAGCAGGAGCATCTGCTTTCGGATTCCCAAGAGAGAGGAGGAGGAGAAGAAGAGAGAGAGGTTTCATATCATTAGATTAGAATGGAAACCACAGGGCAGGAAAATGCATTCAGATTTTTTTTCCTAAGGTGGAGGAAGAACCCAAGAGTGAGTGAGTGGCCTCCAGAAAGATCCATTTCCTTTGCTTCACCATCAGATCACCAAACTGTTGTTTTTCCATTATTTTGTGAATACCAGGTGCTTCGTGCAGCTACACCCCATTCAAACACTGGGGCCTCCCATTTTCATGCTAAGCAGGAAGAATCTTGCATTCTTTATAAAACAGGAATTATTTTGGGTGAGAAGGATGCAAAGATACCATGAAATAACTCTTTGGCTGTTTTCTCATTCTGTTCAGATTCTGGACATCCCTCAATAGAGGCTACCAGTTTTCCAGTTTTGTAACTGCTTTTTGCTGCAAGACAACAAAAAAGCAGTAGAAAACTGTGTGGTTAATGAAGACTAGAAGAACATTTCTCTTGTCTTTTTTTTTTTTTTCAAATATTTATTAAGGGTTCAGTGTAACATTCATCAAGGAACTCTTCAGCAATAATTTTTGTTTTAACTGAAAACCAGAAGCCTTGGGCTTTAAGAACAGCACAAGAAGGTACTTTTCACAGACATAAATCAAGTCTTTACGGAAAAGCCTTCAATGTCAATGTTGCCTAGAAGGGAAAGGGCAGCCGTGGGCGTTTAATACACCGCGCTGTATGGATGGGAGAGAGAGAGTGAAGTTCATGTGTGAAGAGGAAAACACTGCTCTGGAAAGCACAGGCAGTGGGATATGAAGAACATTTTGCCAGGCCAGTTATTTTTGTTCTTTCTTTTGCAATTATATCTGAACAAGTAGGGATTTGATAGAGGCCAGAGGCTATTCTCAAAACCAAACAATAATGACTAAAATCTAGAGTAATTCACAGGTAGCTTTGGCCTATAAATATCAAAAGAACAGTGGAGAGCAGAATAAATATTTACAAATTCAGCACAGCTGATTGTTTTGGTAAAGCATCTAGATTTTTAACCATGCAGGGAAGTAAAACTCTAAATAAGCCATATAGACATTTACTTGTTCAGACTGTCTTGTTAAAAAACAAAACAAGAGAAAACCATGGTATTAAGCAGAAGCAAAGGATGAGAGGAAGGGGCTAAAACTCATGTCTTTTGTATACAGATCAATGGCTTTCTGGTTTCCAGATAATACAGGACTGAAGAATTTCAGAATGCATCTTGGGCAACATGGGTGGAAATTTGCAGAAGGCTCTGAACGTGAACATACCCCAGATTATATGTTGAAGCAAAGAGGCCACCATAAAAACTGTGGACCTCAAATCCAAGCAAAAGGCATAAACTCTAAACCAAAACTGCTTAGCTGAATTGCAACTTCAAAACCTTTTGTGTGCATGCACACATGTGCACACACGTGTGTGTGAGGAGGAGGGAAATTTTGTTTTAATTGAAAATGGGAATCTTAGCATTGATTAAGTCAAGCAGAGTATAGACATGCACTGTGCAAGCTTCCCCCATAGAGCTTTGGCAATGCACCTCGCTCCTGACCTGCAAAACTCCCTGCTATTCCAGTGCTGAACCTCCTGGGCAGAGAGAGAATCACAGCAATTTGTCATTGTGGTGATACTGGTTACGTGATGAGAACCAATTGCCAATTAGGACAGAGATCACTGAATCTCTCTGCAGCTGACCCAAACAACATTTGAAATCTCTCTCCAGAGATATAAATTACCATTAACCCTCAACAAAACTTGCCTCTTAATATATCTATAAGAAGAAAATAGGAGTGTGAATGCAAATTCTGTGGGGGAGGTCCACATGGGGCAGGACAAGTGGAATGAGGATGCTTATATTAAAGCACCAAATATCTCAAACATGAAAGGTCAGTATCTCAGAAGTGCCAAGTAAGTCTGCGAAACAGTATATAAAATCCTTTCACATATGAGATATGACAGTTTTTCTACAGAAGTATTTTAATGCAATGAAAATGGCAGGGATGGGGGTGAGTTTAGCTTTTGTTCTTATAGTCTCCCATCACACAAAGCTGTTTTACCTTATTCTGCCTTCCTCACGGGCAGCCATTGCCCACGCAATGGGAACGGGTTGGTATGAAGGCTCAGCTGACTGAGTCCCTGTTTGTTCAAAAGGCTGGGGAACCTGATCCCACAGATAGGAGTGTCTCTGAGCATTTGTACGTGCTGCCCAGAAATGACCATGCTCAAGAGTCTCAAGTCAGAGGGAACAGGAGACAGTCCCCAAAATAGCTTCTCCCCTCCCCCATCACTCTGTTTCCTGCTGATCTCTACAGAATATGTTCTCTAGGCAATGAACTGCCTTTTACTCTGCAATCAAAACAAGAGAAGCGGGTACAGAAACAGGACTTACCTTCGAGCCACGCTCATTAAAGATTATCTCTACATCAAGGATTTTGCCGAATTGCTGCAGAGAGACAAGGGAAAAGAAAAAAAAAAACATTTATTTTTGGCAGTACATTTTTCCTACCTTTTGCAGGGGCTGGCTTAGTGCAAGAAGGTTGGTGAGAATATTTCTAGTTTACAGGCAAAGGCATAAAATTCCAGTGACATGACCCAATTCTCCTGGGTTAAGACATGAAAATCTTCTTGGTCACAAACTCCAGGTTTTCTCACAAAAGTCTAAAGGAAGAAAAATATTCTCCAGAAGAGTTTCAGGGATTTGAGGAAGCTCATCTTTTCCCCGTTAATCTAAACAATTCTTCTTTCCCTCATTCTACTATTTCATCTAAGACATGGCTCTATGATTTCATCTCAGATATCCAACAACATTTCTCACATATAATTCAACATTTCAGCTTCCACAACCTGAAGTGGCTATCACAAAGAGAAACTTAACAGTGATGATCCTCTGGAAGGAATAATAACATATGACTCCCAGCCTCAGGGATTTCAAATACTAAAGCTTCTTTCCTTCCATTTATTTTCCAAAACTCCAAGCCTTCAAAAGAATTGATGGCAGATTTAGAAACCACGAAAAAGGAAAATTCCCAATAGTTTGTTTTTCAGAAAAAGATCATTTAACTTCAACCTATGACATATAGTAGCTGGTCAACAACCTATGCAAGCTTATCACATGTATTAGAATTCTGACCTCTGCCTCAGCCTGGAGACCCCAGAGGAGAACTCTGCACTGAAAGGGTTCCAAAGAGCTCCCTATTTTGCACAGAAGGAGATTTACCCACCTCTGTGGATCCATGTATGGGTTACATCTTTTGCCTTGCTAGGAACATATTAAAATATTTTATTGAAGCAGACAGACTCAAAACAGTGGCCCAGAAGTAAAAGTATCACCGCTTCAACAGATGCTCACAGTACTCTGCCCTCCAGAAGTGTCAATGCTCTGTTTCCTAACTGGAGGTCTGCTCTCTAGCAAGACAGGTCTAGTTGTCGTTTTTAGGAGTGTGCATATGGAGCAGTCTCCATTCTCAAGACACATACTCACATACTGTACTCAGACAAATGCTATATCTGTTTTTCCTATCCCATTATTTAGGAAAGCTTCCATCAACACTGTTTTGAGTTAAGTTTGATAGCAAATGAAGGAAGAATCAACAAGAAAATAAAGAATTGTTTCACAGTTAAAAAAAGATGATGAACACAGGGTCTAGGCACTGGGACACTCTCCCCTTCGCCCAGCGTTCTTAAAATAGTATTTGCCTTTTTTTTGTAATTTAACAGTTGCATTCAGAGTCAAATGGGTATAGTACTCATTTTGTGGGTGCCCCTCTTGAAAGGCTTGTGTCCGGATTTGAAAACCTGGAACATTTACAGCAGAGAGCCATGATGGCTGAGGGGAGGCTCTGAATATGTTAAGCAAAAAAAAGTTGCTGAGTCCCTTGAACAAGTATTCCACAACTGTCTGCAAGCAAACAAAACACAACAGTTTTAGCTATAGTTTCTGTCTGCTTGTCTTCTCCATTCTTAAAAAGGAGATCTTGGTTCACAGATGTTGTTTTTACTGTTCTATTGTTTAAGGACTTAATACTTGATCCTCTATTCATCCCAAGAACAATTGAATTCACAACATTCTACGTTACACAAGTTTGAATAATGCTAATGTAAACATGCATCTTCCTTGAAACCTCAACATCTCCACAGCTTAGGCTTGATCCATGCTGGTTCCTCTTTTGACTGCTTCTCTGCCAATCACAGCTAAAATACGTTTTCTATTTCTATCCCACGCTTAGTGTGGGCTTGTCAATAAAGGAGATTAACTGGTGATTGCTTTTTGTTGTCTTTGTTGCATACAGCTTTGGTACTGCCATGAAAGGAATCAGTCATGATTGTCATGATTGCTTTCTTGGTAGACTATCTCAGCATCATTACATGACTGGGGATGAACCAATTCAGAAGCTTGTGGCTGCTGAAGGGCTGTCCCTGCTCCTTTGTCCTTCCTTGTCTGGTTTCACCAGCCCTCCAGAGCTGGCCCCAGTTTTCATTCTCACCTGCAGATAAACTGATACAGCTCAGCAACCCTGCGAAAACCTAGGCCAAGAAAAGGAATACATATAAAGATTCTGACAATTTACTGAGCTGAAGTGGCCTGAAGGGTCAGTGAGCATTATGGTTTGAAGAAGCAAAAGGGAGGAGAAAGCAGCACACCCTGCCCAAGAGCAGGATCTGTCCCCTGCCATATCAGCTCAGCTGCCTAGCCTTGCCACACACACTGAAACAGCCAGGCTCTCGATAAATGCAAATGCCAAAATTATTTTCAGAATCTTCAAAGCCATCAAAAATCACCATTTTCTACCTCATCAGAATGATTTTGAAAGAGAACAAACTGTTTGGCTTCTGGTGCACAGTTATGCCGTGCCATCCTTCCCTTTCTGCACACCCAGCTGGGCCTGGATCCTCAGGCATTGCTGCCAGCCCTGCCTGCCAGCCCCGTGGGGCTGGGCTTCCTGTGCAGGGCTTCCACACCAACGGGAAACCCTGTCCTGTGCATTTAACTTCTCGTGGCTGACAGAACTCCAGCGGTGACACCAAACGCAAGAGGTCTGACATAGCTGTACAAGAGGAGGCATGGTCCTCCCTGCCTACGAGATGATGGAGGTACATCGTTTCCTAGATGACAGAATTAAGAGCCTGTGGTTGCAGCAAACAGGCTTGACATCTACTGCAATGGGCTACATCCACCAATGCAAACTGCCCCAGTCTCTTTTCTACCCAAGAGTTGTGCATGTTTGAAGAGGCAAGAGGGAAGGACCTCCTTGGGAGAGAAGAGCAGAGACAATGGCAGCTGACTGCTGAATGGAGGTTTGCTGGGGAGGGGTTTCCTGCTCCATGAAATTCCCTGAAAGAAAGCAGGGCTGTGAGGCAGAAGGACACGTGCTGAGCTCTTCAAGGCTCTGCTGCAGCCATTGCCACAGCTCCTAACACGAGGTCTCTTTTCCCCACTGCTGCAATGGTTACAGCAGGTCCCAGCACTGGAAGGCACTTTTTTTGGTAGCATGCCAGAATTTTCCTGAAGAATGAAAGCAGGAAAAAAAGAACTAGTTCATTTTAACAGTTTATAACTCCTTCAAAGCTGAATCTAATTTAGTGGAACATAAAAAGCACTTTGTTCCCCGATGGTGCTTCGCCTACCAAATGTCAACAGTCTATTGCAAACAATTGAAGTTTTAAGAGCTCCTTAGTGAAAGGTCACAATTTTTGTATGGGAAATGCTAGGCCATCTAAATACAAGGGTCAACACCAAGTGTCCTCATAATAATTTTTTTAAAATTATGTATATACAGGCATGTTTGTATTTTTCAAAAGACATAGGGACTGGCCAAATAAAACAAGTCCCATGCTTAAGTCATCCATGAGGACTAACTCTCTAATCTCTAACCTTGAAGATATGAATCACTGAGCTCACAGACTTGGTTGGCTCACTCAGTGATTACCAAGAACTTCTACTTAGAACTCTGCACAGCCTCTGGAGGACTACCCATCTCCAATGCTCCCCACCATGGTTTAGAAAGTTTACTATGTGACCAAGAGGCCAGCACTCCTTACCACATCAGGTCGTGCAAGAAGCCACCTCCATGAACTGCTCACACACACGACATGCGATGGGAAGTTACACACACACATGCTATTTCAGTCATGCCACAGCAAAGGAGCTATAGAATCTTGTTTTTTCTTACTGGTCTCTTTCCTGGAATGAACTTGACAAGCTTTCAGTTATTTTTAGTAAAGCAGGTAAATGAGAATCAGACCCTCTACAATAGCAGCAGAGAGTGTTGGAAGTAACAGTTTTTAAGAGGCATAAAGATATAGACAGGAGTTATGACCAGAAACTAATCTTCTTGCTTGAACACGATCTACCTTATCATAGATGCAAGGGCATTGTGCAAGGAAAGAGATGTATGCTGTGTGTTTCTTTTCACACAGATGTCATGAAGGCAACAGATTTTTCCAGCTGAGGCCACAGCTACATTAAACATAATAAATTTGAGAGATCTGGCACCAGAAATCTTTTGTCTTCCAAGGCACTGGCAATTTGGTAGGGCCCCTCCTATATGCTCTGTTCCAGCTGGCCCTGACTCCTGTGCCTGTCTAGAGCTTTCAAAATCAGCTCCAAAATGTGCCAGACAAATAACTTAATCCTAAAGATGCAAACAACAGGGAGTACAAGGCAAATTCTCTAGAAATCATGGAACAACAAAAGATAATGAGAGGCATAATGAGACAACCTCATCCCTAAAAGAGTACTCTGTATGTCCAAGCAGTTTCATTAGCCCTACAAAATTCACTTAGACATGAGTCCAATGAGCTATCTAAACTTCAAAGGTGTCAAACAGTCCATTTTTAAAGATGGTCAACATTCAAAATAGCCAAGAAACCAACATCCTGTGCAGGAAACCATGAGGTACATGAGCAAGAGCATTTTATAAGCAGGATAGATCCATGCTACAGAGAGAGTCCTTTCCCTAGATACGAGCTCCATGGGATATACTTTCAGCTAAGCACAACTGGCTCCATCATAGTGTCTATTAGTCAGTGCTTAGTTATGGCAGCATGGGGTCTGCCAGAAGCACACTGTCAGCACACCAACTTCCTCACTCAAAGCTGAGTCACATCTCTTCAAGCAATGGGGCCAATCCATGTCAGCCGAGCTACACCACTATGCTTTGCTGACAGGAAGATGGAAGCATCAAGGATTTATAAACCAAAGCACCACCACAGTTTACCAAGTGAACAGATAATGAACAAGCACCAAGCAGCCCTTAGTAGGGTTGAGCTGTTGCCCAACAAAACAGACATTTTCTGAGAAACCAGACTTTAACAGTAAGCCACACAAAGAGCACAGATTTCTAACAGGATTTACAGACCACAGCCATCACAGAAAAAAAAAAAAACCCCAAAACAAAACATGATGATGAACACAGTTTCTCAGTCATTTGTTGTTCTCTAAATCCCAAATAAAAGATTTTCACATGCAACAGTGGGATGGGGATGAACACTACTGCAGGGCTCCACCCAGAGAGAGATCTTATCACCAGTCTAGCTTCCAGGTCGACACTTCCAGCTCCTTGGTCCTGCTTTGTGCCATTCCCCAGAGGTGTGACTGCAGTGTAACCTAGTACTGATGCTGCACAAAAGGTACTTGGACCCATGCCCACAAAAGCAGCATACATTCCAAAATCAATTTGAGAGTACTTAGCATGTAGACTGAATCCATATGAAACTAGGTCAATAAAAGACAACTCCACGTAATTTTACCCAGGCCTTTTATCCAATTAAATCCAGCTACAGCACAGCACTGTTTACTAAATTACATTCAGCACAGTCTTGCTGCAGACACTCCTAGTAACTCATAAGAAAATCTTAAAAAACTTAGATAAATGCATGATCGAGTCATCACTGCCTTCCAGCAGAGGGTCAGTACAGAAGTTGATAGCAAAGAGCTTTCTCAGAGCAAGACAGACAGTACAAAAGCTATTGGTGGCTGCAGGGGCACAAGCACCCCTGCACATCATGGCCATGCAGAAAAAGCACAATGTTCAAGCAGCACTGAGCAAACAAGTCTTTTTTGAAAGGTGGTTTCAGAAAACACCCAGGTGAAACACATTAATATAATCAGCAGCACCTCTTATAACTCTAACCACACCAGCAGGAACAAACCCCCTCCCTGTGACCAGGGCTCACTGTCATCACAGGGAGAGCTTGGAAACAAGAAAAGCCACAGAGAGACCACTTTGTGCCAGAATATTTCCTCTCCAATAGTGGCACATGGGACTTGTTACATGCAATTCGTGGCCAGTAGCACCAGGAGATGAAAAATCTAAAATACATCCTGAGATCCAGACGACAGAATCTCCTCCTTTGGGTCTCCAATTCACTCAGAAAGCAGAGTCCCCTTAAGCAAGTGTGCTATTGCTGTACTTTGGGCCCAGTGCATCATCACCTGCAGGTCAGAGCTTCTTGTTCTATCATATTATTACCTATACACTTTAACACTTAAACAAGTACTTCTTCCATTGCCCATATTTGTGTGTCGCTAATTACTTCCATGTTTAAATTTATTTACTGGCAAATACAGACTTAAAATTCTACCAAATTATTGCTGACAAAGAGCTGTAGTCTAATTTGTTATTGCTTTAGCCTCAAACTATAGGCCTATGGAGGTGTTTTGCTCTCTTGACACCAGAATGAAGGTGGATGAGAAATTACATCTACCAGGATATTTTAGGAAGTGCAAAGTGACAAAATGTTTCCTCAGAAGCCAAGATTTGAAGGCTGCAAGAACTTCCAAAAGTATCTGAGCTTGCAGAACTCTGTTGCTTGGGTCATACAAAGCAATGGTCTACCACAAACATACATCATAAAGAACCTTGCAGTAAAGAAGGTATGAATATTATCTTTAATCTTATGAATTATGTTTAGATAAGGAAAAGGACAACATTACCTGCCTTAATGTCATACTTTTACATTGTAAAAAAAAAGTGGCTACCATTCTGTCACCTGTAATAAATGACATTATTAATGACTTCATTAAATGAAATTAATTAACTGGGACATAATAGTCACCTCTACAGAAAACATCTATGGGTTATTACTGCTGTAGCTGATAACACACAAAACCCCTTTATCAATTGGGCTGATTATGCTCTCCAGTAGAAAGAGCTAACAGTCTACAAGTAGTAGCTATGGATTGAGCAAGTTTTAATAAAAGCAGGGTCTCCATCTAAAAAGCCAGAGTCTTGAAAAATTCACAGCCTGTACTGTGCTAACCCACCTTCATCTGCAACCCTCATTAACATAGTCCTTATTTTTATCTTACACTTAACCAAAGAGCATTTCACCACAGTAAATTCTGAGAAACATCAATTCTGACTCCTCAAACTGTTTCTCTCACAACAAGTAAGAAAGACTTTGTGCAATGTTCATCCATATGAACTACCAGAACAATCCACTTGCTTGTTGTCTTGGAGACAATTCAAGATTCAGTTTGGGAACAGAAGGATCTTCCTCTTGAAGGCTGTACAGCCCTGCCTCTATCTTCACCAGGAGACTCCAAAGTCCATCCAGCTCAAAAGTCCAGAAATGACCAGACTATCCCAACCAATTTTACATTGGGAGGAGAACTGCGTCTTGAAGCACAAGAGGGAAGGGCTGAAGCTACAAACCATGAGGTGCAAGCACAGACACTATCACAGCACAAAACTGAAAGGACTAGAAATATGTTGAGGGGAAGCATCAAGTTTTCTTCTGCATACACAGTCCAGAAGGGAAGGGAACATCCTACCACCAGTGTAAGAGAACATGGCTACCATCATGTCAGGGGCCTTGCACACTTTAGCCAAAGAATGCCCTTTATAAAATAGACAGTAAGATTTTGAAAAAAGAGTTGTAAATTTGTTTTTAACACAGATGGCAACTCTTCTTCTCCCTGGTAAGCTGTTCCATTGTTCAAATAAATCTCGACGACTATGAATTTTTTTTTCATATTTCAAGGGAAACTGTGTTAAATCTCAGCTACCAACTGGAAAATCTTATGACTGTAAACAAGACCTAAACCCCTTGTTAGTAGGTATCACCCATATTTAAGCATTTGTATAGAAATTACTTACCATCTCCTACCATCCCTTTTTAATAAGCTGAGTAAATAATGTATCTAATACCTTACCAAGTTAAAAAAATCACTCACCTTCCAAGTCCTACTTTATTTCTTTTGGTCTTAAATTCAGATCTGATCTCAGAACTGAATAAAATTATGCAGTCACGGTCTTTTCAATTTGGAACATGAGCAAGATCACAGTCCTCCTTCCACAGGAATTATTGAAGCAACTATCTTCAACAATCACTAGTAGTCTCCCAAATCAGTGTTTTCCAAAGAAAGCTTTCCATCTTAGGAGCACAGACCGGTTCCCACATATTCAGTATTCTGCAATGAGGTGCATCAAACATGTTTTTTTTTTTTTTTATTTATCATCAGTCAACTAGGCATTTCTACTCATTCTCTAACAGTAAGCTTATCTGTCTCTTTCCTCCTCCTCAAATAGTTTTCTAACTGCAAACCTTACCGGCAAGGTTTTAATAGTACCATTTCCATGGGCTGATACAGATACTAAACAAGACAGCGATGGAAACAGATCCCTGGGGAAACTGACAATAGAAACAGTCTTGATCACAGCTATCTCCCAAGTAACTACCACTTTTTATTATCTATCATTAAAGAGGTTTTTAATCCCTCTAATGTGTGTTGTGCTTGAGATAAGTATTATTTTTCTTAAAAACTGATCACTTGGAGAAATTCAATTGGTTGAGCAATGTTTCATTCTATCAGCATTGCTTTGTACAATCTTGTCAAAATAGACAAGACAGCATTTGTCTGCAAAGATGTGTATTACAAAGTTCTGCTAAAAAGACACTAACGTGTTTTTTCATCTTCTAATAGTCTTCTTTAAAATGTTCCAAAATTATTTTTATCTTGGATCAACACACAGATAGACAGTTCTTAGCTCTTTGGATCATCCCTTTCAGTTTTTTTCGATAGTGAACCGTGGTGGGCAGTGTTCCAACCTTCTGCAACTCCCCTAGCTTACAAGAATTGGCTAAACATTAGTATCAATGAATAACGGAGCTCCTTGCTTTGGCTATTATTGTTGGACATACCTTATTTAAAAAACAGCAGATCTTGATATTAGTGAGCACTGTCTCATCCTCCTCTGTTATTAATTATATTGATGAGGTAAAAATACCCCCTCTTAAATTCTAAACACAATCAGTTAGGGGTTGGTTTTGCCCTGTTTTGATTTTTGGTTTTGCTGTTGTTTGTGGAGTTTTTCCCCAAAAATATACAACTACATCCTGATTTTGTACTGTATCCATACATAGACCTTTTATCTTTGCATGTAAAAACCTGAACTTAGGTCACTAATATCTCCATGACTAGCACATTTCCTTTCTCACCTGCTTCTTTGCTTAAGTTTGCACCTATATTCACTGCTATTTACTTCCTCCCCCTCGCCCAAAGTGCAGAATGCTTTGAGTTTTATTACCACAGTTTCAGCATCTGTGGAATCATGCATTCTTGGCCATCAGTATGATGCTGCTGAATACTTTATGGCTTCCATTAATACTTCCCTTTTAAAGGTACCTTCCTGGGCAGTTATCCTGCCCATTGTTTAAACTCCAAGAAACAGACTATTCTAAAGCTCCTTACAGTGCTGCCTGATGCCATAGTCTGTTTGCACAAAGCAAATACAGACAAATAACAATCACTGGTACCTAGGCAACAGTGGGATTTCAGGTCAGCTATTAACTCTTCTTTATCTGCAAGAACAAGGTCAACTATTGATTTATTCCACAGTGGGTGCAGAACTGTGTGCATTAAAAAACTACCAACTCCTAGAAGCTTTCTGAAAGTCTTTTCATTGGCCTCATGAAATGTAAAGTAAATATTACCTGTTTTAAACAGACCATATTATTTGCCTCCCTGTAAAATGCATATATATAAGGAAATATTTGGTCTATTCCTGAGGATATCTCAAACACCTGTTTGAAACGCATTATGGCTGAGAGATGGTCGGAACCCAAATAATTTGAATTTGTTAAGAAATTCTTACATTTGCAGCTCTGCCAAGTGGCGCACACTTAGAAAGCATTATGTAATATGTATTTAATCACACATGGGACAACATGTCTCAAGTCCACCTCTACTCAAGTCTGGACAAAAGCATTAGATATTTTCTGTGCCTCAGGACTGGGCTGACCTCTCACATGCTGTTCCATCCTTGAGGGGACTTCTTTACTCCCTCCCTACCATCACATTTATTTCTTCCTCCACGGCTTTACTGTCTACCCAATTTCTCGCTTTGTACAGTAGCTTGGGAAAATCACTCCAGGCAAGGATTTTGAATCTCTCAGATATGACGTTGAGGAGATGTGACCTGACACACAGAAGGGAGAGGGAGAAGATGGGGGTTACAGGCAAGTCACAGATGAAGACTCAGACAACCATGAGTCCCCTTTAGGAGTAAGGGTAGGTTTCAGTGAGTCACCCAAAGGAAAGCATCCTGATCCTGAAAAAGAAATAGGAGCAAGCAGGATTCAGAGAGCATACTCTCCTGCTCGAGGCTATGAGCATGCTGAGAGAAGCAGCACTGAAAGAAAAAGGAAGATGTGCGAGAATCATTCATTATTTCCTTGGCAAAGTAGCAAAGCCCTCTATTACAGAAAAATGGCACATGGGGTATTATATGTCCCAGAAGATGAACACTCTGCTGGCAGGTATAACTCTCAGTAACCACAGGGCCAGGTGAACTACCTAAAGGTTTTATAAGGAATATATCATTTACCTAGTTAAAATCACATCAATGTGCTGGAACTTGAGATCACGTTTAGAGAAAAAATAAACACCAGAGGAACATTCATACAGCATTATTCCCCATCCCTCCTATGCACAAAAAGGGCACCATGCAGGCCCAAAAAAGGACAAGAAATCTTAAAGCAAGTAGTTAGGGTGCATTTTCTACAAGTCACTTCTTAGGACAGCGGTTCATTTAAACCGCCTGGGTGTCCTAAGCTGCAAAGCATAGGCAAGAGCCACCAGGACAGGTATGTCCTTGTCATTTCCATCTCATCCATGTCTCCTACACCAGGAGCACATGGCAGAAAAGCATCTAGGTGAACAAGTGTGAAAAGGGCTAGTTGTCAATTAAGCACCAGTCCCAGGAGAAGGGACAGCAATGGGGAACACTTAATGTAAGCGACATAGCTCCCAGGAGAGGGGAGCAGCCGTAGCACATAGCAGGATGTGATAAATACAGATTGTAGCAGGTGGTCCAAGAACTGGCTGTGATTTCAGCAACCATTTGTCCAAACCGGATGGAACTGCCTACTGTGCAGCCTTGCAACAGCAAAAAGCAGGCTAGAAAAACCACAAAGCAGAGCAGAAGATTCAGCAATCACAGATTGCCAGGAGATGAATTTAATTCTGAAAACATTCCCACAGGCATCAAGAGTATAACAATAATCTAAGGTATGAACAACATGGAAGCAAACCCAGGCCTCTTGCAACAGAACCACAGATCCATGGTTTTGGCTGGGAACTGACTCCAGAGGTCATTTAGTGCATCCCCTGCTCACAGCAGGTATAATGAGATCTTTTTGGCCGGGTTGGGTCCAGTCAAGTCAGATACCTTCAAGGATGGAGGTTCCACAACCCACCTGGGCAACACGTTCCACTATTTCAGCATCCTCACAAAAACCCTAAAATTTTCCCGGTATCTAATTGATAAATCAAAGGCAAAGAGGCTCTGCAAAGAGACCTAGACAAATTATAGGGCTGGGCGATCACCAACCATATGAAATTTAACAAGGACAAGTGCCAGATTCTGCACCTGGGATGGGGCAACCTTGGATGTACTGACAGATTGGAGAATGAGATGCTGGAGAACAGTGCTGCAGAAAGGGACTGGGGAGCATGGTTGATGGAAAGTTTAGTGTGATGAAAGGCCTGAAATTCACTCTTGTTGAGTACATTAACATTTCCCTCAGCCCATTTCTTCAGCCTGGCCAAGTCCCTCTGAATAGCAGTCATGTCTTTCTGCATTCTGACCACTGTTGTGTTCCTTTTGTACTATCCAAGCTACAGACAGATAAGCCAAATTCTTCTCTCATTTACAGCATTGAAGTCCATGAATTAGACACATTTACAATACTGTAACACTACTCTGCATGCGAGCATGTGCCTTTGTGCATGCATATACACCCACACAGATGGCCCAGGAGATGCAACAACTGAAACAGAAATACTGCAGAATTTGGAGGAGCAGCTGCTATAAATGAGGACCAAGGTATACACTCCAAGCCTAAGGTGACAAGAGCTTTGGGCTTTCCTGACTTTGATTCTTTGGACTACACCTTAAAAAGGCAGCAGCTGTTAACTTCATAAATAATAATAAATATTTCTGAAGACTTTAAAACATGCCATCAATCAAGGATCATATTATAATTATATCAACAAGTCAAATATTCCCTGATGATAATATGACATATAAATAACTTCACCTGAAGGGTGGGTCATGTGACATCTAGCTTGTTTATCCATGTTCACATGGAATGAGTCACCATGTGTACTCACATAAACAAATTCCTCCTCAAAGAGCTTATAAATCAAGAATCATGAACAGCATTCAAGGATTAGGGAAGACAAACTATGTGGTCAAAAGAAATGGAAGGTATATCAGACACAATATAAAATACCATCTGACTTGCACTAGCTTTTCCACATGCAATCACTGCTTGGCAAATTGTCTGCAGCCATCTTTCATCAAAGAAACAGATCACGAGGAAAGAAATACTTCAACATGTTTCTAATGCAACTGAAAAACAGTGTTTTGCAAGTCAGTGTTTAATCCTGGCCTTTACTCAGAAATAAGGTGAGGTTTCATTTTGTTTTGTTTTTTTCCCCAAACCAATTGTTAGATTACACTGAACACTGCTGCTCAGAGAGGTTGTGGGTTGCCCCGAGCAGTGAAGTATGCCCCATCCCTGGAGGTGTTCGTAGCTAGGCTGGATTGAGCTCTAAGCACACCTAGTGAAAGATGTACCAGTCCATGGCAGGGGTGCTTGAACTGGATGATCTTTAACGTCCCTTCCAACCCAAACCATTTTATGATTCTATGAACATCTTAATAGGAAGAACACCATTATAGTTCTCATGTGTATTTACCAGCTAAGTTAAACACTACCAATTGTCCTAATCCTGCAAATATATTAGTGTGCTGACTAAACTGAGGGGGAAGGGCTCTTTTCATTCACACAAATACACAGTACCAGGTGTCCCACCTGTGGAGAAGGAGAATCTGCCAAGCCTGAAGAGGTGCTCATAACTTACCCCAAACATCTGCCGAAGGTCAGGATCTCGAAACCGGAAGGGAATGTTAGAAACATGAAGTCGTTTTGGAGTGGATTTGCTCTCAGTATTCTCACTGCTCTGTGTCTGTGATTGCTGTCCATCTGTCTGTGCCCCTCCTTCCGTCTGCTGAAATCAGAAAAGACAAAAGTGTGGGCATGAGCAGAAATCACACAATCTCCTTTCATGCATCTTGTCTACCTCTACTTAGGTATTAGCACTGCACTTGCAATGGAGCTATTTAGCACCTGACAATTCTTTTGATAACCCAATAGCATTTAACAATCGATCTGTTGTTCTTCCCCTCCCTTTCCATGAGTAAACACTAATGAGATCTCAGCCTCCCTCCCCTCCTATCACCTTCCAGCTTAGTAGATTTGTCTTTGGTTTTCTTAAATTGCTTCTCTCTTTTAGCCCATTCTTCCTCACTTCAGCTGCCACCATATGAAAGCTCTAATGAAGAGATGGATCTTTCATATCCTGGAGCTGGGAGGTAGTACCACCACTCTAATCTCATGTGGCAGGATGTTCATGCAATCATCAAAATCCCACAGCTGAAGTGGCAGCTCTTCACCGGGCCAATACCAGAAGTGCATCCCGAGGCAAAATGGCATCTGCTCTGTCAAGCTCCCTTCAGAGAAACATTACCCTCAAAGAAGATCTATAATTAAATGGTAAAATCCATATAGGAACAGCTTATGGATATCTCTGATTAACTTTTCGCATACATTTAAGTGAGCCCAGGAACAGGAAACAGTCATCACCACTGCAAGACTTATAAAAACTCCAAGTGCTGCTTTTTGCTACCAATTCCACAGCTAAGAAAGGCAATTTGTTCCACTGTTCTCAAGTGCTGACTGGCATGGCAAAGAGAGGTCAAGGGGTACACCAGAGGTATTTGTTCACAGAGAAAGTACAAGAAGCAGGCAGAGGAATAAAGGAGATCTGTGTGCCAGATGAGAGTCTTAATGCCTACACAGAGATTACTGGCAGGAGAAAAGTAAGGAATAGAACCTTGTAAGGAATAGAGCCGCTTGTGTGAGCTTAGACTGAAAAGTGCTAAAATTTGAGCACAGCACCAAATATATGAGGTACAACCCCTTTGCAAAAAGGCTTGATGAGAAAATAGCATTTTTTGCACTTCAGTCAGAAAGATGACCTCAAAACCTCAGAGACACAGAACAAAGCAGACTACAATTTAGTCGGTTTTATTGCTCTTGTCCCTTTCCAACTGCATTCATTGACAGGGCAAGGTATTCAAAGAGCACCCACCCACTCACTCTGTCTCCTGCTGCTTGCCTCAGACTCCTAGGAGTCAAGCTTTGACTACCCATGAGATGCATTTTTAAGTGTAATTTCAACTCTTTAGATGCCAACCTGACTTCCTCCTTAACCCATCAAGTAAAAAGAAGTCCTACAGTAAGGCAAGGACAGTAATTGCTAAGTCAGTCTTTTTAAGGCACTTTCAAGAAAACATGTGGGCCTTAAAGATGTAAGAGTAAGGGTGAGGTTTTTGCTGGTTTGGGTCCTTTTTTCCTCCTGTTTTAAATATGCAATTTGTGTAACAAAGATGAAAGAAATCTGAGGGGAGTTGCCCACACCAATTCCCCACCCACTGACTGGACTTGCTAGGCTGCTCTGCACATCATTCAATATACAGCACTTCACAAACATTTGGAAACATCTCTTCACAGACAAACTCAATTGGCAACACTAAGAAAGTATCTTCTGCCCAGAAATACCACTTAAAGATATGACCTTGAACTTGCATATTATTACAAAGCAAGTGTATATACAAAGACAAGAGCAAGCAAACAGTAAGCACTGGGATCTTGTCATGCTGAGCAGAGCAGTGGTAGCTTTCCATTTCATTTCAGTAGAGCTGTGTATGCACAAAACATGTTTCATCTGGTTAACATAAATTATCTATGATAGGAAGAATGACAAATACTGCCCTGACACGTAAGTCTGCTTCCCATAGCTGTGCAAGTCTCAGGAGAAGCCTTGTAGAATGAAGCATTTTTATTTGTCTAAGACTCATTCACCCCCCCACAAACATCAAATTTTTGAGAAAATCTTCAGAAACTTCCTTTTGATCTTATCCAAAAGCTGTCCCCTGCATGTTCGACCTCTTCTCCTTCCCTCACCTCTATGACAAAAAGGCTCTTCAAACTTAGAGAGAGTACACCCTAGGGGAAGAATCAATGCAGCTGGCTTGCAATTAAATCACACCACGCTACTTAGTGGTTTTATTTTTATGCCTCCATCAGAGTCCTCTGCTCCTCGGGGCAAATCAGCCCAAGGAGGACAAAACACAGGAGTAGCTTATCTATTACCACTGCGTACAACACCTGCAAGTGAGTACTCCAAAGTAACTTCCAAATATCACCAATATTCCTGCTAAAAGGGACAGCTACATTAAAATATAGGTTGCACAGGACTGGATCTGATGTTTCCACAGGGGAGGAAGCCAGAATGTTGTTTGTACTCCTCTCCCATCCATTTGTTCCCAGGCAGAGGGCAGAACTCCTTTCTTACCAAGGGTGCAATGTATCATGTACAGTGGCCTATTCAAAAGGACTCACAGCTGTTCCTGCATATGGCAGAGAGCTGCTGCCACACAGGAGTCATTCTGCAGCACGTGAGATGTGTACAGTGAGACAAATGCTTCAAAGAGAATAAATGATAGAAGGAAAAAGGGATCTTGGTCCACTCTTACTTTTTTAACTGCACTGCGAGACTCCGAATGCTTTTCATGCTTTCACATAGCCTGATTTTTCAGTAGTCGTATAAAATTAAATATCATCTTCTCTATGCTGTAGCTCATCTCTATCATGATGGCCCTAAGGTAAGATCTGAACTTTCCACCACTGTAACATTAGCTCAATACATTTGTCCACTGCCACATATTCAGCTACAACATAAATGAAAAGACCAGTCTCTTCAGATTTTTCTTTCCTTTTGCAGTCATTCCTTGGCTTAATTCATTAGGAAGGAGATGAAAGCAAGGGCCTGGAGCCTGTTCTCAGGCACCACATAACAGAGCCTGGCAGAGTGCTACTCTGACCAAATGAGATGATGAAAGCCCTCATTTCACCAAGTGCTCACTCCCCACCTTGACTCCTTCCCCACAAGGCGTTCAAGCTCCTTCTGGCCTTGTGTCAGCATTTCCCAGTGAAGCAAGAGACCTCTCCCTTCTCTAGAGAGTCAGCTCAGAAGGGCACTAATACACATTCCCTAGGTCTCAATGCCTCTCATCAAGCTATACAGACATGCTGCAGCAAAGGTCTCACATTTAGGACCAGTACTGGATTCACTGCACCTCCCTAGCATAGCCTTTGTAACATGCACTGATGCAGGTGATAATGCCATTCATGCCTGCACATGAACGCTTTGAGCTCTGCTCAAGGTCACTGAGAAGTACATCAGAGCTCAGGACAGCAAAGCATGTGCTTCAGTTTTAACTGCTTACTGCCTCTGCCCCCAGGTCAGCTCCTCCTTTACACCTGCCAGCAGCAAGGAAACACTAAGCAAGAAGAGGCAGCTGCAAGAAGCATGGATTATACTCGTGCACATACACATGTAAAAGGGGAGGAGGACACCTGGCAACAGGAGGGTGTTCCAAAAGGTTTGGGGGCAGCTCTACAACCACCTTCTCACCTCTCAATTGGTCTCCTCTATCCTAATGCAGGTGATGAACAACCAATTGCTGAGGATTTCCCCTCAGTAGCAGGGAGGAAGGGGCTCCAGCACCACCTGAACTCCAAGCAGATCTCCATCTGAATGGCTAGAGAGGGGGATGCCTTCCCAGTGAGCCAGACAAGCACTGGTGCAACACACCAACACAGAGATTATTAATACCCAGCACATTCTGTTTCCATCCCCCACTTGCTTCTAGAGCTGGAATCACTTCAGATCCAAGTTCAAGACAAACAAAAAACAACCCCCCATTCTCTCCCCCAGGAAGCAGGCAGTCCAAAATGTTGTGAATCATACTGAGGAGGTTAAGAGCCATAAATCATTGCAAAGAAAATATTTACAAAATACAAACTGTAACTAATAACTATATTTAAAAGGGGATTTGGGTGGGTTACAAAATCTAGTAGACAGACTGTGCTCACTCCACCGCTCCTTGATCACTCTTAGATCCAAAAAAAGCCAAAACCAAACACCCAACCTTGTTTGGATCAAGAGCTTGAAGAACTATGGAGACAAGGAACAAAAGCTACAACTGAAAGAAGGCAATCTTCCCACCACAAAGCAGAGCACAGATAATGTGGAAAAATTTCTACAACTTCTAATGAAGAACTTGTATCAAAACAACCAGTCGCCCACCAATGAACAGATACCTACTGAGGAGGTTTCATGGAAAAACAAGTGAAGAATTAGGCCCTAGACACAAAATCCATCTCCTTCCCCACCACACTCTACTAAAGTAGGTTTGAGGTCCCACATATCCAACAGCAAATGCCATGGGAACTTCAGCTGCTTAAACATTTGTTCAGCAGACAGAAGACCTTAAGGCTAATTATAATTTCTCAACAGCAGTAAATCTAATTTTACATTCATATCCATGTACTTGGTTTTTCAGAGATGCCAGCAGCGTTATATTAAAAAAAAATTGGGGGCTACTTACTCGCAAATTAACTATTATCCAAAATATTCTGTATGCTAAAAAAAAGGGAACAAAAATTCTAAGAACATACCAATTAACTTCTATAAGGGTTTTTACTATTTTACATACAGTCAGGTGAATTTAGGGTATATTTATTCAGATATATATTTTTTGTTAGTTACCTATTTTCAGACATTATGAAGCTTAAGTCATTTTATTCACTTTCCTCATTAAAGACATACCTCACAGAACACAAACCTAACATGGCAAAGCACATAGGGAGCTTTGCTATCTGTGCTGCACAATACCTCTGATGTGTCCAGTAACATTTTCAACTCAAAGATGGGTATTTGTAACAGTATTCTTTAGTGCTTTTTTCTTTTCCCTCTCAATGAAGGAGTGAAATGGAGCCCCCTGAAAGACTTGCTCTGCTGTTCAGATTGTCAAACCTTTTGTGAGCAGTTCCAACCCATTCCTCACAAAATAGGGATGCCCTGACAAGGTGAAGGAGACAGCAAAATTTCCCAAGCTAGTGGTCACCCCTGGACTGCTCCACTGACAGCAGCAGAAGAACTGCCACACAGTGACAGACTTAAGATGATACATCCAGCCCATTAGGTTAGTTCTAACAGCAGCCAAATACGTGGCATCTGCGGAAGGATGCAAGAACAAGGCAAATGCTCACTGACTTTTCTCCAGCAAACTAAGCCAGCTGATGTCTCAACTTGCAAAGCATCCTGTGGACAAGAGCTAATTTCTTCATTATATGGAAAAAATAAGTACTAAACCTTGCTCTTTTTTTCATACATGGCACCCAGTTATTTCCCACCTGCATCCTAGTAAGTGAAAATGGGAAAGCTCCATATTTTAGTTGCCTTACCATCCAATCTTCTATGTACTTGTCATATACCTTTATTCCTGACAGCTCTTTCTGTAAGTGAAGATTTCATTTCTTCGCATAAAAAACCTGCTACATCCCTTTCATCATCACTTTTATCCTTCCCTGTACTTCTGCTAGATCTGCTAAAACCTTCGAGAGATACACAGAATTACCACAGCTATATACTCTAACGTAATGATATTTGTTGATTTATTTCCCATTTCTCATTTTTAAATCTGCCTCACTAGACACAAGTCTGCAAGTGCTGACAATCTGCCTCATATTCAAAGCAAACTCTTGATGTAAATGTCAGGGTTTGCAACCTCAAGACAGCAATTTCTAAAGCTGAGTTGGCCGAACAATCAGCAGCAAACTACTTATTTGAAGCTAGTTCTTCCTCATGTCTACCTGTTCAGCAGTATCAGAAAATAACTGATGATATTCATTAAACGGATTCCTCACCTGAAATACCTCACATGAGCAATTGTTTTAATTACTAAAGGGATGAAAAGTAATTACAGAGGAAAATTCTGCAAATTCTGTCTAGACAAGAAATACCCAAGGGGAAGTCATCATTATAACATCGTTCATGTGTTGCAAAAGTCAGTTGAGGAATCCTTGGTGTTGTTGGCTCTCTTCTGTCTAAGCCCTTGCTAGATGTATGAGGCACAGCCAGATGACCAAGCACCTTCCCTATCTTGCTTCTGAACATGACACATATGGGCCCCCCACCACAAATGTGTCTTTTCTGAGAATATGAAAGTCAATACCCCTTTATGGTATAGCGGATGAGTTAAATACGTTTCAGTACAGCACATCAAGAAGCAGAGACACGATGCTCTGTAATTAAATAATGCTTCATACTGGTTCACGACAACGTCCGAGGCGACAGCACCTGCCATTTTCATGAGAAGTAATTTACATAAACTTATTCCTCTACTTTTATACCTCCAGCTGCATTCCATAATTTATACAGACATACAAATTCTTCCCTCTGACATTAACAAGAGAAACAAGTTGAATAATCAGCTTGCAGTAGTAAGTGCATTGCATTTACTATCAAGCAAGCTTTTTTAGTTCAGCACATGATTAATCTTCCCTCTGCGGGTAGAGTACCAGGAGATGCAGAGAGCTGACAATTGCTCTCAGCTTCTGGCCATGCTCTCCACACGCTTACCTTGCAACAACAGCATTTGCTGGATCCCTCCAAGAGCTGCTCTAATTCATTAACCCAGCAAAAGAATTGGACAGCTTTCTGCCAGGTCAGTGAATTAAAGTGGCTCACGTAAGGAATGCCAGAGACAGTAAATATGAGTGGGAGTTTGTGCTTGGAGCCAGACCTCTCCCTTCTGACAGCAGTGAATCACTTAGATCAGCTCAGCTGCCAGAGGTACTGCAGCCTAATTAGCATCTCCCCTTGCAGCTAACTGTGCTGGGTGTTTCCACTAGGGATAAGAGCACTAAGGTAAATGAACAAGGGGGAAGGGGGAAGAAACCAGGCAGCCCAGCACCATAAGTGAAATGCTGAGCATTAACTGTTTAAGAGAAGGGCTGCAACAGGCAGACCAAGTAGGCCAAATAAGGTCCTGTACCTCAGCCTATTTTTAATTCAGGTCTTTCAGCTGTGCTTTGGGACAGTATTGAGAGAAAGGACAGCCGCTTGGACATGAAGACCGAGAGGTCTTCCTGCCACATGCCAGGCAAAAAACAAAGCCCACAGATGAGACCTGATCCTAAAATAGAGATTCCAAAATATGAAGCTGTTTGTGTTACACCAACTACTGTGCCAATTTTGTTTCCATGCCCCAATCCTGAGACTCTGAATGCTTTCCACTACATTCAGACCTCCATAACCAAGCTCATCCTCAGCTCATGACACCAACCAGTCATTCCCCTTTGTTCAGGGTTTTAGACTGCATAGGAAGGCATGGACTTCGATTCTCAAGGTTTATTTTACAGAAGTTCACTGCTGATCTTTGACCTCAGGCTTCCAGACCACTGTCTTTTCATTCAGACACTACCACTAATTTCAAATCATTCTAGCTAACTAGCCAAGTTTCTATGAAAAGGTGCTCCCACACTGTGTCTTAAGGACGTTGTTACAGACCACATTACATTGCTGTGTAACATCATAACAACAAGATCAAACCCTCTTTCTATTAGTGACCTTTAAGCTACCCCCATGCTCTTTGTTACTTTTGCAATTATCCTAAAGGCTATTAGCCTGAAAAACAGGAAAGGGCCCTATCTGACCACACCTTTTGCTATCTCTCTCTGTCCTGCCAACACGACCAATCACAGGCCTTGCCCTTAAAAGCAAGCAGGGAACTTATCTGTCTGGCTGAAGGAATTTCTGAATCATCCCATGGGAGCAAAGGCTTCAAGTCAGCAGCTAAAAAATCCACTGGCTGTTGAGTCTGGGGTATCACCTTCACACACATGACAGCAGCTGTGCTTGCCAGTCACAATAATGGGAGGGAAGGCTCATACCTCACCTGTGATGGCTTTTTACTCTATTAAAGTTAGCACTGTTGTTTGAGAAGATGGTAAAATGGTTAAAGGAGAAGATGCCTTAAAGCATAACAGTCTAGTCCACATGGACTGAACATGTGTGTCAAACAAGTAATAGCCAACACACAGGATGGACAAAATGTTTACCATTAGCTGTAGATGTTAGGATGAACAGGATGAACCTGTTCTGCTGTATTTTAACAGCATTCTTTAACTTGAGTAACTACTGAGCCTTCTTGCTTCCCCTAGGTCCTACATCATTAATTAGAATACCAAGGAGAAGAAAAGTTACAAGGAATTACATCCTAAGGCAGCCCACAGAATCAAAGTAACTTCACAGAGGAGTCCTAAACAGAAAGATAAAGAGACTTGGAAGATCCAAGTGGATGTGAAAGTCTGGCATGTGAAAAGCCCCTGGATAAAGCAATTTACCCCTGCTCCCACAGGTTTCTTCATGTGCCACCATCTGGGATCCTCTGGGTTTGATCAGTCCCAGGCATAGCAGCCACAGCAACACTCTTGTGTGTGCTCTTAGCCTTTCTCAACCAGCTATGGCCACAAGCCTGACTCTGCATGCTCAGCTTGCATGTCTTTAACCACATCAAATGGTCACTCCAGACATGCACACCTGTTTCCAACAGCCAGTACAAGTGCTATGTGTTATTCAGCCTGTTTCTTGGATAACCCCCTGCCAGTCAGGCTCCTTCCACAGACTCCTGGCAACACCACTGCCTGCCAGCAGTCTCCCAGCAACACTCCCTCCTACACAGATGGGCTCCCAGTTCCTCCTCACAGGCTAGCCACAGGCTGTGGGCTCCTTGAAGCCAGCATCAGTTGATGAAACACAGAGCTTGGCCCTGCAGAGCCACAGAGATTGCTCCTAATATGGAAGAGGAGAAGGAAGGCTGGCAAGAGCTTACATCCAAGGTCAAGGCTAACATCATTTCCATTAAAAAGAAATGCTCTTAAGCGCTGGACAAGGATGGGAACGGAAAAAAAAACACATGGGGAAAGCCACTGCCCTGTTTTTTATTCCCTTTTTCCAGCTTCCTCATCCAATTGGCAGTGCCTGAGGTAATTGTTTGCTGGAGATGGGCAACCCAAATCTTATGTGTTGGAATGGTATCGGACAATCTGATCCTAAAATGATGACTTGCATTTCTGCACACTGCATCAGCTCTTAGTTTTATTTCCTGTGTGGTCTTTCCTTATCTGCTTTTTTTGCCAAGCAAGGCACCCTAAGTTCCTTTTGCACACTACCCATGTGCCTTACAGAGTGTGTACTTTTTCTTTTTCAAGATGCCGAAGTTGTGGCATTCCCAGGAAGAAATCCAAGGTATCTTATCAAAGTCATGACCAATGGCACCAACTATGCAGCCACTGCCCACTGCAGAAGGAGCAGAAGCACACATCAGGAACCATGAGCATTTGAGCTGGCACCATCAGTTCCTCCAACTGTTGGCACTGAATTAATTCAGTATTTACCAGAGGAAAAAAAAATAATCTCTACAACCCAAACACCAACTACAAGTAAAACTGAAAGCATTAACAGATTAAATCCGCCCCTGAGCGCCAAAGGCTCTCACCATAAGGCTCTTTATTAGGAAGTTAAGTCTTAACAAGTGGCTTAAGGGGTGGATAAAGCTTTTCCTGGGATAATCTGCCAGCATGTTGCCCAGTGCCAGTTCCAAGCCATGGAAAGAAGAAAGAAAATATATAAGGTGATTAAAATCTTGGTTTGGCAAATGGATGACCAGTAACTGAGAGCTCATCTCCTGTCCTTGCTCCCTGAAGCTCCCTGCTGTCTTCAGAAAGTCAAAGAAAAGTAATTTTCTACTCTGTTAGCTTCCTGAAAACAAAACCACATTGGGATTACACCTAAAATGCATGTGCTTACCCTAATTCTTTGTACTGTCAACCCTCCAGAATTTGCCTCCATCACATCTATTTGAACCATTCGCCAATTAACACAAAGTAATTAACACTTTTGTAAGAGACTGTCTTTGGACAACGCCACTGTGGTAAAACCATCATGATCATGATTTCAAGTACTACTGCTCTCTGCAGGCACCAATTTACAAGGGGAACATGCAAAAGGAGAAACCCAGTAATGGAAGGGCAGAAGCCACATTTTTTTATAATTCTCTCCTTTCAAGTCTACCGCTGGTTTGCTGCACACTTGAGAAACAGCAATCTAATCAGTGGCTGCTTTTCCCCAAAGCACTGTGCTGTTCTGGCTGGGCACCCTGTGCACTTACTGCAAGAGATCCGTTCTGCGTGCTGGCCGTGTTCGTGCTCTGCTCTCCATGCGGCTGCGTGCTTCCGTAGAGTGTCAGATTGTGCTCGCTGGTCTGGCCTGCATAGTCCTGAGTGTGTGGCACCCCATACTCTGTGGGAATCCCATTCTGTGGGGGTGGCGGAAATGGGATTGTGGTGAATGGCTGCACCATTGCATCAGGAGTTGCTGATGGCTCCTGGTTACCCTTAAGAAAGGAAAAAGGAGAAAACAGCTTTATACTACAGAAGATAGATCAAAACATCAGCCTGAGAAACAACACACACGTTCATGTGAATATCCCACCCACCGTCACCATAGTATTCCACAGTCTTCTATTATCTCTCCTATCAAAAAGCACATGCCTTGCTCCTCTGAGCCATGACACTGTTTTCTTAATCTTTTCAGGGCAATTTTCTTGCTACTGGGTGGCTTATAGCGAACAAATTACAGGGTTTGCAGATTGTATACCCCTGTGATCTCACACAAAGCTTTACACACAGTAAGGTATTATTTCAGAAGAGGGAAGAGGCACTCACACATTGGAACAGAGAAAGAAACACCGAAGAACAGGGTTTCTCAACATCCCTAAAAATACCATAACTGGGTCCATCTCCTCCAGCCTGACCCTCATCGCTCACAAGCAACCCCACAAGCAAGCACATCATATGGTTCAGAGCACACCTCTCTGCTACATTACAGTGATAAAAAGTACAGTTTTTAAAATCCATCAGGAGGCAGAAGCCCCATCCTTTGCCCTGACAGCACTGTGCACACAGCACAGGTATCTGTTGCTGGAATATCCTATTTGCTTCTTGCTGGCCATGCAGGAGACACCCAAGAGCTGTAGGGAAACAAGCTGAGATCGCAAGCCAGCGGCACAGTCACTCTTTCCCAATCCTGAGCATCTCTACAATCACGCAAGGCATTAATTACCCACTCCTGCCTGAGCTTAGGGTATCCCACAGAGACCTCTTGCATAGTGGACTTCTTAGAAGCTTTTAGCGCTCTCTTAGATGTAGCTAACACCAATCAGATGGCTCAGAAACAAAGAACTGACCATGCAAAAGATATCCCCAGAAGACAATAGAACTGCTACCCCACCATGTCAGAAAACCACAAGAAGGAAGCAAAAAAGCATGCAGCCCTACAGCCTCTGCAGGGATCTCACCAAGGGGAGAGCTGCATTCAGCCACCCGGGGTGAAGGAGAACAGCCTTGACATTGAAGCCCAACCCTGGGAAGCCCAGGCTGCTGCACCGCTCCTACTGCTTTCACCGTCGCAGCAGAAAAAAAATCCACAGAAAAGATTTATGATAGGAGGGATGTTTGATTTATGTGCATGTCAACAGACTAATCCTGATTTTAAATTTTGGCTGCTGTTCCAGCCCTGGGTCCTCCCCCACAAAGCCTGGAGGTGCTCGAGGCTATTCTGACACCAGCATGCTTAAATCAATGGAGTAAAAGCGAAACAGACCTTATCCCGTGGATAGGAAAGGCAGAGTGGGAATTACCAAGCAGCAGCCTTTCAGCAGAGAGCATGCAGGGGCTGACGGACCTCCAAAGAAGCTGGACAAACCTTTCAGTCCCTTTATCAGCCTACCTGCAGCTTTCCCTTCCGGGCGGAGGAAACAATGATAAACGCAGTGCACCTCCAGCCAGCACCAGGTCATTCAGACACTGGCTGAATCCCAAATTTGCTCTGACATTAGTCTATCTGGTCTGCCTCCCCTGGGGGCCACGTGGCCACGCACTCCTGCAGCTGGGGAGAAGGAGAGGGAAGGGCATTCAATACCACTTAGCAGAGCCGAGCTGCAGCCTTGGCCCGTGCTGAAGAACGGACGGTTTCAAGTCCAGCCTTGCTGGCTGCAGGAACACAAACTCCGCAGCCTTATCTGAGAAAGAAGAATTCAGGCGAGCATGCCAGCCGTGGCCAGTGCTCAGCTCCTTGCACGCACTCCCCCAAGCAGTTGCAGCCCTGTGTCGCGTGCTCGCAGCTCTGCGGAGGTTTTTTCACGCACCAAGCACATTTTCTGAAAGCAGGACAGGATTTTTGTTTCCCCGTCAAAAAAGGAGGGCAGCTCCACCAGCCCTCCAGTTCTGCTCATTCCTTTGCTATTCTCAGCTTCAAAGCAAGCCAATTCTGACTCGATCATCAAGATCTGCAGAGCGAGTTCTAAAGCATTAGGCAGGACAGGCAGAATGATGGCCATCCCACTGCAAACCAGGTATCAGGAATCCTACTGCTCACCTGCTCAGGGCTGTTTATCCCCTGACATGACAGCTCCATTCTGTCCATGTACTGTCTCCTTTCCAAGCTCTTCTGTTTACAGTATTTCATTGTATTTGATGGTCTGCGTTCTTCCGTACAGCCCACATTGTCTGCCCCCCTTTCTTACGTTTCAAATAGGAGCTAAATAGGAAACTGACTTTTTCTTTTCAATGAAAAAATTTTCCACGCGAAAAATGGAGGAGCAGAAACTATTTGCAGTCTTCTCAGAACAAGCTAGATTTCCAAACCAGCAGCATCCCAGGTCAGAGGAAGAGAATGCTGATTAGCCCCAAACAGAACCTATTCTGCCATCCTGTCAGCAGTGCAGGCCTGCTCCCCAAAGGACATAGTTCAGCATTCTGTACAACCTCACTCTTAGACTGTTTAAAATGCCAGCCCAGGAATCTTACATAATTTTATTTTCAATGTTTTTATCCCTCAGTTAATACTATTCCTTCCAGTTTAAATGCATTTCAACCTTTTAAGTATTTTCTCTCCTTTCCTCAATTACCTATCTGCAAATGTTTGAAGGATGAAAAATGCTTACTCTCTCCTCTGTTGCTTGTGGCATTTTGATAATACATATTTATTTTGAGTTTAATCACACCTCTCAAGCCAAAATAGACTGGTAACTTTATTTATTACTTCTCTCTGACCTTCCTAAGGCTTTTCAAAGAAGGATTTCTGGTGCAGAATAAAATGTTTTGTCACTCCCCCACTCCTCAAACCACACTAACATGCAAAAATCGTGTCTTTTATTACAAATGCATCCTTCATTTAATGTCTCAGGTTATCTGGAGATCTATCATTATTATATTTGTCCAGGTTTCATCATCCCATGGAGTACATGTATCTCAAATTATTTTACTCTTGATATGATTATGGACATATTTCCCGTCTAATTTTTTTTTTGTAATTTTAATTTCCTTTGATGCTTTAGAATTACTTTTTCCCGTTTCCACTAGCGTCAACAGAAAAGGACTCCTGATGAGATCTCTGCAGGTTTCACAGCATACTGATATCCTCCAAACCCAGAGGAGATTCTACCTCTTCTGTTATTCTACCAAATTTCAACATTTACACAACACTTCATATTTTCAAGAGCTAACACAGAACACACACAAATCCCATTAATTTTCAAATACAGAACCTGAACACCTTCCCCTACTTCTAAACCACCACGTAAAATTCTGCTGGGGTGCTGCTTGTCACACTTCTCAGGACGCATAGAGAGAATGGAGAAACCCTCACATTTCCAGGTAAAGGAAAGTATTTTGTCTCTCCAATCTTGACATACCTCACTGCATTTTCAGTCCCGCCTGTTTGAGCTCACGAAGATGTCTTAAAAATTTACTCAAATGCAACAAGAAACCCAGATAATGATGTCCAAGAGCAGTCACCAGCCCCAAACTTACACAAGGATGCCATCACAGGACTAGGAAAACCTGGATGCAGCTCCCCACAAAAACTACTACCATCTTAAACTTCTGTGATGGTATCAAGTAAATTTTAATCCATGTTGAAGAGCAGACAGACACTCTCTTGGCCACAATGCATCAGGCTGGCAGTCTCCAGGAGGTGAGTGTGAGGGACATTTGTTTGCAGGAATAATTTTGGCAGCTCCAGATTAACTGATTAGCTCTGCCAGTTTGTGCTGCCATGCACCAACCATGATACTTGCCATCCCATGCTCAAACTGGGAAAGGCTATTCAGTGCAAGTGAAACAGTGCAATTAACACACATTCCTTAAAAAAAAAAAACCCCACACTTCAGTACAATATATGCTGGCCTATAGTTCAAAGAAAAGCAATAATTCCTGAGTTTTCTATTCCTCTGATGCTCTGTTTCCACAGAAATCATTCATTCACATCAGGTAGGAATTCAAAGCAGCTGCCCCCTTGCAAAATGTTGATATCTGATTCATGAGCACCCAAGCCCTCAGGGTACAAGAAGAATATGGTTACCCATCTGGACTCTGCTTTCAGGTCCCTATTCTCAGCCCTACAAAGGTCCAGTCACGTCCTTGCAGGTGCCCACTTAAGTCAGGGGTTTGCCTACACAGATCAGTACAAACCCATCCCACACTTTGTTTAAAAAACAAACGAGCTAAAGAAGAAGTGAAAAATCCCTAATGGGGACACATTTCTAAGAGCTTATGCAGCTTTAAGTTAATTAATGAACTTTGCAGCTCCAAGCTAAGCGGAGGAACGATGAGTAACCGATGAGTAACTGCACGTGGAGATACCTTGCGGAAGGGTGGGAGCTGGGGACAACAATTCAACAAGGAGCATCGTGGTTCAGCAAATGTGGCACAGGATGAATTCTTTCAGCAGACAGCAGGTGGTGATCCAAGATCACGGCACTGAAGCACCAAGAGCAAACACCAGAAATGCACACAAAGGCCTCCTGCTTCCATAAAACTGTCAAAGATCAGTCTGTTCTGTGAAGGAGTGGTTTTGTTTTCCTCATTACAGAAACGGGTGTAAGTAGAGGGATATGAAAGGAGCCTTATAGCAATGCAGTTCCAGATCTCTTCTATATTGCTATGCCATCATATGCATAGATAGTAAAGCCTAACCAGCCAAATAAAAATTATACTCCTGGTAAAGCTAAACTAGTAAAATTTCTGTGTGGACGTGGCAAACTGCCACAAGGTAACAACTGGTCTGTGCGATCCATAACCCCACTGTGAGTCATCAGCACCACAGAAAGGTGCAGGGAAATGGTATAGCACATAAACATCAAACAATCTCTTAAAAATGCCTTTGAACTCTGCTAACCCCCAAATCATTGGGATGTGGGTATAAGCCTTTTAGTGGAATGGGGTTTCTAACACGTATGTCTTCACTGAACTAATTTTGTGAATCCTCGAAGCAACTGACTTGCAGCTAACGGAGGCAATTAACCTGTTTGTGAAGACCAGAGTTCCAGGCTACGACTGTTTGCTCTCTGCACTAACCTAATCCCTTCTGTAAACAGCAAAAATGTTTGGAGCTGGGATCTGAAGAGCCTGTCAGGAAGCTGGAGCTGCTGCCCACCCTCAGCTCTCTGTAAGAAAGGGATCCTTCTGAGTGAAGGGAATGTGGGGACCCTGCTGTCTCTCCTAGAACCCAGGTCACAGCTTCCTGTCAGGGATGCAAACATCACACATGCAAAGCACTGCTCCCTGGCTGTACAAGGCTGCTGCTTAGGAGCATGAGAATAATAAATTAATTACTTAATAATGGGCTGTGTTCCCCCCCCACCCCCACCTTCTCACAGATCAACAAAAGCTGCAGTAGCAGGGTCTCTTTCCCAGTCCCTTCCAATACAGTCTCCCTTCCCAGTTCTCAGCTGCAGCTTCAGAGAGGCTCTGGCTGGAGCTGCCACTGTCCCACCTCCAGCTGTGTGCTCCTACCCTCTCTCCCCTGCCAGCCTGCCCACCACTGAGCCCTTTCAGAACACATCCCAGGAAAAAAAAAATACTCACTTTTTTTTGCCAGGTTAGTTTTGTTCCCAGTTAAGAGCGTTGAAACAGCTTGGCAAGGAGCTGGAGGAGAAGCAGAGCCAGAAAGGACGGGGGGTGGAGAAGCTGGGGAGGGAAGGGCCATGGGCACCAGCACTTGGATGAGCTCAGGCTGCCAGGGAGCTGCAGTCTCCAGCGTGCATTAACCCTCTTCACAGGCAATCCCACAATTTGCCTGCTGATAACAAATGTATCAACAAGCACTTTCTTCACTAATGGCAATGGATACAAAGCAGTGGGAATGATGCTCCCCACACGCACCAGGAGCTCCAGCACTACCCCTTGCCGAAAAAAACACAGGCTGGGGCATTCATTACACCAAAGATAGATTCCACCCTACACTGGTGGCTCTCACAGCACACGGAACCTATGCCTGGGTTTTTAAAACTCTGCTTTTGCTCTTTAGGGCCATGAAGATACTTGAACACAAGACAAAGTGATGTACAGAATGATGAAGTGATGGCTTTCCAACATCCCAAAACAGTGACTTGGCCATGCCAACCCTGCAGGTGCCCACAGACATGATACAAGCTCTCTATCCTAAAATACAGCAATAACACTTTCTCCATTGTGGCCATTTCATTACAGATTAGCTTCTGAATGGGAAGAGTGGGTAAAATGCCTACAGAAAAGAAATCTGGGGGTGAAAAAGATATATACAAAGGATATAACCATCTCATATCCTTCATCTTTGTACAAACCTGTTTCTGGGTTCAGAAGGGTATGTGACCCTAACCTGACACCCACTCTCCACACTACAAAGGCATTCTGTAACTCCAGAGAGCAAGATTGACATGCCTCTGTGGCTGGGACACAGACTGATAAAATCAGCACTCTTTCTTGGTGTGGGTTGATCATAAAAGCACCTTGAAGAGGATCACAGTAATAAGGGGATTTGTATTTCATCTGCACATCTGGAGCTTGATCTTCATTTGATCTATGACACATTGTGGGTAATAGAAAAGGATGCTGGATTTTGACTCTACTGTCATGGGCACGAGAGCAATTCCTCCTGAATCCTCCCAAAGGCAAACTCTAAACCTAGGTAGTTCTGGAAATATCTACCAGAATTTTATTGTAGTTTTGTTAAAGAGAAATTAAGTTCATGGACACATTTTTTAAAATTTAAATCTGATGTAATCACTCAGGAAATGCCTTTTCCACTGAGTTGAGTTAAGTCTCAATAAGCTAATCTTGCACCAGTGGAAAAAAAAATCTAACAAGAGATGCCTTCACTCACACTTGTACCTAGCTAACCATTTAAAGGCATGTCTCCTTCAACTTCCTGGTGCAAGCTTGCACTAGATTATCTAATCTTGCCCTTCCTAGATATGTAAAGCAAGGGAAGAACAAGTTATCTTCCAATACACACTCTATCATTCCAGGCCACCAAAAAGTGTTTGGTAAAATAAAGCAGCTGGCCTTTTTTTAAAAATGTGTTTAAGAACTTTATGGAAAAGAAGTTCAAGCCCCCCTTTTGTAGGAAAGGAGAAAAGAAAATTATAGTCTTATCTTACTGTTATACACAGGAAGCACTCACTCATCCCCATGCTATCATCACTTCCAGTAATGGCCAACTTTTGCTCTACCCCTATGCACAAACACAGGCTCTCATGCACACTTGGTAAGATGCCCTCAGGCAACCTGCAAAGAGGCTTCCTGTTGGATACAACCAAAACTTTAGAGTTACGCAACATTAATAAGGCCCAGGGCCACATCTACTTACCAGCCTGAAACATACCATTCAAATTTTAAAAAGCACTGATTTCTGCTCCTGAAATTTACATTATTGTCCACTCAAAAAAAAAAAATTAAATGCTAATTGCACAAAATCATCCCACCAAATGCTTTCAATCCATTCATGCTCTCTGGGGTTGATTACAGAGAATTGTGCTTCAAAAGACATCATGGTCTCAACATCTGTTTACATTCCATATTAGGAATTAACCTACCTCTGAGAATTACTGGGGAGAAGGAGGTAAGGATGGAGAACAAAAGAAAAAGTCACCAGGATGGATATATCCTCAGCAACAAAGCCAGCAATTAAGAGAAAAGTTCAGGCTCAATTTTTTGGTCCAGATTGGTTCTTTAGCACCTACCCTGGTTGTGTTCTTCCCAGCTCTGCAACTTTCCAAGTGACTATTTTCCACTCAACATTCATAGTCAAACATTTTTGAGGAAAAAAAAAAGATTTCCATAAGATGTCTAGTTTTCAACAAATCGGCATGAAAATAATGTCTCAAAATGCTACGAATCAAGTCCTCCATAAATCCAGCAGGCACCCAGGGTGGTACAAGCATGTCCCACACAAGAGAGATTACTCCTCTGTCAGGCAAAGACGGCTAAGTTCCTTCTCTGGGACCAGAATTGAAATGAGTCACAGCTAAGGAACAATGTGCTGCAGATGTGTCACGTATGTTTAATCCAAGCTAGCTGCCATCAGCTATTCAGCAGATTAGCAAACCAATCACACTCTCTATTGCATGACTGTGGATCCTCTCTCAGGGAAGCAGCAGAAACCAGAGGCCAATGGTGGGGAAGGAATGGGTAACTGCTTTTCAGAGAGGCCCATGGTTGCAGCAGGATATCTGGGCACTATGTGATACTTTTGATGGCACAGAGGACCTGCCTGCACTGGTTTTCTGCCTTACTCCAGAGATAGCTAACCAATGGTTCCTGGTGCTCCTTAGAAAAAGAAGGACTACAGAACATGGAAATATAACAGGGAAAACAATACCACCTGGTACCATGGTATCTCTTGACCAGGCTGGCACGGTAGTGTCACAGTTAACCGTCTCCTCAGGTAATTCTGCCATCAGATTTTCACTTCAAACAGCTTTGTTCCAAGAGAGAGGGTAACTCGCCAGCTGACGTATTTCAGAAAACCAGTATCTGCTTCTCCAACCCCAATCAAGGACCTAGCTGGACAGATAAGCAATTTTTCATCACGACTCTCCTCTGCAAATGGACTATTGCTCTGCCTCTGCAAGTACATTACCAAATCTCAGTGAGCGTGGAGAGTTACTCCTGCAACCTCAAGAACTCAGATGGATTTCCTGAATGTTTAAATCCTTGTGAAGCTCACTCAGCCCTTTAGAAAGATTTGTATCTACTTTAGTGACAAGGATTTCTCAAAGCCCTCACTATGTGACACAGCTATCTGCAATAGACTCTTCCAGATCTCTGTATATTTCCAGTGCTCTTCTAGGGAGGATTTTGAAGATCACTTTTGGTATCAGGCTTTCCTGTCCTTCTGTTCCCTGCTGTGAAGGCAATGAGCTGAAGGAAGTAGTGAGCTGTGCAGAGGGGCTGCTCTGAGCTGACCTGGCTCCTGGAGGAAGGACAAACCTCAAACCCCTGTCAGGCAGCTTCACTTACACTGGCCCCTTCAATCCCCCAGATTTCAGCAGACAACAGGGAAGAAGTCTTCCCGCCTGCTGGCACTAACTCCAGCACCATACAGAAAAAAAGCAGCCCTGCCTCTGCAGCCAGAGCAGGAGGGGGAAGAAAGGAGAAAGCACCAGGAAGGGGAGAACACATCTGGAATCAATTGGAGAGCGCTGAATGCCTTGGAAAGAACTGCAGAGCTGGCAGAAACCATAGCGAGGAGCCGCATGTTCGGACGTGACTCTGAAGCAAAGGTGGAGAACGAGACGTATGCAGCATATTTAAACACAAAACCAGAGCTCCTCTTGAGGCTCTGGTGTTTTTTTCACGCAAGCAGCTAAATGTCTCAGCCCTGTCATATTTTCACTGCCACTGGCGTATCATGGGTATGCTCAGAATTCTGTACAGAAGACAGGAGATGAGATGAGGCAAACGGGACCCATCTGTGACTCGAGTACCAGGACTCAGTCACGCAGCAACAACATTATCTCAAGCTGCTCTCGGGGTGCAGGGCGGAGGAAGTCTGTGACTGACTTGGCACACATTTCAGAACACAAATTTGACGGTTTAAAAACACAGATTTCTTCCCAGTTACTTTCCATTCCAGCATTCTCCTATCGCTTGCTAGTCATTTGTTCCAAGAGTAGTTTTCCATTTTCAAAGAAGCCTCCACTGTGTGTCCTGGAAAGCAGAGGTTCTGGAAAGGAGCAGAGAGTCATAGGGAAGCAACTCACCAGTGCAACAGCCTGGTACAGAGACTGACTACAGCTTTCAGATATATTACCAAGCTGAGGGTGTGGGAAGCATTGCTACTTGGGTATGTAGCCTTGGCCAGACGAAAAGTAAGATATATATTTCATTATGCAAATTTTAAAAATGGAACTTTAAAATTCAAAAGAAAACAAGAAAGAGTTACATAAATGACCCCAAGATTGGAAAAAGCCACATAGCTGCACACTGAAAACCTTGAAAAGCCCAATTTATTTTGCTTATAATACTAATTTTTTAAAAAGTGGTAACTGATTATTTTACTAAAGTATATTAATTGTGAGGAAAATAAAGTAGATGCTAATCATATTTAATCTAATGAAAAAAGTCATCAAGAAAACCAATAGCCAAAAGCTGAGCCTGACAAATTCAGCTCTGGTAAAAGACACCATTTCATTTTATTTACTGATTTCTAAATGACAGTCATTAAGTCAGCTGGTGAGAAGGACTCAGTCTTTTCCATCTTTTCCTATTTTTGTCGTGAAAACATTATGTCACCCAAAACAGAGGTACTTGAGTGAGACATAATGGCCTACAATGCAGGTACAGCCAGAAGAGACAACCTGAAGTCAGATCTAGAGACAATATCCTGGAAAGCTAACAAGAACTGGTGGAAGTCAATGCACATAAATTAAAGCTGATTAAACTAAGCCGCATACACTTTTATAAGCATAATGACCTCACCTCATGGAGAGGAATAAGCTATTGAAAAGCACTGGTGCAGTTTCATGCACCACCTAATATGACAAACTACCAACTGACCTTGGGATCAGGGGCTGCTCTTCCCTTCCCTGGCTGTTGTGAGATCCAGTCACACCACAGCCATTGCCAGAAAATTAATCCAAACAACAGTCATCTCTTTGGTCATAAACTAAACTGTCTCGCTTTGGATCTGCTTAAGGACAGTGCCCAAAGTGGTGAGGAGGCTGAGCATATGGCCAGGGCCCAGAGACAGGGGGACTGTTCTTCTCACAGCAGCCCACAGTCATGCTACATTAAGCGCAAATTTGAAATGCACCTGAAAGCCACTTCATCCCAGAACAAGAGGCTAGATGGACATTTAGCATATGCTATTGCCACTACCTGCTTCACTCAACTTCTAGAGCATCCCCACATAAGCCAGCATAAAGCTGGTTCATACACAGTGAATCTGTTGAGTATCTCAGGAAAGATTTTCCCATTGTTACAAAATCCTTTTAAAGCCTCTTTTCCCCAGGCCTTCCAGCTATTGTACACATTCCAGCTGTAACCATGAACCGGTATAGACTTCTTCCCTACATAGTCCACCTGCACAGCTCATAGGTAAAACTCGAGGTGAGTGGCACATCTGACCACCTTTCAAGTGCCTCTTCCTGGGCTGGGTATCACTAAAGCAGCTCCTGCAGCCCCCACGCTCAGCAACACCATTGGAAACATGCTGCTCCCTTGCCACCACCACGTCAGTGCCCTGGGACATATAAAGCATGTGCTGGCTTAACAGTAGCAACATGCAAAATATTCACATTAAACTACTGCATATCACTGACAGTCCTACTTTTAAACTGTTCTATTTTGCTGAAGTTAAATCAATAAACCTTAAAAGCTAAATTGATATAAGAGCATCTCATGTCAGGGCATGTCTGTCAGCATCTGCAGCTCCTGTAATACGCGAGTTCCCGGTAAGTTAAGCCATCCATAATTCTCAGCAGATCCCCACCTTCCACAGCCAAGTGCATTAAAGGTCCTTTTTCTCACCTCTCCTTGAACACCTACAGAAAGACAAAAACACCGGCTATGCAAAACTTAGACCCTTAAACCCAAGCCGGTCGGTTTGCCCTTCTGTACATCCCCTTTCACACGCACAATGTCAGGCTAAACAAAGCCCCTCACTCCAGCATACAGGCTTGGAAAAAAAAAGCATTAGCATCTGGCAACCAAGAGCAGCACCCCAGCATACGGGCCTGAGAGCAAATACAAGTCTCTGGCACGAAGAGGAAACACTGGGACATATGCCTGAGTGCTCCTGTCAATCTTGCAGTGGGGGAATGCCCGATTTTTTTTTTAATATATTTTTATCATATTACTGAAAGGAAATGCCAGGGACGGCTGTGGCCCTGTCCCTTGAGGCTCCACTGCTGCCATCAGGCTGCACTGTCTTTGCAGCAATGAATATTTAAACAGGGCAATAAATATTTCAGAGCACATTCATCCCAATAAGAAGTCTACTACCATAAGAGAGATGAGACAACCACACAGGGCCGGGGCCGCTCCCTCTTCCACCCCTCTGGCTCCCACACCGCCTGCCCTTCCTTGGCCCTACTTTTCTCCAGCCCTCAACAGGCACCTGACAGCCTCAAATATTCATGAGCACTGTTCCAGTTACTTTCCAAACAAGCAAAAACACCTGTGAAAAAAGTAACAAGGTGCTCTGCTTTCCACAGAGGTGCAGAACACAGCTAGATGATGCTTCGCTTTCACCTCTTCTGGGGTTTCTGGCTCTTGGATGCTCATAACTCAGGAAGAAAATAATTTGCCTGAAGACCTCACACGGTCTTAAATCTCTAAATATTGCACCTTAAAAGAGAAAAAAACCCTAAGATCACCAAACTCAAAGCTCAGCCATCACCTGGTCGAGAAACAGTATGTGACAATCTGTCTTTACTCCCCACAACTCCCTCCCTTAATTTCAGCAGTGCATTTATTCAGGCATTTCTCAGGTGTGAGCAGCTCCACTAGCCTCTCAGTGGGATACTAACAGATGTACACAGCTGGGAATTCTCTGGCACAACTAAAATCAGCTAGAAATCAAGTTTAGGATGTAACAGAAAAACCCTTCATTTACTCAGCTATCGCCTGCTTGCCATTCATGTACTGGGGGCTATTTTGACTATGACAGTGATAAAAGCTTGGGGTTTATAAGTAGGACCTTAGCTATGCTCTCACCTCTAAACTCCTTGATTTTTAAAGATAATTTCAAAGGGTAACTAATACTCTGCAGAAAATCAAAATCACATTTATTCAGGATCAAATTTGTAGGGCCATGAAACCATGCAGCCAGACTCAAAAATTATCTTTTGCAGCAGCTTCCACTGCTTATCTACCTAGATTCAAAAGACCTAAGATATTTGCTGCTCACAGAGTATATGGACACGGCTTCAGAGAACAAATACACCTACTCGGACTGAAAGGAAGCCAAAAAGACACCCTCACAAACAGCAGCCAAAGGGTTATCCTGAACAACAGACACAAGCTAGTCTGCCCGGCTAACTGAGCTGCACCATGGCATCTCCTTTCCAGGTAAAATCCTTAATTAACAGCATACAAAAAAAGAGTTATCTCTGCCTTTATTGGCACCCATGGACCATCTTTTAAAGGACGATGGTAACCAAACTGCAATCATAACGTGTCACCTGCTGTCAAAGGTGCCTCTTGGACTGCGCAAGAAGACACTCTTCATACCTGGATCCTAGCCCAGCTCAAGGTACAAGCTGGGCACCAAATGGCTCAGCCCTTTCATGGCTTGGGCACAGCAGGGAACATGCAAGGGTATGCGACAGCTCAGCAAGGTCTGCAGATGCAGTCTTGGATTAAACTGCTAAATTCCCCTGCAGTCTCGTTTCAGCTGCTTTTAGACCTTTGAAGGAGAACAGCCGGGTCTTTGCTATGCGCTGGAAGGGCCCTGCAGCACTCACAGAGAGTTTTCTACCGCAAACCAGAGCTCCTGCTATTTCCTCCTTGGTCCTCATAGCCAAGGGAAGAGACCAAGGCAACCCCCAAGTGCTGGGCAGCTTTCTTGGGATGGCCAGTTTCCTACAAATGAAATTCTCTCTCATCCTCCTGCTCTGTGGCATGAAACGGCTCCAAAGTGAAGTATTGAACCATCAAACAGCAAAACCTCTTTCCAGACAGCATTTCAAGGAAGAGCACCTGCCTACTGAATAGGTGGATCAATCACCCGCCACCACCCTCTGTCCCTTCTGCTCCTGAAAGAGCAGAAGCATCCCTTGGTCAAGACTGGCCAACAGCCAAGCTACCAAAAAAATGCTGTTTACATTAAAAGCATAAAATAGCAGTCACAGCAGTGTAATTCAGAGACTGACAACAATCCTGCTGCTTTGCCAGCGGTGAGTCCTGGGATTTTATATCTCTGCTTCTAACTACCACCCCAGCTGTCCTTCATACATCACTGAAACAAAAGGATACAGTCAGAAAGTCAGATGCAACCTGGCCCAAAAAACAGCTTGTATTTTTCTATCTTATTAAAAGACCTCATACACAGAGAAAGGAAAACATCTTGGAAAATGAGCAATTACCTCACCAAGTAATCTAGAGCAGGAGCCACCATTTTACAGCAGACATCAAAATAATGAGCACTCCTCTGCTGACTGTGCAGCTCCGTGTTATTCCCATGATGGGCTGCATACCCAGCAGCATGTTAACATGGAAAAACCCAGCATCCGATCCCACGCAAGAATAAAGAAAATACATTTTTGATACCATACAAGATGTATTAGAAAGGAAAACAACATTTAATTCTGTGGCTCCTGAGGACCTCTCATGACTCAGAAAATAAATGCAAACAAATGAAAAAGTTAATTTGGATCATATCAGCTTCACTGGCATGCAAAGGGCAGAGCAGGCACCCTGGGGAGAGGGAGGCAAAGATTTGCCATAGATCAGGTAACTATCACTGACAGCTGAGCTAAAACATCACAAGATTTGACCAGACTCTACCCTATCTTCTGATTTTCAAAGGTGCTACCACCTCCTTTAAGAGATACAATGTGTAACATGTAACACTGAGGTCCAGGAGGAAGGAGATCCTGCAGCACAAGTGTGTAAGTGGTCCAGATAATAATCCTTACCACAATAAGAATGAGCCCAATTAGCTGAAACAAGAAGAAAGCAGAAGTGAATTGTTCTTTTGAAGATGAAGAATTTTCAATGCAAAATAATGAGGACATAAGGAACCAGAATAATTCCTCTGCAGGCTGAGGCTACTGCATGGAACAGATAGGCAGTTGCTCTGTCCTAAAAAGATGCCCTTTGAAAACAGATGTCCATCTCTAACCCAACACACTCAGCTTGGGAATTTAGAGACCCAGCTTGCTGTAGGGGCTCCATGGTCTCATCCCCTAGATGGGCCAGCACAGCCCACAGACACCACTGTCAAACCTGAGGAATGTTCTTCAGTATCAGCCCTCAACACTTGGTTTTAGCTCAGCCTCGATTGATGGGACCTGAACTGCCCATCTTCTTAAACTGAGTTTTACTTCTGTCCTATAAAATTGGCCAACAACAGCATGAGTAGTAGCCCACAGCAGCCAATATATTCATTGTTAACAGAAGTGTCCTTGATTTGTTAAGTTGTCAACATCCACTAGATGATTCACAGGAAGACTGATACATCTGAAAAACTTCCTTTAAATTCTTTACAAGGAAAATTGCTCTTTTAGTTTCCTCTTGCATGTCTGGGACATAAAGCCTTTTCAGAATCTCAGTATTTGGCATCACAAGGCATAGGGACCACCTCCATTTTACAGCCATGGTTGATCTTAGATGATCATAAAGGAAAAGGTTTTGTGCTCTGCTTCTGCTGGGTACTACCAACATCACACCTAATCAACAGACTCATCTCCAAGCACTTCTGCAAGAGCAGGTCTACCACAGCTGACCTCACATGAGGGCACAGGAGCAGCTCACACAGGTACAGTAATCCCCTGGCAAGAATTTGGGACAGACACAGCTGAAGGCAATTCCCAAACCATTTCACAGCTGAATTCTTGAAGATGTCCCTGCTCATTTCAGAGGGGTTCGACTAAATAACCTTTAAAGATCCCTTCCAACCCAAATCATTATATGATTTTAAGGTTTTATGATTGGCTGCAGGAACACTCTTCTGCTAGGATTGTCTGAACAGTAGCCAGGAGGCTCATCACAACTCTGCATTTAAACCATGTCAATCAAACGTGGTTCTTTCCTTCCATCAGATTCTTTTCTCTTAGATTTAGGCCAGAGAGGATCTGAGAATAATTATGTAGTGACACACAGAGCCTCACAGCTAACCTAGAGGCCTACTACACTTTTGAAAGCCACTACATCCCTCTACAAATGTCCTAGAAGAATGAAATTTATCTTCCTCTATGCTCTTCCAAAACATTAGGAAATTCCTATTACTCATTACTCAGTTCTAGTTATTCTTCTTCTCTGTGTTACAAATAACACAACTCAAAGTTTCCTACCCACCCACTGAAAAAAAAAAAAAAAAAAAAAAAAAAAAAAAAAAAAAAAAAAAAAAAAAAGCCACTGGCTTTCTATACACTTCTGCTTTAAGCAGAGGTCTGGTTGGGACATGTGTTCTCGGCCATGTCAGCTGCCAAGCAGGACCCCAGCCACTCATCAGGCAGGGAGGCTTGGAGCTGGCAGGCAGGAGGACCAGGCAGGCACGGATCTGAACGGAGACGCTCAGGTCTGCAGCCTTCAGCGCAGCTTTCTCTTGACTTCTGTGCAACATTTACAGTAACTCCTGCAGGTCACTGTCAAAACCAATTAAGAGTACTCCTAACAAAAACCAAAAAACGTTCCTGAGAAATCACAGTTGAGCTGAAAGGGACAGTAAAGTCACCGCCTTTCTCACCTCTTCACAGCAGGGCTTGTTGGAAGACCTTCATTTTGTCTAGGGCCAAAGTCACCATCAAGCTGCTCAAAGCTACAGTTTCAGACTTGATGGAGAACAAGGATCATGGATCTTTAATCTGCTTAAACCAAATTTAGATTCATCTCACTGAATAAGACAAAGTATTCAGAAGTTTCACTTTCTGATGAAGCACTGAGATATCCACAGTATTTTTTCCACCCTTCAGAAGTCCATGTTCCCAGATAAATTCACTCTCACACCCCTTGCAGCATTTTGATCAAAACGGACTTTGAAGACCTGGAGTCCCTCAGAAAAATTCTCTTAGGATGAAGGCTTTGGATGACCTAAATTCTTTCTGCCACTAAGAGAGTCAGCCCCTCCTTGACTACACCACCTCATCAGTCACACTTAGTGTAATCACAGTCTGTCACCCATGTCCCTGTGAAGGACAGAGGGAGCAAGGAACTGTCCAAAGTTCTCACCACAGCCTTCAGTCACCACCTTCCTCATTCCTCTACCTCACCACATCACGCTCTTTGCCATAGATTGGTTCCATCACACAGTTGAACATGACTCCAAAAAGTATTTTCACCTCCCCAACCAAACGCATATGAAAGGGACTCCTAGAACTACTTTTCCTCCCTTTCCCACTGCTTCAAGATAGAATGCTTCATCCTGGAACAGGGTGGAAACAGACCTGAGAAAGGATTTGCAAAGCCAATGTAGCAACATTAAATAGCATTACATACAAAGAAAAGCAAAAGGGAAAGTTAAAGCAAATGAATCTGCATTAAATATTTGACCACTAAGCAAAGGTAACGTAGTACAATATCTTATAGCCAACAGTCAAGAAATTGATTAATTCACTAATTTCACCAAATAAACATGCTGTTCCTCTTATACCTCCTGATTCAGGCTGGAAGGATCCTTTTTAAGTTTAGATAGATTTAAAATTACACCTGTTGAAACTGAAATCCTTTCCCTTGCTGCCCTATTTATCTCAACCACATTTTATAAAGCAGGAAGGGACACACTGCAAAAACAAAAGCCTTTCATACGCCTGCTCTCTAATATTTTGAAGTACTTTGCATAATTGTTCAGTTTTGATAACCTCCTTTCATATGATGCCATAGCAAAACTGAGAAAAGCTACAAAGAAAAACAAATCAAATTAATGGTTTCATTCTTCATGGAGGGTACACTAGACAAAGGAGGACTAGTACTATCTAAGAAATCCAAACTCCTCTCCAAGGCATTTTTAAATCCAGCTTTTAAAGTAATTTAAAGCAGGTTTTGCTATTAAGACTGGAGGGAGAGCATAGGCCTAGATAAGGAGCTTCAGCGAGACCCGATAGGTGAGTGATGGTCTATGCACTGCGTAGGTCAAACTCTGATTATCTACATCTTGGCTAATCAAAAGCAATTATCTGAAAGTCAAATATGCCCTCCAAGTCAGGTCCATGGAGACCAGGACTTATATACAGCACACAGAAATCCTAAACTCCACAGGACCTCAACTACAGACACTATGAATTTTAAACAGGATAACCAGGAGGACAGTTCAGAGGGTTTGAACCATACTCAAGACTCCCAGCCTGAGGGCAGACTTCAGAAGCTAGAAATATTACCCTTGCAATTACTTGGACATTTTTGGTGTATCCACGCACCCTCAGATTACAGGCTACTTGGAGTGCAATTCCAGTTCGGTATTTAGAGACTACTGGGGTAAAAATCTCCATTACTGGCAGGGCTGGTTACTTCCCATTGTAGGACCCAGTTTTCAGTTGTTAAAATTACAAGATACCATTCAAACTGAATTTTTTTTCATGCTATCTGTAATTCATTTTGAAGTTGACTTCTTACTTAAGCCATAGTAACCCAATCCAAGAAAAAAGCAGGGGGCATATTTTGTCTTGCTTATGATTAAGAGAGGAGGAAAACACCACATATGCTTTGAGAAGTCTAAGAGAACTTCTTATTAATAGAAAAATTTGCATTTTAGGAATCTATATTTAGATCATCAAGATCTGACCAACATGATAACAAAAGTATGGAAAATTACAGCACCTGTCTTATGTTGAATCAATTTCCCAGTAAAGCTATATGCAATGGTCAGAAAAGGCTAGAAGATAGAAAAGAAAGTAGTAACAGCATGCAAAACCTGCCAAAAAAATGAAAGAACTGATCCATTCTTTATATTCCTCACAGAAAGAACAAATGGTGGCAACAAGCTTTATGTTAGACACTAGGAAAGACTTAGCAATGCTCAGAAAGGCCAGCAGTGGCATTGCAAATACTTTTAAGGCAGGTTACTTGCCATCAGGAATGGTTTAGATATTATTTATTCTAACAGGAAACAGAGATGCTCTTAGGAGTGGCTGGTAGTGCCACTTGCACCCCATTTTCTGTGATTTTATGCTCTCATTTTGACATCACACACAGCTTCGCAGGAGATACTGGCCGTGTCAGATCCAGGTCTGGAGATCATGACAGTAGGGAAATGATCCTTCTCCAGTATTTTGCACCATCTCCTTTGCAGGGATGATGTAACATCAAGGAGCAATTACCCACCTCAAATCCAAAAAAAACCAAGAAACAGACCTGTAAGTACAGCAGGAGAAAATTAAATTGACACAAGAAGCCTGAGCACTATCAGCGCAGGCAGCAACAGGGAGCAAAGAGATAGAACAGACAAGTATGACTGCAATAGGAGCAGAAAAGGCAAACTAAATGAGGAATGAAGGGAGTGGGTGGAGAGTTTAAAAAGCCTATGACAAGGAGACTGTAGTGAGGACAGGGAGGAGGAGGAGGAAGAAAAGCAAAGAATAAGCAGGTCTAAAAATCAGCTGAGAAGGAACTGAAGGGATCAAGACAAAGTAGTAGTCTGCTAAAACAGGAGGGCACATAACTGGAGAGGAATGGAGACTGGGAGAGTATGGATATGGTATGGCTTGTATGGGACAAGCTACTGACCAGGGATCATGGGGAGAGAGTGAGAGGAAGAAGCATCCATCCATCCATCCATCCATCCTCCAATGATAGAGGGCAGAGGTGAGACAGGGCAGAGGTCACACAGGGATGGAAGACAGGGGAAAATGTGCATATCAGTATACACCCCTAAAGCCTAAACCAGAGCCTAATATTGCAAAATGTCACCATTCCTCTGCTGTCAGCAAATATACAAAACCAACTGGCAAACACTGATCAAGCTGGTCTGCACAGAAAATGACAGCTAATTACATAGTCAGTCAAAGTGGCAGAGGTCTGTGGGTTGTATCTGGGATGGCCAACTCTGCCACTGATAACTTGCAGGGGTCATCATGGTGCCACATACACTGAAGCTGATGGGGACAGTTAGAGGGTTGTCTGTTTTTTCTTTTCTTTCTTGCAGAAAAAAATAGCATACAAACATGTGATTAAAGAGTATCATAAATAGCCACAGAAATAAAGAGAACAAATGAAGGTTTCTTTCCCGACTTAAAATACGGAAATGCCCTGTAATTGAAATGCCTCCCCATTACCATCTTGATCACTCTCAATTCAGTTTAAGAATAATATTGCTTAATGAACAGTTTTGCAGAAGAAAAAAAAAAGATCAGGTATTAAGCAAAGCACACTGTTGAACAGCATTTGTCCCATTTTCTTTTATGCAGGCAAAACACACTATTTTTTCCAAAAGCTTCCAGTTGAGCATTAATTGCTCTGGCTTCCATGAACCCTACAAAACCAGCCTATACATCTCCTGCCTTCACTGGTCCACACACAACAGCCTCCAACAGCCCAGCAAAAAAACCATCCTGCACAGCAGAGGATCATAAGTGACTCTACAGGAGCATACCAAAATACTTTTGGTACGAAAATTAACATTACTCTAAATCCAGAGAACATGTCTGATAGAAAGAATACTAACTACATCCTTTTAAATAGCATTCTATTTAAAAGAAGACTGAAGCAAATTAACCATCTCCTCCCTGGTACTCACACCTCCAAGGAATGACTGTTAGTGAAGTCTGTGACTCTGCAGCTGGGAGGTAAGTACATTAAGGAGCTCATTGCAAAGGGGCAGCCAACTGCACACACCATTTGCTGGAAATGGATCTAAAACAGGAACATGAAGCATTTTACCCAAAGTAGTCAGTAAGACCAGAATCCACGTCTAAGAAACATCACACACAAAGACACTCATTGCAGACCCCTTTTGCACTGGTGTTAGAATTTTATAGTAGAAGGCTGGTCAATACTAATTAAATGCAATGGAGCCATCATGAATTAATAACCTGGAGGGAAAGATGTTGCTGGTTTTAAGAGCCTCCCTCCTTTGCAACCTTGAACTTTTGTAATTTTTCGTAGCTCACTACAACCTCTTTACTGATCCAGATACTTCATAAATTAATAGTTCTTAAAATACAATTTAAATGGTATGTTAAATTTACACAGCCTTGGCAATCAAATATCACAGAAAACTTCAGCATCCTCATTTCTCAATTCCCGGGGATAACCACCTAGTCACCTGCAGAAGAAATGCACTAGGGAACAGCGAGGTTATTTCTAGGACAGGGACTCAAGGAAATGGCAGTGCTGTATCAAGTTGCTCTTCTCCATCCTGCCGAGGAAACTACTAAGGCTTCTGCCATCCCAAGGCAGTTCTACAAGCACCTGTGGTGGTTCACTTCTACTCCAATGCATCTCAAAGTGCTCAGCACAGGGGGCAAAGAGAAAAAAACTAAAAAACACTCCCCAAGTCCTGACAGGCCCCACTGAATTTTAGGCCCTTAAGAGTATGTCCTTCTCAACCAGCAGTTACATTTCTAAGTAAAACAACAGTTACAGACACAACCCACAGCCCCACCTCAAGCAACTATGTCCTAATATCAGGGAAAGTGAGATGCAGATTAATCTTTGCATTCCCAGGGGACAATCTCCTAGAAAAGTGACTGGACAGGATTTCTTTCACACAAACCTCTGATGCTGACATGGTGTCTTGCAGCACTAAGGGGAAGCCCTATGATATACAGTAGAAGGGAATGAAAAACTAGGGGATAGGAATAGGCACCGAGTCAGATACCATGTAAACAAGCACTATTTCTCAAACAGCAAAGAAAGGGGAAGAGCAGAAGTCCACGGACAGAGAAGAGAGTGATTCCCTTCAGACAGCTCATGCGAGTTTGCAAGATAACACCAAAGCAAGGAGCAAGCAGCAAGGGCAACTGAACTGAAAGGAAAGGGACGTGCAATCCTCAAAGCAGGAAAAAGGGACAGGGAAATAATAGTAGGTCCTAAGAGAAGTCCAAGAGGAAAAAATGAGGCCTTCTACCACCACACAGATAAGGCTTTTCTTTCTTAATTCTTTCTTTTAAAGGAGCAGGGGAATTCTGCAGCATCCAGCTTGCCTGGAGGGGAACAGAACCTAAAGCAGCCGTAAGGGGATGGGAGGGGGGAGGCTGTTCTGGGACTCAGTCTCCCTTGCAGACAGTTCAGACAAAGGAGGACGGTCTCCTATAATGGGATGCATTGTACATTTTTAGCTAGAACAAGGTGGCTGTCATGACAGGGTTCCCCATCTCCTGTCTCCCCCTTTCAACTACACACCCCTGCATGATCCCAACATGGAACACAAAGATCTGTTTTATCACACCATTACTGTAATGGGAGGTAGAGAAAGACAGGGAAAGGGAATGAGGCAGAGGAATGAAAAGGAGACAGAGCAGCCTTTAATGAGTCAGCCACTGCTCTGATTTAAATAAGATCTCCATTTAAGGAGCACTGCAATTGTTGGGTTTTCTTAATTTAAAAAAACAAATCACTGACTAAGCAAGCAACTTTTGGCTGCACAAGTTGTCTCACAGCTACACACAGGGTCTGGGAGGGAAAGGGTTATAGAAGGGGGAAGGGAAAGGGAAGAAAACCTCTGGAAAAAATGAGACTGTTTGCTGGTTCATTTTAACAGGGACATAAATTAGTCTCAAAGCCACAAACGCCATCACCTCCCCGAGCCCTGGGCAGAGTGTAGCAAGTCAAACACGTGCCAAGATAAACGGCGCTGGCTGGAGCCTCCAAGGGGTGCTGGGGGGGACAAGAGGGGGCATGCTGGCAGGCAGGGCAGCAAAGATGCTTCAAATGGTGCCACAAAATGGAGACTGGTGATTCTACAGCCGCACAAAAGCAGATTTTCTGATGTTTCTGCTTACACCCACATCAAAAGCTGGGAACTCAAGACAGATAAAGAAGGAAAAAGGGGTGCTGAGGTCAAAAAATAGCAGTTCTCCAAGGTCTGGCTTTAATTACCACAAGCAGCCCTTCCTCCTCCTATCTTGGAAGAAGGCCCGCCAGCGGGCAGCAGCCCAGGTGAAAGGTTTCATTGCTGAGAGCAGGGAGGGGAGCAGACAATGGCGGGGGGATTCATTACAAAGGCACACACATACACACACACACTCAGCACGGCCGGCTGCCACATGGGCTGAGGGGACCCCTTAAGGAGGCAGCAGCTCCCTCCCCACTCTCTGAGATGCTCGACACCTTCCCCCTCTCCCAGCCCTGATGGGAAACAGATTTGGAGGAAAACGCCAGCAAGGCACTGGGCTGTCCAAGAAAGGGAGGGCTTTGTGCTCCACACAAGCCAGCAACCTCAGCATGCACCACACAGTGCAAAAGCCTTTTAGCATATAATGCCCATCCACAGAAGACTCTCTCTTTTATCTGCAATTCGTACATAATGTACTGGGCCTCGTTTAACACTCATTTTCACTGATTTAGGATTAAGGGGGATAAGGCTAAGGTACTTTCTGTTAATGAACCTGAGCTCTTACTCTCATTAGCAATTTTTGTTTCCTCTTTTTCAAGCACGTTTCTACCTTCCAGCATCTCCCATCTCCATTTCTTTCCATTGCTGTTTCTAGTCTTGTCACTCCACACACTCATATTTATTCTGTTCTATCAGCTTGTCATGCCTATACAGAAGCTCATCTCCCAGATCTCCAAGGAAGACAATACAAGAGAATTCAGACCAGGTAGGCAATGTTTTCTGGAGACTGAACTAAACAGAGCAAGACTGTAGCAATGCTGAATTAATTCAGTGGCAATTACCAGCTTAACATACCAACAATATTTACTTTTCATAAATGAGACAGAGCCCCAAGGAAGTAAGTTCACAGGTTTAAGCAATGGCACTCCACTGCTTCAAACAGCACTGCTGAATAAGAATAACGTGGCTGGGTGTATTGTCTTGAATGTGCCATGCTCCTTCAGCCCCACACTTGGCCAAACCCACAGTGACTGTTAAGGACCAGCCTAGCAGCCAAATGATCCCCCTGAGAGAAGGCAGCACTCTGCTAGAGCTGAATTCACCTGTGCTCTCTTCCTCAACTCTGCGTACAAGGGCTATCCATCGTTCATCTGGAATCCCAACTGAAACACAGTCTGAGTTCTCCTCTCCTACTGTTTTTTTAATATGCATCTTCTCCAGCATCTCAGCATGTAAATACACAATGCAAATCCTGAAAACCTATACTAAATAGTATGTACTCTTAAAACAATCGTAATTCAAGGTCAAACAATACAATAACACAGGGTCTTGATACCTCCTTCCCCACATCAATAAATTAAGAGTTTCTGCAGAAGACATATTTCCCTGGAGTCTATTAGGATATCCTAAACCTTTAAATGAGTTTATACCCTCCCCTGTTTCAGCCAGTGCTCCAGTAGAATCCCATCCTTCCCAGCTCTGCACATCCCCAAGCCTGGGTCCTTGTGACCCAGGCACCTTTCTGCACTGCACAGACACGGGCTCCAAGTGTGACGGCTGTGGCTGAGAGCACATTGCAACACAAGGCTGTGCAGAACAACTCTCTGAAATGTGCACACCTGCAGCTTAGGGGCACACACCTCCATCTGACCAGGCACACTCTGAGCACACAGCAAAACACAAATGGATGCTGACTGCAGAGACACAGCTTTCCAGCATCACTTGCTAAACTAAATATAGGTACAGAAAGCCCCACGAGATTTCTGCAGAGCTCCTCTGTCTCAGAACAGAAAGCCTTGGTCCAGATAAAAAGGATTCTGTAATGGAAGGGACCAAATAGCAGAAGCAGAAGGTAGGGCTTGGGAGCCTGGGAAGATACCTTTAGAGTGGACAGAGACCTATTTCTCAGCGACTGATAATCAATGTGAATGAGAGAGGGAAAAGGTCAAAGAGGGTGTCACTTCTTGCAGCAGATTCATTCTGAGTTAGGCACCAGTGAAAGAGATGTCCCTTGCAGTGGGACATGCAGAATCTCAGCAGAAGCTAGTGAAGGGGGATTCAGCCAAAGCTAAGGAAAGCCAAAAAGGCAGTATGCATCTATTCTATAGACCTGCAAAGCTGTACAGAAAAAAAGCATTTGTGAAACCCAGATTTGAAGAAAAGTTCCTTCTGAGAGTCCTTCCTTCCACCTCCTTTGGGAATATCCCCCAGAGGTTTCCAGCTCTGCAAGGCACTGCGGGGACATTATATAATGCCTAACTCCAAAGGATTCCAGCTCCACGATGCCGCTCTCCTACTCCTCCCTCCCTTTGCCCGCTCCCTCCGGTGGTGAATTGCATATGCCATGGCAGAAAAAAAAAAAAAAAATTCAAAATCCAAAAGCATACAGTAGCCTTAAAAGGCGAGCACTGTCCGACGAAAACCCTTTGCGGTGGATGCGCGATGGCCCTGGCAGCTGGGCGCGCTCCTCAGGAAACGTCAGCCGCTTTCCCCCGGGAGGACACGGGCAGCCCCACGCCTACAGCTACCTACAAGGGCTTCCCGGACCCCGCGGTGACTGGCAGCCAGATGGAGAAGCGGCGGAGAAGCCGTACACCTTCGGGATCGGCTGGTCAAAGGCGGGTTTAGCCTAACTCGGCAGGGGCAAGCCGTGCCCCTCGCGCACCACTCTCTCTAGAGGGCACTGCGAGGTTGCTCCGGGCAGGGAGACCGCAGGAACCCCTTCCCCAAAGCTCCCACCGCGGGTGCCCGGCGCGGTGGAGCTCCCTTCCCTCCCGCACCGCTCCGGGCGCCCCGCTCCCCGCCCAGACAAAGCCGGGCGGGCAGTCGCCGGAGCCCGGCCCGCCCGCCACCCTTACCTGAGTTACCATTTTCTTTTTCTCCATAAACCAAAATGGGGGAGGCCGGCCGCACGGGAGAGGGAAAATTTAAAAAAAAAGAGAAAAAAAATAAAACTAAATAAAAAAGCAGCAGCCCCGTGGAGGCGGGCGGCGGGTGCCTGCGCTGCGCTGCCTCGCCGGCGCGGTGCTCCCCGAGCCCTTTTTCCTCTCTTTCTTCTCCCGTGTTCCTCCCCTTCTTCCCCCTCCCTCCCCCCCTGCCGCCCCCCCGGCTCAGCCAGATGGCTGCGGGAAGCACCGCCCCGAATGCCGAAGGTAATTAATGCGAGCCGGGGCCGCCCCCGCCGCGCCCCGCCTCGCCCCGCCCGGCTGGGCTCGGCACGGCCCGGCCAGCCCCCGCCCCAGCGAGGCGCTCCCTCTCCTGCCTGCCGGGACTCCTCACTGCTCCCCGGGAGCCAGGAATCTCGGCGAAGGCGCAAACGTGAGCTGGAAACAAAAGCGAAGGTGGTGGCCCCGTGCAGCTCCGGTCCCGGCCGGCAGAACCTCACGGCCGGCCCGAGCTCCTCCGCACCTACCATTCCCAGCGCTCCAGGCTTCCCCCGTCTGGACCTCAGCAGGCGGGAGAGAGCATCTCCCCGGCTGGAGGATGCTGGAGAGATAGCTGTCAGTTTTGAACAGACCTCCCTCCTGCCACAAAAGGGAGAACGCGTGGGTTACACGGTGTGTTGGCTGAACCGGAAGCAGTATCCGTGCTAGGATCTGCATTTCTATCATCATAAAACCTGGAGACTGCTGGACTCCTTCCCAGCTTGCTTTTTTCCCTCCCATTTATCTTCAGCAAGCATCTGCCCCTGAGCACCTGAGCACGCCACGGTTGACAGCATCTGTTCTCTCAGCGACCCCGTAAAACAGAGTGATACACTGCTACCCCATTTGCCAGACGGGATCTGAGATGCTCTGATTGATTTTTCCCAACATTGCACCCATGGAAACCCACGGACAGGGCTGAGCGCAGGTCTGCCAATCCCACAGTTAGACAAGAAGACTGTACTGATGCTCCAGTACTCATGATGCAGAGATAAAACCAGCTCAGGCAAGTTGTGCTTCTGATGTACCTCTTCTTGACACCTGGTACTCAAGAGACTCCCCAGACTTTAGCAGCAAAAAAGCCAAATTACGGTGCAGTAACACCTTGAATCCCCATGTGTTCTTTGCATGAATATGCCCAGTTATAATTTACATGGGAAAAAAAAAAAAAAAAAAAGCCCAGTGGTTTTGCTTCATGGGCTTCTGTTACAGCACTGCTTTCCAGATAGCCCATGCTGACCCACAATGCTTTTTGGTTTCCCAATTTCACTTGCTGCAAACTGACCTCTGGCTCCCTCCCTTCTTCCTTTCCTTCCCTTGCCCTTTCTCTCCTTATTCAGCAGGCCAGCAGGAGCATGTGTCACAAGCAAATCTCTCTTCTGTTGTGAAAAGCAGGAGACCAAGACACCAGAAGCCCTTACATGCCACCAGTGCATAGAAGCAGAGAGTCAGGGGCCAGACGCCCAACACAACCAAACCGTGATGTGGGATCCTCTGGGAGGGAGCCAGCCTCCATGGATGCAGCCCACAGATCTCTGAGTCAGAGTCTGCATTTTTCTGCGTTATCCTCTCTGGTAACTTGCAAGTTACAATATTTACATGCAGTGTTGCAAAACCAGGGAAAGTAGTGGATTTGGTTTTTCACCCCCCTACTACAAACCTGAGATTCTGGAGCACAGTTCTAGGTCAAGTGTAAACTCCATTTAAAAGCAGCAAAAAACTACAGTGGCCTCCTTAAACCTTTGACATGACAAAGCACCAGGTTTCAACATTGTGCATCTCATTCATCAGACCTCTGCAAATCACTCAGGATAATCCTTATTTTCTCCACCTAAGTACTTTAACCGTTCTGTTCACTCGGTCTTGTCTGTGCCATGAGGTAGTGCCTTCTTGTCCCAGACCTAGGGCTGTGGCACAGACCTTCCGGACATCATCCCACTACTGTTAACCAGAATAGAACCATTTCTACTCCATTTTGGCCTTCACCTGAGGATCCTCCAGAAATACTTGCCATCAGAAAGAGTCTTCTAAGGAAAATGAGATGCCCAACCATGCACTGAACCTTCCCTTGCACTGCCTCCCACCACCCAGTTAGTACATCTGCCTTGCTCATGTGCCGGCAAAGTGGGAATTCCCTTCAGTGTGATCTACTGCTAGTCTCTCTCTTTCATCTCCATTGTGGGCCAGAAAGCATCTCCTTCCTCATGCTTGGAATATATCCACTTTTGCTCCTGTTGAGCAAGAGAAAACACCCAATTTTCAGTGGATGTGCTCAGGCAGCAAGAAACGCAAGTCCGCAAGAGTTCCCACTGCTGCAAAACCTGCTGAAATTAACCTCTGATACAGAGTTTCAAAAGCTTAAAACATACCATGCAAAGCATGACCAGACGTGGCAACACTTAAGATCTTTGTTGTCTCTGGTTCTACTGGAGCAGAGGAGCAACATCTGATAATGAAAAAGGCCTACAAAAATTGGTGAATCTGTGCAGCTCATCTTTCCTCACTGAGGAATGGAGGTTCAGATGTTGTGTCATGGCCATGCAGAATAATTGGATGGATCTCCACTTAGCTTCTCCTACGTGAGAATCATGGAACCACTCCTGAATTTACCATGGCAGTTCGCCACCCTCTACTAAGCAAAACCAAAACTCAAACTGCAAATCTTGCTGCTGAAAAGAACAGAGAAGCATGAGCAGAACTGAAGGCTGGAAGCCTGAAGAACACATAGCTCAGAGCCACAAGATTGCCCCTTCCTACTTACTGCATTTATTCAAAAAGCAATGTATTCAGAACAGCTCTAGATGCCAATACTTATGAGTTCTTACTGTTTCTCATATATCACAGGCACATATGCATCAAAACTTGCTACTGTGCTGTAGAAGTAGTGTTCTGAAATAACTATGGGCAAATTTAACTAGTCTATCTCTGCAGTGCCAGGGCACAGCCGATAATCCTCATCATGCCAGGCAAAGCTCCTTGCTCCCACCTTAGCATGTCTGTGACACTTCTATATTCTCTTATATACACACTCTTATGTGTTCGCACAGATGTACATGATGGTTTCTGCTTGGCTCCTACCATTCAAATCCTAGTGGAAAAGAAGCTGGAGAAGGATGTTTATGCAGCAGGCCAAAGGACAAGGCCACTGAAATCATACTGATGAGAGCATAGATGAAGAACTAACCTCTAGTTTGACTAAGTAGTCTACATGTACACTTAAATGCTTGGGTTAGTTTAATACTCATACAAATCATGGAACTAGGAAGAGGAGGAGTCCACAAACACTCTGCTTTCAGAAAGTTTCAGGGTATGTTATCTTTTTTTTTTTTTTTTTTGCTATATTATTTACCACCCTTTGCTACTAAGGGTGGAAAGCAAGCATAGCCTTCAATTTTAACATCCCATTACCTGCATTTCTGTGCTGGCTCAAGTTTAGATGGAGCAAACCTGCCAGCTGGACCAAGGCCAGAGGGAAGAGAAAGAGAGTTTCAAGTGCAAAGAACCAATTTATCAGGAACAAATCTTAACAACCAAAAGACACACTTCTGCTGGTGGATTCTATTCATCTGGGTAATAAAACCCCTGCTACAAGGTAACCTAACAAAATACTATTTAGTGGCTATCTGATGTATCTCACCGTAGATAATCTTGAACTGCTAGTCTACATTTCACATTTTCTGGATAAACTGGGTGCTTGTAAGGACATGGAGTGCTGACACTGAATAGCCAAGGACTGCCTAGAGAACATCATCTTTCACTTGGCTCCAAAAGTATTTGAGCCTGACCCACACAGCCTCTGTCTTCTCCAAGACTCCATACACTGGGCCAGCAAATGTCACATGTGCTCCAAATATAGCCCCCTCCCCCAGCAGAGGCTGCAATACAGGCTTTGCCCAGCCCCGAGCGCTGCTCTCAAACGCCCCCATTCTTTCACCCTACACATCCTCTCTGGACCTCCAAAAGCAAAAATGTGACAAATGAGATTTTGTCGGAGGTTTTGTGGGTGATTTTGGAGGAGGGAGGAGGAGAACAGGTGAGGAGCTGCTCTGGGTGGCTCAGCATCCCTGTGGGACAGGCTGCAGTCACACATACAGGTCACATGTGCCCCGACAACGCAGTGAGACAAGCAACAACACACTAGTTTGCAGAGCACAGCGCTGCTGTCAGTTCAACATCCCCTACAAACAAATAAATGATCAAAGAAAAAGTAAAAAAATGTGAACCAGAATACACAAGTCTCATACAAGACAAATCTTGGAGTTAAAAAGTATCAAATGATACTGCTCAGATGCAGGAGCTTCAAAGCCATCTGCAGAGTGTCTGGGCAGAGGCCTGGGACACAAGAAGCACAGCTTGGAAGCAGGGTCCTCCTACAAAACCGGCATGTAAGCACCAGTTTTGTCCAAACAACATAGAGAGCAAAACTCCTCAAAGTCACCACTGTCCTTTTGCTTACCTGGACGACTGGGTATTGATAATCCATGCAATACACACCATACATAGCCAAAGATCCTCCAGCTAAAGGCCAAATGGACACAGGACTGGAAGCTTCAAATCCGAGTCTCCGTCTTTCAGCCTTGTGGGAAGGACTCTGGCAGCCCTGCGCAGTGCTTGGCTCGGGCCTCTGGGGCCACTCAGGTTGACACTAGCTCAGCTGAAAATAAAAAGGAGCTGCCTGGCTCGGCACAGCTCAGCCCCTCTCTTCTGGGATCCAGCAAGGCAGCGCTCAACCACAGGCGGCAGAGGCTCCTAAAATTAGAAATGCTCTACTGAAAACGGCCCTGCGAGCCTCCACTGAGGAGTGTCCTGCGATTCCCGGGCAGCAAACAGAGCAACTGCCAGGAAGAGGGGGACACAGGATCTTCGCAGCCACTGCTGCCAGGGATGGGAGGAAGCAAACAGCATTTAGGATCTGAAAAGAGCATATGTTCTGTGCTCTAGGTGCGTCAGAGGGAACACTCCCAATCCAGGACAGGGAAAAACATATGGGACTGTTCCTCCCCCACCACCATACCCCTTCTTGCTGTCCTCTGCAGGGACAGGTGCTGGGATTAGCATAGTAAAACCCTTTGGTGTCAGGGAAGGAGGGAGGGAGAGGGGAGAAGCCACACTGATATCTCAAACTGAAGGGATCTCTTTCACAAGGGAGTGTGTGCCCGTATCATTTAACACTTCTCCCTCCCTCCCTAGCTGAGGCAAGCAGGGACAGCTGCCGGAACTGGGGCTGGCGGGGGGAGCTGGGCCCTGGAATGGCCCCCACTGCCCCAGCCTTGGGCCGGTGGGTTGTCCCCCTCAGCTGTTCTAGTCAAACTAGGGGCAGCAAGGGGGATTAACTCTGTCACATTGGACAGTGAGCAGCAGGGAGAAGGGGGCAAGGCTGGGCAGGGCCAGTTGTTGTGCCCATTTTAGGAAGCTCATCCTCCTCATTCCCAGGGAGGAATCTGCTCCCTGACCGACAGGGACAGATGGGGATCTGCTCGGCCAGCAGGCTCACCCCAGCAGCCTCACATGCCAGCCACGTTACCAGACATCCGAGAGCCCGCTGCTGATTCTTAAAAGATACACCATGGCCAGGGGGAGCACCGAGGGGACCTGACATCACACAATAAATTGCACGAAGTTTCACCCATCACTACAAAAAAAGCCACACCAAGTTTTTGTGTAGTGATGGGTGGACACTGGACCAAACCTGGGTTCTCAAAGAGTTAACAGCCCAAGCCCACAAAAGATTCCCACCTTCCTCCGAAGGATAGCAGGGATAAAACCCCTCCCTCTGAGGTTTCAAAAATAAACATGCTACAGTGATCAAACCCATGAAGGGCTAGCCAAATTTCCCACACACACACCATTTTTAAATGCATAAAGTCAGGGGGTTTTTGCATTTCTAATATTTAACTTTTCTGTAGTGCTGCTGTGCACCACTAAACAGCTCCCTCAGCCTAGCTCTAGGCCAGCTGCCTTTCTACTGTCACTCAGTTTCCTCCCCCTCAGAAAGAGTTAAACTTGAAATTCACTTTTCTTCAGGAGTTAAATATGTGGATCATTATCTAGCACAAATTTGCATGTGCAAATCTTTGTCATTCAGGTAAGGGGTGCCTAATCCACAGCCCTCCAACCCACTCAGCCCAGCAGGACAGCTCTTGGCTCATCCTCTGCTCCCACTGTCCTTTCTTTCTGATAGCCTCAGAAAAGGACAGCTACGAGCTGGGTGAGTGCTTATAGCAGCTGTCGCCCACTCTCATCATCTTTCCTAGAGCCACAGGGCCGCTCCTTCCTTACAAAAGGAGCATGACCAATTTGGGGAGTATAAAGCATGATATTTTCTACATCTAAAATAAATAAATAAATAAATAAATAAAAGTTTCTATAGTCATTGTTTCTGTGTGAAGATTTGCACAGACAAAGAAATTAGTTGCCCATAAATGGGAAAGCAGCTTATGTTTTAGATGTCTTCACTGGGGAAAAAGGATGAGGTTCCCACAATGAACTTCCATCTCATTCTGCCTTTGGCCAATTTATTTCACCCCTAACAGACCCAAAACAGCTTTCTGGAGCTTGTCATTATGTCTCTTCCTCCTCACCATTATGCCCCCACCTCCTCACCAGAGGGCTTTTTGGCTACCTCGCAGCACTCCCTGCATGCCCTGCCTGGGGGCACAGATAGAATCTGGTTTCCTCTAAACCACCAATACTTTTTTATTTCCTTCTCTTTTCTGTAACTACGTGTTCAAAAGGTGCCTGCCCTTCATTTTTTTTTTTTGCACAGCTCATTACTATGCACTCAAGCAATTTAGTATCTCCAAGAAAATCTTTTTATGAAAAGGCATTAATTTATACAAACCTTAAGTCTTTTCCACAGCCTGTTTTTGCTACTTCATATTACTGCCCCAGGTTTTAAAAGCAAATCCCTAACTAAGTTTAAAACCTTACATTTATTTCACAATCCAGTTCTTGTCATTTCCAACCAGGCCTTAGGGGAATAAAACATTTCCAAATCCTAGTACAGATATCTTCCTATGTATAAATACCCATCCAATGGGTATAACAAAACAAGGAAGGGGAGCATTACCTAAGATCCTCTGCTGTTTTAACTACAGATCTAATAAAACTGCCATGCTTAGAAGTTTTTGATGCAAACTTAAATAATGTGACTTAACCAGAATTAAGATATTCGGGTGATACTTAGGTAAAAAAGCATCACACTTTTTGTGTCCCTCAGGTAATTAAATGACAAAAGCTAGTTTTAAACTCATGTGTGCCAAGGTGCACACAGCAGGACTTTACTGACCAGTAATAAACTACTGAATTTTCTGCAAGATTGGCCACAGGGGCTGGTTTACTACTGCACACTGACTTGCAACAAATATTAGTCAAATCTGCACTCCATAATTCTGTTTTGAGATAAGAGTCCAAGTACATTACCCTGCAACCTACTATGCCCATGCATTTCCAGTAACACAAGTTAGGTGAGGTAACTTATAAAATCATAGCCTTGTTCCTGCAGATGCTTACATATATGAATAATTTTAAATTTACAGAAATATGAAAACTGGAAAAAATCTCCTGACACACAGAATCAGATCAACTTCTATCACACAACATCATCTTAACTTTTCATAAAATTTATCACACTGTATCTTAGAGTTTGGTTTTACAGCTACACTGCCCCAGCCAAAAAGCTGCTCTAGAATATCTGGGATTTGTGTTCTTCTGCTTAATGCTATTCCTGAGCAATTTCTGTCTCTCCTTTGTTCTTGTGCCAGTACTGTCCTACGGCTTAGCCATATTTTCTCTTTCCTTTACAATTAACCTTCCTCATGTATTCCCTCTCTAACCATCCAAACAGGCAGCTGTTCCAGTCTTCTGTCACATGACAGGCTGGCTATTCCCCAACCTCTAGAAGCATGTACTTGCACCTGATTTAGCCTGTGCTCATCTTTATTTTTAAAGACATCATCCAGAACAACATCAGCTCTGTTTCACATTTCCAGCACTAAACTGCATCTTCTCTAGTCTCATTAGTACTTTCCTCTGTAGCACCACATCGGATGGTGTAGAACCTGTCTATAGTAAGAGACGTCATCCCACTATGTAAAACACACATTATCAAGGTAAGAAAACTGGTTATCTTAAAAACAGAAGCTGATAAGGCACAACCCAGTTTTAATGGATTTGTGTTGCCTTTTATCACATTTTTCATTTGTATCCAAGCCTTTAATTAATATTTGTGTGCCAGCATGCAGCTGAGGCTAGGTCTGTATTTACTCAGATCATTCCCCACCAGCAATAGATCTATTCCACTTCCTGTTCTCCAAACATATGACAGCACTCCTATTTGATAGATTAAAACTTCTATCATATCTGCAACTGCATGAACCAGTCCTTTCACTCTCAGGAATTGGCACCCCCCTTCCCCAGGCAACCCTGCTTCCCAGGCCAGCCTACCTGCACTAACTAGGATCTTTGAAATGTCCAGTGCGGTTGCTTCTACGATGGGTACATGCCCATTACCCATACTGCCCTTGCTGACAAGATCAACTCTACTTAAAACAACAAAGACTGGTTCAATTCAGTGACCACAAGAGCATCCTCATTAACTACCCTATCCTCAACATTAAGTGGTCCCACCTCCTCCCTTCTCTCTAATTGTATTTTGAGAAACTGTCACCCATTTCCTTAGCAACACTTTTAAGGTTTAATTCAGCCTGATTTTTGGCAGTTCTTATTTCATCCCTGCTGATTTTAAAGGCACAGCAATCTCTGCTGATAAATTCTCTTTTGTAAATTTGCCTCTTTTCTCACCTAACAGCCTTTATAAGGTTAGGCTAAAGCTTCTTCTTAGAGGATTTCCCCCTTTACATATACCATCACTAATTTGTATCCAAAGTGCCTCTAAAAAAGAAATGAAAAAAACATCCCAACCAATCAAAAAAGCCCACCAACCCCAAACCACACCATTCAGGGCTGCACTGACTTCTGTAAATATATTGCTTCATGTATCAAAGCTTATATCATGATCATCCCATCCTCAGGTGATGGAGATGGAGGCTCCTAAACAGCTTGTTTTCCTGTAACAGTCATAGCACCAATAATTCACTCACTGTGTCAACAACAGGTGATGATGCTACAATGACAAAATCTTTTGCAGCATTATATTAGCAGCATTTGGTCTCCAAGCAGTATCTGAGAAATTAAAGTTTCTCATACTAATATTTATATCTCTAATGGTGCGGGGAATAGTATAATTTTCAAGCCTCAAGTTTCTATCTGAATCCAATCCTATGAGGGATTACAGCAGACTCACAGTACTTCCCCTGGGACCTCTTTTACCATTCTTCCCCACATCAATTTGACCAGAAACAAATCCTACATTATCAGTATTACTCTGCTTTCTTCTTTACAGTCTACTGCATACAATATAGCCTATCACCTTTTACATCTACCCTATCTGAACCACACATAATCTTGAATGCATGTTAAAGCCATGATTACTATTCTTGCATATTGATATTATCCCTGTAATATCCAGTTTCATGTTCTGCACCAGTAGCTCTGGTTCCTATATTTGTTATTTTGAATGCCAGAAGTCTACAAAAACAAAACAAAAAAAAAAAACCACAAAAAACAAACAAAACAAACAAAAAAAAAAACCCACACAAAAAAAAAACCACACAAAAAACCCCCACACTCTGATGTTTATGCATTTATTGATCACATAGCTCCCAACTCTCTCAACTATCACCCATCTAGTTACTTCTGAACTTAATTATTCTTTTAATAACATTTAATTTTGTTTTTTCCAGCTCCTACCTACTCATCACTCTTTCTAGAGATACTGTTTTACATGCCACTATAGCAGCATTTACCTAATTTTCCCCTTTCTGTGTACTAAGCAAGGCATGGAGATTACACAAGTTCTTCCCTGTGTTCTCCAAACTCAATACTTTGCTTCACATGCACTGCTCTCTTTGATGTCTGGAGACAGAGGAATATTTTTGGGAAATGCCAGGACCACAGCCCTGGGCTTTGCTTTGCCTGCTTTGTTTGGACTGTTTATAGCAAGCATGCTAAGTCACAATTACAAATACAGCTATAAGAACATAATCTAGCCATAGTTTCATAAAGACACAGAAGTTCCAGACATTTACCACTTTTTTTTTTTTTTTAAATTGCTAAAAACTGTGGTCCTGTGGGGACACAGTAATACAGTATGGAATCTGAGATATTTCCATGATTTATAGCCATTACCCCACATTGATCTTTACTAAGGAATTACACCAACAGTTTCATTTTATGAACTACATTTATAAATTTTTTGCATAATTTTCTGGTCTCCAGACAAATTAATCCAAGCCTTATCTAGTTACTCCCACTAAAGAGCTCTTACCTCTGCTGAATCTAACTCTTCATCACTAGAAGCCTGGCTGATACTCTTCCTCTCACCCACCAAAAATGACATCTTTAACAATTAGCCAATCACTACATCTGCTAAACTGGGTCATCAGGGATCTGATGAGCAGCTTACAATATGTCTCTGCTTTTTAAAGACTGATGTAAATGTAGGAAACATGCCAGCAAGCAAGGATGCATTTTCTGGCTGGGTATGTACTGATTTCCATAGCAGCTAAATAGATCAAGCAGCTCAGCCAGTTCATACTAGTGTTAGACAAACAGCACCAAGATTACATCAACAGAGCTGCAAGAGATTCTCATTTTGCACCAAAGCAGGTCCCATGCCCTGAGCACAAAGGTGGCTTTTGCTCACTTCAGGGGAGAATTTATACTCGGGGGAAAGTCCCCATTCCTCTCTCTAGGTCTACATTTATTGCTTGTTTGCTGATATGGATATAATGTTTTTCAGAGAGCTGCACGATTTTCCTTTTTCCTCACAGATTTAATATCACCAACGACTAGAAAATTTACTTATGATCTAGGTGTTATTTTGACCCTGGAATCATATGAGATTCAAGTGGGGAGGACATAAATGTAAGCAGAGCACTCACAGGAAAGCTCAATATTCTGAAATGGCACACAGAAGCAAACATGACAACACATGGGTGACTGGAGAAACTGGATTTTTCTCACGTTTCAGAAACCTGCCAGTTTTACATAGATGTCCTGATCTCAAGAGCAAGAAGATTTGGTGGTGGATCAGCTATGCAGGTGAGTGAATAACTCAGCACCCAGCCAGTGCCTTCTCTGCAAGTGAAACATGCTAAGCAGGCAAATGTCACAGACCAGGAACCAGATGCATTAAAGCAGAAATTAAAGCAGCAGTTCTGGGGGATGTGGAATAGCAGCAAACCAAAGTGTGTTGGATTAGCATAATAAGGACATCACAGGAAAGAATTTGAATGGGTTGGTAAAGTCATAGAAGCCATTTCTCTGCCTGAAACCCTATCTGATTAGTTAGTGCTACTGAATCCTCATGTTCATTAGGATTAATAGTCCAAAAACACATTAGCACAAATGAAATTACCAAAAATACACTTCGAATCCAAGGAAAGTAAAAGCCCCCTGGCAAAAGGCCCAAGGAACCCAAAGCTAAAGAAAGCAGCAAAAATGTAAAGCAGCAAGGATTGCCCCATCATACCCACTGCTTCTGCCAAAGAAATACCTCAGGCAGACAGCAGAACTTCAGTCATTATACATCCAGTTCTCATGGAGAAAATGCACAATTAAAGAAAAAAAAATGGAGAGAAAAATTCCAAAGATAGTACTTAATAAAACTGGAGCTCTGAAATAGCTCCTGGTCATGTCTTTTCTCCTCCAAGTGCCAGAATCTCCCTTCTCCATCTTTTTCTGCAACACATTCTCCATTTGCAAGGCAATTTACTTAAGAGTGATAGAGTTTGTTTGCATGTGCCACTACCACTCTGAACGTTCTCCAACCAAGCTCTGTAGTCCTGAATTGATCCAAAGTGGCTTAACAGCAGAAACCACGCACACTCCAAATGGTGGACATAAGATACCTGCATCCTATTACTGCCCTTAGGTCTTCACTGCATCATCTACACGTAGCTGTTAAATATTAATGGTTTGTCTAGACTGGAAAACTAGAACAGTTTTAAAAAAAATTACAAATACACAGCATAAGAGGAGAACAGGTCAGAATTAGAAGTCATTATTTCTTAACTACCACTTATTTTCAAAGCCTCAACAAACTCTGCTTTAGGGAAGGACATGGAAAAAGGAGGCGGAAAAATGATACAAAGTCAGTCTGCTGAAGGAGCACATTGCAAGACCTTTGTCTGCTGGGCAATTGTCACTTTTTGTTTTGTTTACCTTTCTTACAGCCATCCAGTAGAATGGTAACATTAGCAAACTCCAGAAACCTATACACCAAAGGGGACTCATGAAATCATAAGCCTGGATCTTCCTCAACCAGAAACCAAACTCTTCCAATACCCAGCCTACACTGTCACAGCTGTCAAGATAGACAGACAAACACTCTTGATCCTAAAGTTAAGACTTCTGTAGGCAGAGTCTTCCTTAAGCTGGAAGTACAGATCCTGCCCAGATAGCTTCAGCTGCCAGACAAGGACTCAAGTTAATTCAGGTGAAATTTAGATTGCCCAAAGTCTACCTCTGAAACTACTACAAAGGAAAAATGTAAGGCAGTGATGAACACTCATATGAAGTTTGAAAAAGTCCCTGTCAAAAGACTGTGTTCCCAGAACTGAGTTTTATTCACGACACTAACGAGCTGGCTTTCATCAAGGCAGCTTTAACAGAACAATAACTCACAAGAATCTGTTAGTGATTAAGTTGCAAAATGAACCTGCCAGTAGTCTTGATACACCAGCAGCATATAGAAGATATGACTTCAGCTTTCCTTTCCACCCCAATCCAGTGCTTTTCATGCATTACAGAACATGTTTCAATTATAAAATCTTGAGACAACTCCAGAATACCTGAATATAACATGCAGCAAGTCCAAAAGAAGCTTCTAAAACCAGATGGGCTCCATGGCCTTAGTTATTACCAAAGGCTCAGTATAACAGGGAGAAAAGAAAGTACACACAGACTTCGCAGAAAAAAATTATCTGTGTCTTAGGTCTGGGCCTTTTTTCAAGGAGAATTCTAAATACTTGGCACTGCTTTAGGAAGCAAGTAAGTATACTTCTGGGCTAAGGCACTTGGTAATGAAGGTGATCGTATCACAGCTTTCTTTAGGGACCACTTATATATGCACTGATCTTGGTAATGCTACATGTCTATCAAAATGCTTTTTGCTCATTACATGAGAAACAAAAAGGTGTCCAGATGCAGAATTTCAACATCAAAGACAACAAGGAGTTTTCTCTTGCTAGTTTAGGCATAACATGACAGCCACACTGCCTTTGTATATTCCTTTGGGGACAGTGGACAAAGAAGAAGCAAAAAGAATAGAGGCAATATTCCTTCACTTCAGAGGCTGTTCCAGAACCTCAGTCAGAGAAAAGCTTTGCCCATTCTGTCTCTCACAGTCCCACCTGGTTTTTCACTTAACAAGCAGCTGCAGTTCAATTAGTTGATCCTTAAGGGGACAACAGGGAGATCCAAAAAAGAAAGATTTGACTCTTCTAGAAATAGAGCAGCTTAAGTCTGAGCATTTTTTCAGATCTATGCTAAGCCTACAAAAATTAAGGTTAATTCCTTAATTAAAGAACCACCTTCCTAAGAATAAATATTATTAAAAGTCACCAGATGGTAGTTTCAGACATACTCTCACCAAGTATTTTTAATTGAATGAATCACAACCTAGGGCTGGACCACACTGATGATTCCCCTGTAGTGTAAGCACAGTTCTGCCATTACCTCAGACCCACCAGCAAGCGGCCACGTGGGGCTGTTGGAAATGCCACATGCATTCCCAATCTATCCCAGCAAACGGCTCATGGGATAAGCCACTTCCAACAAAGGTTTGAGCCAACACATTCTACCCCGCCTTTGCCTGGGGTGAAGGGAGAGCATCATCAACCATTGCAGAGCATTTCAGAACATGGCTGTGTGTCTTACTCATCTAGCTGAGCACTTGCTTCCCAGCAGAGACAGTTTTGGTATGGACTTTCCTCCCCACCTCGCCTCCCAGCTTATCAAATTGCCTCCACGTGACAAACTAAAATAGAATAAGGTACTTGTTCCAAGTTAACGAGTGGCCACACAATAAATTATGCTAGTATGAACTTAAATTTATCCCTATTTTAGAGTGGTATGGCTTCCCAGCTACACAAACAAAAGCAGAATTTGGGGGAAAGGTGGAAAGGTTTTTTGGGACAGTATTCTGCTGCTCCAACACTGGAGTAAAGCACTCCTTGCCCAGCTTAGTGCAATAAGAATAGCAGAGCAGCTGCCCACACCCTGTAACTGTGTAAGCAAGAGGCAAAACACATCAAAAATACTAAACAAAATTCTTCATTGAATTAAAGTAAGAGAGAAATAAACAGGCAGCACTGTCTATGTGTGATAGCCGAGTTTGAGACTGTATTACTGGCAGGAACTGAGGAATTGGAGAACATCATGCAGGCAGGACCTTTAGCTGCTACAACAGCAGGTCACCAAATAAATCTCAGGAAGTCATCTGGAAACAGTTCCAGCAGAACAATATACAGAATATGACACTTTCAGCATAAATCTGCAAAGATAATTTAATGAAAGAATTACATCTGTCCATTAATTTCTGCAGGTCTCAGTTCAAAATCTTTAGATGATGAATCCTGTTTTTTCCCCATTCCCGTTGGAAAAAAAAATAAAAATTCCAAAGTCAGACAACTCAAAAGAGATTCAACCAGAAGTGCTGCAGTTAAGAGTTTGGTGCATTTGCTGAGTGCACAGAAGGGATCCAGAAATAGCACGCAAAGCTGAGGTCTGGCAAAAATGATGCAGTTTACCCTGAAAGAGGAGAGTCAAGACAGGCTAAATGAATGGTGACAGCAGCAAGTCATGCTTTAAGGTAGGGGGAGGACCCCAGGGATTACTCATCTGGAGGCTGAGGTGCTAGTTATTGCTGTGTCCCTTCTCCAGTGCTTTCAGTGGAGAAGTATAAGGCTGTGGTGGAGAACAGAAAGAAGTATGTTAAGACTATGCCAGCTCAGAGGCAAGAAGTAGTCTTCCCATCACCTTCTGCCTTAGACTAAGACAAAAATATAAAAGGCAGCAAACAGCTAGATTTTGACTGGGATTTTTGAAACCTATCTAGTTTTGAGAAAGCAGGAGAGAGAAAAATTCTGGAAATCTTTTTCTTCTCACAGAGAGTCTCAGGACATGGGCACAGAAGTCTGCCATGGGCACGTAAAATAACTGCCACCCACTCTTCTCCCCAAGAGCCAGAAGAACAGAATAAAGGTTGACATGGCTCAGTCCAAAGCCCTTTCCTGCAAACTAGTTTCAACTCCCGGCAAGTTCTAAAACAAGTCACAGCAGCTGAAGTCCCTGGACAACAACCACTGAGGGCTTGCTCTGGTTCCACTATCTGCACAATCAAGATACCTGCTCTTCCATCAGCTTTCTGTGACCTCTACAAAAAAAAAAAAAAAAACCAAAAAAAAACCACAAAAAAAAACCAAAAAAACAAACAACAAAAAAAAACCATGATGCCATACAGATGGTTTCCTGGCTCCCATGAAAACCCCTATCTCTGGCTTCTCTCACTATCAAGAAATCTCCACCAAAGACTTGGCTCATGTTCTCTGCACAGCTCTCCAGTTACTCTGCAGTGGGACTACTCTCACTTTGCGGTAACAGGACTACTAAGGCAAAAATTAACTGCAACCCCTCTGCATTATCAGCTGGGATATCAGCAGCACTCAACCTTCAGCCTCTGCGGTTTTACAGGTCTCTTAGCATGAATTTAAAAGAACCACTTATCTCAGGCTAGAGATTCATGCGTAGGCCAGAGTTAAAGTAGGGCAATACTTAAGCTGCATCTCAAGCTCACATTGTAATGAAGCAAAAGCAGCAACTTTAAGCTCTGAAGGGGCACAGCAGGCACACTCCTGCAACTGCTCTGAACTAGACAGCTTCTGAGAATCTTGTGTGAATCTTAAAAATCTAATACAGCTCGACAGTGTGCAACCTGTTTCAGCAGGCAGATCCAGCTGCAGCATCATCTTTCACATACATTACCAGGTTCTCAGTACAGTGCTGAGAATGAGACCCTGTTCTGCAGCATACAAACGCAGTAGATGTGCAAACACTGTAGGAAGCAAATTTCAGAAAGGCAGATTGCCAACACCTCTGGGCAAATAGAAGAAAACCCATCACTGCCACCCAAATGCCCCAAGATTGTCAGCAACAGAACAGGAAAAGGCGTAACTGCCATCAAGACAAAAACAAAGAAATGACAGTCACTTTTCAAAAGGAAAAACATCCATGTTTTCTTCACATTCTCTTCCTGGCTTACCCTCTTTGTAATTATGGGACAGAGGTAAAAACAGCCACCGAAAGTCCAGCTGTCACATTTTGATAATTCAGTGAATGCCCACACAGATCTAATTACCTCAGCCAGTGTACATGCCTGAGACCTCATGTGGCCATGGCCATTCCTCAGCCTTGCCCCGACAGAAGTTTGGAGAGTGGAAGCAACAGCAGTGCTAGGATGATCAGATGTTTTTTAGAATGACCAAGATTAAAGTGTAGGGACAAGAAGAAGGGAAACAGCTGTTCTAGACCTAGAGACAGCAGAATGCTTTAAAACCTAGAAAAATAATTAAACTAACTAATGAGCCATAGTTAGCAAAGGAACCACAGGTCAAGGCAGATACAATTCCTCAGCGGGGGGAGAGGTGAAGAAGGGGAGAAGCCCTCCCATATTGGGACAGAGAGGAACCAAATTAGCAGCTTGCCACAACAGAGCTGTGGCAAGGAGAGGAAAAAGGGATATATCAAGACAAGAGGTGATTTATTCTTAAGTTTCAGGGCTGGAATAAGCAGCAGATGATGAACAAAAGGGAACGTCTGTGGTGGATCCAAACAGGAGACAGAAATGGGATGGCAATGCCACAGGGTTTGTTTTGTTATTGGTTTTGTTTGTTTTAAAAGGAAGTTAACAGAAAAACACCAGCAGCTTAAAATGCTCCAAGCATACAGCCTACCACTCCTCCTAGGTTATAACAAAAATTCCTGTCTTGTAATGAGAAGGGCTTCTTGGGACCCAGCAGCCCTCCGACTCCTCACCCCCAGCTGGGGGGCCGAGGGGGTTCCTGTATCAGCGGCTCAGCAGCACGGAGCTCCCCACGCTGGCACCGGCCGCCTGCCCAATTCAGACCTGTAATCTCCCTCGACTTTGATTTAATGCAGCAATTACTGGTAATGTGGTTTGAAGGAGATAAATGCCCAGTACAGGGCTGGCTGGCACTGACGCTCATTTCACTCATGATGCAAGAACAGTTTTAATTAAAATCCCCTTTATGATAAAGGAGCTGCTTGACTGGATGTTTCTGTGCAGCCCTGATACGGAGCCTCCTCCAAAGCGGATTAGAAATCAAAGTTTCGCTCTTCTCGCTATTGGCAACACACAAAAATAGGGAACACTGTCACCATGTCACCCCTCTACAATTTCCTTAACCCTAGAAGTGCTGGGAAAATGCCCACGTTTCCTTAAAAGCAATTGTTACTTCCTTGTCATGGCTCTAGTGTTTTTCAAAAACTAAGCACAAGGGGTACTTCAATAGGAATAAACATCCATAGAGCCCATCCTCTGTGATCCAAACCTGGGTTCCCCTCTATCTGGCTTAAAAGGAAATCACCTTGGCTACTTCTCTGGCAGACCCACACCCACAGCCTGCCTTCTGGCAAGGAGAGGTATCAGCCCCCTAGTGCTCTGGCAAGGTGGTTGGAAATCAGAATTTGGCTGAAAGATTGGAAAAGTAGAAGCTTCTGCTGGGTGAGGCAGAGCTGCATGGACAGGGGAGAAAAAAGGAGCAACACCGCAAGATAAAGGCATAAAATTTGGCAGAGCAGTCAAGATCCCAGCACAGACATGTTCTAGAAATGGTTTGTCAGCTCTTGATCGAGTTACAGCAAATGTAGGTGCAATTTTGGGTTGGTTTTCTTCTTTACACTATAGGAAATAACAGAGATGAATATATTAAGCACTGCTAGTTTCTATTGCAAGTGCCAGGAGCAGATTGTCACAGTGAGAAATTGGCCTTGTGCATTACACAGAAAAGGCAGCACTGGGTTTGGAGGCCTGCAGACAGTGCAATGTGAAGATAAAGAGCCTCAAGTCTGAATGCACATTATTCCTCTCCTCGAGCCACCCAAACACACATAAACATAAAAAGGTTGATTTAAGCAGCTCAATTTCTCTGTGACCTCCAGAATATATCTGTGGGCCATAGGACTACCTAGGCCCTGACACAGGCTCCAGTCTTCTCAGAGCATGTACCTCATCATCTGAGCAGTGCTCCATATTCCCTGACATTGTCTTCTCCTCCACTGATGGGATTCTGCTCCAAAAATCCTTTTTCTTTAACATAAAAAAAGCAATTTCAAAGTGGCTGTCATGTTCCATGATTCCCCACCCCCATCAGACAGCACAGTATCAAACAACAGATGAAACAAAAAGAAAACTCCTGATAGAATCAGGAGGGATTCAACACAACAGCATAACCAGCTGACTTCACAGGAGACTGAAGCAGCAGACACCAGACCATCAAATGCACTGCTGTGAATGATGAAACCAGCCTTCAGGAGAACCTTGCTCCTCAACAGGATGAGCAAAGGGTAAAAACACTAGGTCAGAGACAGCAACACGAGGATTTTGTGTGGTTTTGCTGGTACACAAGGGGAAAAAAATGAAACCAAAAAAGGCCTGGTATAATTAACAAGATTAAAGGGGGATTTAGGATCAGGACAGAAAAGCAATGGGCCAGATTGATCCTTACAGGATTAAAGCTGGAATCCTACTAAGAGTCCAGTGGTTGAGAGATCAACACAGTGTAATGGGATTAAATCAACATCAGCTTTTGTTTTTACACAACTGAACCTCCAGCGCCTGTATTTTTATTGCTTCAGATAAGCAGCAGAAAAGTTGACTGGTACCCACAAACAACCAGGGCACAGGCAGGCAAGCACTTCTCCTTTGGCTCTTTCAGGCAGAAGAGCAGTAGGTAATGCCACTTTCAGAAATAAAGAATAAAAAAATTGTGGTTTATTACAAATTGTCCAAAAAGCCAAGAAAGCTGAAGATTTACCAAAGTCTGTGTTCTGGCCAGCCCCACATTAACTGGTATCAAGTGTGATGGGAGCACCCCAGGCCTGATGGATGGGGAAGGCAGGAGGACAGTCCCAGCTGCAATCAGACATGCTGCCAACGGGCAATTGGATTTTGATATTGTCTCTTGCCGGCAAGGAACAAAGGACGCAGTATACTCTGCAGAACATATCAGCAAACACATTTAAGACAAATTGTCGCATGTCCCCATTGCACAACAATATCCAAGAATTACAAAAGTGAGAAAAGCCTCTTTCAGCATGTATCATTTGCATTACAGCTGGTGCAACACATGCAGGCCAGCTGCACTTCTGTTCCCCTGCCCCGAAATTTCCAAAGCTTGTCGGTAATTTGAGTTGGTAGCAAGGGGGAGGGGAAGAAGGAAGCAGGACAAGGCTAGATATTCTTTCTAGGTATGTAAGCTATTTTTAAAATTTTTAATTCTTGTAGGAGGGAAAGCCATGCATGTTTAAATGAGAGGGTATCCATCACCACCACACTTGGTTGAAAAGGGAAGGGGTGTTTATTGCACACCTGTTTGCAACAGCTAAACAGCTGTATTGAAGAGCAACATTCCTTATGCAAGGAAAAAGCATTAAAGGATCTCATATTTCTACTGCACTTCTCAGTCCAAAAAGTGTTTAAAAACAGCAGTTGCACACACACTGTATAAACTTGACCCAAATTTCTTCTGCAGAAGAAAATTTTCCCCAACACTAAAATACAAAAATGCCAATACCACCCATTTCTTAAAAGATGTCACAGTCAGTAGCCTCACCTATGCTGAATGGGCTTCTCCTTTTCATCTGGCTGGTCCAAAAAAAGTAATCACCATTCCCTGCTCCTCCTCACTCAAGCAGCAGCTAAAATCCCAGTGAAATAAATCAGGGGGAGGGGGAGGGAAAATAGCTGGAACAACTCCTGGATCCAACAGGCCTCAGAGCAAATCTGCTCTGCAGTGCTGCTGAGATGGTCCCCATGGAGATATGCATCCCACTTATGCTGCAGCTTCCTGAGAGATGTTTTGTCTTTACTCACAAGGGTTCTTCATCCAAAAGGTATGCCATGGATGCAAGGAGACATCGCCATCATGATTGAGGGTGGAATGAAAAAGAAGACCATTACAATAAAAATGAAAAGTGAAAAAATACGAACAGGCAGTTCACACTGCACATTTTCTATCTTCTAGCCACGTATACGTATTTGAATTCCAGCATTTTTCTGCATTTAAACTTTGTTTCAACACTAGATGATTTATAAATTATTTTTAAAATCTACAGAGGAGTGTTCTAGTATCATCCTATGCCAGCTCCTTAAATATCATGAATAATAATCCCTAAGAATATCTTAAAAAATTGTCATCTGGTCAAAATATTTTCCCTTCATTATTGTCTTATGTCCAAGATTCAATCAGAGCATTGTGTGGGGGACAGCAACTCTCATTTAAGGCAGGAGAAAAACTAACTGCCTTCGCCCTGGATTCAGCTTCAGACACAAGAACCATCTGGTAAAAAATCAGCCAGCGCATTGTGCAGGCAGTATATTAGTCATGAGACACAGGACTCTGAGAACAATGAAACCTAAATTTAAGGGACAGACGAAGGAAACTTAATTACTTGTTTAAGCTTCTTCACAGCTTTGAGGAATCTTTAACATTTTTAGCAAAAGAATTTAGCACTGGAGGGCACAAAGCACATCCTCAATGGATTTCTTAGTTTTCTGCAAGCCTGTTTTCACTTCCAGTGTGGAACTATCCACTGGTCCACCAGCACAGCTTGCCTCTCCAGTGCATGGCTGCAGGGTGAATCACATTGCCTCGGGTACAGGGTACCATCCACAGCCGTGGTACTGCAGATACAGACTGCAGTTCCCTCTCCAAACTGACAACTCCATACAGAGAATGTTTTTTCTGACCCCTCTACATCACTCAAGCTCCTGCTGTACCCAGTAGCCCTTGCTGAACTATGAAGGGATCTTTTCCAGATAATTGCATAAGCTGTCCAATCATACTTTTTGGTTAAGCATGCACACATACACAGTTGTTACCCTAGTGACTGCTTAGAGCTGTGGCAAAAAAGCCACCCCAATTCAGGTCCACTCAGAGACCTTTCTTTCTAATATGATTGCCATTACCTTGGGGATTAGGACAGCTCTGACAGACTGGAAAGCTGGGTGGAGAGAAACCTAATGAGGTTCAACAAGGGCAAGTGTAGAGTCTTGCACCCGGGGAGGAATAACCCCAGGTGCCAGTACAGAACCTACTAGAGACCGTTCTGCAGGGAAAGACCTGGGACTCTTGGTGGATGACAACCCGACTATGAGTCAGCAGTGTGCCCTCAGGGCCAGTGGTATCCTGAGATGCATCAGAAAAACCGTGGCCAGCAGGTCAAGGGAGCTGATCCTCCCCCTCCTGCCCGGCCCTAGTGAGGTCACACCTGGAGTGCTGTACCCAGTTCTGGGCTCCACATTTCAAGAAAGACAAGGAGATACCACAGAGGGCTCAGTAGACGCCACAAAGATGATGAGGGGTCTGGACCATCTAGTATGAGGAGAGACTGCAGGATCTGTGCCTGTTTAGACTGGAGAAGAGACAGCTGAGAAAGGATCTCATTAATGAATTTAAATATCTCAAAGGTGGGTGCCAAGAGGTTGTTGCCAGACTCTTTGTGGTGGTGCCCAGCGACAGGATGAGGAGCAATGGCCATAAACTAAAACACAAGAAGTTCCACCTCAGGATGAATAAGAAATTGTTTATACTGAGAGTGGCCAAACACTGGAACAGGCTGCCCTGGGTGGTTATGGAGTCTTCCTCTCTGGAGATATTCAAAATCATCTGGACATGTTCCTATGTCACCTACTTTAAGTGATTCTGCATTAGCAGGGGAATGGGACTAGATGATCTCCAGAGGTCCTTTCCAAGTCTAAGAATTCTGTGAAAACAGTAAAGTTCCATCACTAATGGAATTAAGATTAGCAAATAAGCACCATGGGAAGTGCAGGAAACACAGATGTTCAGTCTCAAATTGCTATTATCTGCACTCTTCCTCAAGCTTTCAGCTGGAAATCACAAAGGCTGAGGTTTATTCTGTTCTTATTCTCTTATGGTTTATTCTCTTCCTTCCAAGATAAACAGGCTGTTTGTGAAAAACTAACTTAAACAGGACCCAGCCCCTGTCAGTCTTCCAAGACTTAGGCAGGCTTACAGCAAACAGAGTCCCCTGTGCTCACCACTGTTTGGACAGGTGGGAATACAGCAGTCAGGCAGAAGAGCCACTGGAGAAATACACCAACTGAGCAAGCCTACATCCCCCTAATTCTTTTGTTTGGACTTATCAAAGAAAGGAATTCCTGATGATGGCAATGTGCTGTACACCTGATTTACACAAAACTGGACAAAATCACTGTAGCCTACAGAATAGCGCATCCTGATCGTGAATCCTCGTTTTCTGAAGCCAGTACCTTCATTTGAAATGGCTTCTCTTTTTGAACTGCACTGGGCTTTCTTGTAGTGACCTTGGCATCTTCCACGATTACAGGCTTGCAGGAACACAGAACTGGAAAAGATCACCTGGATTATCAACTCTAGTCCTCTAATAACACAGGCAGTCACATTATATAATCTCTTTCATACACTCTTCTTTCTCTGTTTCCTAAATCTCCAAAGCCTGTATAAAACCCTAGATGCAAATAGATGCAAGTTGCTTTGTCACACAAAGCCCCAGAGGAACGCAATGCAGACATCCCCAACCCAGATGTGCACAGAGCAGCTCGAGTGTGGACGCAGTATAACCATGTTCATGAGGTGCTGCACCAAAGCTAATAAACCTTATCGAGCAGCAGAACTCATTATCTCAGCTGCAGTGCTGGACAAACATAACTATATTACTTCTGGATTCAAGCTGCTAGGTATGCATGCCACAGCATGGCACCACAGGGACTTGCAGGCTGGGGAGTCAGCTTACAGGCTCGAACATTTTCACATGAGCTCCATTTTATGATTTTCCAAGGCTTTTCTGCTCCAGAGCAAGAATCCAAAAATCAGTGATTGTATTAACACAAAATGTCTTTTAACATACTCACAGAAATTCACCCAAACCTGACCTCTAACATTCATTCAGGAAAACCTTTCTACATCCTCACAGCCACAGTCTCCCAGAGGCAACTCCATCTCCACCTCTCTCAGCAGTGCCCACGCCACGCGTACACCTTTCACACGCAGCACCTGCGCTCTCCCTCCTGTCAGAGCTTTGGGTGATGGCTGACATTCATTAGCCATGCCTACCAAACAGGTTCCAGCCAAAGACCTAGAGGCACAGCTAGACTTTCCCAGCAAGAGCTGCCCCAGGCTTCATACCAGAACAGAGCAGGGAAGCAGTTTTCCCTGGATAGCCACTTGTTTTGCTGCTATCAAATGCATGCCATAATGTCCATACTTTGCACTGGCAGTAGCTACCTCTCATGAAAAAAGACCAAACAAATAATAGAAAGACCTGGCGTGAGGAAGAGCTCGTTGCTAAGACTCAAGTTTGGCAGCAGAGTTGGGTTTCCAATCCCTTGGTGGTAAAGCTGATGAGCTCGGAGCCTAGAGGGAAAAATTATTCCAGTGAATGCAAAGAGAGACTTTTAAGTGACAAAAAGGCAAGTAAAAGACAGGTCAGGAAGAAACCAACAAAAAAATTCAAAATGAGCTTGGCAAGCTTACTAGCACTATTCTTGTTATATGGTAATTAGTGGGTCTAGGTAGGATCTTCACTTTCACAGAGCTCTAGAGAAAGAAATCATTTCTCATTGCAATAGGCAGCCAGCCCTCTGACAAACACTCAGCATGTACTCTGTAGACAGCTGCAAGAAATGAGGAAATTATCCATACCCACTATAAACAGAGCAATGAATCCAGTGCTTTCCTACCAGAAGCCTAGCAACAGCATGGACCTCCCTTACCTTGGTCCCTCCTGCCTTTGATAGTTTCAGCTGTCTTTGAGCACGGGAGAAGGATGATTGATAAATTGCTTCATAGGGCTGCTGCCCCTTCCTTTCAACCTTTCTTGTAACAACAGACCTCCAACAAGGCAACATTCATACATGCAACTCTCAGAACACATCATGCTCTTTAGAAAATACTTGGAATGAAATGACTCTAGATTATATCTCATGACTCACAGTACACAAAGATTCATCTGCTCATAAATGAAAAAACTCAGTCTTTCTTATCCCGTAAAGGGTTTAATGCTTTTCCCACCTTCAAACCACTCTGCTCCTGGCTGTCACCAGCACAACACCTGCCCCCATGTTGTCACTCCTGATGGCCCTCAGCACAAAGGCCCTCTTGGCTTCACAGCCCAAATTACCCATGTCCCATTTAGAGAAATGATGACTAGGAGCTCTCTTCAGCAATTCAAGAGCCCAGACAGCTGCACACAAATGAGTATGAGAAGAGACAAAACTAGAGTTAGATAGTCCCCCACAAACAAAACACTTGTCTGCAAAAACAGAACTATATGCCTCCTATACATAAGGCAAATACCCACCGTGAGTTGCAACACTGACAATACACTCAGTTTGCAACATCAGAGAGACTAACTATCACACCATCTCTGCCTCAGAAAGACTTTATACAACTGCATCCTACACAATGAAAGTGTTAAGATAAATAATCTCTCTTGATATTTAATGGCACAGATAGTCTGCTGCCTTCACTTCGCTCCCAATGCCAAGCATTAGGTCATCACAACAGATATTTTAAGTTTCCTATTCTCTAGCTCTCCACAGCCCACAATCTCCTGCAGTCTACAAGGCTCTCAAATATTTGAGAGTATCCTGCAACAAGTTTCACCCGAGGGAATACAGTTCAGCAAGTAGGAATGTCAGACTGAACCAAGGCTACACCACCACTTAATTCCAGAGGCAGCACTGTAATCAGGGACTGTGATGTTGCAGGTAGCCTGTATGTCTGGGTTCAGTATCTACACCACACCACAGCTGCAGAGGAAGGTGCATTCTCCTTTTTATTTTACTGTTTGTCAAACCTGTCAGCATTCAATATTGCACACTCTCTTCAAAGAAGATAATTCTGTAACATGCACCCCTGGAGGGTGGGGGGCTGGGGAAGAAACTTTATGGTTGCGGTGGGAATCTTAATTCTGGATTTCAGAACTTGCGTATTTAAAACCTCAAATTTAACATTGCATTAATGTAGCTTCATGCATTGAATTAAGGAATGACTCAGTACAAATCTCCATGCATTCTACTGAAGTCCTGACATTCCAAGGACAAGAGGCACAGAACAGAAAAAAAGATAGCACAGGCAACAAGAAGAGAATGAGAGGCAGAGGGGAACCTGTGAGCAGGGAAGCAAGAAACTGGCACAGTCGAGGCACAACAAACCCCACACCAAACAAGATCTGTCAGTTGAGGTTCCTTGTTCTAACCGCTAAAGGTTATGTAGCCGGCCAGGATAAAAAGAGCTTAAAGCAGAAACATAAACAGGCATAGAGGAAAAGGTCCCTGAAAGGTCCAAGGAGGAGATTCCCCAGAAGTAATAGTGTAACCTGTACTGAGAAGGGAAAGATCATATCTAGATAGCAAAAACTCACTAATTTTTTAAATTATCATGGCAGAGTGCCCAGATGATGACTTTAAAACCCCTTCAGCTATTCAAGCATTTAATACTTATTTTCTCCCCTTCTCTGAAGTTTAACTGCAATGGAAACACAGCGGTAGTGCTGCCTGAAGTTCAGGGTGCAGGCAGAAGCAGCAGCCAATGGAGTTCATCCATTGGCAAGCATCCCAAAACTCAACCCTCTTTTAAGAATCCAGGTCAGTACTTCATGTTTTGGGCCAAAGCTGGTCTTTAGGCAGGATAACACCTCTATTTTATACTAGAGTGCTCACACACCCCTCAGCACAGCAGGTGAGACAGCAGGGCAGCTCTCCTCTGCTCCCACACTCATCTTCTCCATTTCAGCAGAGTAAGGAACATCTCCATTGTTCATTCCTTATCTAAGATCAGCAGCAGCACTGGCTGAATTACTTCTCCTCTCGCCCCACCCACCAAACCAAGCAGAAATCTTAGCTGAGCCATGGGTCCTGCCCAGTCTTTCTCCCTAAAAACCAGCACCCCAAGTGGGGGTCCCACACATGACGCTGTGGCAAGGGCTGAGTGCAGAAGGTGGACGTGCCTGCCAGCAGGGCCTGCTGGACGAAACCAGGCAAGTGTGCATACCCCTGTGAAGAATCAGGTTACCCTGCAACAAAGATAGTGTGTGTATGTGCAAAGGAGGGAAGTCAAACCCTTCTGCCTAGGTTCCAAGGCTTGCTTTGTTGCTAAAATAAACCAGTGTTTGTTCCTGGGAGTGATGGGGAGCCGGGCTCAAAACAGCCAGAAGCAGAGAGAACCCTCTCGTTCTGAGTTACAAACAAGGGTTAAAAAAAAAAAAAAATTAAAAAAAACTTGGGACACAACTATTCTTTACCTCACATATCTGGGTAAGGAAACCCAAGGGCAAACTGCTGATCTCAAAGGTGCCCAGGAGCAGTCAAAACTACACGTTGATGACTGAGCAGCCTAAAAGCTGACTGCTCCAGTGGAAATTCCAGTTCTTGTTCAAAGGCTGAAAATATATATGCCTTTGTATAAGCTATTACTTTGCTTGCTGGATCTATATAACACTTTACACATTTTTTTCTCCTGACATTTTCCATACTCCACCAGAAACTTGAGTAACTGTGCCACTTCTGGAAAAACAAGCTTGCATCCAGCTTTTCTCAAAAGAGCTTCTCCCCCCATCCTCAAAGTCCCAGAACTATCTAACCCCTTCCTGCTCCTCTCCTAGCCTTCAGAGACTTACAGATCCCTTTCAGCAGCACTCCTTCACTACCTGGGATGTCTCTCAGTAACGCCAAAAATCCCATAAAGTAGAGGCACATGGGAACAGCTTTATGCATTAAAAAAATTACATATACACACACAGGTCTCTCAGTTGGCAGTGAGCAGCATTATACCAAAAATTTTGTCTCCAAGGCACCTGCCCAAAACTGTTCTCTCCAGAGGCACTTAGAACCACAGGAAAAGCCTCCTTGATACCCAGTTAATAGTATTTGCTCGAAATATTTTTTTAAAAGGGAAAACTAGCCCACAGTGAGTAGAGGCTGCACAGAGCTAAGCCCAACAGCGAAGGCCACTCACGTTAGTGCAGAGTCCTTCAGCTTTCCATTCCTTATATGTGCAAAGTGTGCAAGCCCTCACACACGCTTCCTACTCACCCAGAGGTACATCATGTTAGCCTGGGTCCTTCAAACCCAGCAGTGAGATGATCCGGCAACACAAGAGGCACTTCAGTAAGACTGACGACACCGAGGTTGGTCGAGGGTGTTTTTTGGCTTTTTTTTCTTAAACAAAAAAAATCCGAACAGCTCAGTTTGAGGCTTAGAAAGCGTCTCGCCTCCTCCACCCCCCTCCTCCTCCAGCTCTGGCTGCTCTGCGCTCTTCTCTCGCACTTAATCTCTCCCTGGGAGTTCCCAGCCCCGTGTGTCTGTACTGGCGTGCACAGCACACACTCTGCATTCGCCTCCAGGGAATTTCTCTCTGTCATTCTGCTTCTAAAAACACAATCTCGGCCTCACAAGATTCTTGCAATAGGCAGGGATGGGTGGGGTTAGTCATAAATGCAGCCCGGCTCCCAGTGCTGGAGAGCGCTTATTTTAGAGAAGGGAACTGTAACCGTGAATGAAGCCGAGAAAAACCTTGTCCTCCAAGGACACTGGGGGTGAGGACCCATTCCCCTCCACCCACTGATTGCTCCTCCAGGAATCATCCGTAGATGCAGGAACCACCCAGGGTGCCAAAGGCAGGTTCTCCACATCTTCATCTACCCCCTTAGTCACACCCCAAATTCGGTCACAATTCAGGAGCTGTATTTAATCATTAACCACTGACAGGCATCAAGGAGCATAACTACAGGGATCCTGAAGCTACGGAGAAAATCCGTGTGTGTCAGCCCTGGAGCTCTCTCAGGAAGAACAACCACTGTCGGCATGAGCTGGGGAAAAGAAGTGACACAGATAAAGGGGTTAATCTGCTTTCGCAGGTGGCTCCACATGAGTATTTTACAGACTTGCATACTGCTGGAGGGAAAGCAGCAGCTGGCTCCGGTTCCTCAGAGTGTATCAGGTTCCCACTTGCCTGGAGGCAGCTTCCCCCCAAGTCTGACTGGGGCAAGTGCCCTCGCAGCCTTGCGCTCCCAGCCTGCTCCAATTTCAGGACTGCAAAGCTCTGCCAGTGGGGCGGCAGCCGCAGGAAAGGCGCACTGAGTGAAAGCCACTCGTCCCAGTTCCCTCGACAAGCACCAGCAAGCCCTTCCCCGCACAAGCAAATCCTCGTCCCATCCCCTGTGCACAATGCCACAGGATGAGTGTCACCTCACATCTCATTAATCAGTTAAACCGCTCTTCCAAACTAGGAAAACGGGTTTCTCGTCCCCTTCCCGCCTCAAAATGAAGAATTGACTTCCCTTGCCGGGCTCCAAATGCTAAGTTAAATATGGTCTCATCTCAAATGGAGGGGGAAAAAAAAAGTGTTTTCATTGAGGTACTGGTCTCCTTGGAAATGAGTTTTGAAGAAATATTTTTATCTCAGCTAAAGATATAGAAATGGTGCTATTCCACATATCACCTCTGCTTCCTCTACTTACAGATTACTTAAATGCAATCCAGGGGGCTTGGAGCAAAGCACATGTCAGGCTCCACACAAGGCCCTGTCTACATGGGGTGACAAATGGATGGGCCTCCTGTCACAGCCAGCCCAGACACCCGAGATGTGCTCCGCACTCCCCAGGCTCCCCTCACCTTCAGCAAGCCACAGACACACTCCAGGGCACGCCTGTCCCAGGAACAGGCCTGAGCACGTGGGATGCCAATGGGCTGCAAGGAAATAAATACGTGACTGTCACTGCAGTGCCACATAGAAACCTGGAGAAAAGGCTCATTCCCATTACCAGGATACAACAGTCATAGGGATCTGCTGGTTAAAGACAAGCAAGACGACATTCAACTTTATAGCCCAGAAAACCCAAGCCCTGCTGCTCAGGGAAAGGAGCAAGAGCTCCTCCAGAAAGCTGGGATTGCACAGGGTTGTTCCATTATGGCATTGCTCAGGTCTCCCATCTGCTCTCACCTTTTTGCACAATGGGTCAAGTTGAGAGGGTGAAAAGCAATGTTCCTAAAAATCACTTACTGCACTAAAGCCTATGCCCCACAGTCTCCAAAGAGAGAAGCATGTGATCCACAAACCTGTTCTCAAAGGCTCTGAGAGGAGCGAAACAGCAGCAATACTGACATTTGCATCATGATTAGACACTTCTGTTAACATCTCTGAAGCAGGGTCACACCAGCAGCAGTGACTAGTTCAGCCAGCCTGCAGATTGAAGCAGACATTTCTGCACCTGATAACCTTAATGGCATTTTCAAGGTTTTCTTCTGATCCAGAATCACAATTCAAAAATGATCCTATGGTCATTTAAATGAAAGCTGAGATCCCTTGTGTGCAGGGGAAAAAGTGAGAAGACACATGGACCAGGTAAGCATACCCAAATAAATCCTAGTTCACATGTATGCCTATAAAAGACTTGAAAAGGATGAGTCTTAAAACTAAGCTGAAGAGTTATTAAAAACTTCCCTAATTAAAAACATAGGAAAAGAAAAAAAAAAAAAAAGGAAAAAAGTCTTCCCCTTCCCCAGGCTCTCATCCTTTAGGCCACCTTCAGGGAAAGAAAATAAAAATTTTCAGAATAAGCCTATTCATTAATTTCAATAACTGAGGCTTGTTACAAATAATCCCAGCAAGTCCACATTGTGCAGGTCACATTCAACCTCCAATTCAAAACAAGACCCATGAACCCTCCTTGAATCATCTAAATACTACCTCAAAATTTATCTGCCACAAGCTGCTACAAGGCCACTGCCTCTCCATGGAAGGCACACAGGAAGACTACTGAGAGCAGCAGACTTCTGGTGATGTAAAGCCTTTGTCCTGGAGCAGGAGCCCTGTTTGATTAACTGCAAGAGCAGGTTTCTCAACACCCAATATTCTCAAGCAGTGAGAGGAGTACCCGACAGGTCAGGAAATGAGGCTGTGGGAGGACTCAAGAGGCACCACCACCCCTGCTTCAAGAGAGCTGCTGCTGCCCAGAGGTTCAAACCAACAAGAAGAACATGAAGCACATGCCCATGACTATCCACAGTTGCAGAACTGGTAGCAGTGCCATTGTAGCCTCAGATTACAAGCAAGAAAAAGATTTGCCTTGGCTGATACAATTGGGGGGGGGGGGGAAGGAACGACTAGATGAGCCATTAGGTCTTCGTTATGCTTTTTTTCAGACTTTTCAACTACATTAGCTGGTATGTAAAGAGTATCCATGCAAGACATTTCTTTCTGAAAAATTTCATCTAAAAGGACATGAAAAATTCTCTAAGGAGCAAGAGGACAACAGTATGCCAATGCATCTTATTCTAGAAAAACAAAGGCAGACATGACTAAGACAGGCTTCTGACACAGGCCTCTAGGATCCCCTGCAAATGTTTTGCCATAATCCTAACAGTAGTTTACAGGATAAGTGTCAGCGAGCTTGTAAAGGCTCACTGTGTGAGGAAATACACATTATCTCTTAGGGATCTTTCATGTCTCAAAAAGGATTAAAAGTAGAAAGGAAAAGATTTTAAAATTAATATATACCAAGCTATGAGAAAAATGTCCAGAGAGCTGTAGCCTAGTGAAACATTGGTCCCTCTTCTCTGATGGGAAGCTGTTGTGTAAATCAAAGTGAAAGGGGAAGAAAGCAGTCTGCAAAGACTTAATGCTTGTTAGAGAAGTAAGGAAGGTCTTAGCAAGTAAAAAAAGGGGAAAGAGAAAAAAGGGAGCAAGTAACCACCTATTTAATATTGTATAAAGGTATTTGGAAAAATAAGAGACACTGGGAGAAATTTTTTTAAAATCTACCTATTTCTCTACCAGTATCAAAAGCTTTAATTACATACAAGAATTATTGTGACTACTCAGTTATGTGCATAAACTCAACCCAAATATATTGCTGGCCTATAAGACTCAAATAAGACAAACGCCTAAAAAATAATTTACAGAAAGTTCTAGCCTATTTAGGAAAGATCCGAGTGGGCAAACAGGGAATGGGCACAGCACAGTTTCAAACAGTTGTTATCCGTTTCTAGCTGACTGTGTCTCAGAGGCGTATGATTTCAAATGCTCGTGGATTAACATTCTAGCAGATAAAGCTCAAGACGGGGTACAAGCTGGTGTGTCCGCTACACGCCACTGAAATCATATTAGATAGCACACAGGATGAGTGGCTAGATGAGCACCTCTTCATAACAGAGGGAAAATCCCATCTGATCATCTGAAATTTCTAATGCGACAACACTTGCGGGAGGTATAGGGGGGCTGGTGTCAAAGAACACCCTTCAGATTGCTAAATTAGAGAAAACAATTTCTTAGTTCAAGAAGTGTTACATTGAAAATTAGTAAGTCCATATTAGATTCCATCTTAACAGAAAAGAGCAATCAATTGTAAAAATATAAATTAGCAGCAGCTTAGTTAAAATGATTGTGACAATTGCATCTGGATATGTGTAAGGAGAATAGAGACCAAACCAATGCACCTACATACATACTCAGCACTTGAGTGGGACCAGAGGTACAGTAGCATATTTTTCCTAGACAGACAGATTGCTTATTGCGCTTTCCTGTCACATCCCCTCACTTGAACACTTGTATATATTCTAGCAAGTGGAAAAAAAAAAAAAAAAAAAAAAAAAAGCTGAGAGAAGAAAATAGAAAGGAAATCAGAAAGGGAAAAAATAAAATTTACAAGGGAATCCTAGCAACAGGAGGTAAAATCCATAGTCAGAGCTGGAAGATGATAATGTGTTTTTTTAAAGCTTCTCAAGAATAGAAACCCCAACAAATGCATTGATCTGCTACTATGGGGAAAAGGTAGAAACATTCCCAATACTAAAGAAAGAGCCAAAGCATTCAATACGTATTTCTGTTCTATATTTGGAGAAAAGTCAGCTGTTGCAGTCTGTGATAACAAAATGCCTTCCATTCCAGCAGTAACTAAGGAAGATGTTCCAACAGCTATCCAACAAACAGCTCTGTGGCTCTCTTATCTAGCTCCAGCTTGCAAACAAAAGGGATGCAACCAGATAACAAGTGGGTTTTAACTGTACTACAGCTGTGAACATATTTAAATATGGACACTCTGCAGTCTGCTTTGAACTGCATCACCTGCATTTGCAGCTCTAATAAGCCCTAACTACAAGCACTAACATTAAACCTGCCATAAGGCCAAAAAGTACAACTGTGACACAATGGCAACACCAAATGCAGGTGTTTCTTGCAGCCCATTATTATTAAAGCCTTGTTGCTGCTTGCTGCATTTGGCCAGCCTCCATCACACCAGAAGACTGCATCAGGAAAGCAGCTCTACCACTGAAGTCATGAGATTGCAGCAGGTTGAAGAGGGAAATGTAATTTCAAACTGAAGGAAAGCAGCTCCTCACAGCCAAAAGCCACACTGAGGGTCTACATTTTATGCAGAAGCTGGATTCAGACCGAGGATGAAGACTCAATCATTGTCCTACCATGACAAACATTTCAAGAACCATCTGCAAAAGGTCTGACTGCAGATTGGAACAGCAACATGCTCTACGTCACCCAGAGGGAAGTTTCTCCAATTCAGTGGCTGCTTTCCATGGTTTATCTGACTCCAGCAGAAGATCCCAGGAAGAGAACAGGGGAATCAGACCTCTGCTAGTCGTGGGTTTGGGCATGCCTTGTGTCTTGGGGGGTTTTATTTGGTTTGATTGATTGATTTTTATTTGGGGTTTGTTTTGGTTTTTTGAAAGCAGATTAGAGATGGGGCTGGAAGCTATCTGGGGAGAGGCACAGAAGGCAGCCTTGGGCACACATGCAGTTCCTAAGGAGATAAGAGGATCTTCTTTGAGGTTGGTTTGCTCCTTTGGGTGCCACTGGAGACTACCCTGGCGGCAGAGTACTGCTAATTTGTGAGACTGCTTCTGCTCAGGATCCTGGATTATCTCTGATTATCAGAATTTCAGAGCCACAAGGTAGATTTCCTTTCAGCATCTAAAAGGACTACAGGAAGCCTCACTCTGCATTATCCTGTTTTGAAAGGAAGCAAGAAAACAAAGTACATACAATAAATCATCCAGAAAAACACCACAATTCCTCTCAGATGTTCTGCCAAGCAAATAAGCCAAACATTGGCATATTACAAGAAAAAAACCCAACATTTTGTTATACAGCAACCCATTTCATTACTGGAAAACTTGATTCCCTGTTTTCTCTTCTGCATGTATGGTACAGCAAGAGGCTTTGGAAAAGAGACTACTTATTTAAAAGTAACCTATCAAGGGTTAGTTTATCTTCCATAAAAAACAGAAAGCCTGAAACAATAAAACACCCTGACATGCAAACAAACCCAACAATTTTTAAGGACTGTCCTGATACTGACTTATCACAGTAATTAAATTTAAGTCCTTAAATAAACTTCAGGAGATCTCAATTCATAGGCTTATCATTCAAGTATGTAAGGAAAAAAAAAAGAAATGGATACCAAGAAAAGCTTTTTCAAGTTTGTCTGGGATTTTCCTCTCCTCACAACTATGCTCAAGAGCACTATTCTGGAAGGCAAAGCCAATTCTTCAAGAGAAAAAAGCTTAGTAACTAGGAAAGGTACTTCACTGAAAACATGTTCCCAAAAATACACTTTTAAATTAAAACCAAGAACACCCACATGAACAAAACTAAATCGTGAAGCCAGAGAATTCAAAGTTAAGCACTGAAGAGCATGCAAGCATTTAGATGTAAGGAATTCTCACAGCTCCAGTTTGGGCATTCATCTGCAGAAACAAAATGACTATGCAGCCACTCCCAGGATCTAGCAAACATGAGTTGGGCAGCCAAGTGGGAATTTCCATGAATTATACCTGTCAGCCTTACTATGGTGGATCAGGAGTGAAGTCTGCACTCCTCCAATACCTTCTGAGGAGAATCTAGCAAGCTGAACATCTACAGAAGAAAAAGCTTCTCTGCTGCTGTGTTGCCACCCTAGGCTTGATTTTCAGGCTGTATCTTCTGCATTCTATCACTCATGGATCTAGTCTGAAGTCCACACTGAACTGGCATATTTAGGTACTTGCAAGAGGGAAACAGAGTAAGCTCCAACTCTGGCATTTATCTTTTTTTTCAAGTTTGGTTAGCTAATAACTGCCTTAATAGCTTCATAGAGGGAAAAAAGTTGACATCCCTTCAGTTTTTCTATGAAGCAGCAGAAAGCTATTACACAGCATCAAATTCCAACAAAAATCTATTTTTAGGGTCAAATCAGGAGTACAATATCCAGTTGAAATGATAAAGGGCAGAAAGATTCTCTGTGCCCTAGACTTGTCAGTGCTAAACAGGGTATTTCTTTGGCTGTGGATTCTGAAGAGGAAGCCATAAACAAAAAAAAAAAAAAAAAAACAAACCCAAAAAAAACCAAAAAAAAACCAAAAACAAGCAAACAAACAAACAAACAAAAAACTCAGCTCCTACATCAACAACTCATCTCTTCATAGTCCACAAAGGAAGCTATACCAAAGGATGAACTGATGGCATCCAATTCAAGGGGTAAGACTTCAGGTAGCAAGAAGGAGACTGCTTCCAAAACCTCATCAATCAAGCTGCAGCATCATTACCCCATTTTTTGTCTCTGTGTTTACCATGTCAAGTGGCTGCACTGCATCAGCAATTCATTCATGCACTGCATCAGCAATTCATCAGTACAGCAACATCCCAGAAATTAAGAAAGGGTATGAAGATGAAAGTATTGCAACAGTAGGGAAAGGGGAAGACATGGCATAGCTCTCTTGCCTGGACCATGAGCATTTATCAATATGCTGAAACTTTGGTTTAGTTCTGGTGATGATAAAGGGGAATACAGATGGAGAGTAATACCATCTGCAGAAAGGGAGTCCCCCTGGCTTGTTTGCTCAAAGGAAGGTTAACAATGTTATTGAGTTATTCAGAAAGTAATGGATGCCTTCTTGCCCTGAGCAAATTCCTTTTCAATAACAGTAGTATTTTCCTAGGCAATATGACTATATCAAGGTATAATGGCTACTATATTTATCTACAGAGGCCCTGTACTGCTGGGATCTAATTTACTACGGCTTAGAAAGCAGTTTACAAATCCTGGGATAGTCAAGTTGCTAGAAAGAGGAATAAAATTCTATCCTTTATTGCTTGGCTTGAAAACTGGGTTTTAATGTCCCTTTTTAAGGGTATAAAATGCATTCTCTTAAACTTAGAGGGTCTCAAAGACTAATAAACCCTTAAAGTAAACTGTAAATACACCTATGAGAGGGAAGAAATCAGCTAGCAAATACAACATTCTGCCCATTTTTTTATCCTTACTGTCACAAATACCTTATTTCTTCTCTTATTCAAATAACATTTTCATTTGACCCTCTGAGAAGAAGAATAAGCCATGACTTTACCTAGCAGCCTTATGTACCTAATGAAGACAAAATAGCTGAATGCCTGAAATACGGCTTCAGCGTGGGAAATGGTACAAGGATATAATCAGCAAAGAAGAAAGTAATGACTGCAGCTAATGAAGAGGTAACACCAATAAACACTGAATGACATCTCCTGAAAAACAACAAAACCAAATTGCTCAAAGACTTTGGTGGAACACAGCATCAACCTGTGATAAGTATGGGTGGGTGGAAAGAGACCAAACACACGTGTCAGGGACTGCAGATACTTCCATTACATAACAGGAGTAAGAAAACCCAGGCAAAATTGCCATTAGCAGAACTAAAAGCAGAATATTTCAACAAAGGTATTTGGCAGTTGTCAAGCCACATAAAGGAACAGCAGACTATTCAAATGTAAAAGGCATTAATAAAGCATAAGAAAAGAGGTATAAATAGATATAAAACAGAGAAAGATTTCGAGATGACAGAAATGCTACCAGAAAATTTTTGTTATAGAATATAATATCCCCAACTTCAATTCACAATGATCAGCAAAGGTCAGTTGTCAGAAATGCAATTCTATTTCTGATCTCATTCTGAGCAAAGCACTCTTTAACCATACCTGTGCCACCACCATCTAGCTGGATTACTCCCATGGCTGCAGCAAACGTTTTCCTCTGACTGGTCCCTTGGGGAATTATGGGCATAAGACAATTTAGAAAAGTGTGTATGCGTAAAGACTAACTGCACTACTGATCTCCCACTTTATAAACAAGAGAGAATCTATTCTCCAAAGTCTTTTTAGTGTATATACTTAATATGGGACTTCCAAGAGGCATACAGATAGATACCTACCTATGATTTAACAGATCTCACATGCAGTGAGTACTGAAAACACCTGCACTTTGTCACATGGGATGTCCCAACCAACTGGCATTTGTCTCAATGACTGTACTTGAATCAGGAGGATTTTGGCTCTTGTAGGAGCAGACTGGCTATAGATCTGATATTCAGCATCACTGCAATCTGTGGGGTCACACACTGATCTTCAAACACCTTCAGCTCAGCTCACATTAAGGCTCATCCACCTTCCCTTCTTTCTCTGACAGGCAGCCATGACAAAAAAACAAATCAAAAAACCCCACACCCAAATAAACAGTACTGTGATCAAATCCTGGCAAAATTAGACTCTTCCATTAGATATCAATTGCAACCTCCTTATTCTTCCAATCCCTTTCTAATACAGACAGACTGAATGAGTAGCAACTCACACTTGGTTTAGATGAAATGAATGGTTTGAAATAACTGTGGCTAGTCAACACATGCATTTATTGTGTCCTAAGTCCTACACAAAATAGTCTCATTTTATCTGAATCCAAATTTAAGCTCTGAAGTGTAACCACGCCATCTGACAAGTACTGTAACTGCTAGAGAAGCTACTCACTTGGATAACAAAGCAACAATATATTAAATTGTTCCCCGTTCCCAAATTTCCAGAAAGCAACAGTGACCAGAACAATCTTTTTTCATCCTTGTGCGACCTGAAGAATGCAGTTTCCCTTTCAAATAAAGGCCTTTCTATGGTTATCTAATGGTAATGTCACTACAAACTGGATTAGAGACGCCCAGAAACCTCGAAATTCATACACAGATAGTCAGCTGTATCCAAAGTCTAAGTCTGAAGGAAATCAAATGCTCCAAATTGTGCTTAATGTAGTTAACATTGCCCTTTAGGTAGGATAAACTGGTAAGAACACATTGCACAGTGATTAGATTAATTCTTGAGTAAAATTCAGATGGCTGGCTCTGTCTATTTCAAATTATTTCAGAGACGATCATTTTTCCCATACTCTGCTCTGCAGCAGCAGCTGCTCAAGAAACACAGCAGTTCTCTGTCTGGGGTGAAGTTGACAGCAACTGGGGACAACGCTGCTGTCAGAGTTCAGCTCCCAGTTCTGAAATGCCATTCTACTAGAAATACCAAGGAGCCTAAATCCAGCTACATATACCACGGGATGTAAAATATCTCCATCTCAGCTTTCAACAGAAAGCTTGAGTCTCATGACATTTACTCCTTTGGCCCCTGTCAGTCTTCCTCCAGACCCTGCAAAGGATCGGAGCTAGCTGCCATAAATGGTTGGAAAACAAGATGTTGCTCTCCAAGCACTTGGAAATGAGCAGCACTGTTTTAGCTTAGAGAGACCATGGCAAGGAGCCAGGGTGACAGGTGCCCTAGAAATAAAGATGAGGATCAAACTGTTGCCAATGTTAGCCAATGCTGTCCTCCTGACCTGTAAGAAAGGCTAGCCCATGCTCTCCAGATGTAACAGGAACAATGGACCAGAAAACAAAGAGATGTGTTTGCTGGTAGTACCTGAAGTGTCTCCTCAACAAAATGCAGTTGCAAAGGAAATTCAGTGGGTCTCATTAGAAGTAATCCTATTGCTAAACCTTTATGGGGCCTGGCAGCAAGCCAGCTTGGTGCTGCTGTGACATCAGAGTGTAACTTGTTGAAATCTACAGGCATCAAGAGTTAAAAACACACATTCCTCCTAAAACACCATGAGCTATAAACCTCTTGTGTGGGCAGCAGTGGCAACTAAATTCACTGAACAATTGGCTGACCTTTGGAAACAGAGGTGGGAAGAGACAGGTCATGGGGGACTGCCTGCTCTCACCCCCAGGTAAATAGCAGCACAGCATCTGCTGAGTTTTTCAGTTAAAACCTATGAGACAGTTCTCATCATTTTATCAACAGCCTCTGGAGACAGCAGCCTCTGACCTTTATCAGGAAGAGCACCTTTGTCCTCTAATCACAGACTTCCTGGAAAATGCAATCTAACTGGCAATTAATACAGACTGGAATGGGGGAAAAAAAGCCTCCTAACATCAAATCATCACTGCAAGATTTTTTAAATATGTCCCCACCAAAATGCAGAATTCAAGCACATTCTCACAACCTATTTCACTCCCACAAGCATTTTTTAACAGTTTCTACTGAAAAGATTTTTCTCACCTCTCCCTCCACCAAAAAATCTGCCCCATCCCACCCCCAGTCTTGCTTTGCAGATGTTGCCTGCAGCAGCACAGCATCTTGCTGTGAAAGCTTCAACACAGGGGTGCAGAGCGTAACCTAGGCAGAATTACATGTGCCACTTCCACTGGGAAATCTAAGAGACTTATTAAGCCAGGACAGTGCCGATTAATCTACTAATGGAATGAATCAAAAGTGTGTTCCTGGCTCCTTCCCCTTCACATCCCAAAACCTCAGGGGAGCTGAAACCATCTGGCAAATGCCTGCTCTGAGCAACAGTATGCTACTGCTGGAAATACCTCTCCCTTAATACTAAGAAGAATGAAACCATCTTCCATCCACAGGTATTCTCAGGAGCATCTGCGTAGCTCGCCAAGGTAGGCTGCTTGCACACAGCATCCTTCCCCAGCCAATGCAGAGCTGCTCACTCACCATGCAGGAGAAGTCAGCAGAACAGAAAGCGATCCCATTCATTTACTCGGGGTCCCGCTGAAGCGGCCGGCGCGGTCGCGGTGCAGAAGCAGCTGCTGTACTTGGCATAAAGCACACAGGTGCAGATCCCAGCTGCAGGAGGCAGAAGCACACTCCCTGCCCAGCCTGGGGACATGCTCCCCCTGAATCCTCTCAGTCCTTTCTCCATGCAGGTAGGGTAGCAAGGATGGGTTTGTTTATCTTAATTAAAGAAAAATAATAATAATAACCTCTCTTCTAAACATGTTCATAATGGAAATCTGACCAGAGAGCTTGAAAAGAAATCAAAACATCAGACCAGTCCATAGCAGATATTACTGTGAGACAGATCGAAGGACTGACTCAGAGATGCTGAATACCCTGCACCATTTGAGTAGTAAGCAAGCTCAGGAAGAAACAGAGCTGAGGCAGCTGTCACAAAGAAAGGATCTTGGGCACTTTCAAGATCATATAGGAGCAGAGGAACCTCCTATCTTACAATTTAGGCATATACCAAAAAAACACCCCAAAAAACAGAGAAAGAGCAGTCATATGGCTGTGGAATAATGTCAGTGGTAACAACCAGCTTTTGATTGTCACAAAATAACACAAATACAGGGCAGGGCAGACAAGAGGTCCTCCATGCTCAGAGAGCATGTTTAGACAAATATTCATCAGGAATTGCCTAACTTGTTATTACAGACTGCTAAAAACCGGAACTCGGATCCCCTAAATTACCCTTCCACTACTTCACTACACTGAATCAAAAAATCTTGGTTTACTCCACAATATCCAATTTAAAGCCTTTCTCAATACCAATTAAGCTGTCTTAAATGGTCATAGTAAATAACCAATCCCCATCCTCCATAACTTCTACTCTGTCATTTTTAAAAGAAGGAACAAGCTTGGTATTTTCCTACTATGTCAGGCTCACTGAGCCTCCTTTTCTTGCTCTTCCCTGGACATTTCCAGATTTCACCTGTGTACGTCCTGAAGTGCCTAAAAGTAGGCACAGTGCTCCACTTGCTATACTAAGCTGCAAAGAATTAACTGTCTTCTGCAGTTTACTTGACACACCTGGAAATGCATTCCAGGTTTTCAAGATTACGAAGACCAGCACCACATACTCAGCTTTAAGATATCTCCTATTACCCCAAATATTTCCTTGGATATTAGTGTTTACCCTGTTAGTCTCCATTTTATATTGCATATACAGTTTCTTTTGTTAATACAGCTTGGTTTTGTTTAATTTCTTATTGTTGGATTTCAGGGCATTTCTGGAATTTACTATGATCTTTCCAACTTCTAATCCTACCTTCCAAAGGCTGCCAGCCCCTGCACATACATATGTTCAGTCACTGTTTTATTACCCTCAATTTTGATGAGCAGTGGACAGCAGAGCAGCCAAGCCAGACCACGTTAAGACTTCAGATCAGATACACACACAGAGAAAAGCATGATATAATTGCTCCACATACGGTTTTCCAATGAGGCGTTCAGCCCCTTCTTAATTTCACCTTTCATTTGTCTAGTTTATGTAAAGGTCATGTGGGACTATGTCCAAAGCCAGTAGCTTTCTCTGTCTGCCAGGCCTGCTGCCATGTCAAACAAAAAAACTAAATTGAACTGACATGATTAGCCCTTAAATATTAGCAATGTATGTCTGCTGTTGGCTTAATTTCCTTTAGTAAAGGATCTGACCATAAGCATCTGATCTTTTTCAGCATCTTTCCACATTCTGTAACTGCACTGACCAATTGAATTTCTTGGGATCTCCAGTGGCCTTTAAAAAAATTAAGATGCAAGAATAATATTTATTCACACACACACTCTTACATTCACTTGAAAGCTGGGAGATTTCATGATGTGCAGAATGCACATTGGAGAAAACCCACCACTGCAGGACAGGCTCAGAGTGCCCAAAGGAGTAGACCATCTTTCACAGTGCCATCTGAACAGCAGCAGGGCTGGGCAGCACCCCTCCCTCTGGAAGAAACCAGCTCGGGCCAGGAGCCTGCTCAAGCCAGGAAAGCCTAGAGAGTGCCTTAGGCTCCCCTATAAAAGCAAATCTATTACGAGCACTCCTCCTCCGACACCCTTCCTGGATGTTGCCTCTGCTCACAGATCAAAGACTTTTGTGGAAACCTTTTCCACCGTGATTCTTTAACAAACCAAACGCCGGCACAGGTTGCACGAAGGGGCTGCCCTCTCCCCATCCCTCTAAACACAACTTCCCTCGCCTAGAAGGGCCGTTCCAGAAACACCTATGAGGAATCAGCCCCCAGTCCCTTGCGGGACGCCAGAGGCCGAGACCCTGCTGCGGGCTGTGCTGTGCGGGCCAGCCCGAGGCGGCGGGCCCCGGACGCGGACGGGGCGGGGCGGGGCGCGCTGGCCGTGCGCCGGCTGCCCTCTCCCGGCAGCCCAACGCCAGCGCCGCCCGGCCCCGCCGGGCACCCCCGCTGGCACGGCACGGCACGGCACAGAGCCGAGGCTCCTAAGAGCAGGGACTGTCCGTCAGCAACGCGCTGCAGCACCTTTGGGTACCTAGAAGTAACAGCTGCACAGGTATTATACGAGTTTTCTTTTTTTTTATTATTATATATATATATATAAATTAATAAAATATAAATATATATATTGTATTGTATGTGTTATATATTTTTATATAATTTTATATATCTATACACATATCTATAGCTACAGATAGACCTCTATATATCTATCTATTTATACAGATACATATGCATGTGCTGAGGACCCCAAGTCCCCCTCACCCAAGAGCTTTAAAACCACCTCAGTTTTAAGTCAGTGATGTACAGAAGAACTTTCCCCCCCCATAAAAAACACCTGAAGTTGCCACAGGATGCTGTGGATGCCAAAGGTTTAGACAGACTCCAAAACCATTTAGAGAAAATCAATAAAGAAAAAAAATCTATCACAGGTGACTTTAAAAAAGAATAAAAATCTATAGCCAGGAAATCCCAAAGCCACAGGATTGCTTCAAGAGCACAGCAGACAGGAAGTATCACCGAATCTTGGCGCTGCTCCGTCTGTTTTAAGTACTTGCTATTAGACACTGTCAAAGCCAGAACACTGGAAGGCAGAGACTTTCTGTCTGACCCGGAATAGCTGATTTCATGCCCTCAATAGGATATCATAGCTACCAACAGACCATTTTCTCCATTTGGTTTTAGTCCTACCACTGATACAGATTACTTCTAACACACATGCCACACTCTGGTGTAATCATTCAGAAGGGAAACTCTGAACAAGATGCTGTCCCTCTTGCCAAAGGAACTGAGGGGCTTGGGAATCTCCAAGATAAGACATGGAATAACACTCATATGGTCACCACAGGAGAAAAAATGGTCTCCTGATACTCTCAGGATGACTCACATCTCCTCTCTTTAACCCTTAAGCAGATATGAGAAATTGCTTGAATCAGAGGACTCAAACATGAAAGGAATTTGTATTACATCATCCAAGCCCATTTCCTGCCAACGCCTTACAACCCCAGAGCTTTGGCCAGACTATTCATCAGCAAGGTATTTGTTACTTCCCTTGAGAAGCTGTTTATAGGTCTTAAGGAGCTTACATCAAGGAAGTCTTCCCATGTATCTGAATTAGGTGCACTCCTTAACTATTTCTTATCTTACAACTTTTTCCACGTGGCTACTTACTGTCTTTTGTTATTGATTATGAGAAAGGCATGTACTGGCATGGAGTTCGCTGGATATGTTTCTGGAAGGTATTCAGGGCTCTGTAAGAAAAGGATTCTATGCCTTGTATTCAGAGATTAGAAAGGCAGCAGACATGAGGGAAGAAGGGAATAAATATACAGCTAGAATGATCTATTTGCAAGACTCGTGTCAACTGCAAGACATCATGCTTCCTGTATTATTTAAGGGTTTTGATGCTAGGGGTTTGATCTGCTAAACAAAGGAAAGGAGAGATTTGGGGGAATGTGGCCAATTATTGGCCAATATAAGCACAGAGACTTGGTTCACAGTGAAATTTCAGAAATGTTTATAACAAGCTACGCTATTTGGTAGTTTGTGTCTTACAACTTTTTTTAATCTCACTTATTGTATCTTTCCTGCAGCATCTTAGGGATATAGTCTAGGCTTGAGAAAACAAGGAACCACTTCTTCATGCTTCAAATGATCTTCAGTGCCTGCCTGACCGAGACAGTTCTGGATTCGGGGGAGATGCATCACCAGATTAGTCTCAGTGGGTCTTGCTTTTCCTACTCATCCTTAATTGTTTGAACTTCAATCTGTAACCAACTCCTCCTTCAGTTTTTAGCTAAACATTCTGTTCTCTATATTCCTTCTCACATATCACAATTTACACTGTTTTAACTTAACTCTCTTCACTCAACACGTTTTTACCTTCTGAGTGTACTGTGAGTTTTAAGTAGCATGGGATGCAACCTGGTAAAGGACTTCTCAAGTTCCTTCCCTCATGCAGTGTTAAATGGCTTTCCATAAGCACATCTGAACTGGCCCAAACTCTTCATAGCTTCATGAAGCAGAAACATCCCAGCAGTTCTCCCACTACACACTCTTGAACCCCTTTGTGTGCAGCCTCCTCACAGATGCTTCTCATCTCCTGAATACATTGGACATTTTTGTCCAGACTACATTCTCTGAAATGAAGCTCATTATTTTCTATGGGACACTGCAGGTAAGTCAGTAATAGAATATCCCTTCAGTTCTGTCTAGTACAGTGTGGAAACATTTCGTTGCTTGCCTGAAGAGAGGCTGTAGGAGCCAGGATGCAGCAGATGTGGCAGATTTATCCTAATCCACCTAATTTTAAACATAAGGAAAGTGCTTAGAGCAGTTTTCCCTCATTAGCTTGGTCCCATCCCAGATTTCAGATTGATTACTTTCAAGCCAAGAGGGACTCCTCAAAAATACCAAGCCTGGTCTTCTCCATTTTAAATGGAGGATCTCAGAAGCTTCCTGATCTTTTTCCTGGCTATTTACTCACAGAGTAAGGTGTTAAGACTTTATTTGAGACTCTCTAGAACCTCTCTCTGCCCCTGAGTTTAATAATTTGTATTAAATACACTTTTAAAACCAAGAGTGTAAGCAACAAACAACGCAAAGCCACACAAACCATGCTCCTTTCTAGCTCCTGAATAACTTTACCCTTCTACTGCCACCATCTCACAGGTTACACAGCCACACAACATACACACTGGATGGTTTTTTTTCATGGTCAGGAGGAAAATAAATTAAAAACTAAAACTTTTCAGGAAGACCACTTAGATTTGAACTTTGAGACAGGGAGTCTTAGTTACAAAACTGACCAAGCAGGGCACTAGAGAGACTGTGGTTGGTGCTATCATGGTACAAGTGAAAACAAACCATTTTCCTCCAGGATGATATTTTTATTTGCTTCATGGCAAGAGCCATGAAGCTGTTCATGGCTGTTGGTACTAAATCAAGAGATTTTTTGGGTGGATATCCTAATCAATGCTGGGCACTTAACTGCTAATCAAGATGTGGCAATATTCCCAAATTCACACTTCATCTACATAATGGAGAAGAGGAAGATAGGTGAAGGAGTCTCAGACCACAGAGATGAGAGAGGACAAGTTTTCCCCTCTGAACTCTGTGTGGCGATCCCTGCTGTTTGCTGCCAAGAGACTGCCAATGAGCAGCAGCACCTCTGTGCAGCCAGCTCCAACAGGAAGCCCAGTGACCTGCTGTCCTGCCTCCCCATGAGACCTCTCACACACCCTTCACATCTCAGGATGAAGATCTTCCTTGCCAAACTCCCCACATCAGAAGGGACTGGGCAAAGAAAACAAACAAGGAGGGAAAAAAGCACCGGGGAGGCTTCCTGTTCTCACAGGCTGCCACCCCTGCTGTTCACCAGCTTGTGGCCCAGGGAAGGCAGCGCACACATCCGCCTGGAGCCTGCGATGCCCTGTCAGATATTCCAATGCAGCAAGTGAGTGAAGACCCAGGGGAAAAGGCTGACAATTGGGGAGGATTTAACAGCCTTTCACCTTAAGCTTGAACTCAAAACTGAGAGGATACTGATAAAGCTGTTCCTAGCAGTTGCCATAGGCACCCACTAGCTTGGGCTGCAGCCTCATCTACATACAGGAGAACGGGTCAGGCCCCAGTGAGTGCTCAGACGGAAAACCAGCCACTGAAATTAAGCTGTTGAAGGAAGTGTCACTTGTGATAGGTAACAATGTTTCCACCACATTAGCACCAACCCAATGGCCCAGTTTGATTTAAGAATCGTACTTAGGGAAGTACAAGCTTTTAAAAGAGGCTTCAAACCAATATCCTAACATGTTGTGATAGCTGAGGATCACTTTCCATAACAGAAGAGGTATAATAGCTCTAACATCCTGACCCAGTTCTGGTGTGTGCAATTACCTCCTGCTTCCATAAACTCTCTCTCCTCCTCTCTTCCCTTTAGTGGCAGCTAAACAAGGTGTTCTTGCTCATTTTGCTTCCTGTTGGGGAACAAAATTATTCTGTGCAGCTGCCAAATTCTGCCACAGATGTGCCAGTATTCAGCACTCTAACAAATCTCAGATATCATGTCTAATACACTTGGACATGAAAAGCACTAGAGCAATATAATATAGGCCTTGGCTATATACAAAATGAGCTGGCACAGTCAGCATGCAACAGCCTTCTGGAAGAAGAACATGTATTCTTGATGAGTTTGTCTATATGTAAAAGCTGTATCAGTATAGCTGTACCACTCATTTTCCATGTTGAGACCAACTCGAAGTACCTCAGAGCTGTTTGTCACAGCTTGGGAAATGAAGCAAAGAAGTCTTGGTTCACTGCATTTTAGGCAGGCACTTGCATTGCAAAAAAAGAAATACCATTTTGTTGGCAGACCTAACAGAGGGCTGAAAAACTGAATAGTCCCCAGGGAATAAGCTCTCCTCACCAAAAGACCTGGTTCTCATCTCAGTTAGCAATGTTACACTAATGTTCTGTCATTTTCTCTTTACCATAGAGCTTTGTCCCTGCCATCAGCCTAGGTCTGGGAAAAGGAAGGGTATCCTGCCATTCCTGAATGACCATTAGGCATCCACAGAGCAAACCTTGAATTCTGAGAACAGTCTCAGAGAGCTCTCCAGCTCCTTACAGGACTGTAACATAGGTCCAGTAGTGCAACACTTTGGTAACAGAAAGCATCTTTTTAGGCAAACTTATACAATAATGATTTAGCACACACGCTCCCCAGGTCCTATGACCACAAAAAGTCCAGCAAGCAACACTCTGGTAGGGCAGGGGAGGAACAAGGGGGCTGAACAACCACCCAGGGCTTTGGGTTATCATAAAGCAATCACACAATACCAGAATTCTGAGAGAAAGAACCTCAACATGAACCTCATCTCATTTGTTTCAGTACTGCTGCCCATGCATGGTGACAACAGAATGCTTAAATACGTGGGAAAAGATACAAAATAAACTCTGTTCTGGAGACCTAAGCATTCCCAAATGGTTAAAGTCAGGACTCATACCAATCACACATTTCCACTGGCAGGAATAAAAACTCCAATAATCTGGAACATCTGGGTGTGATTTAACCACTAGAGGGTGTAAAAACAGCACAGTGAAAGGTTTGTAGCCAGCAATTAACAGCATTCAGAGCCTGAAGGAACGAAAAAGGCATTCAAACAAGTGAAGGATGAGTAGGATGCTACATAAAGTGAAAGAAAAGGCAGAATTTGACTACTGTGGTCACAGGATGAAAAACCCTAAAATAAGCTTTGCTTTGTTTACTTCTCCTTAAGAAAACAGTGAGGAAAAAAAACACAGCAGAAGTACTTACAGTAAAGAAGTACAATGTGGAAGAGCACGATACACTGACTTACCCTCACCAGTTCAAATCCAGCTCCTAATTTGAGGAAATCCAACACAATTGCTACTGTATCTCATAATTACTTTGTTACAGGGTGAGGACCCCTACACATATTCCCACATCACTTCTTCCTTTCCCAGTGCAAAAAGGCAGGTGATGGATCAGCCATTGCTGATTCTACCACACTAGCCCCAGCCTGTGGCAACAGAAGACTTCTTTTTCTGCTGCTATCAAGCTAGAGGCTGGCAATCAGATTAGCTAAAAGCCTTGAAACCTCATTAGTGAAAACCAGATCTGAAATTAAGCTGCTTCAGGGACACAAGCAAGACAGAAGGACAAATACTTACTACAGATCAAAATGTTGTAGAGAGCAGAAAGAAAAAAACAAACAAACAAACAAAAAAACCACAAACAAACAAACAAAAAAAAAAGCCAAAAAATATTTTCACAAGCATTTGCTAAATTAAAACACACAAGTTAAACTGGAGCTGTTTGTCCTCCAAGAAAATTCCATAAAGCTATCTGCTATCTGAAATACATACACGCACTTGCTAACATTCATTACACCCTGTGCTCACCCATAGAGAGCTCTCCAGGGCTGCCCAAGCTGTAATTCTCATTTCACATCCTGGCTGTAGTACAGCTTCCCATGCCCATCTACGCTGATCTAGCAACCTGCCAGCAATAGCAGATCTGGATGTTCAAATCAGAAGAGTTCTTACAGGATGAGAAAGAGGAAACCTGTGAGGTGGGATGTACTGGTAGGTATCAAAACACCCCTAAATGGGTAGGTAAAGTGAAGCACCAAAATAAGGTACAGACGGTGCTACCAGAATGGGAAAGCCAAAAGCAGATATGAACCACTTTAAGGATCTGACTGGCTCTGTCTTACAGCCTAGCTTACCTCACTTAGCCTGGACAGAATAGGAACACAACTCACAGCATCCCAGTGTGTAGTATTTATTTGTGCTAGTTAAAAGTTTAATATATCCCAAAAGACATTCTGAATAATTTCCTCCTATAAACTTGTACTCACATACCAAACACCAAAGATTTAAGCTCTTCAGTTGCTGAAGCTGCACTATGCTGCACTTCCTTCATAAAAACATCTCCCATTAAGCTGTTATTACATATACCCAGAACTCATCAAGAGATGATGAAAATCGCTTTCTTTATATAGCATTACCTGAGAGTATTAAAGAATTTGATTTTGGTTTTGTTATTTGCTCATTACTGAAATGTGCTGCATTATTGATTTTCCCGTGCATATTAATTTCCTGCTACACTGGCTCATACTCTGCTTTGCAGTAGTACTGCAGAACACTGAAAAAAATTTCATTCTAAGAAGGGAGATTTAATGTGTGACAGTTGTATCTTACAACCATTAAATTTCATTTGTTCCAAAGCATCTCCTCCTTCCATCGTGCAAATTCATCAGCTGGATTTCTCTGTCTTCTGTCAGGAGGCAAGAGAATGCTTACAGATGCAGTGCACTGAACAGTGTAATTTTTACTGCTGTAGGAACGCATCCTGAATAAGAGCAGGGGCAGGGGCCCTGCAGGACTTGAAAGGAATGCAAGACAAGTTCACAGATATTAGAAACAACCCAACAGGACGTGTCATTCCCTACTCCACCAGCAAAGCAGACTCTCACAAAAACTCAGTGTTGTTTTGCTCCCCAGATGCCAGAATTACAGCAATAAGTATAAAACAGGGCCAAGCATGTACTGGCACTGAACATCTACATTCATTAACACTGAGGAGATACAGTGGGAGCTTAGGACAGGGATTCTAGCTGTGACATTTTAAAGAATCAAGAATTTCCTGAGCTGTTGGTAATGTGGATGATATTTAACCCCTTACCAGGCACCTTGCCACATACTGCTGGAAGCCATAAAAACCCAGTCAATTAATCACATGTCTCCACAAACAATCCACAATAGAACAAAACTATTTCTACTCCATAACACGATAGCCAGGAAACTGTCAGACAAAACACGCCTAAGTGTACAGAGATGCACGGACACACACATTTACTGCAATCAGACACTTACTTGATTGTCTCTTCCTGGATATCCATGATAACCTGAAGTCAGGGGCTCGTTCTGCAAGACAAGAAAACCAAGAGTGAAGGTAGGAGTTACAAGGAATAGAAAGCAAGGAAATATAGGCCTGTCTTAACTCAGCCAAAGACAAGACCCTGCATGAAATGGGAGAAGAATGAGCTAAAGTATTCTGCCAACTTCCTTTTTTCCATGTAAGCCAATGCAGCTAAAATTTATTTTTAACTGCATATGCCAAATTGTGTAGAAGAAAGAAAAAAAAATATCAAAGCCATAAAATAAGCATAAACTAATCCTACTCTACCCTCTGTAATATCAGTTATGTATCATTTTGGTCCTTTTCCAAAAAATTTTGATATGCAAACACATTTACTGTGATGAAAACTGAACAAAACTGAATATAAAATTACAGAAACTATTGTGCACCTCGCCCAGCCTTGAAGAAATGTTTCCCTAAACATTAGCTGTAAACGTGTCATTTTTTTTTCCTTTTCAAAACAATATTAATAGTTTAATATGAACTTTAAAAGCAGTCAATGTAACTTCAAACACTCCAGTAAGCCTGTGCAATATCTCAACACTCCCAACAGGAAATCAATCCTCTAGGCCTTATTTCTTCAGCCCAGAAGGGACTCTGAGCCTACACATTTTGTCACATATTGGCAGCTCCATCATCCTCTCTGCAGGTATATATGAACCTCCAACACTTCTGGAATTTCTCTATGAAATTCCCAGACCCATCTCTATTTTAGCAGTGCAGTGGGGATTAAGATAACATAATAGTTCCTAAATGTTTATTTCTGTTTCTAAATTTGTTTTTGGTTCCTCTCCCTCCAACACATCCTCTCTGGAATGGGGAAAAGGCACTCACATGCCTCAGGCATGCATCTTTCTAACTGAGCAGAGGATGATAAACTAAACTAGACAAAGTCTATATCAATTCCACCCTGGTACCCCTGTGCATTCACAAGCAACTCCCAGCAGAATGCTAGGAGGAGGAGGAAGAAAGGAAACAGCCACCCTCCACAATCACTTTCTAAGTCTATCTCCTGTTATGACTTGTGAGGAGGAACTCTTAAGTCAGCCTTGCACTTTCTCCAGCAGCTTTTGGAGAAGGAGAGGAAGGAGAGAGAGGCCCTGACAAAACACAGCAAAACTATCTTAAATTGTCAAAAGCAAATACATTATGGTCATGAAGCTGACTGGGATGTACAATCACTGTCAGGAAAGAGGTTTTGTTGAGATGTTTTAGGTTTTGTGCTGGGACATTTGAGTGAAAGGCCAGCTCCTACCAGAGAGAGGTCTACTACCCTACACAGGGCATGTGGCCACTGGCACAATTTCACAGTTTGCACAAAACACAATTTAACACAACTCCTGATGAAAAGCAAGGTGCTATTATTTCAGTGCAGAGACTAGAAATGCTATTTAAAGTTTGTATCCATCCTCCCTCTCTTCCTCTTTACCTCAAGCCTGCCGAGGGGATTCTCTGTGGAAACCTGCCAGGAAACAATCACCCTCTCCTCATGTTCTCATGATACAGTAGCATGCACAGTGTGAAAGCTTCAATGACAACAAAACTTTTAGCAGCCAATTTTTGGGGATTAACAGTAATTAATTAGGCTGGCCACTGCGTGAGTACATTCTTCTCAAATACTAACAGCCAGAAAGCAGGTTAAGCACAAAACTCCACAAACTATTCGGAAACAGAAGGAAAAACACAGAAGTTGGAAGAAGCAAATGAAGACCATCAACTACAGCACCACTCAAAGGTTTTGGATTTTAAGTATGAACTCACATAAGAACAAACAACAGCACAATGGAAATGTACCGTTAGTCTTTTTCTCCCCCAGTGTAAGTACACCTTATAAGCACTGTGATTGTTTATCCCACAAACTACAGTTTACCATTGTATGTCTAAATACCATAAACATCCACCCTGTATCAGGAGAGATGGTCTTCTCTTGAAAGACTATTCCAGGCATGCTTTTAATAGCACTTATACACACACCTGCAAGGTCAGTATCTCGGACAAGTTCCTGTGCAAGTCTCTCTCAATACCCTGAAAACCAGAAAGATTTCTACACAGAGAATAAGGAATTAATGGACAAATTGCCCTTACGGATACTAAAGATATGGGCAGTGAATGTAAGCTGAAAGTTATAATAAAGAAAGGAAAATATAATTGTTATTTTCAGGATGATGTTCTTCACATAAGAGACTAATAAAGAGGGACAGTCATCATGAGGCTGTGGCAGAAAAGAGACAGAACTGAACTTTGTGGGATTTCCTGAAATCACAGAACCTGGATGCCAAGAAACCACAGCTAGAAACAGAACAGCTTTGAAAGTAGAAACAAATCACAAAAGTGTGAAGAGAAAGATGATTACAGAGATCTGAGGGCAGTCTACAATACATAAGAAGCCAGAAAGAAACAAGAAAAATTGAATGGAGGGGGAAATGCTCCACATCCCACAATCTCTACTTTGTTTTTTGGAGGACAAACCTCACAGAATGCAGACTAAAAATGTCTGAGGGATATAGTTGCATTGGGAGGTAAAAGAAGAGGTGAAAGAGGGTTACATTAGTGAGAGTTCCGAGATAGCAGAGGTTAGAAAGAGGGCAGCAGCTGGAGCACTAAGGTCACAAAAAGGCCAAAGATATCTCTTTGCCTTTCATACAGCAATGCTACCACCAAGTACTGGACTCTTTGCAAAATCCCTGCTGTGCGTATCATTGCTCTAATTGAACTTAACTTTCCAAGAGAAGGCAGGAAGCGCCTAGGGAAACCGTCTCCTGCCAATAATCTCCCAGTGCTGCCAATTTTACAGGTCACTAATGGTGAATCTGGGGCCTGCTGCATGATTATTCCATACGGAGTTTGCTTTTGTTGAAAACTAAACAGAGTAAGAAGTGAAAGCGTTAAACTCCTGCAACTGGAACAGCACAGTCCGGCAACATCCAGACAGAAAACCCCTGCTAATAGGCAATCTAAGGCAGCAGAGGCTGAGGATACAGCTCAATCTCCTCCTTTGACTGCACATGAACAAAACTAATCTCACAAAATGGAAGTGGAAAAGAGAGAGGGAAGGTTTGACACAGATAAGTACCCCCCACAAACATCTGGCAGCAGCCTGATGGGAGAGGGAATCCCCAGATAACTCCATCTCTTTTGCACAGCTCCCTCCTGCCAATTACATTCTCTTTCGACGCCAACATGCAACCAGACATTCATAAAGAAATTGAGTTAGGTAGCACTACCCTGCAAAATCAAATCAAACTGCCACTGGGATGTTTCATTACTTTGTTTACCACTGAAAGGCATTTCTCAGGCATTTGCAATCTGCTTTAGAGTAGGGAGAATAAAACTGGAAGCTAATACCAGAAATCAGCTCTCTGCAACACACATTGGGATTTTATTCAAACAATATGGATGATCTCACACATGGGCTTCCTCCACACTTCCATAGGATGTGTGACCACTGTGGCTGTACTCCAGCGACACCCTCTGTGCAGGCCAACTAGATTTGACAGGATAAAAGTCACAACTCAGTCAAATCCACTAAGTCTTTACCACCCATTTTTTTCAAAGTTTTCCCATTCTTTCATTTCCCAGCCTTGCTAACACAAGACCTTTTCCGCTGGCACTTGCAATAGTAAGGTGTGCCACAAACTGCAAGTCACAGGTACTGCCTCAGGTCAGAAGATAAACTCAGTACAGTCATTTGCAGATGACTGAAGTTCAAAGTAGATCCTCCTGCACGAGCAGAACAGCCAGGCTTTGGAGTTTTTAGGGGGTTTGATACCTCTCAACTTGACAAATTCTAAGAGCTGCTGAATTAGACATACCTTAAAAACATAAGGAACTGCCAATCAACCAAGACGCCATTAAGAAGTGATCATCTCTGCAGGTGGCACTAACTTATGAAAGGTCTCAAAGGACTGGAATAAAGTCATTCCCCTAGGGAAAACATCACAGCTCTAACACATAATGGAAGGTCTGAAAGTCCTTCTACCCTTTTCTGAAAATTAAAACTAAATTTTAGCTTAAAAACACAATAATCCTATTTTTGGACCAACCTGACCCCAGAACCAATCAATTTCACATCACAACTTGCCATTTTGCCAGATGCAACAATCACTGAGGCCTGATCAGCAACTGCTTCCTGACAGCCAAATGAAACCTAAAGTCTGCAGATTAAAACTTTGCTCGTAGGAACCATTAGCTTAGCGAGTTCATCCACATTTCCCCCCACCAGAAAATCAATTCCTGCTGAACCCAAGCTTCAGCTTGAAGTGCTGAGTCCTTTCCATTGCGAAGATAATCTCAGAAACATGACCAAGCAATCTCTTCCCTGGATCTGAAGCATTCCTGCTTTAGTGACAATGCCAGGATAAGTGGAGTGAGGTTAATGTAGTCCTTTCAAGTTCCATAACCACCTGCTGAGCTCTGAACAGCAGCAGCAAAACTCACAGGAACAGGTCATCTGTCTCTGCTCTGGCTGCCCCCAAGAGCTATGGGTGGTGCAGCAACCTGGTAGCTTGGAAAGAAGTGAAAAGGGAGAGTCCCTGCATCAGAAAGCCAGAAACCCTTGGACTACACAGAGCAATGAATAAAAGGCAACAAGAAATTACTTGTTCCTCCCAAAAGCAAAATGGGATTTTTGAAGTGATGAAATAGCACAAGCTACATATTTATCAGACTTGTACTAGACAAACAGAAGCCACTTTCTCAGAGCACAGTGAATAAGATGTTCACAATAAGAAAAAAAAAAAAGGCTGAAAACACTGGCTACGAAGCTATTAATCTGAAAGTGACAGTTGCAAAAAAGTAAAGCTCATGAGCCAGACAGAAATCCCAGTGCTGTTCATCACAGCCCAGTGGTTTCACCATCTTTTTTGTTTTACTTCTTGCATACAGGAAAGACAGAAACCCTGTGCTGGGGAAAGATGCGGTGGGTGTGGGGATTGTCTCGAAAAAGGCTTTTTAGTATTTAACTGTGGCAGAGCACTGCTAAAACTGTAAATGCCTTGATCTTATTATCAGTTGCTAAGAAAATAGGCAATTCTTTATCAGACCCTTACTTGCACAAATTATTGCATATAAACAAAAAGGAAATAACCATTTCTTTGTCCAAGTGTATCTGATGAATTCAGTCTGTCCCCTCAATTGTGCGTGCTGTCTCCTACCTCAAATTGTCTTTGGATAAAATTAATGGGGAAAGTAGCATCTAAGGGTGAATTACCAATTATTAATGAAAAACTGAACTAAGCAGTTGTTAAATGGATCTTAGACTTCTGCCTCGATACTTATCCTAATTTGATATACAGCTCTTGCTAATCACTCTGCAGCATCAGTAACTGTGTCTATAGTATGGGACACTTCTCTTCAGCTGTCTTCACTTTCAATTAAACTTGCTTCATGGCTTTGGCTGTCTTCCACATGTGCAGATGTCATCTAGCAAAGACCTTCCATTTATTTGCTTCCTTGTTAGTGCTCTGACATCAACAACCTGTACAATTTCCTGGATGCAAGTAGCAGGACTTACATTTTACTTTTCATCCACTTCTCACCTATCCACCCCACTACTCTCCTCTTTTTTTTTAAGTATATCTGGGGACTACCAGCTTGAGATTTTGATAAAAGCCACCACAACAAGTACTCTGTGCACGGCTGCCCTTGATGGCTGGGAAGAATGCTGGCTAGCACAGCCCTGGCTTCTGACACCCACCCCAATGGCTGAGGCCACTTCTTGAGGGAGGGAAAAGCAGGGGTGCAGCTGAGGGGACCCAGTGCCAGCGGCCATGCCCATGAGAGAAGAAAAGTGCCCCCAAGCTCCCCGCTCTGCAGCCCAGTAGAGGCCAAGACAGAGGCTCATCCGGCCCCTCTTCCTTCCTGGAATCCTGGCTGCAGCGACAGCAGCCTCCGGCCTAGGCCCCCCCTCCTCTGCTCCAGGCTTCCCCATATCCTAAAAATACCATCTTTTCCACGGGAGTCAGTAGGATGTAGGACAGATGGGGCAGGAGAGCTCCCCTGCTGCCATGTCCCTGGTGCCTCAGAGGGCTCCAAGGAATGCAGCTCCCACCTGCAGCTCCACTCCAGCCCCACAGCACAAGGGGGTCCCTGTCCTGCGTGTCCACCCCAGCCTCTCAGCTCCACAAAGCTGGACACCCACTCTGTAGCAGGGACACGGTACCCACAGCCCCCTGTGGGACTGCGACTCTTCCGCCCGGCCATCGGGAAGGGGCAGGACCACGGCAGAGCCCAGCTGGAGGGAGGCCAGGCCTGCCAGAGGCTCCCTGGGCGGGAAGCCCAGTGACACAGTAAAGACAAGAAAGGAAAGTGATGTCAGATTAATAAAAATAGTCTCCTGCCCTGACCAGAGTTTGAATAGTCTGGAGCAGTTGGCTAGGGAAGCCCACAAGGTGGTCAGACAGAACAGGGCAACTTTGGGATGGCTGCATCCCTGCTGAATTAGAGCCCCAGTGATGCCACCCAAACGTGTCAGTGTAATTTTCTGTATTTTGAAATACGTATTCTTAACTCCAGCCTCCTAGCACTTCTTTTCTGTGAAATCATATGTATACAATAGGAAGAATAACTGATTGGCATAGCAGAAGCTGCAGAATGGAATACAGACAAACACACATCTGACCAAACCACACCGAAAAGTTTAAATACTTCCAGGTCTGTTAAAATATTCATGATGCAACAAGTTCACAAATGCATGCTAAGGCTGCATAGTGGCCGTATGGAGTTACAGTACAGACGTCTACTGCTGCAGAGAAAGGGGATTTTCACACACAAAAAGCACTTCCACAGCTAAAATGGAAGTATTTTACACATATTCTTTACAACAATGCTAATTCTTCCCTGTCTTTTTTTTTTCCGAGTAATGGAAGTAGGCCTCTGGTCAGAAGCAGCCTTTCCCCCAACTAGGTTTTTCATTTTCCAGATCAGCCAATGGTTGTTTTCAGATACTCAAGTAGATGAGATTTCATTAATTTAGTGTAATTTAAATGTGCAAAACATACACTTTCTTTGGACTACATATGGTAGTCCATCCTCATACTGCTCCAGGCATAAAGAAAATACAGTCTGACTCTACTGGTCCATGACCTACAATAGCAACAACAGATCCAATGCAAGTTAAAGCCCCTGGGAATACTGTGCACTGTGTGACGTCTGTGATCCAGCAAATGCAAGGACACTCTGCATGCACAGAAGTCAATAGCACAAAATATTGATTTCCCTCCTCTTCTACTAAGCAGAAGCATTTTAAAATGGCAGTTCATCTTCATTTATGCTCTTACTCAACAGAAACAGGACAGAGCTCATAACAAAGCTCTAAAATCCAGCACTGGGGGCACCTTTGGATGCCATAATTGTTACATGGGGCTGAGGAAGCATTTCACACATAATTTACACTAAGCCAACTCATTACAGGGCAACATGTTCATGGCATGAAAATCTGGCTTGCTTGAACATGATGACTACAAGCTTTCACTAGGTGGAGAGGACAACAGAGTTTTGCCTTAATAGACAGTTCACTGTTCTGTTTTCTAAAATAACAGGATGGAGAATACAGGAGAGAACAGGACGAGGGAGATGACACCATGGATCCAGAAGGGAAGTCAGTTGATCACAAGCTTCTTGGCTGATTTTACAAATGTTCACAGGCTGTTGCTCAAAGGCTTAAAAACAAACAAGAGTACTCCTACTTTGCAAACGAAATTATAGTTGTCATATTACCTTCAGAAGAAAAAAGCTGAAGCTAATTTGTCAGCTGGGTGTGAAGAGCCTATGATATAAAATTAAATCTGGCTTGCTCTAAGGGAAATTGGCACAAAAGAGATAGAGGCTCAACAGCACACGACTCTGACAAAATCATACTGTATACTAAGTGCTGCAGGCAAAGAGGTGCAAGAGAAATTTTCTGTGCCCTGGACACACTGGCCTGATTGCATAAGCTGCCCTACATAGCTACAGAAATTATTTTCCCAGGTTCACATTACAAGCCATCTTCCCTTTCCCCAAAGACATAAATTGTTCAAGTAGTCTAGCCAAATGCAGTTTCATCTCTGAACACTGCAAGTGTCCATAGGCAGCTTGAGAAAGGAGAGAAGTGAGGTGGGCAGGCTGATGGGCTGGAGTTGTAATGGCAAGGGGTTAAAAAGCCTGGAGGAGGGAGAAAGCAGAGGGCTTGGGGCAGCCTGCCTCAGCAGCCAGGACTGTTTCTGATTAAGCCTGAAGGATTGTGGAGCTGCACAGGAAGCACTGGGGGGTTGGGGGTCTCAGAGCCACCATCCCAAACACACTAGAAATCTTTGTGTTCCAGCAGCACCATCTGGAAACAGTTAGAGAGAAACAACTCCCAGGCCTTCCTTCGCAAAATGGAAAAAAAAAATAGTAAATCCACTCTTAAGACCATTAAGTCTGGCCTCTTCATCCCCTTCCTGGAAAGCTCCTCTCCCTGCAACAGCAGGGAACAAAAGAGCATCTCTAAAAGGGAATGAACCCCCTCTCATGCTGCTGCAAGAGCAACTTGCATAGCATGGCAGCTCCCTCTGCTTACAAGGGACACCCCAAAGTGCATCCCAAAGAGTATCCAGGGCACTAAATGCACCTAATATGATAAACCTGGGGGGGAAATGGACAGCAAGTCATTCCACAGCTAGAATATCCCCAAATGGGAGCTGTGCACATTCAGGGATACCCTGAATTCCGTCCCTTGGAATCTCCCATTTCTCTGCCATAAATCAGCACATGGATTTGAGAGAACCCACTCCAGCAGAGACAAATATTCCAGACACGCACAAAAGATTTAGTTCTGTTCTTAAGAAGACAGAAGGACCATGATGCAAAGCACATCATCATGGTGATGGCTCCCCTACTGCCTCAGAGGTACTAAGGATCAGAAGGGCAGCAGAGACTGATCCAGCCATTTTAAGCCCTGACAGGCTCCTTCTGATAAGGGAACAACCTCTTAGTGCCTGAGCACATGTTCTGAAGACAAAGAGGGTGTCTGTCTCCAAAGTGCCATTCACTAGTATTTTAAAAGGGAAAAGCAGAGGTCATGACTGTTGAATTTTACCAGAATAAATCCTCATGTAACAGTTTATTAGAGGGTTACTCCCCTTGCAAGGGTTGCTATCTCCATGAATAAATAAAGCCTGATTTTACCCTTCCCTCTTTGCTTTACCTTTATTCATCTCTCCCACATACATCAGTATTTTTCAGGGTTTTCCTTCTAATTAGACACTGGAGTGCTACACATTTGCCTACAAAAATGTAGAGAAGTATCAAAACAAAATCAAATCTAACCTTTCAATATCCCAATTAAGCAATTCCATACAAAAAGTAATGAGTGATTCCTGCTATAACACAATACCATGCCACTACAGAAAACACACCTCTGCCTTTCTTTTAACATGCCACCTTCTTATGGGCCACAGACAGGTGGAATGGGATGTGGCCACATGCCAAAGCTCTTTGTAACCAGAGTGCAATTTATAAAAATAATAACAAAAAAAGAAAGTCTTAAAATAACAAGTCTTCTAAGCCATTAACCAAGGACTCCTTGGAATCCTCTTGTGTTATACAAACCTCCTCACTGCTCATGCAAAGCTCTTGCTAAACCTCATTGCCCTGAGTTACCTGCATGGTAGCTGTGGTCACAGCTACCTGCTGCAAAGCATATGAAGAAAGAGAAATCCTGCCTAAGCTAACCAGAAATACCCAGCCTAGACAAACTTCACAGGATGGCAGGCTACACATGATATCCCAACCTAGGCAAATAATTTATGCAGGAGGGATGAAGCATTCCCATGCAAGCAATGGTCACAGCTAGAACACTATTAAAACAAGGAGAAAAGGAACACTTACCAAAGGATCTCCTTCTCTCACAGAAGAGGAACATATCCTCTCTGGAATAGATTCAAGTTTAAGTACATGCTTTGTTTCAAAATTTTAAGAAAAAGAATAAAAAGTTGGAAGATTTCTCTGCAAAGAGAAGAAGATAGAAAATGAAACACCGTGCACCTGCTATGGGGACCAGACCAGATAATTCGCAGTAAGTTACTGTTTCCATTTCATTGCAGGGAAGCAAGGCAAGCCTCTCTGAAGACTTTTCTAAGAATTATCATGCTACTATGGGAGAGCAAAATTAACCAGAAAGGTATCTGCAAGTGGTCTGAATTCTTCAGTTTGGTCCAGGTGGGAATGCTAGCCCTGCTTATAACAAAATTGCTGCTGCTGCTTGTATTCTGCCCAGAAGGGACAAGAACTTTATGTATTAATGGGAAAATGAGTGAGAGACTTCCAGCAGTCTCAGGTACTGGATATTCTTATATATCCTGTGTGTAAATACAGCCATCAACAACAAAAATAAGACTGTGGTTAAACAGCATGAGCTTATAGGAAGAAATTTGGCCTGTGAAATGTCAAGAAAGGTGCCAGAGAGCTTTGTGGTGACTGTAGTAATAAAGCCCCAGGCTGCCACACTGCAGGAACCTGGGAGACTGCAAGATCTGGGTCTGTCAAGCAGGCAGGAGACAGAAACAGTTCTTCCCGGCAGCATCCTACATGCCTCCAACGCATTTATCTCATTTTATGAGCTTTAGGTTTAGTTAAAGCCCAGGAAGTCCTCAGGAACAGCATACAAACTCCTCACAGAGCCTCAGTTCCACCCTATTGTCTTTATGGATAGTCTGAAGCCACTGGAAGAAGACCCACTCCCCCCTCCAGGAGGTCTCAAACCCCCGAGGATTGCACATTCCTGCCAGCACCACACAAAAGCATCAAAGCCCCCTCCCTTCCCTGCCTGCAAGACAATGGAATAAACAAGGCAGTGGAACTAACCCAAACTAGCTCCTCGAGGATTTGTACCCTCTATCCCCTGACTGTTTCCCATTCCAGCCTTCTGCAGCTATAACCACAGCCCCCTCACCATGTCCCCTGCTATGGTCCCTCTGGGCAAAAGGGAGCAAACACCGCGGTGTGGCCAGACCAATTGTCCAGCTGCTCCACATGGAGTGCATAATCCACAAGTCCTGACCACCTTGCCTTTCGTGGCGCATTTGTCTGCATCTCTTCCATCCCATCATCATTTTCCACAAAGCTTTTAGGAAGGTGATAGCATTACAATTCCCCCAACTTTAAAATGGAATTGAAATTGCTGCTTGGTTTGTAAGTGTGCATGTGTGGGCAGGGATTGTCACAGCACATTCACCTAAAGCTTGTTTCCTTCACAATTTAGTCTAAAAACCTCTCTCTTGTGTGCATCCCTGGAGACTTCTTTGCATTAGGAAGTAACATTTCCCTACCTGAGCCTACAGATGAAATGCAGAACAAAAGAGATCTAAAAGCATTGGGCTCCTGAAATTACAGCATCATGTAATCCTATGTAGCACATTCAGATGAAGGAAACAAAAAAGGGAGCACCTTCCCACTGAAGACACAAACATCTTAAATTAGGTGCAGAGAAACTGGCAGTGTAGCAAACCTCTGAGCTGGAGCAGACCTAAGGCACTGTGGCAAATAGCAGAGGAGAGGGCCAGTCAAATGTTAAAACCCTGCTGAAGCACCATTTGGGTTTTTTGTTTTATTTCTCAAGGTTCCTTTGTAAATATAGCCAACATTTTTAGTTAAAGCTCTAGACAGTTGCAGTCCTACAAATTCAGTTCTACTTGCTCCTTCCTTCTGCACATTGCTTGGCCAAAGTATAAAGGGATTAAACCTCAAACTCCCTTGAGCTAGACAGTGATACAAACTTTTTAAGAGTATGGGTTTTAGAGCCAGATTAAGCCAACCTCAAAAATCACTGTACCAACAAAGTAAATCACTCTGATTTTTTTCCTCTCTGGTTCCCAAGTGTGCATCCCTACTTCACCTCTTGCATGCACAGTAGGGATCACAGAAGAAAACTGCAAGTCAGATCAGCTTGCTGATCCTCCTGGAAACTAATCCCTCAAAAAGGAGAAAGATTAGATTCATGAACAAAGGTGGTCACTACAGGCCACGTAATCCCTAACACCTGTACATAGGAGGGTGCATGACCACATGGCTGGAGTCAGGGAGCAGGCAGGGCTTCTCTTTCAATGAAAGCATAGTTTCCCATCAGCTTAAACCAACTGCAGCAATGAGAACTTTGCTGACAAGACTCCTCCTTAGAAACTACCAGTCCTTGACCTCCATGCATTTCAGAGCCTTTTACACAGGCATCTAAAACAATGCTTTAGGATTCAGAATTTTTACTCCCTTGAAGAACTGATCATCAGAAACATCAAGCAATCATCTGAAGCAGAAGAAAGTCATAGTGTCATCACAATTCATGGCTTCCCTTCCTCATGCCAAAACATCTCCAGTAGTATATGGCCAACATCACCAGATACAGGTGATGTTGGCTCATACTTTGCTCTTTTCTCCCTCAGAAGCAAGGAGCAAGTCTGCTGCTGCTTTACTAGAGACCAGAGCTGCTTAAGGTTGTAGTTGAGTTTTCATGAGCAAAGTGATGCTCTAAGGATAGTAGTAATGAGTACTCAAAACCAAGCTGTCATGGTTGGTCTATTAATTATGTCCAGAGCTGTGAGAATTCAGGAAGGAAAAGGCATTTTCTTCAATTAAATCTATCTACAATTGGTAGCGATTTTTCAGATCAGTAATTGGAGAAGACCTACAAAAACAAATGCTAATACCTTTTTCCCCAGGTTTTCCCATTGCAAAAGCATAGCTCTTAGCTACAGGCCCATCTACCACTGTCACAAACAGATGTCACAGATTTGACAAGACCAACTGCAGAACACTGATTCTGGGGAGAATGTCAATGGTAGGATGAGGCATGTAGAAGACTTCATAGTAGGCATACTGAAAGTATGCATACATTTTCTTTCACAATAAGAATTTGAAAAAGAAAAATCTTCAAAAACTAATCTTAAAAGAGAATATATTGCTTTCCCTCACAGGGATAGGAAAGAGCAAAACAAATCTCATATAGTAGTCACATTGCTTAATGCATTACAGGAAAGCACCTAAATTATGACCACAGAAGATAAGGTTGTGTGTATATAAAATATATTTTTGCACCTATATTATACATAGTTATATATGAACCTGACCAAAACTGAAACATAACAGACTCCTAAACTTTCTAGGCAACTATCAACACCAATAGAGATTTTGTAGATCTGAAACTGACACAAAAAGGAATAAATGTCTAGGAGCATTCCTGAATTTGCAGTGTATCTTCCTAGTGCCAAAAACAAAGTCCTGAGGCACCAACACTACCACCTGTAGTGTAGAAATGTTTGTATCAAGATGAAGCTTGTAATCCTCTGGGTGAAAAACTGCACCTCCCAAATCCCATCCCATGAGAAGTCAGCATTGCATCAGTCAGAATCTATTGAAAGATAGCACTGGTGCCTGGAGGATTAGTTGCAGCTTTGAAGCAGCAGCAGAGAAAGAAAAAGGAAAAAAATAAAGAAGGATACTGTAATTTCATATAGATGTAAGTGCTGCATAAGAAAGCTGTTATCAGCCACGCAGAAGGACACTGTACAGATTTGGGACAGAAGGATTGAACACATGCAAATCACAGATTGAGTTCTGTCCCCCACTGCTCTTCAATCAGACCAGGAAGATGAGAGAAAAAGACCAAAATCTGCTTCCTTCAGAAAACAGTCAAAAATCTCCTGGGGGAAGAAAAAAGAAGGAAGGAAGAAAAAGTTTTCTGTTTCTCCTGCTGCCATTACTGAAGCCAAAATGGCTATGAATGAGAAACTCCGAAACATCGAATCTCTACTTCACAAAGAGAACAAAGAAGCACAGAGTGCCATTCTTTGAGGACAGGCAATTCTGGCTCTCCTGCATCTTGGATGCCATGTATTACAACCAGGCTCAGCTTCCCAACTGACTACCTGTAGGTCTCACCATTTATGAGTCCCAGTCTGCCACCTTTTGTATTTACTTCTGGAGGGGCTGGATGCTTTTGCCACAGCAAAAACACATTTGCAAGCCCTGTGTGCTAATCAGGAAGCACAGTCCCAGACTTTCTCCGGGTTGCTGCATGAAGGCTTCATACCTTTGCAACTTCATGTCTCCCACTCATCCAACTTAAAAAGCAATAGGAGGAAGCTTGTTTCAGACATTCTTCTCTCCTTTATTGACAGGGAACAGTACACCTCTTCTCCATTCCTGCCTGTACAAAGGACAAAACAGATGACTTTGTCCTTTGTTCCCTTCCTTCTAGCCTTTTTGATTCAATAGCCAGTCGATGCTCATGCAGTCTGTCATTTAGGCTTTCCTGGGGTTTGTTTTGCTCCTCTTTCTCCATTGAATTACTCTGCTCTGTGCTGCAGAGAAGCCACAGCAAGCAGTACTGTAGCCACCACTTCAGAGGTAACAGCACACTGCATTGCTCCAGGCTTAAGCGCCAAAGTGAGGAAAAAAAGGACAGCACATCATTCCTCCCACATTGCCCAACATAACCACACACTACAAACTGTGGCCAGTGACTCTCAAAGACTTTGCATTTGGCTGAGGGGACAGCATTCAGCAAGAAAAGATTTCCATGGCCCAGGAGAAAGGTGTACCACTCCAGCATCCAGCATTTGCACGGGCATGAAAGGACTGGGTTTCTCTCTGAAAGGGAGTTCTGCTTTCTCCAGCATCTGTCAGACGCTGGGGACCCCTTAGCACTTTATCAAATACTAGTCCCAGAGGGCTGTAACAATGCAGGATTTAAAACAAACAAACAAACAAAAAAAAAACAACCAAGCCCTTGTTACTTTGTACTCCATCACTTACATATTGCCTCTACTAGAGAAATCAGTTTTTGAGGAATATAATTGGTCACAATTCTGATTATTACACCTATTTTGCTCATCAGTTACACTAGGTTTCAAATATCAGTGTAATTACTATAGGAAAAGTCAATCCATTGTCAAGGCTGATTTATTGGTCAAAATCCAGAAGGAGATTCTGGACAAAGTGAACCACACAAAGAAAGAGACGATTTACATGATCCAATTAGAGGTAAAAAAACACTCCTCTGTGCAGCCAGGAGGAGGACCTGAAACTCTATCCACCCCTGTCAACTGGGACCAGGTCAAAGGAAGCTTCCCCAAAGACCAGCCACCTGCTGTAATTGCTTAAAAAAGAAAATACAGGGGAACAAAGCAGAGGATCAACACAATGAAGATAGTACCAAACATACATCCAGAAGTTCTTGTTAAGAGAAGGGATAACCTCCTTTCAAAAGTATAAAATGTGTCTTCAACAGCTTTTATGAGTTGTGATAATGTGAACAGAAGAGATCTTTTAAATGCTTAACAAAAAAATTATTCTGATTACTAAGAGTAACATCATAGACAAAAGGGAAATGGTTTCTATTAGAACAATAAAAAAAAATTCTTCTCAGAAATTGTGAAACGTGATTTTTTTTTCTAGCACAATCAACCCTGAAAGCTCAGGATACAGAAGTAAGGAGAACCTCAAATGATGTGTGAAACATCAGGATGTGGTTTGCAGAGAAATCCACTCCACCAAGACGAAATACAGATAGGACACAATACCAGATACTGCACGTGGAGAGCTGGGACAAGATCGGGATCGGGAGCCCAGGCAGGCTTCAGCACGGCTGCAAGCCAGAGACAGATAAAAAACACACGCAGACCTGCCAACAACCCTTTGAGCAGCGAAGGGGCCGGCGCCCACCTACGCTGCGGATGGAAGGCTTTCAGGGCAAGCCAGGTCCACCGACCCGCAGCTACACAACCCCAGGGCGAGCCCGGCGCAGGCGGCCGCCCCCTCCAGCCCCGAACACACAGGGTGCCCCTGCGGCAGGCGCAGCAATGAATTCATCAGCGGGTGCTGGCAGGGTGCCTCGACGCGGGAATTCAATAGGAACAGCAGGCCGAGGAGTGAATAATTCAGGCGCTCCGGTCGCTCACACCATGCCGAGGAAAGATGAAGCCGCTCGCATCGCCTTGAGCCGCTCCGCGCACTCCCGCCCAGGGTCAGGACCGAAGGCGGTGCGCGAGTGGCACCCGGCCGGGCGAGGCCCGCCGTGCCCGGCAGAGCCGCCGGCTCGGCGAACTGTGCCACGCTGGCGGCAGCCCGGCCTGCCCTCGCCACCAGCGGGAGCGGAGCGCCGACACACTACACAGCACAGCTTGTTCCCTCGCACACACAGCTCCCTGTGTCCCGCCGGGAAGGAAAAGCCACCGGCAGCGTCATGTGCTCTCCATCAGCCCTGCTCCCAAAAGCTTAAAGCAGAAGAGGTTGGAGGCTATTCTCTTGCAGCCATTGCTCTGTCCCTGGAAATGTTTGTGTTAGACTAGTCTATCAGAAACAGGAAAAGCTGCGGGAGGGAAAAGAGGGATAAGGCAAGACAATATACAAGTGTTGGGGATATGAAACATGCTAACCTTCAAAGCAATAGGCTTACAACACTGCATCCTACAGCAGAGGAAACAGCTTTTGGAAAAAATCCTCTGTGCTGGTCAGTCCATGTCAGGCCAAGTCTAATGATGACCTAGAGCACACAGAAACACTGGGGACAGTTTTCACCTACTCTATGCAGACTGAGAACAGACAATCATTACAACTCAACACACTCCAGAAACACAATTTCTTCTTGCCACCATTAGAATGGGAAAGCTTCAAGAAGGGCAAAAAGTATCTCTGGATTTCTTTCCTCCCCATTCCACCAAGAGACATCTAATACTGAAACTGTTCTGCCAGACATCGAGTCTGGAGGCCACAACAGACCTGGCAGGTCAGGCCGAAGTTCTAGGTGCTCCCATTTTTTCAATCATGCATCTCCCAGCACATGCTGCAACATGGCAAAAATGCCTCCAGCACATAATGAGCACGCTCCCTCCTGCTCCAGCCTAGCAGCCAGTTTTGCCCCAAGACAAGGTAGCCCACATTATCCTACTGGCCAGGATAAAAGCATTCCAGATAGGCCAGGGCATGAACAAACAGCAGATACTGCAGCCAACTGCAAGATGCAGAGCTTCACTGCTGCTGCTAGCAGCACTGAATGAGTCTTCATTCACCATGAGGAGTTCTCCACCTCGTTTCTGCTCTCAAGGACTTTCCAACCAATTTGGGATCGCACATTTCACACAGCGGCCGGCAGTATCAGCTGTACTTCCCAGGCATCGAGCTACAGCTCACAGACACACACAAGCAAACAGCATCTGCAATGGCACTGTACAAGGCTAAGCAGATGGAGGTAGACTGGGTCCACTGTGCTCAGCAGGAGCCCAGAGGGGGTAAAAAAAAATATCTCATTTGATACTTATTCCTTTTCCTGCACAGCAGACCAACAGGGCAAGGCATCTTAAGCACAGATGTCTGTCCCATTACCGATCTCCCTAGGGCCTGCCACGACTTAAGACTGTAGTTCAGCAAACAAAGAATCTCAGACAGAACATGAAGCCTGGGCTCCAGAAGCGGCTTCTTTATCTTTACTGCATTTTTTATATTTTTGAAATTTTTTTGGCACTCTGCTGACTGTCACAAAGGTAATGCTTGGAATGTACAAATCTGTGCCAAAAACTGCAGAGAGAAAACCTTAAGAACGGTATGTTAGCTGAATGCAAACTCAGTACACAGTGTATTTAGATTGAGCCTTTTGACCTTCAGATCTTACTGTACAAACACCTTCAAACCAGTAGCTCTTCCTTTGTAAAACAGAGGTGGAATGAGAGAGAGATGGGAGAAGAGCATGAAGTCTGTCTCAGCCTAAATCCCTCATTCCTTTTAACAAACAGGAATTACTGCATCATTAGATTTAGTGGCAGTACTTAAAACTAAATCAGATTTGGCGAGAGGAAAATAAAGCTATTGACTCCTGACATTTGCAACTTCAAGTATATTAGACCAGCTCCGCCATTTATATTTAGTACACCAGTAAAGAAAGCAGCAGTCTCTAATTAAACAGACACAGCATAATCTTCGCTGAGGGATCAAACGTACCAGAAACCTTCCCCTTCCTGATGCCATGGCTCCCTGGGAAGCCAGGCTCTCACACGCTGCTGCGGAAACCATCGCAGCCGGGTGAGTCACCACCGCTATCCCCCAAAGGGCATGATCCAGAGGGCCTCTGGAAACAGCTGCTGGGAGATCAGTCAAAATGGAGAAATTGAAACAAGATCCAAATTTCGCCTGCTCCAAGAGGATTGCTTTATTCTTCTCACTTTGTCTCCTCCATGCCTCCAGGGACTTGTCTCCCTATTGAAGGGGGTGACAGCCATCATTTTAGCTTCATTGACACCATCATGGATTCTATAAGCCAGAAGAAACTTATATGATGTACCTCTTAATATAGAGAGAGCCTCCTGGAAGAGCTCCTGTGCAGCAAGGAGCAATGCAAGGTCTCAGGCCATTGCTTAGCACAAGGGAAAAGGAAAGCAGAACAAATTGAAGTGGACAGAGGGTTTCAATTTGGGAGTGCAGTGCTCTGTCAAACACTGCCAAAGCAGTTTTTTATATCCCCAAGATTTACAGCTCTCACCTACAGCTCTCAAATCTTTCATTGAATTTACTGATTTCCTACAAACTCTGCACTATAAAGCAATCCCAGTTCTTTACATGTTTGCACTTGGCACAAACAGTGCTGGCATTGCTTGGACATATGCTGCCCAAATTCAGAGAATAAAGATGAAGGATGCAATTTCCCTGTAGCTTTAAATTCATTATAAGAAGCACTTCACTTAAGTGATCCTACTCACTCCAAGAAAATTGGAGCTATTTTGTATCATGACATTCAACGTACAGGAAACAGCAAAGTAAGTACTGAAGAGGAATATTCAGAGAGAGGAAACAGCAGGAAAGGGACTAGATGAGTATCTTCAACACACATAAAGTTTTCCAGCTCCATTTCACTTCCTGGGCCAGCTGAGAGTCACTGAGCAGCACTATGCTGTGTCCAACTGAAAACGTGAAACTCAACCCCCTGACAATCAAAGGAAGGGTGGGAATCTCTCAATGAGCCTGCCCAGGAGGTGGAATACTGCCCAAACCTCATTACAGGGTATCTCCTGCCTTTCTCGGCTCTGCTGCTTGTTCACTGTGACATCCAAGCTATCAGTCACAGAACTCAGCAGCATGCAGTCGCCTGTACCCCCCTGCCCACAGCCTCCCTGTACACTCCCCAGCATGCAGCAGTAATTGCCTTTCCTAATAGCCCACAGCGACAACAGCTGCCATGGCAACCAGCAATGATTTTAATAAGTTTGGTCTGTTTTCAAGGGCAGCACACGCGTGCCGGCACATGAGCACGTTGCAGACACGCGCCAAGGGGAAGGAGGACCTGCCATCAAATACAAAGGCAGAGTTGAAAACACACTTGGATCAGAGACACTGTGGATGAGCAAACATTTACCCCCCTCCTCTAGAGGGGGAGCGGATGTCCACTCACTTCTAAAGCAATGCGGATGTGAGAGGGGTTGACAGTGCTATGGTGGTACTAAACATGCAAAGGCTCTCCTTGTGGAGCTACAGATACTACCAGGTGACAGAAGTGACATGCAGCTGCACTGTGGGTATGTCAGGCCACATCAACCCCCACACTGCTGCTGTCAGCACTGCTGAGATGGACACAGCCAGCACTGGACACCAGCTTGCCTCTCAAAAGGACAGCAGAGGAACACATCCACCATGGTGGAGGCAGCTGGATTTAGAGATAAATTCTTCTCTTTGGCATTACTTATTTTCTATGAGATCAAGAAAAAGAAGTTCCGAGCCAAATGGAGCACAGAGAGAAAGGATCACTTCTTTCAGAACCTATTTACCCCCAGCTTAGCCTCGAGGTATGATTTCACACCATGCACACCAACACAGAGAGTGTGCCCCACATTACACAGGCTGTGCCCACTGTAAATACCCCACAAACACAAGGATTGGTGGCCCAGAGCAAAGGGGTATTATCAGTCAGATCAACCTACACTAGGTGGTCTAAAGCTGTCTAACCCAGTAGTACTGATACAACATTTGCAAATCATAAATTTAGTACTACTGGGTTTTTTTCAAAAGCCTTTTGAAGGTTTAGCTTAATCAGCTGTCCATCACCAGCTGCTACAATGGGACAATTTCTGCTATGCAAACTGCACCAGTATCTGTAAACTCCACATAAAAGACTTGGAGGAAACAGACAAGAGAAGCAAACATGATATGGTGAAGCCCAGAATTCCAAATTGGCTGCAAAGCTAAGCATAAAGTATCATCCCAGTCTCACAAGCTATGCAAACTCATGGGGGAGGGAAAAAAAAAAAAAAAAAAAAAAAAAAAAAAAAAAAGGTAAATCTGTAGCACTTTTTCCACCATATCATGTATTTTGCACAAGCCTAAAGAAAATATGAAACATCTAACAACTGCATGCAGATCCATATATGTAATTCATTTGAATTTTGGTGCTAGGGAAAGATGCTGTAAAACGCTGCAAACTACCTTCTGCTAACACAGCAAGTTGATGCAGAGTAAGGAAAGAGCAGTGTGCAGTTCACCATGCCTTCCAAACAGCCTCCAAGGACCACCCTTTAGATGGAGGGGGCAGCAATAAAGGAGGACATCTAGTTCAAACAAGGGGAGGAAAGATGGCCCACTGAACCCAGGGCTCTGAGATTTCTGCTCCTGTGCAGGTGACCTGGGACTTGTTTTATTTCTCTGTGCATCACCTCACACCACCTTTCTTCCTAACATGAATACTACGCAATTAGGATTTAAGAGGGGCTCAAATCCAGGATAACTGAGGCTAGGCTAAAGAATACAGGGATATTTATCTGCTAAAAACAAAGGATTAAATCAATGAACAGGAACTAAGAGTTCTGTTTTGATTCCTGTAATGCTATCTGCCTTGAATAAACTCTGTGGATACACTAGTCTTTGGCTAGCCCATACATGACAGAAAAAACCAACTGCTACCTAGTGACTGAGCCACACGGGAAGCAGTGGACAAAAGACTTCTGGGAACCTACAGTTCTCTTCATCTGCCACCTGAGCCATGACTGTGAACCCCTCCCCCAAACAGTAACACCACTTCATTTCGCTGTACATTCTCCCTTTCCAAGCAGCACATGAAAATGATGCTCCATCCTTGCCAGACTCATTGCTGCCCAGAGGTTTAAATACAGCAGCAATAAATTGGCTGGTCTTGTTAATTTAATTCAGTTACATGGGAAATCTGTAAACAGAAGCACAATCCATGACAATACTATCAGAGGGCTCTGAACACAGAACTGACAAATTTACTTTTGGTTATCACTGCTAACCATGCAAGGAAGAAGAAATTTTCATACTGGATATATTACATTTTTACTGTTTAAGCTCTTGCAGGTAAGAAGAAAGTTTCCTACAGTCAACACTGCTTTTTCTACCCTGCCAATTAGCTTCACACACAACATGCTGAATTAGTATTTGACTAGACACACTTCCAGCAACTCCAATCCAGGGCTAATTTAATAGACGTGACAGTACCCCTTGAGTCACCAGGGAGGGCAGGACCACCTGCCCTGGCTGCCCAGAGCAGCCTTTGGGAGATGACTGATAACCACATCCCATGCTCCCTTCCCACTGCAATCTTATTTTCACAGTGCACCTGTTCAAATGCAGCCTGTACAAATGCAACAGCAATTTTTTTCAAGCAACTTCATGAAGATGGTTGCCTCCACAAGGAGCACTGTGCAATAACCATCTGTGTATAATCATCTTGTTCAGAGAGCAAAGCTAACCATCTAACAGACTCTGTACCCCCGGAAAATCCATACAAGACACAAAAAATATTTATCTGCAAAGTAAAGTTGGGAACTGACTTATTTAGAAGCTCTCCCCTACTTAATGTCACTGTATTCATTATCAAAAATCCTGCCCAGGAAGTCAGAGGTAGAGAAAGCCTTACAATGGTAGGAATTCACCCATGGAAGAAGAACAATGCCACATGTTTACTCCTGCCCAAGAGGTCCAGAGATTTAGGGATTGTCTTTAAAATCCTATCCTAAAAACAAAAGCAAAAATTGCCAATCCCAGAACCAAGCAGACAGACCTACAGACCTCAGAATCTTTAACTGCAAACTTCCATCATTTCAGGCATCAAGAAAGTATAAGAAACTGCTTAGGAGAATGTACTTTGTATTTACCTGAGGATTAGGTAAACTACACAAGACAAAGCACTTGATATTACTGTGCCAGCAGGTCCTGTCAGTTCGTCCACTGTAGTGCACCTTTTCCAGACTATATGCATCATCTCTTTATCAAGCACCAAATCCAAGAGAACCAACTTCACAGAATACCTTACAATAGACATGAGAACCCAAGCACTGAGATTTTCTGTTTATTTAAACACAAACCTCATAAAAGAGCTTGCTAACACCTTGTCAGCAACAGTGACTAGCTGACACCAGGCATCTTGGAACGTTTCAGTGCACAGGAGAGTCAAACACATCCATCTCCTGCTACACTTCCCAAGGATGGTCAGGGACAGGCACTACTTCAGGCAGACTGTCATCACATTCAAGTCACAGCCAGAGGGTTCCTCATTCTGAGGTAACAGGACCATTCTCTCCAACTTTCTTGCAGATTCCACATACCTACTGAAACCCAACAGAAACAAGAACACAGGATGATTCAGATCTACTGAATCACTATCCACTCCCCATCTACATATTAAAACATGCAGACTGGCTAGTCTTTCTCTGATGCCTGAGTTTTGGATGCCAGAAAGGATAGAAAGGAGAACCAGGTCACCAAAGGTCAAAAATAGTGGCTGCTACAGAAAGGATGGAACAAATGCTGGAACAACGGAGCTGCCAAACTCTGCCCCACGAAGCTACCAAGCCTATGAGTTACTCCTGTGGTAAATGTCTGCAGTAATCATGAGGTCCAAAAATGAAATAAATACCATGCTGGGGGGGAAAAAGGCAAAAACTATCTTCCTGTTTTCACTAGAAAGGTCATGCCTATTTAAGGAAACCTTCCCAAGGAACATGGACATGCTCCATCACATCCATCAACTAAGAGAACAGAATTAAGTGTAATCACTCATCAAAGAATTCCTAGTCCTTAAAGGGGTAGTGGTTGAAGTAAACCCAACTCATGCTACTCCTGGCATGCAAAGCAGTCACAAATACCTGATACTGCCCAAGATGAAAACATCAACCCACTGGCCAGCAGAGTTCTTACTTAACCCTTTAAGCAATAAATAACAGGAAGAAAATACACACAGAAGAAGTCTCATAGCACCTCCATCTACTCAAGTCAACACCTTCCCCACAGGAAACAACCATCTCCAGGAGAACTTATACATTGGTCTGGCTGAAAGAGAGAGATACAATCAGATATGTTATCAGACCTATAGACAGAGAAATTTCAAGACAGAACACAAAGCATGAAGAATTCTTAGTGGTGCAAATCAGTGATTTATCAACAGATAAAACTTATTTTTCTGAAACTGTAGCATTTGGTGCTGACTATATGATATTCCTGTTGAAAGCCAGAAGAGATCAGGCAAGATGATAAAATGCAGCAAGCCTTTCCTGGAAGGATCTAATTAGGGTACAGAGACAATCACAAAAACCAGACCTAACTATGAACATAATTTCAATTTCCTGGCAAAGCCAAACAAAGACATATATATAGGTATATAGACAAGTATCAGGTGGTCAGATAATATATACTCAAATATCAGTCTTAGCCTCATTCACCACATCCACATCCATCACAAGAGCACTGACAGGTCACAAGTGGGCACTGAGAGAAGGGATGGACAGACAGATTGTATGCTGGTTTTGGCTTTCATAGAGTTAATTTTCTTCACAGTAGCTGTTAAGGGGCTGTGTTTTGGTTTTGTGCTGGAAACAGTGTTGATAATTCAGGGATGTTTTAGTTACTGCTGAGCAGTGCTTACACAGAGTCAAGGCCTTTTCTGCTTTACCCCACCAGTGAGGAGAAGGCTGGGGGTGCACAAGAAGTTGGGAGGGGACACAGCCAGGACAGCTGACCCCAACTGACCCAAGGGATATTCCATACCACAGGGCATCATGCTCAGCATATAAAGTTGAGGGAAGAAAGAGAAAGGGGGAACGACTTCACTCACTTCAGAGTGAAGTCTGTCTTCCCAAATCACCATTACACTTGATGAAGCCCCGCTTTCCCTGGGGTGACTGAATGCCTGCCTGTGGGAAGTGGTGACTGAATTTCTTGCTTTCCTTCGCTTGCATGTGTGGCTTTTGCTTTACCTGTTAAACTGCCCTTATCTCAACTCACAAGTTTTTTTACTTTTAGTCTTCTGATTCTTTCCCCCATGCCAGCAGAAAGGAGTGAGCAGCTGTGTGGGGCTTAGTTGCCAGCTAAGATTAAATCACAACAGATGGGAACACTACAAAGTGAAGTTCCACTGTAACCCTCTCTATCTGACAATCAAAACAGTTGGTCTATTTCCTTTTACATTCTCCTCCTCTTCTCTGAAGTGTTCTCTGGCCCATGGTTGATATCTAACCATCACATAAGACAGCACTGTTCCCAAATGCCACTATCACCTCCTGCTGAGTCCATCTCACCATCGACAACGATGGCCTTGTCTCCTCTGTCTGTGACTGTGACATCTCAGCTCTCACAACATAAGGCACTTGGCACACAGACCACCACTCTTAGGGACATCCAACCAGCCCAGGAAGTCAGACTTTGCCAAGCAGTGTTTAGGTATAAAGGTCAGATTGGGAAAAACCTGCTAGATCCAGCTGGTGACACTAGCAGATGCCAGGTCTCTAGTGGATTCATCTGAGCTTTGGAGAGAACACCAGCTTCATCTTCTCTCCTCACTTCAAGGCAATGGGAATTCCCATAACACATCCAGAGGCACAAAAAAGGCATTGCCATGTTGGTCTTTATATCCTTTTTCCAAAAAGCAGTGGGATGGGGCGTTTATTCCTCACCTACAGCTTTATAGTACTTCCAATGTTGTAGTCTGACAATCCTAGCAATAAGATCAGGCATCCAGCCCAAAACTAGGTTTGTTGTCTGGGGCTCTCTGAAGGTGACAAAACCCCAGCCCTATAACACAATTCTGGCCTCCCCTTTACTCAGCTAAGGAGAACTGAACACTCATGGAGAACTGAACACCCATGCAGAAGCAATAAAAAGAAGGCAGTGATGGGATGCATGAAGGAGTAATTATTCAGCAAACAAAAAGGAGATACCAAGTCCGTGATCAACAAGGTACTTTTCACCCAAGACACCTGTATCCCAAGTGGCAGGATTCCTTTGCAGCCCTAATGTGTCATGAAGTCTCCTCAGCAAACATGCTTCTGTCCTCCTCACTGACCCCACAAGCAACCACGCTTAGACTTGTGCTCCAAGGAAAGGGAGAGCTGCCAGACCCCACTGGGAGCCAGCACAGGGACAGGTCAGGAGCCAGTTCCTGCCTTTGCTGTCCACACAGCAGCTCTCTGCTTCTTAACAGACCAAAACATGCTTTTTAACTCAAAAGGCAGTGTAGCTACATTCTCTCCTAAAATAGCAACTACAAAAGTCAAGGGCTGCAGATTAAAAAATAGCAACTATCCATGCAACTTCCAGTGTTTCATCGTGTGCAGGGATGTTACAATAAATCACGATTATGTGGTACTTTTTCCTAATTCCTGCTTCATTCAAGCCTAAGAAGTGCCGTGCTCTGAGTAGTATAAACAGCTGCAGAAACCAAAAGTTAGGTGGTTTCGTAGTTTAAGACAAGCAGCATCCACTCTACTTAAAAAGTTAGTTAGATTTCAAGCCTTATTTTCCAAGTAAAATTTCACTATGATGCTGACTAATCTCCTTAATTCAAACTATTCTGCTGGGTTTTAAGATAAAGACAACATCACTGTACATTTGCCCAACATGACACCCTTAAGGATCAGTCTATGGAAGCAAGAGGCATCATATATATAGTGGAAGCTGTAGAGAGCTGTTGATCAAGGATTAAAACATCATCAAAACCCAACCTCAATAAAAAAACCCCAGCTACAATCAAAAATACAAATAAAAATAAATTAGATTGTAAACGTCAATCCTTTTTTTTTTTGTTGCAAAACTGGTCTTACTACCAGGTACTTCAATCCCCCACTTCCACAGTAAGACACAGTATACCTTTTCTACTTCTCAGGAAACTAAAAAATAAAATCATTAGTACCTGTGAAGCATCCACACTACAGTGGTGAATACTGTAGAAGAGACCATTAAAAATTAATAGGTCTGTATTCAGTACAAGGTTTAGGTTATCTGCAGTATATTCAGTTTGAGGTCATACATGAGATGAAAGAGAAGAAATGAAATATTGGATAGTCCAAAACCTGACCTTATACCCATTTTAACTGGTTACATTAAGTTTAATAGTGCCTCAGTGATCACCATCCATTTGCTGCACTTGCGGAGATGAAGTCATCTCTAAAAACATAAAAGGTATGACCACATAATTATGACCTCACATGATGCCTTCCTGTCACACTCTCCTGCTGGGCAGTTACTGGCTATGAGTTCCAGCCCCTTCAATGCAGATGTACCAGGAATTAAAGTCTCCCCAGTTGCAGCCTGCTGTGCACAGGTTCTCACCCTGGCACATTCTGTCTCCTCAATCCTCTGCATGGAGGAGACAGCACCTGCAGTTCCAGACCACCCAGGACAAACAACTCCAGCACGACTGCAGAGCTGCACACCTCCTCCTAGAACTAGAGCACTGAGAGCATTCTGCATTTCCACACACTTCAACTTCAGCTTTGGACAAAACAAATAACAGGATGGGCAGGTGCTTCAGAAGCCAGTTGGATTCTCCTGCAGGCTGTCCAAGATCTGCTGCTGCAAATCAGCAGCAGTGTTGCATATACTTTATTGCCTCAGTTCCCCCCATGATTCAGATCATTCCTGAGGCCACTGTAACACAAACACCTGTTTCCCACTCTCATACATGCCACCAGCCCCAGGACATCTGCCCATACCATGCTGCCAGCCCCCACTTCCTTTGGTATGCCCCACAGTTCCACCTGCTGCAGCAACATCACAGCCTAGGCTTCCTTCCCTGAATGAACCTTTTGGATCTCCCCAGGCTGGGTGGCTGGTCCTACTCAAGGAAGCAGAAGCAGCACCACTCAGAGAGGGGTCTTAAATGCCAGGAAAAAACCCAGGTCATTCCAAAGCTGAGCTTCAAGAACTAGTACCTATAGACAAGGAGAAGCACCTACAAGATCTACTCCATCCTGGTCCAGCTTTGCTCCAAAGCTAAACAGGGCTTTTAACATGAAACAAGGGTAAGAAAGAGCCCTCTGATGGACCTGCTTTCCAGGACAGCAGAGTACAAAGGGTAATGAAGAAGCCATTGCTTACACTTCCCCTCATTTCTTATTCCCACAAAAGGGAAGCAAAGACACAGAACAAAATAAAATCAAAGAGCCAGACAGAGATGGCTCAGGAGCTGCTCGGAGAGACATGCTTGGCAACTCCACCTGCAGATCCGGGGACCCAGGAAGAAGGTGCCCAGCCCTGCAGCTGGGCAGAGCCTGGCCTGGCCTGCCCCCCACCTCACTGCCTGAGGTCAGTGAGCAGGCTGGAGGAAAGGCGACCTTCCCACCCCTATCCGGGCAGGAGAACAGCAACCACAAGCAGCAATTTATAGCACTAGAATCCCAGCTAGAGCCTCCCTTCAGCCCACACAGCACTAAATCAAGGCTTTTTAGTGATGTCTTGGTGGGATTTTCTTCCTGGGCATCACCCTCAACAGTGACAACCACTTCAAATGTCTGCAAGAATCTCCTACAGAAATAGCAGTGGGAAAGCTGTGCAGAAAGCCTCAGTTTAAAGTGCACAGTGCTCCAGTCCCTTGAAGAAACCTGAGCCGGATCCAGATCCCAAGGCCTCAAAGGCCTCTGGAAGCATATTTTGATATTTGTGACACACAGAAAAGCCACATAAGGTTGATTCTTTAGCCTCTCTATTAAAAGAAATTTAGCTATGCACAGTCAGAGGGAAAAGTGCTGACCCCTTAACTTGGTGCAGCTTCTTCCTGATCTCTATGCTACTACCTGCATTATTGCTGAGGCAGTTATGAGCACATAAAACCCAATAAAGTAATGCAAGAAAAGCAACAAGTGCTTCTATGCCATGCTCTTTGAAGCAAGCAACCACATCTTTCTGCACCATAAACTCTCCTAGACAAAGGCAAACATAAGCAAGAGCCCCAGTAATACATAGCCACTTCCAAAACATGCCAGCCTGAATCCCACTGTCCTATCCAAGTAGAAGATCTCATTGCCTCTTTTCTAATCAATGTGAACCACAAGTACCCTCTGCCCACACTCCAAAGGTTAGGAGCTGGCACAATGGCATAGCTGACTGAACACCAATGTCACACCAAGTGAGCTGACAGAAACTGTCAAAGTTTCCTGCTCTGCCCAAGCTGATGCTGGATCCAGCTCTAGTTCAGCTGATGCTGCTCATTAAACAAGGAGGCTTTTGTATACAACCTTCCTTTCTTTGTGGCCACTTAAATACCTCCTATCACTGCTAAGGAGTTGGAGTCCCATGTCCCTTGGTCCAACAAGAGAGCTGACAGGGGTGGTTTAGATAGATGCTGTATGTATGTGTGACCAGCCAAATGAGTGAGAGACTGCAATGGTTCACAAACACCCTGGAAATCTTCCAGAACCCAGAACACTGGTTAGAAATCTAGAAAACTATGTGGCCTTTCTCAGCAAAGCTTTCCTGCAGGAGAGGTAGCCAGACACAGCTCAGCAGGACAGCTTGGCAGAGCCCTGACAGGGAACACTGCAGGGACAGGAGGGTGGCATGGTCCAGGACTGGTGAGGACTCTTTTACCCAGTCCCTGCCATCGCTGGACTTGGCTGCTACAAATATCTCTAACTCAACCTGGAAAAAATGAGATGCACGCAAGAAAGCAAAGCAGAGGGAGGGGGAAGCATGCTGGGGGAAATGTATACACATCTTTCAAACTGAATTTACAAAAGCTTGCTAGCAAAATTAAATTTACTGGAGAGCAAAGGGAGTTAAGGCCCAAAATGCAGTCAAGCAGCTCTAATCCCTAAACACTGGGATTATCTCATGACAGCTACACTCGGGTGTCCACTCAATACCACTGTAAGATGTAGATCAACAGAATGCTTCAATGAACTGGAACTCGTTACCTCTAATTGCTTCTCTCACTTCTCTTCTGGACGTTCCTCTGATCCCTCAGCCACTGCATTTCAACAGCAAACACACAGACAGAAGGTCAAGTAATATCAAAGACGGGCAAATTAAATAAGAGATTTCCAGACAACAAAAACATCTGCCCTCCTCTTTCACTTCATACAAAAACTAAGGTTTACTGAGTGCCACAAGGCAAGTCAGCAGCATAGAGTGACAGATTTTAAAACATCTTCAACTAATGTGATTCCTAACATTTTCCAGAGGGGTAGAGGTTTCTGTGAAGCCAACCAAACACTGCTAACAACAGGCTTTATTTTTCTAAGCTAACAGGGCTATGTCCTTCAGCAGCAGTTTCCAGGGGGCCACAGACCACACACAGAATCCTGTTCAGATCCATCTCAACTTCAGGTTGGCTTCCCTACCTCTAGGGCAAACAAAGCAGTTGATTAATTTTATTTTATTTTACTGCTGCCTCCTTTGCATCTCATGTGTTCTGGTACTCCTGCTGCCACCAGCCTCACTGCAGCAATGGCTGAAAGGGCGGTCATAGTAAAGCATGAAGCCAGCACAGGAACACAGCTGCTAAATGTTCAGTGACCAGCACATCTCTGAGACAACCTTGAACACAAAAGGGCAAGCCCCCAGTGCAGAAGGGCAAGGCAGGGGCCCTGCTTGCTGCATCACTGGGAGGAACAGCCGACAGAGGGTATTCCACAGGATGTGCCTGGGAGCTCCAAACTCAGCTAGGTGGGCAATCTTTCCAACGTACAAGGGAGAGACCAGGCCTCCTGCAAAATACCAGAGCACTCGTGTTTCTAAATGGGAATTTGAAAGGAAACATAAAAAGCTTATGCCTACAGCTGGTACACATATGCAGAAGGAAACCATCTCCAGTAGAGCCAGATCTCTGTTTGGCTTCCAACCTCACAAATGTGGCCATCACCTTTAAACACAAACCTCTGGAGTCTACAGAGAAATACTGAGAGAGCCAGGAGAAGTACTAAAGCATGCAGAATGCTTCACTTGGGCTTTCCATTTTCCTAAATATGGCAAGAAAAGAGCCAAAATTAAAGCACTCTTAACAACTCTAAAATCCCAACTTTCAGTCTGTTTGCCAAAGGTTTTCTTTGAACTGGAGATTTTCTAAGTGTTCCCAGACTGTGTCAAGTCTAACTCATAACATTCAAATATTTAAAAAAACAAAGGGCAAAAGCAAACAGAGAAACAACAACAAACTTAGAGGTGATTCATTACATCTTATCACATCAGCAACACTCTGTCGAAACAGCATCCCAGGAAACCCCATCCTGGATCCAAGACAGGGGTCAAAAGATTGGAACTTCATTTCTGGTACTATAATATCTTGTACCCCCTGCGTTGCTCTGCATCTCTTTACAAAGACAGCCATGAAAAATAAGAGGGAGGAAAAAGCTAACCTGATTACACAGCTTTTCCACAATTTACTGGAACTAGATGTTCTCTTGTGTAAGATTTAAAAATACAGACTTCCAAAAGGTCCCTTACAGCACAAAAGCTGTTATTCAGTGCCCCCATCTTGATTACAAACCCAGCCAGCCCTCTTACTTGTAAACTCAAACCCATCTAGAAATTATCAGCAGACTGATTTCTTGCCATCCTCTGGAGCATCACGAACAGGCCACAGCTTGAACAAGGACAACGGTTGGCATGAAGCACCAGCCACGTCCCCACTCTCCCCTTTCTGTGGCACCCTGCAGTTCAAGGTTTCCAGTCACTGTGCTGGGAAGAAGTCAGGCTGGTAGAGGCCGTCACAGACCATCTTCTGGCTCACGGTAGGATGAGAAACCGCAGACTTTCTTGTGGAGCAAAGACTTATCGTCGATTACATCATCTTTTAGTCACAGGGGACTGATCTCAACACCACTAGTCATCTTTATGAACCCTGTGCTGACATGGCTAAATGACAACACAAAGTCACCACTCATTGCTGCCACTAAAGGTTTATGTGGACTGGGCAAGGCACAGACCACAGCTGCACGAACTGTCTGTCCTGACCAGTTGGCCAAGCTCACGGTTGCAAGAAGAGTCATTCTCCCAAATACTCAGGGATACTGAGCACACAACTCATTCATGAAAGAGGAACAAGGATTACTTCTGTTCACACCTTGCATCTAATTCCACCCATGTATTGCCACCAAGTACGATTTTAATTTCCTAACCAACCTAGACCCCATAAAAAAGTTAAATCAAAATTCAGCTTGGGGACTAAAAGAGGAGTTGATTAACTCATTCAACCCATGCAAAGCAAGGGGAAGATATTTTACTAACTTTTTCAGCAGTGTAAACTGTCTGGTACACCTCTAGCACCTGGAAGGGGAAGACAAAAAGAGCACCCTGGAATTACACCCTTGTCTGCAGTTTCAAAGAGAAAGAGACACTTCCCAACTAGCCACAACACTTCTCATCTTTCATCACACAAGGAACAGAGGAGAGAGACTGTTGCAAGGGTACTTTCTCTTCCATCTGTGCAGCAGTCAGTATTTTCTGACAAGCAAATACAGCTGCATCAACAACTGCATTTCAGTGCAGATTCAGAAGTGACTTAGGCGAATATAACTTTCTTTCTTTGTCTTCTCCCCTGTGTTAGGCATTATTTTTACCCAGATCAGCAAGCTGATCCAAATGATTCAATCATCCAAGCCAGCAAACAGAGCATGAGGTAGTTCCTTGCTAGTATTTATACAGTTCTATCAGCAGTACCTTTGGGGCCCTTTACTTCCAAAGCTTACAAACCTATCCAAATACTTCCAGGTGACATTCCTGGCCAGTAGCATTTGACTTTTGCCATTTATGGAACAGAGAGCTAAAACCCAGCAGTTCCTGGTAGATCTTTTCCTCCCACGCCACGATTAACTGAAATATGTCCCAGAAGCAGATAGCAGCCATGATCCGATTTGTCCCAATCCCAACTCAAGCAGCTTTACACCACCCTCCTAACAAGATCAGCACTGGCCAAACACCATTTATCCAGCCTGATCAAAGATGGATTAGATAATGAAACCCTAACTGCATAAGCTGTCTGAGCATGTTGGCCTGAGACAGCAGAAAACAAGAAGCCCAGTAAATCTAAGGGCTACTCGAAGCTTTTAGGCACCCCCAGCCCCAAGGTCTTAATAACTAGCTACTGGCTTATCTTCCTATAGCCTAGTTTTGATATTTCATGCTAATAGACCCCCCAAAAATCTATTCATTTTACAACTACATTAGTCATTTCTACAGCTAAATTATTTATTTCAGCATTACACACTGTGTTTATATCCTGAGCCATTGGTAGGTAGAGGTTATTCAAAGAAGAAATGGTGGTGGGCACAGCATTCCGTGATTCCTTGCTATCAGCCCAAACACGAGGTCACCAAGTTTACACAGCAACAACCCCTGGCTCTGGAACAGGAAGTAGAAAATTTACAGGATCTCCAGGAAAAACAAGGTAAACGGTTGCTGGTCTTATTTCCAGCTTTCAGAAAGCCTCTAGTACATAGGAGAGGGAGGAAAAAAAAAACATCAAAGAATAGGCTCTTTATTCCTCTTTTTTTTTTACTCCTCTGCATTACATACAGTTAAACATAGAGGATTTACTAAAAAGAAGCTGTTATTCTAAAATAAGGTACTTCAAAAGAAGGCACTATCTGAACAGAAATCCTTATGAAGGACAATCTTGTGTTTTGTCTTTTAAGGAAAAAGATACCGAATTTCCCAAACATTAAAGAACATATTTTTCCTACCTCTGATGTTATTGGTAAGTTTGGCTTCTAATTTGGTACTTCTTGCTAGCAAACATGAGAAGATTCTCCAATTATATAAACTACACTTTTTAAAACTAAAAAAAGCCAAAGGAAACTTCTGGACATAGAATTATAGAATAGTTTGGTTAGAAAGGACTTTAAAGATCACCTAGTTCCAAATGATGGTATGTATTTGTACATATATACATGCACGCATATATATATTTATTTTAATCTTTTATAATATAAGGATTGAAAATTTTTTCCATATACATACATATGGAAAGATTAAAATTAAGAATGCCAAATAAGTGCAATACAAGTATCCTAATCTGAAGAACAGCTACACTGACTACAGACACACTTAAAAATTGGGCTCCACTAGTTGCACCTCACCTAATTTCTCCACTGTTTCCCACTATTTGGTACAGAAATAAACCCCAGCTTTCTGCTAATTGATTCCACAATCAATCCCTACTATCATGACCACCAGCATTACACATACTGCTTCATAAACACATTGTTGTAGCCCCACGGCTGAACACTGTAATCTTACTACCTTGCATTATTCATGGAACAGACAAGACACATTTCAATGTAAATATAGGGGGGAGTCTTTTATCTGTAGAGAAATTGTACTAATTTGCAATTAAAAACAAACAAAAAACCCAGACTTTTGCTAAACCAACCCAAGTCCCTTCCTGGGCACTTTTCAGTTGATTTACCCAGGTTTATATCAAAAACAGACAGCTAAACCACTATATGCAGGGAAAACTGGTGCACCTTCTGTAACTACACAGGACCTCTGCCTCAGTTCAACTCTGAAGAGCTGGAAGAATTTCATGTCACCATGCTTGTGCACTCATTCATAACTCCTAGCAAGACACACTGTATAAATACTCTGATGCTGAGCATCTTTCTCCTTGCAATTGTACACACTGCCCGAGTCATACCTGACACCTACATGGGAGAACACACTACTTCAAGGGATAAAAGAGCACTGCACGATTTTCTCTGGCCCTCGGGAGAGCACAAGCAGCAGCACTTGGGTCCGAAGCTCCAGCAAGCGCTCAGGCCACAGCATCACACTTGGGAAAACACGATGATGTGGGGTGGAGAGACCACCGTGAAAGGCTGAACATCAGACAGAACCACAAACAAAACCTTCCTGCCGCAAGCTGTTTAAAAGATAAATAAATCTTGAGTGTGAAAACTGCGGACAGCCTGGGAAATAAAAAGGGAAGAGTGTTGGCCAGCATTTGGCATTTTGATGAGAAGCACCATGGAAAGAATAGGATGCTCCCTTTGGAAAGCCAGGAGCGCTTACCAGCCCCAGAGAAGGTGAGAAGAGAAACAAGCTCAGATGAATAAATCACGCTGCTTCCAAAGAGCTCTGATATTCTCATCACGAGAGACAGAAGCAGCAAAGGCTAGTGCAACTGCCATAATAAAACAACTCTCCACAACATCCAGACAAAGGGAGGCAGAAATACCTTGGCAGCATCACCCCACAAACACAAAGGCCAACGCACCTGAAACAAGCGATGTTTTGGGGACGATCAAACCGCGCTGGCAGGAGACGACAGAAACGTGGGATTCTGAACTGACACAGAAGACGCTCCACTACCCCGCTTGCCCCCTTCCCAAGCAGCACCCGGGATTTCTCCTGGTGCTGTACAAGTCCCAAGCGCCGCGGGTAAACCTCGCCGGCCCCGGAGCGCTGCCGGTGCTCCGCACCCGGCCCCGACATCGCGGCCTCCCCGGGCTGGCCGGGCTGCCCGGCGGTGCCCGCTCCCCCAGGGCCTCGCGTCGCCGCCCCACGTGCTGGGCTGCGCCCCCGGGAGCCGCCGGGATCGGCCCGGGGAGCCCGGGGGGGAGCCCCGCTTGCCCGGCTGCCCGCGGGGAAAGGGCCGCACACCCGAGCGCAACGCGCCGAGTCCCGCAAACCGAAATCAAACGCGGCCCGGCCCAGCCGAGCCCCGGGGAGGGAGGGAGAACCGGGGACGGTCCGGCCCTGCCCGCTACCTGCATGCCGCCGCCGTCGGCCTCCGCCTCCGTCCGCAGCCGCTTGCTGTGGCCGCCCTCTGCGCCGTCCCCGCCGGGCATGGGCTGCTCCAGCTCCGGCTCCCGCTTCACGCCGCGGGCGGACCCCGCGCCGCCGCCGGCCAGGAGCTGCGGCTGTGGCTGCTGCTGCTGCGGGGGCTGGCCGCCCTCCGCCATCCGCGCCGCCGGAGCCCCGGCCGCCCTCCGCCCCGATCGCCCCGCTCTGTCACCGCGGCGCCCGGCGCTGCCGGAGGAGCGGGAGCAGCCGGAGAAGAAGGAGGGCGGCGAGCCCCGCGCCGCGACCGGAGCAGCAGCGGGCGCGCCGGGCTCCGACCCACCGGAGCGCCTCGGTCACGGGCTCGGCGGCGGCTGGGGAGGGGCCGGAGCCCCTCGGCAATCTCCGGAAACGCCGCCGGAGCAGCGCGACCCCCGCTCGGAAACCTTCGGCGGCGCCGGGCGGGGCGGGGCGGGGCGGGCCGCGGGCGGAGGGCGGGACGGGGCGGGGCCGGCGCGGGGCTCCGGGCGCCGCGGAGCCGCACGGGGCGGCGGGAAATGGCCGCTCGGCCCGGCCGCCTCGGCCTCGCCGCACCGCGCTCGGCAGCGGGGCTGCGGCCAGCCCGCCGCGGGTCGGGCCGCGGCCGCCCTCTGGGGGCCCGCGGTGGGTGCGGGACCCCCGGCCGGGCTGCGGCGGTCACGTTGAGCGTAGGAGTGCGGGGCACCCAGCCCTCGGGCATAGCCGGGTCCCTCGTCGCGGGCTGGTTTGATCCCGGCCCCGCTGGCGCAGAGTTGCCTTTCGGCGTGAGGTTTCCGCAGCGCTTCCATAAGGAACTGAGGCGAATCTGGGGTGGTGGGTACCGGCTTGACCCCCCGCTTCAGGAGGATCCAGCAGCAGGGGATGTGGTGCCCAGCTCCATAGCCCCCTATCCCTGCTCAGCGCAACCTCGCACCACTCGGTGCATTGTGTTCTTTCCGGCCTTTTCCAGGCCTCCTCCCCACACCTCACTCCAGGGCTCACCTTCACCTCGCAGCCCCAGAGCACATCTGATTTCTTGAGAAATCACTGCGCAGGTTTCCTGTCCCTAATGGCCTCCGTGGGTTTCTCCTGCACTTATATAAATATAGCTCCTCATTTTTTCTACTGCATATGACTTCCAACCAGATGGAGACACCAGTCTGCAAGAACCCAAAGCCTGTTCATCAGCCCTTTTGTGTGTCTCCACGTTTGTGATCTTGAGGAACAAATTTGGGATCCTCAACCAAAACATAAAGTTGATTTTATTATTCAGCTGCTATCTGGTAGCACTAAGGACAATATCTGCTCTAGAATGAGGAAAGCATAGGCAGCCTGTGTTGTCCTGAACATAGTCTGGAAGCCGTGGCAACCTGATGGAGAACTAATACACAGATTATAATACAAATCTGTGGTTGGCTTGATTATGGGATGGGAATGACACTCCTGCCTGCCAACAATTTGGAGAAAAAGGAAGAAACTAAAAATTGAGTTGATTGGTGTGAGGAAGCCTTTCTTGACTTCTCGAATATCACCATGTGTAATAAAGCCTGGGGACCAGTTAGATTATCTTAGTGTTCCCTATTCCCTGTACGTGCTACATCTGTTGATCTTCATGAAATTATAGAGCCTTTCATTTTGAGTGACAGTTACCATACATGACTCCATTCTTCCCTTACACCACATTTTTCCTCATCCAAAAATAGTTCTCAAGGCCACGTTTCTCAAAGCTATTTTAAGTGTTATGTTTTCTGCTGAGGTGCCAGCTTGTCTCCTCCAGTGATGGGGGAAATCTCTTTTTTTCAAAATGATTGCAAATCCCCATGGAGTGGCAGGCACCCAGAAGACAATTACATGCCGCTTTTGTCTGCTCACCCACCAAGGGTAAACACATGTCTCATTCATCTTGACTGGGTTTGATAAAATGAGCCAGACTGTCAAACAACACTGAAGGAATGTGTTCAGTCCATTCTTGGCTTGGAAAGAAGCTGAAATTCTTATGACTGGGATGCTGCTCATACAGAGAAAAGCAGCATTTCTGTACTTCTCTTTCCCCCTAATTTTGAAAAGGGATTCTACATGAATGGCCCAGGTTAAGGTATTGGCTGTGAGGAGCTGCAGAAGACTTCAACCTTCAGACAAGTTAGGAATAAACAGTTTGGAGAGAAATCTTGGGAGCACTCCTCTCACTGTGGTAAAAGTGTCTGACACTTCCCTTGGGGATATCAAAGAAAGGAGTTGCCTTATGATGCCCAGCTTCCACTTTTCTCCTTCTCCTAATCCCATTTTCACCACCTCCTGCCATGCAGGTGCCAAAGCTGCTGCCAGTTCTCCCTTGCGTCCTGTGTGCACATGGTCTGTGCTGCAGAGCAGCTCCTGGCAGAGCTGGCAGTGCCACAGGTACATCCCTTGGTGAGGCATTTTCAACTGGCTATGGTATGCAGCCTGCCAGGGGAGGAGCTGGGACCACCACAGAGCACAGAGCGCCCTGAGTTATGGTGCAGGTGAAAAGAGCTGAGGGGGGTCCTGTGCCCTCCTACCAAAGTGACCTGCAGCTGCCACCGCCATGCTCTGTGCCATTGTGAGCTTTCTGACACTACTGCTGTGTTACTACATACTACCATTTATCCAGAACTTCCATTTCCTCTTAAAGTAAGATTAATTAATTTATCTTCATGGTGTGTTTGTGGGATAGGTATTATCTCCATTTAACAGATGGGATATGAGGCATTCCCGAAGTCACAAAAAAGCTTTTCAGCTGAGACACAATCTTAATCCCTTGATTTCCTTTCACACAACCCAGCTGCCTTTTAGGTATTTGTATGTGACATCTGAGACATACTAAACAGACAGCTGACTCCTCTGTTAACCCTTCCACTGCTGCACAGCACTCTTGCCGAAGACTCCTATGTGCTGTGATTTCATGGGCAAGTTTGCAGAGCACTCACCAGTGCTTTGTCTTTGACAGAGCAAAGAGAGGCAATCCTAAGATATGTTATCCTTGCAGAGAGCTCCCAGAAGCTGGCATGAAGAGTATATCTTTCCTGAACAGATTCATACAATTTTACAATAAAATTGTGGTGGTTTCCTCCCCCCCCAGAAGGATACCTTCTGAAAAGATTCCTTGGAGAAACACGTGTTGGTGCTCCCACTGGGCTGGAAATCAGGTGGCATGAGGATGCCAGGTGTGAAATGGAAGTACAAAGGGCTGGGTCCCAGAAGGTGCTTGAGTGGAGAAGAGACAGTGACTCATGAAGGTTCTAAGGCACAGACATGAAGAGAAGCACAAACTCAGTTATTAGCCTTTGGCTCAAAGGCATAGAAATCATTCAGAGACACTTCAAAGCAAATGTCTTCTCTCCACCACCACAACTGAGAACTGTTTCTTGCTGCTTCCATCATCTACACACCATGTCTCACACTGCTGACCAGCTCTCTCTTGCCCTTTCAACCTCCAGCAGCTTTGTTCCTTTCCTTCATGGAGGAATTTGTCTCTCTGCTAAGTGGGTCAAGTGGGGTCTAGCGCCTTGCCCAACCCTGCTCATTCTTGCTGTTTCTGTCCAGGCAGACAAACCTCTGAAGCCAAATGCTCTTCCTCCTCACAGCAGTACTCCCACAGGTGATGAAGTGCCGCCAAGGTAAAGTTTCAGCCTGGACTTTGGTCCTGGTTTCGCAGGAAGTGGCAATGGAGCTTTCAGTAGTAACTGTTGTGGGTAAATGTTTCTTCTTCCTTATCTCAGGCCAGCAATTTGCTACAAAATTTTACCAGCAGAAGCTGCCTTTTCTTGTAACCAATTAGCGCACAGCTGAAAATACATAACCTAAGTCAGCAAAATCCAAAGACCCTGTCACCTGGTCCAAACCGTGTGCCAGGAGGATGCCAATGCCCAAGCAGCGGCACAATGCCAACATCAATATGTCACTGTGACGCAAAGGTGCTGGCAACTGTCAGTCACTGGGCCAGCACCCACAATGCACCGGCTCTTTTCCCAGTGCCACCTCTTGCAATGAGGATACCTGGCTTCAGCAAACGCCTCCAAGCACCTCGGCACTCCAGCAAGGCAGCAGTGTCAGCAGCTGGGAATCCACCAGAGAGCTCAGAGCAAAACCTTCCTGACTAATTTTCCTGTTTCCTGCAAACATCACTGCAGCACATTTGTGGTTGTTGTTTGCTTCATCTGTGGTTCTGTGGGGCATCATGCTGCACATCAGGTGTGGCATTTCAGGTGTCCCAACGCTGCTAAAGCAGGGTGGCACCTGCAGCACAGATGCAGTTACCTGCGTGGATGCAATTAGTATAAAAATGCCATCTGCCTGTGCTGCTTATGCCTGGGGGGATGGGAAATAAAGTAGATCCTTCAGCACTTCTAACATGAAACGGCATCCCTCTATATCCTAAAAGCGTGTAATAGCAGAAAGGTATGTGAAGAGCACATCTGAGAGATGAAAGATCTCCTGTTTTCCTGTTGAGATGGCAGGGCTGACTGAATAAATGAGACCAAGATAATGACCAAGATAAACAGTGTGAGCCACAGAGGTACCACAGGATACCTCCCTTCATGGGGACACAGACCAGAAGAAAAAAAACCTTATTAGCTCTTCCCTACCCACTGGATGCCAGAGATCCAGTACTTGGGAAATACCTGGCACTTATTCCCCTCAGCTGCCTGTCATGAGTGAACCAGGGGTTGCTGAAGGCTGGAGTCCACACCAAGGGGCCAACAGTGGCTGCTGTTGATACAGTCCCCCAGTGGCCTGGCTGCACATCTCTGACTGTGTCTCTGAAGCACCTCAGGGCTGTGGCACCCTCTCCTCTCTCAGACACAAGTCTGTAGCAGCCTGATATATTCAGTTTACATGGGCACACAAACAAAGAGAGAGTACCAATCATTATTTACAACTGCACATTTCCAAATAGGCTGGAGACCATACGCACAGCTTGAGAAGGGCAAATGCCCTACTGGAGGCAACATTCATTCCTGGTGTAACAGGCAGATAGAGCAAAGGACAAAGCAAAACATTCTCTGTGGTGGCTGGGCACATCGTGGAACGGAATGAGGGGGCGAGGGACGGGGGTTATCACCTAACTCCTGTTCGTTTTCAGTGAAGCACCCTGTTTATTAAGGCCCTTTAGCTAAAACTCAATTTACTACATGGCTGATCTCTGGAGTTGAGGATGATTCTTCCTCCCTAATTGGTTTATTGAAAAGCTTCTGAAAGTGCCAAATTAAGATAGTCCTTAACAGGACTCACCGTGCAAGAGGAGCCATCTCCCAGCACAGAGAATAGCTTGCAGGTATTTTCTGCAGCAATCTCAGTATCACCTTTCACTTCTGTGACTGATTCAGGGATAAAGAAAGGGTGTGTGGTTGAAGCTGGCCCACACCCTGATGTTTCCCAGCTGTTCAAGCCTTCCCCTGAGACATCCGCCATCTGTGCAAATTACAACAGCATGAATTACGCCTCAGGATCCAAGCCACAGAAGTATTTCCAGGATTGCTCCAGCTTTTCACTATTCCAAACATTTTGCAGGTCCCTCCTCTGCTGCTGCTAAAGTTTTAGCTCTTTGTATCTGCCACGCTCACAGTTTTCCAGTTCCATTGCTTATATTTTCCTTGGTCACAACTTCCAACTGAAATTTCCACGTGTCCCGTCCCATACTTATTCAACTTTCCAGACCACAGCACATCCATTATAGATGACTCCACCTGCTGGCTATCCAGCAGTGCAACATTCGCATCACAGGGACTGTGAGACTCAACTCGCTCACATAAACACAACTCAAAAATAGTGCCCTGAGATTGTACATTTGCAGTAAAAGATGATCGATTTTCCTTCGTGCAGAAAAATGCTCTGTGAATTTATGATAACATTATACCAATAAGCACTTGCAATCTAATTTTACCCTTTCACAATGCTATTTGCTGCTGATACAGCTCAGATTTCAAATAAGATTTGAAAACATACCTTTCCTTTTTTTTTTTTTTTTTCAGTGTGATTTCTCCACTCTAAAAATAGTTACTGCCTCTTTGGCTTCAGATCCAAATTAGAAAACAGTGGTAAAGCACAATAAATATTCTGTATACAAGCCAAGAGGATATTTTCAAAGTAAGTCAACCTCCAGTTTGAAAAGAAAATCCCCAATGCTACATTTGGGATATGCTACATCTGCATGGATACTAAGATTTCAGATAAACTCCCCATGTGTGCAGGGTACACGGAGCCAGCTGGGTCAAGAGAACGGACTCTGCTAGAGTGCAAAGAAATACCTCGCCTGTGATTCAGCATGACATTCAAGCACTTGCTTAACTTTAAACATGAGAAATATCATTGCAATCAATGAGGTTATTGATGTGCTTGTGGATAAGGCGAGGACTCTGGTGCCCATGCCTTGCACACGGGGCTGGAGCAGCTCTGCAGGTCGCAAGCAGGGAAGCTGCCTACATCTGTCTAGAAACACATCCATCTGCTGATTGCCAGTGCTCTGCTATCTCCAAGAAGATTAAATTATTTCCAATGCAATTTGTAGGCTCCCCCCGAAAAAAAAAGAAAAGGCTAAGCCTCTCGCCCGGAATCATCTGAAATCCAGACAACATATAATCCACTACAGGAAATATAAACACCTAACTATTCTATAGGCAGCTGGAGGGTGCCAAGTTTGCTAGCCCACACAATAGCTTGCAGATTTCTCTGTGGAAAACAAAAAAAATTTAAAATAAGTAAACAAATAAATAATTTTAAAAGGCAGGGAGAGGACTGGGCTACAGCTCCCCTCGGTGATCCTCAAACCTTGGGAACTTCAGCTGTGGCTGCTGGCAAGAAGGGGCTGCTAATCCTGCAGTCTGTAGCAACCAGAAACACAGCCATATTTAGTCATGTTTTCCAGCCCCTTCTCCTATTCCTGTCTGCTGAACAGCCATTTGATCAGGCCTAGAGATTCAAATCAAAATGAAACGTTACCAGCCCATGCAAAATTCAGAAAGGGATAGCCACAGCCCTGCGTAGCAGATGATAAAACTGTGGTGGAAATCCCTGCCTGAGTGACACTGGAGCTGGCTGGGGATACCAGCCCTGTGCTGTAGGGTCTGGTTGACCCAGAAATCATCTGTGTGACTCAGGATTACCATCTCATGCTGGCCACTCCCTCCAGAGACTTGCCTCTGACTTTATTAATACCACTTTTCTTCATACAACTTGCATTCAGATAGAGTTTAGGTGGTTTGGGCAACATGGGTTAAATATGGAATGGGAAAATCACCACAGTTTCCCAAGTAAGTGCTATAAATTCCAGCAATTTATGACAGAGGGAAAAGCTGGAAGCAGTCTGAGTGCATTCTTCAGCAGTGAGAATGCACAGGTAGGGCACCCAAATAAATGTAATTGTGGTACGAGTCTATAACCATGTCATTCCAGAGAAGTGACTGCAGTTTTATCTCCTGGACCTGCTTACACTGATTTAAAAAATCTTTTTGTCCCTTGAATATCCATTTTCCACTGTCCCCGCTGCCACTCCCTCTCCAGCATTCCTGAGTCTGCTCCAGCAGACTGGCCCCTCGGAATTGCGTCCCCGCCCGCCCAGCATCCCCCAGCCCTCTGCTTTTGTGATTTGTCTTTTCCTCCCCTTTACTTCAGCGGGAACTTTCCCTTGGGAGACATTAGTAGGGGAAGGGAGAGGAAGAGAAATGAGAGCCAGAGGTTCAGATTGTGAGAAGGAACGAACTCACCCCTCCACTGCCAAAACCTCATTGACAGCTCCCAGAACTACCAGGAGTGTGAGCCTACAAGCCAAGGGCTCGCTGCCCTGCCTCTGCTCAACCCTTTTCTTCCCCACAACCCATTGAGGTCTCTGCAGTGTACCCCAAATTCCTCTGCAACATCCCCAGAATCCCTGCTCAGGCTGCCCATGGCTGTCCCCTGTCACTGAGCCCAGAAATCTGCTGGCACAGACATCACGCCAGGTAATCCTGTCCATAAACTGCTAGAGCTCTAACTAAAACCACTGTTAAAGCAGTTTCCAGCTCCTCCATGGCTGTGGGGCAGCTGTTTTAGAATTAGGTTATAGCAAAGCTCTCCCTTTCATATAAAGCTATTACCCAGCTGTTGCTTTGTTTCAAAGAGATCACCTCACACTGTCACCTCTGTGCTGTGACCGAGTGCCAGCTTAGGTGTCATGGCACCAACCAGTCAGAAACAGGCCAAAAATGTAAACTTCCCTCTAGTGCTTTAGCACTCAGAGGATACCTGAGAGGTGTGGGATCCCCAACCCCCAGAAACAAGCCCCTGCTGCAGCGTGCAGCCAGTAATCACATTTCATCCTGGCACAGACAAATTCCTTTTGCACTTCCTCCCTGCCGCCAGCGCAGCACACTCGCCCCAGAGAGCAAATTATAATCAAGCTCAGCAGGGCACATAATCAACACAGGTAAGTACACATCGAGTCTTGCTGTGCTTCAGAAATAAATAAGGCAGCCCCTTTCACCTGCTGGATCGTTGATAATTCATCTCTTTCCTCCAGCTTTCAACCCACGAGAAATTTCTTCAGCTGAAGCCATTCTTCATTAGTTCTCTGAGGTACTTAATTTTTAAACGCATCCCAGTCCATCAGTCACAGCTGGTATTCTCCATCCACACTTTCCACGTCATGCTCTAAGGCAGTAATTTAGCAGTGGGATCCTACCAGATCTACCAGATCCTCAGGTCCCCAAATTCTACAATTTTACCTTTTTTTTTTTTTTTTTTTTTAAGAGGACAGAAGTTTAAATTGCAGAGCAGGAATTGCCATGAGCACTTATTTTCTGTGAAATGTTGTGCTATGACTGACTCTTGGCATCAAAGGAGGAGAGGGGAGGGGAGGAGAGGGGAGGGGAGGGGAGGGGAGGGGAGGAGAGGAGAGGAGAGGAGAGGAGAGGAGAGGAGAGGAGAGGAGAGGAGAGGAGAGGAGAGGAGAGGAGAGGAGAGGAGAGGAGAGGAGAGGAGAGGGAAATATTTTATCTATTCACTGCTCAAGAAAACCAGAAAGCAGTAGCATCAAAACCACGTGGGAGCAATCCCTGTCCTGGCACAGTAACTACCCGGGTTAGCAAGAAGGGCTGTGCCAGTTGCAACAGAAAAAGAAAAGGCAGAATCTAAAAGCTAAGCAGGTAAAGGGAACAAATTATGTCAGAGCAAAATTTTGCTGCCTGTGCAACCCGTCTTTGCTGCTTGGTTCACTCTCACCCAGCAACTCAAACAGGAGAGGTCAGCCCCGCTTACACCAGATGTGTCCCCAGCAGTGTGAGGAGGACACAGGGCTGGGAAACTTGGGACTGGGTGTCTGTGATCCTCCCCAGCAAAGGTACCTGGGCAGTGGCAGTTGATTTACCCCCAGCTTAAACAGGAGCCTAAGGGCCTCTTTTTTAGCTATATTAGTGGGGTTACCTGTGTGCATAGAGACAGGGTCCCTGTTGGGCAGGTGGAAGTGTTGCTGGGATCAGCTGGAGGAGTCTCAAGGAATCTCTGATCTGTGCTGGAGGAAACTAAGTGGAGAAGAGAGCTGTGGGCTCTTCTGGCTGGATGAAAGTCCAACTAGCCCACTACAATTCACAGGGAGCGCTCTCTGCCTCGGTGGGATGTCCCAGCAAGCGGGACAGTGACCAAGAGGCGCCCCATAGGCTCCCACCCAAGCCCCTCTCACCCTTCTGCAGCACAGCCGAGGCCCTGCTGCGGCCAGGAGCAGAGCACAGGCAATTCCAGAGCCAGCTCTTCCCGCCACAGCGCCTGCTGGGAGGTGTTTGCTTATTCCACCCCGGTGGCCAGGAAAAGGCTTTATTTGAAGGGGAAAACGGAGCCAGCTGCCCACAGCAGTGCTGCTGCCCCCACACACCTTGTCAGTAGAGAAATTAGTTGGGGGAGCCTCCCACCAGCACTGCCTGAACACCTCCCAACTTCATGGCAGCCTGCAAACACAGATTAACTTTCCAGGGAAATGACAGAATCCAGCTCGTGCTTTCTGTTTGGAGTGAATGTCCCATGACAGTTTATTTTAATCATCTTGTTGCTTTTAATAGTTCGTTGCAAGGTCGTGAAGCAGCCTCTCCTGCTGGGCAAGCCATAGGTACTGCGGCCCCATGGAGAGCAGGCATCCTCTAGCACAGCTCATAGAGGTGCCAGGGGAATGCAGGGGGAAGATTCTAGGGAACTGATCTGCCAGATCCTGGACAGCAGAGCAGGGAACAACTGCTCTGTCCACTCAGGGGATCGGGACCTTGAAATCTTGGTTTGGAGAGAAGCAGTTTTGAAATGATGCTGCATGATAATCCTGGACACAGCTCTGCCCCTGCCATGCCCCACGTCCCTGGAATGGGTGCCCACTTTCTCTCTCCATCCCATATCTCTTTCCTCCCAGGTTATGGGAGAGGAGCCAGAGAGAAGCTGCTATTTGGTCTCCCTCTGTGATTTTCTCCCTAATCCCCTTTCATCCTCTGTCCAAAGCAAACCTGTCATGTCCCTTCATGGGGATGCATTGCCAGGCTTGGCTCTTCCTCGGTGTCCCTCTGAAGCTATGCTGTGTTTAGGGCCATGCTATACCAGTCCTGCAGGCACCCTGCACTTGCTGACACATCCTTGGCCGCTGGAATGCTGGTCCCATCCTTGTCCTGACACTTCCATGGTGGCAGTGAGACTGCCTGCCCTGCATGAGTCAGCCCCACAAATGCAGGTGCTGGGCCCCAGCATCTTTTCTGTTCAAGCAGTTCTGGTTTTCTCGCCTGCCCAGGGAAGCAGCGCTGGCAAAGGACCTCTGAGGTAGGCGGGGCTTTACTCCCGGTGTAATTTCCTCCTACGCTGCAGAGATACTCTGTGTTATCCTCTAGCGCAGCTGCGCTGGCCATCCCTCCTCTGAACCAAATTCCTTGGCTGCAGCACAGAGGTGAGCGCTTCCCTTAGCAAAGGAGAGGTGTTGGGATGTAGATAAGTCCCCTCCAGCCTCACAGCAGGGGCCTGAACAAACCCAGCACAAACCTGGCACCTTTCCCCGTGTGGGGTCCCGCTGCAGTTTAACTGCAGATCCATGCTGGAGCATAAGCCATGACCTTGAAGTCACCTCCCAAAATCTTCGCAGGTGAGAGGGAGATGGTGAGCTGAGCTTCAAGCAAAAGCTGATCAAGAGCTTTATCCGTGCCTTTCCCACAAGGACACATCAGGGCAAGACAGCCAGGTGCCTCATGCTTCCGAAAATGATGAGCTGGCGAGCCGTGAGCTGCACAAACACAGCGACAGCCCACAGGATCAAAAGCCTGCACAGCAAATTGGGCTGTGTTACCTCATTAAAACTTGTTTTGGCTGTGCCCGTAACCTCAGCTTCAAAGCCTGCTGCAATTCCTAGCGACAGCATTAATACTTAGGCAAGCAGAGAGCCTCACCTGAGGCTGGAGCCGGTCTCTCCTCCAGAGCTGAGCTGCTTGCACCTGCACTAGCTTTGGGAGGCAGAAATGGGGTCTGAAAGAGCCAGCTCTGATCCAGGATGGGCTTGGCAGCACGGACAGGGTGCATGCAGCCCCCATGCCCTCTCAGCTCCCATGGGGAAGTGCTGAGAAGGAAACGAAACAAGCTTTCAACACATGCCTGCTGGCTGTGGGGGAGCCTGGACAGGCTGCATCCATCCAGCAGCTTGCAGGGCTGGGAAGTTTTGCCAGGGTTCTCTCAAATCCCAGGGACAGCTCAGGATTGAGTGAAGCATTCCAGAAGGGAAGAGCCTGGGCTAGGAGAAAGGATGCTTCCCTTGCTGCTACACCAGGGGTGCCTCAGTGCCAGGAGTTTGGGGGAGGAAAAGTGAAAGGTGGGCTCAGCTCCCGTGCAATGCTGTTTCTTTATAAGGCAACACAGGGAGATGTTTCCCTGGATACAGTGGAAATAAAAAGCAGGAAGTTCCTTTGATCACAGTTCCAAGAGTTTGTTGTATTTTTTTCCTTTCTCCTTTTCTTTCCTCTACCGAGTCACTGCTTCACCCACAAAGCTTGTGGAGGCTGCCCCACATCTTTTGGCTGTACAATGCAGCATCCCTGCACTTCTAGGCAAATCTCTCCACTGGCACCACCACTCTCTGCCACCAGAACTTCATGTCCAGTGAGACTTTTTCTTGCCACAGAGCCCTCCTTCAAACTCAGTCTTAAATGAGGTCAGGGATTCGAGCCATGGCTCTTCTCCTAAAAAGCAGCCTAAGGAAGTGATCTATTTGTCCCAAGTGATACACCCTGCCACAGCACCCATGACATTCTGCACAAATTCCCTCAGAAGTCAATTAGAGCTGTACTGAATTAAGCCATTCACAGCTTAATTAGCAGCAAGCAACCACATTATGAGTAACACAGCATTGTGAGGCCAGCCACTCCACCATCATCAGTCCTCCACTTCCTCCCTTGCTCTTCCTTAGGGCTGGAGAGCTGAGCAATAGTGAAACCTCCAAGGCAGACTCTCCTGCAGGGCACGTGTCCCACGGCCTCTGCCGCCTGCACTCACCCTCAGCTGTTGCAGGTGAGTGGAGAAGGTGGCCTGCCCTCAATGCTCCTCCTGCACAACCAAGCCCAGTCCAAAAAGTGGCTGTAGTTTTACCTAATTGGCTTTTCAGTGTCCTTCTCTGTACGTTTAACCCAAATTTAAAGTCTCAGAGAGGGAGGCTGCCCCAGCACAGGGAGCTGGCTCCCTGCACCTCTCCCCTGTCATGCACCAGACCATCATTGCTTCAAGACATTTCACATTTCACTTTTCCTCTTGCTGCACGGCTGCCCAGCTCTTTGTTTTGCTCAGCCACACAGGCTTGAAGTGCTAGCAAGGATGGAAGTCACAAATTTAGGACAAAAAAGGTGGTTTTTTTTTTTTTTTTTCTATCCTTCTGCTTTTGCTCCCACTGCTAGAGCATCAGGGAGAAGAAAATTAAATCCAAACAGACAGCAGTTATCCACTAGCTCTCTGTCCTGAAACTGGGAATATTGTCTCCAGCATCTCCAGAATAGGCTGAGCTGCCTGAGCTCTAGTTGGGCTGCAGCAGCCTGCATTTTATTTTCAGATCATTCAAACCACTGCTCTGAGACCTCCCTCACACTCCAGGCTGGGAAAGCCGCAATTTCCACCCTAGCTCCCCCACTCAAGTGCCTGTCACTTCACAGCCATTGAATCTGCACCCTTATTCTCCATTTATATTAAGTGGTACTTGAATCAATTTGTGGAAGAAATGGAAGAGAGCTAAACCCTAAACCTGGCAGACCAGAGAGCTAAACCCTAAACCTGGCAGACCAGTGCTGCTGTGCCCAGGAAGCCAGCTGGAACTGACTCTAATGGCCACTGTCCTTGCTCTGCCCTGGGGGAAGCTGCAGCAGAAACAAGCAGAGCACTCAGCTGCTTCCCAGGAAAGAAGGCTCTTTGCACAGGATGCTGCTGCAGGTCTGGTGATTTACCTCCATTTCTCAGAGGCTGGGGCTGGGCTGGTTGCTCTGCCCCTCGGTTCTGCTGCTGCAATGGCCTGTGAGGGCCACACTGTAACCTGCAACAATTTAACATTTTTTAAAGCTGGTTTATTACCTGTAATGATCTGGTTGTCAAGCCTTTGTCCCAGAAGAATGGCCCAGCGTAGGAACAGGAATATTTGTAATCAGCTTCATCTCTTACATCTCCTCAAAACCTCTCTATGCCCTTCCCTCTAATTTAGATCCCTTTCAACCGCCTGCTGGGATCAGCCCTGGGGCGGGATGGTGCAGACAACAAACAGAACTCCAGCAACAACTTCCAGAAACTTTTTTGTAGGCCTCAGAGAAAAGGTCCCAGCTCAATTGCTTTTCCACACTTATTACCATTGTAACCATTCACGTACTCAGACCATCCCCAAAATCCCACGAAAAACCACTGAAGTATTTACCAATTCTGGAGAGTCACGGAAGAGCAATTAACCTGAAGCCATGAGAATCTCCTGGCTCGAGGTTGTGCTCTGCAAAGCAGAAAATGGTGAATAGAAGACTTAATTTTGTCCCTTCCATGGGGATGCACAAAAAATATGGAAAGCTGAAGCAAAATACTGTGCCAGTTAAAAAAAAAGAGACACAAGCCTCTTTCCATCTTGCACAGGACAGAACAGCAGCCAAACAGTGCTCTGCCTCACACACAAAAAGCCTGAGCTTAAAAGGGTCTTCACAGCACCAGCACACAGGTTCTGCTCTGCATCACTGCAGTGCCTGGCCAGTGGTGCCATTTCAAGTTGATCCTATGATGGGAAAACAACTTCTACACAGTTTAAATGGCTCAGTGGTCTCAGAGATACTCTGCAAGTTTCTGGAAAACACTTTGGAAAAAAATTGAAGCAGCTGAATCAGTAACCTCTCAGATGACACTAAGTCCAGTCCTGTTTTTAACAACAGTCCTATATGCAGGACATCAGCACAGCAGTGCCTGTATTCCACACATCATGAACCCACATCCAGCCCCTCGTGCCTTAATCCTTATCCAGACTTTCAAAAACTGCAGCCAATGTAACACAGCTTCAAAAGCAGCTCATTCTCAACTAACCCTTTATACTGACTACACCCACTCGTGCAGCAGCACGTGGTTAACTGTGCCTGCTTCTTCTGCACTGCCCCTCGGCTTTTTTAACTTCTACTTACACTTAAGTTTCTTAATGAGAAGCCTTTTCCCCTCCCAACATCTGGTTAGGCAGAAACGCCGTGGGCAGCAGCCACGTGTGCTCCCCAGGGAAGGAGTTTCCTGTAAGCTGCACCCTCCCTGCTCCTTGTTTGCCAGACTGGCCCTGGCAGCAGCCCCTGCTGGCAGCTCAGGCCCCTCATGCTGAGAGCCAGCACCTCCTTCCCCATCGCTGCCACCCAGGGCCCGGCCCAGCCCCGACCGCAGCTCCCAGCCCAGACTCTCTCAGCAAGGTCTGAATCTCTGCCAGCACAGGATGGGAGGGACAAGCTCGGAGATGGGAGCTGCTGGTGTTGCACTCCAGCTTCTCCTGCCCTGGCTGGAGGACCAGAATGTGCTTGTGACACTCCAAGGAGCCAGAAAGACTCTAATATGGGCACAAGTTTCTTATTCAATTTCTGGCAAAAATGTAACAAAAAGAGTTTCTGTGGCCACACAGGGTCTTCACTGCACCGAGGAAAGGAGGGAAGGGCAACACACGCACACACTGCAGCACATGGATAATCTTTATTGGTAACATCAGTGGAGCACCAGTAAACGATTACTGACTGTAGTGGTGACACACAGCTGAGGCACATGCTAAGGCACTTTTATTATATAAAAAAAATTTAAATTCTTCTGTGACAGCAATTGGGACAGGAGGCTCCTGCATTAGAGCGCTTCAGGCATACAGTATGGTGCTTCATATTTAAATCTTACTTTGCTCATAAGTAGGTCTAAATGCAGCATATACAATATGGTTAAGAATACAGGTAAATCCAGCAGCCAGTGTACGGTGTAGAAAAGTAGACTATCTATATATAACCATGGTCCCAAGAGAAAGGCAGTGATAAAGACCTTTATTTTTTTTCTTAATTACTTATTACAAGAAATACAAAGGCCTTACATATATCTGTGCAGATTAAAGGGTTTTTAATATACTCTTAGTCAATGGTGCACAATAACTAATCCCAACACCTGGCTACAGAGCAGGTGCAAGAGGCTTGGACATGTCAATAAGAGGAATTTCCCTCCCCTTATCCCCACCCTCTGCCCACTAACCTATTAAATTCCTCTAGATTCTGTTTATTACCATTAAATATATTTGGTCCCCCAGAGATTCTCAGACAAGCACAAGGACATTACTCTGCTCCCCCAGCCTGTCATTAACTACTGGTCCACACTGCCTTAGATGAAACTGCTCAGAGGCAGAGACACAAACAGGACATCATTGCACTTCAGAGATCTGTCCAGACAGGAAAAAGAAGAAGGGAGGAAAAAAGAAAAAAAAAATGGGGAAAAAAAAGGACACAAGGAAAAAAAACCACAGAGACAACTTTGGCAAGTCCCCCAGGTAAGTGGTCCCAAGAGGAGTTTTCCTCTTCAGCCCTCCCTGGAAACACATGAAAGAAGAAAGGGCAAATTGCTATGGCCAAAGCACACCGTTTTTCCTGAAACTGCTCCCAAACCACATGGGTGGGCAGATTAAAAGAGGCAGAAGTCTGAGGTCACTGAACATGATTGCCGAAAGCAAACAAAGAGGGAGGGGAAAGAATACGGGACAAAGCTTCCCTGCAGCTAGAATTGAAGACAAAAGGAGATTTACAGCAAAAATAATATTTCCCTAGCCCCACTCCCTCCAAACTGTAAGGATTTACCAGCAGACATGGCACAGACAGTTCTACAGGCCTCTGCAGTGGCCAAACTGCTGGTCAAATTTCAGAGCCCTGACTCTTTGGCATTAAATACAAAGAGGATTAGGAAACCGGAAAGAGGAGAAAACTAGGAACACAGATGCCCGATGGCTCCAGACACACAGACCTGGCCTTGCTCTGCAGGTCCCCAGCCAGTTTTGGAGGAGAGGGTTTGCTGAAAGTCCAATGGAAGAGGGGAGGGTAGGTGGGTCACTCCCTCACATGTAACCTGGGTCAAATGGGAGGACTTATTCAGTAGCTTTGGCATCGCCAGCATCTGCCTTGCCATCCACTTCCTCATCAGACACCGACTCTCCCGTTCCCTTCCGGACCATCCGGCGTGTCATGACAAACGGCAGGTCCCCACGCCTAGGGAAGGACACATGGCATGTCAGCAATGTTCCACAGAACTCACAGGCAGGACAGGCTCCGGGATGAGGTGGGGAAGCACCTGGCCCCGCTCTTTGCTGTGGGCAGCTGCACAAAGCCCATGCTGCACTGGCTGTCAAGGCGTGGCACAAAATGCTCCTCCTTACCTGAGTTTGCTCTTCAGGGAGCTGACTTCTCTATTCATCGCATCTGCTGTTTCAGTGGCATCCTCCAGCTCCCGCTGGAGCTTCCTACGGGATGCATTGGCTCGCTGGGCCTCCTCTTCTGCTTCCTCCAGCTGGCGCTTCAGCTGCTTCAAGCGCATGTTTGCCTTGTCCGCCTGAGCATGTATGGGGCAAAAAGTAATAAGAACTCAGTGTTTCCCCAGAGTTGCAGCACAGTCATTAGAGCAGTAAAAAGCAGAGTTTCCAAAGCCCCCTCCTCCCTTTCTGAAGGGAATTGCCTAGGACTTGAGAGGTCCTAGTTTTTCTTTAAAAGAATCACATTTTCATCTGTCTCATCTTGTAATTCTTACAGTGACAGAGAAGATGAGAAATCCATAGGATGGTGAATGCCTTGGTCGTAGAAGGGAAAGCCTGCCCCCCAGAAGACTTGCAGACACTGCAGGGCACTGTACCCACCTGATCTTTGAATTGCTCAGCATTACGCCTCTCATCATCCACCTGTAGCAGGATGTCTTTCAGCTTCTTCTCGGCACGACGCACCTGTTTGCTGGCAGCCTGGCGCTCCCTGAACACAAACACAGAGGGGCTCAGACAACTGCTTATCTCCCACTGTCCCCAACAAGATCACCTGACCTGGACAAGTTAGAAGTGAGGAAGATAGCAAAAGTCCTCCTTAACTTAGGAAGAAAAGGGGATGGGAAGCTATGTTTCCCAGAAATTACCAAAAGGCTGATGTCACATGGGCAAGAGCTACAGAGGGGGCAACAAGTGTACCACAGCTACAGTTTTAGGAGTGATTGAATTCAGAAGAAGCTGTAAGTGAATACTGTGAAAAACAAGGAAGGTGTGCCAAGATCTTACTTCAGCACTACCCTGTATACCTAGGATGAAGCTCTCATTCAGACAAATCAGAATTAAGAAGAGCTTAAAATCCCAGAAGGGATGGAAGCTTGTAAAGCAGACAGAGTTTCTCCTAGTACATACTTTGTCTCCATGTCCAACTGCTCTTCCAGCTGTGCTATCTTTGCTTCCAAGGCTGTGATGGTAGCCTTGTACTTGGACTTGACGGTGCTCTCCATCTCCTGCAGTTTGACTTTGAGCTCCTTGTTGAGGCGCTCCATCTGCTGGCGAGCGTTCTCGTTCTTCTGTGCGTTGCTGCGCTCAGCGTTCAGGTCGGCGTTCATCTGATCGATCTGCACGGACACAGAGATAAGGACTCCTCAGCACAGCCAGTGCTCCTGCCTGAAAGGCTCATTTATTTCTCAGACTCAAAAAGAACAAGGACCCTGAGGGTGAGCTGAATACTTGGAATAACTCTGATGCAGAGGGAGCTTTGAGAAGGCAGGACACTTCTCAAAGTATCTTAGTTTACCCAGATTTTCAAAGTAATTCCTTGAATAACAGGTTTATCAACCTCCTCTTAGGACTAGCTAAACTTGCCAATCACACATTCACTGCCCTCTGGGGCTAAGGCCATGGTCTGGCACTTAACACAGTATTTATCAGTCTCAATTACAAAAATCCTGAGGCAAGTGGATCCAATATATGTGCTTTACTAATTTATTGTTTATTTGCTGTCTGTCTACTTCCAGTACAAGGCAGCAGCTTAAAAATACTGACTTTCAGAGGTAAAAGGGCGAGAACTTGCCTATTTCCAAGCCAGGGCTCTGGCTGATGGTCAACCATGTAGAGAACTACACTCTCATCTATCAGAATTAATGAGCTTTCTGGAAAATCATCAGCCCAGATCCTTGACTTTGGAGTGCTAAGAAAATAACATGCTTGACTCTCAAAGTTGGGCAGACAAAATATGGCACACAACAGGCAGATCAAGGTCATGGTTTCTATAGCAGCCTAACAAATATCATATGTTCAGTCCATTTGCAACAGCATAGAACTGGCAGAAAAGTAATTTTCCAAACACATTGTGGCACTCTTCAGCATGTCAAGTTGGAGCAGCATGCCACAGATCAACTTTCTCAATATCCCTTAAATAGAGAAAAAAGAGACTGGGAGGGGGTTGGTTTGGTTTTAAATAAACTTGGGAGATTGTTCCAGCTACCCGGTGATTTTAAATGGTCAAAGCCAGTGAGTTAACATAATTTTGGCTGCTATTTTCTGTACTGTGGTATTCAGCTGTTTCATCTTGCTCACACCTATGGCCTTCTGAGGGTCTGCACTGTGCACAAGGCAGCTGCTGGCATTACTCAGAGAACAGTTTGACAACTCACAAACACCAGAGAACCCCCACGGGCCGCTGCAGCCTGAACAGGTACCTGAAGATTTGCCTTCTTGAGCCGGTCATTGATTATCTCTGTGTTGCCCTGTTCTTCTTCTAACTCCTCCTCCAGCTGAGCTATCCGTGCCTCCAGGCGCCTCTTCTCCTCCATGGCCAGTGCTCTACAGGACAGATAGGCATTAAAGCAACAGTGATGGCATCAATGCCTTGGGGAAAACTCACCACTTGTACACAAAATTAGCTCAGTCTTTAGGGACCAGAGGGGATACAGTGTGTGCTACAGTCTACATAAAAAAAAAAACAGGCCAAGAAGTGTTTTCTCACAGCAGCTCCTCCTCCCTCAGACCGGGAACGTTACTCACCCTTTACCACTGTTGTTGGCAATCTCATCAGCCAGCTCATCCCTCTCTTGCTGGGCTTGGCGCTTGGCACGTTCAGCAGCTGCAAGTTCCTGGAATGAAAACGAGACGGACAGTGATCCAATAGGAAACTACCAATTAATGCAGCACAGGAAAAAGGAGTTACTGGTAATGGCTGGTATGGTCTCCAGCCTGATCCAAAGCTAATTCTATGACATGGCCTGTTCCCTGTCCACCCCACAGCTTCCTTTGCTTTGCACACTCCTATCACAGCTGTCAGTAAAGGGCCAAATTCTGCATTTTGAATTGTACCTCATATTTGAGCAGAGCAAAAAGTACAAAAGAAAGGAAATAAACACTCCAGCTTAGACTGCTGCATATAGTTCTTGGCCAAAGAAAACAAACCAACTCTTAACTTGCATGCATATTCCATTACCTCCTGCAACTGGATCATCTCTGCCTCCATGCTCTTCAGCTTCTTCTCGTTTTCTTTGGCCTGTGCCAAGATCTCTTCTCTGGAAGTACGTGTGTCCTCCAATTCCCGCATGTAATCCTTCATTTGTGCCTGAAAACAGAGAATAGAAAGGGATGAATTACAGAGCACTCATACAAAGAGATGTGGTTTGTTTGTCTTATGGGAAACATGGATGGAAAACAGAAATAGGGATTCATTACTCTTCAGGAACCACAAAGGTTGCTGTAAAAACAAAAGGAATCATCCTTTTTGCATTTCACAAGTAACATGTAAAAATATCAATTGAAGCAAACAGGATTGCTTTTTGTAGGAAAAAAGTTTTGTCATATAAATGGACAGGGAAGGGAAGGTACAGGAAGCTTTCTAGTGAAGCAATGGAATGAACCATCTAGGGAGGATTTAATTTTTCCTAAGAACAGGTCAGACAGCTGCTTGCAGGAATTTAAAAAGCACAACAGAGCCATCTTGGGGCAGGAGTAGGCCTAAATGTTATTTAAGGTCCTCTAGATTTACAGTTCTGTAATCCTTTCCAAAAACATGGTGTTTGAAGTAAGCACTAGAGTGGACTTTGCCTACAGCTTGTCTCCCCGGGAGTTAAACAGGTAGATTGGGATTAGAAGGATGCTTGAAATGCCAAAAAATCTTTCACAGTGAACTGCTACAAGATTCTGCTGCTCTTGTGACACTGATGCAATATTCTGGTGAGGTGAAATCTTGCATCCCGTTTCCCTGGGTAAAAACTTTGCCCTGACAGCTGAAACAGCTGCAATGCTTCACCTGCAGTTTGCGCAGCTGCTTGATGGCTTCTTCACGATTCTTGTTAGCAGTGTCTATATGGCTTTCCAAATCCTTCAGGTCCATCTCGAGCTTCTTCCTGGCAGCCACAGCCATGGAGCGCTGTTTTCGCTCATCCTCCAGTTCTGCCTCCATCTCCCGAACCTGTGTAGAGCAGCAGAGGCATCAGCATTTCAGCTCCTTCCTTTCCCAGAACTCACTTCTCACATTCCCCTTTCAAAGGCTGCAGAAGTGCAAGCATGTGACTTGTCTTCATTCTCCCTGGCAGGGGGATGGGGCTGACATTCCTCACTAATAAAGTCCCACGGGTTCCTGTGATAGACAAATACTATTGGAACAATCACACACACAAAGGAGGAAGTCTGTCACAGCTTTGCAATATTGCCTGGAGTATTAACATAAACAACAATCTTTGGATTGGCACTGTCTGCCTGACCATCTTTGGACACAAGTGCCTTTGTGTACAGAATGCATTGAGGATTTACAGAGCAGTTCTTACTTGTCTGATCAGCTGTTTCTTCTTCTCTTCATTCTGTTCATCACGGCCCTGGAGGTCCCGGTCAAACTGTGCCTTCATAGCCTGTTGGTTCACTTCCAGACGCAGTTTGGCATCCTCTGTGGCCTGCAGTTCATCCTCCAGCTCTTCCAGCTGGGTCTTCATCTCCTCCACCTGCTGCTCCAGGGCTCGCTTAGCTTTCTCCAGCTCATGGACCTACAACACAGTACCACACATGAGGTTTCTGCAGAGAGTGCAGACAATTTAATCTACCCTAACAGGAAAAAAGGTTAAGAACAGCCACTCACATCAGACAGGATACAAGAACACTGCACCTGTCCCTTGTATTAGGGCAGATGCATGCTGCTAGTCTGAACCACAATTACTGTTAGTTCTGGTTGTGTGTGTGTAGGTGGTGGTGGGGAAAAAGAGAAAAGCATTTGTCAGCCCAGTCCTGACTTAGTGAAGACTTATCAGAGCTGGACACCTCTGGTTCTGGCAGAATCTAAGAAAATAGTTTTTAGCTTCTGAATTGATTCTTTTCCTTCATTCATGTAACTTTTTTTTTTTTTTTTTTAATATTGGAGGTTATGTCTTTCACTGCCTGATTAATTGCTGTATTTTACATATCAGGTTCGCACCATACCCTCACCTCTGCCACAAGGATACAAGGTAATTTTCATCTTTGCCACTGCCTCATTTGGGTGATTTCCAACCCACCTTTACCACTTACTGATGTGATACAAACATAACATTCACAAACTCACAATGTATCCAGTACTCTCTACAATGTTCCTCTGTGTTACCACTGGCATCAGCTTTTTGCACTACAGAAGTAACAGTATCAACTGTGTGACATTTCCTGCCCAGACACTTCAACTGAATACTTACACTTTTCCCAACATCATCCTTTGAGCTCATGAGATCTTCCATCTCTGCACGGAACTGCTTATTGATTCGTTCCAGCTCAGCCTTCTCCTCTATGGCTTCTTCCAGGGCTCTGGCCAGGGACAGGGCCTTAGTCTCCTTCTCCCGGGCCTCTGCCTCAGCGCGGTCCCGTTCCTCAGCATACTTGGCAGAGATGGTCTTCTCCTCTGCCAACAACTACAAGAGCACAGCATCAGTATTCTGAGAAATTACTGATCATTTGCTAACAAGGTAAACATGCATCTTTTCATCAGGGCCTTCTTAATAGTGCTCTTCCATGGATAGAAGGAATCAAGAAAATGCAGCTTCAGAGAATGAAGCACACCATCCCATCTCTAACAGCTGTGCTGACCCCGTGTAAACAAACCCCTGATTTCCTAGGCCTCCAACCTATTACTTTCAACCTTCTCTGAGATGATTTGCAAATGACGCTTCAAACTCCATCTTGGTTTTGATATAAATGTTATCCCTTTGAGAAAAGGAACATTGCTTAACTTCCTATTCATAGAACAAAATTAATTCATTTCTATTAAAGCTTTTTTCTCCACTCTACATACTCTGCTTTAGTTCAGAAATAAATATGCATTCTCCAAGCAGTATTGCTTAGGTATTCTTAAAGCAGACCTATCAATAAGATGTACCTACTAAATGCTTATGACTGAAATCATACCTGATCAAACTTCTTCTGCTTCTTCTCTAGGTTGGACACGATCTGCCGCTGATGGTCCAAGTCCACAGCAAGGTCATCCAGCTCTTGCTGCAGGCGGGTCTTTGTTTTTTCCAGCTTGTCATACGCAGCTGTCTTCTCTTCATATCGCTGGCTCAAGCCCTCCAAGTCCTTCTGCAGCTTCTTCCTGGCTTCCTCTGCTGACTCAAGGCAGCCGAGACCATCATCCATCTTCTTCTTTGCATCTATTGCCTAAAGGACCAGGATTGCACATGAAGCCACAGAAAATGTTCTGTGCAGTTTACCAGCACCAGAAGTTTAGGACTTTCAAGTAAGAGAGTTTGTTCATTTCTGAAGGTACTGCTCCCTGCTCAGATAATACTGTGTGACTGAATTCCCAAAGGAATTCCTGGATAGAAATCTACAAGCAGTTCATATGGTTACTATCAGAGACTTCTTCATTTCTTCTCTCACCCAAATCAGCAAAATCACCCTTGCCCAGGAAAGTTTGTGTTACTAGAAGTCAATTCTGCATTTGAATCTTACTTGTCTCAAGACAGACCTGTACTTATCCTTCCTCTCTAAAGTCACTGGTTTACGGGATGCAGACACTGTACCTGTTGCTGAAGAATAGAGATCTGTTTCTCCAGGTTTTTCTTTGCCTCCTCCTCTTCTTCCAGTTGCTCCTTGAAAGCATTCTTCTCATCCTCCATTTGCTTCAGTTTAGTGCTGAGGCTCAGTTTGAGGCGAGTCTCCTCCTGCAGCAGCTCCTGTAAAACAAACACCCCAGTGGAATTCAGCACCACTCGTTGGATTTAAAGGCTCACAATCCTCATCCACTCTCTCCAGGAGTGCTTCTGAAGTTGAGTTTAAGCATGCAACTAATTTCACAGATAAGACAACTGAAGACAGAATTTAAATAACTGCCTTTCAGTGAGTCAGTATAGAAACAAAATATTCAGAAGGGTCCTATTCTCTCCTACACTCTAATCATTAAAGTACACTCCTTGCCATACAAGGCTTTCTCAAGGTCTTACCACACAAGCTTTTCCACAGTCCTTTCTCAAGTCCTCCAAGTAGCATAGAAAGTATTCAGACCTTTCCCGACAACAGCATGACTGTACTCTGCTACGTGTCTCTCTCATATTCCAGTACCAAAGGAACACACAACAGGCCCAAGTGCTCTTGCATGGTTAAAAACAATGTTGGTCTCAGCAGAACTGTACAGCACTGGTCATTTACCAGCTTAGGGCACAACAGCATTGACTGACTTATGCTGCCAGTGCTTGAGCTGAAGGATCTGTAAAGATTAACCAATCTTCAAACCTAGTGCAGAATTTTTGTATTGTGCCCTGTCTTTGAGTCTGTTTTTTAAAGAGTAGTAAAGTAGACAAAACATCAATGACTGTTCAAGGCTACTTATTATTGATGTGCTCTTCCTTTGCCTTCCAACCTTCTTAGCACTCCATGCTTGACCTTAAGAGTCATATTCTGCTAACTGTAAATGTATGTTTTTCCCAAAGTGTAAGACTAAGGATGATTTAATTCCTGAAAAAACACAAAATTATTTGAATCTATCACTTCTTCAACATTCACTGGGAAATAAAACTTTCTGCTTAATTTGAAAAATTTACTGGAAATCACACACATGTGCACACACACATACAGACACCCTGTCAAACACTTGACTATGAAGATCTCAAAATAAGAACTTCAAAAAGTATTGCAGTCAGTTGAAGCACTAAAGTGCTCTCAGGTGGAAAGGTGATAGAGCAGGACTTCTAAGCCCAAGACAGGGAAAGTCACATATGTTCCACAGGCTGGGGAAGCAGAAGGAAGATAACCAGCTTGTTTCTTTGAATTGTTGTATAATCAGTACTTAATGGCATCCAGAGTGATTTCTCCCTTTACCAATGTGTAACAGACACACAGTTGCCTTGGTTTCCAAAGCTCTCACCTGTGTATCCTGAAGCTGTGATTCTAGAGCAGAGAAATCCTTTGCTAATTTGATTGATTTACTGTCAGACTGGTTCAGAAGACCTGTGACATTGTCCAACTCGACCTGAAGGAGAGATCAGAGTATCAGTTACTGAATGCATCAGGAAAAACAAAGACAGGAAGAGGTGAGCAGCTATGAGACCTAAAACTGAAAACGGAGGCACCTCTCAACAGGAGAGCAGGTGTATAATCTTTCTAGAAAAGAACACATCATTTCTACAGTCCCAGTAATTAAATATGAGAAGCTGAAAAGATTTTTATTTCAGATCACCTCTATTGCAACAGCCTTCTGATCGGGTTGCAATCAGTTTGGGTTAAGGCCTGTATGAGATTTTAGCCTGGTAAGCAATTGTAAAATTTTTTATCAAACTCACTCTTTTCTATTTTATACTATCTGCTTCAGGATTATATCTAGAGTCTCAAACTTACTTTGAGACTTTCATGCTTCAAAAGGTTGTGCATATGGACAGTGTTTGACTTTTAATGACGACCCTCCATAAAGGAGAAGGCCAAAGACAATGTTTCATGTCACTCTAAGGGATTTGCTGCTCCTTTGAAGAAAGGAGGAGAAACCCATAAATTCCCACATCATCTTTGAGCCATCAACCATGTGACAAAACTGCCAGACACCATCTCCCACGTGAGTTACACAACCACCAGTCTGTGTGTGCCACTCCAGGGGCTCCAGCAGCTGAGTGCTCACAGAGCTGTGCTGTGCAAACCACTGCTTTCAGGGGACACAGACACTGATGCATGAGCCTTACAAAACTCAGGTTTTTTTAATAACAGCAACTGGTTATTTCACCTTCTCAGGGCTGCTTGAAATAAGTAACATCAATCCAAATATTCTGGTCTGGCAATGAGTTAAGGAGTTTGCATAGCCCTTGGGAAGCAAATGATGGATTTGCTGGCTTTAGGAACATTATCCTCAGGAGGTGAAGAATTTTTGAACTAGCCACGGGGAGACACCACCTCTTCTCTTGAGCCCTGGGCTGAAGCGAAGCAAGACCCATGCCACTCACCTGCAGTTTGTTAACCCTCTCAGCCAGTTCAGTCTTCACTCTTTCACCTTCTGTAAATTTCACCTGCAGCTCCTGGAGCTGAGCATCCACTTTTTTCCGCTTGTGCTCAGCATCGCCTTTGCCCTGCAGAAGAGCCTTCACCTCATTGGACAGTTCAACCTTCTCACTTTCCAGAGCTTGTTTTGCTTTTTCAAGATTTGCTTTCACCTGAAGAGGAAAAGAAAAGGCAACAAAACCACTCAGACTTTACATATGGCAGGATTCAGTGAGTACATGTTTTTCCAACAAGCAAGCTAATGCTCTGTGTTTAGCAGTTAAGTTGCAGACTGCTTACTCAGAAAAAAAAAAAAAAAAAGATGAACAGCCTGTCACTGATTATCAGGAGACAATCTAACAATCAACAAGACAATCTAACAAGACAACAATACAGAACAAAGTCCTGCACCATCAGCTTTCCAAATTAAATGTTGTACAAGCTAACAAGTGCTAGCAGTGAGAAGAATGTCTTGGCTGTACTGTATAACATGCCACTATTTAAAACAGCTTTATATATGCTTCATGGAGAAAAACCATCTACCAAGGGAAGAACAACACATGTATGAGTATCCTGAACACTTTGTGCCCTTCTGCACTGTCATTTCAGGTCGACTGCTTTGGCCCTGTGTTTTCTGTTCCACGTACCCGTTTGGTTTGCTCTAACTGCTCTGCCAGCTCTTCAATAGCTTGTGAATGTTTCTGCCTCATCTCTTGGATTTGAGCTTCATGAGTCTTTGCCTCATCTTCAAGAGTCTTCTTCAAAACTGTTACTTCTTGTTCTCTCTTTGACCTGAAAAATTCACAAATTCCATTTAGATGCCAAGGAGGGAATCAAACAGAGACGTATATCCACCAACAGCATCTCTAATGCATGAAAATGCCAAGGTCTGTTTAGGCTATAAATATACTTTTCAAAGGTAGCACTTAGCGCTGCATCCTTCTTAAGTGCAAGCTGGCAGCATTATTTCTGCCCAAGAAGCAGCAACAGCCTGAAAGTACCAATGTTTCTTTCAGGGGTACCAGTAATACTTTGGCTAGGGAGCAAATCAACTTTCTGACATCAAGTGAGAATGCAGTCTTGACTAGGGCTTGCACACCACCTCCTTCTGTAGTCACTGAGGCTGCTAACCAGTGATAAAGGCAAAGACTTGCTATGGTAAGAAACTGAATATAGCAAAATTATTAAAAACAGCCAAAACTAAACTTAAATAAAGATAACCACTCATTGGAGTTACCTCAGCTCCTGCTGAGCAGCTGTAGAATCTAGTGTGTCTTCTAGCTCTGTTTTCAATGCTTCCAGCTCTTCTCCCAGATCCCGCTTCTGTTTTTCAGCTTTATTCCTGAATGCTCTCTCTGACTCCAGGTCTTCCTGCAGCTCAGTGATCTGAGATTCAAGTTCCCTGATCTTCTTCAGGGCCATGTTCTTCTGAGCTGCCTCTTCTTCCACTCTGTGTTCAAAATAAGGTTCTGGTCAGAGCAGACTTAAACCATACACAAATTAAGACAACCTGTCCTACTAAAAATAATCAAGAAAAGCTGGTATTGGTCAGCTCTACAATGTTATATTCTGACTTTGATCCATATATGATCTACAAATTCTAAGCTCTATCTCCCAATACTTGAGATAGCACAATTACTCACCTTAAAGAAGGGGACAGAGAGGGACTGACAACAGAAGAAAGCAGAAGAGAAAGCACCATTTTACAATGGAAATTGGACACTTTACTGAGTAGATGAATACAGCAACTACCAGAGGGACACCAGTGTGCTGCCACTACTTTTTAATCACAGCTTAAGGATTACTACTCCAGTCAAATGCATGCAGTGCCTATTGCATCCATAGTCTAGTTCTGGACAGAGAATGTGGCAGTGAGCAGCAGCTAAAGAAATCTAATGCCAAGGACCTGGATCTTAAACAATCCACAGGCTAAAAATACAACATCCACAGGTTGCATTTTTCCCTATTCACCCTATTCCAAGTGACACAAGACAAGAAATACTTCCCAACCAGGTGGCCCTTGAACCCCGCAGGTCAGGTTCTCACCTAGCTAAGGCTGCCTGCAGCTCCTCTTCCTTCTTGGCCAGCTGCATTTTGAGTTCTGCAATCTGAGCCTGCAGCTCAGCAATCTGGTCATGCAGATCAGTGGAGTCTCCTTCAAGCTTCCGACGAGTCTTTTCCAACTCTTGCCTCTGCTTTTCCTCGCGTCGCAGGCGTTCTAATGGGGATGGGGACACGTTAAGTTACACAGATGACACACACTCAGAACGTTGTACAAGCACAGAAAAATAGATCTATTTAAGCAATACTTTCTTTCCTGATAAGACAACTGTCCAAACTGTAGCTGGACTGCGTTATTTTGTCAGAACCTATACAGGCATCTAGTCTATTTTGCCCTCAAAATATATCTCCCCTCACCTTACAGCCAAACCTCCTTTTCCCACTTTCACTGTAACAAAGCAAACACAATGCCAGTCTCACACCACGCAGGCATAAGCACACATTTAGTGATGCTGAACACAAGCTCTGCTCTCCCTTTACTGAAACTAAATAGGCAATCTCCAGAAGAATTTCCTTCTAAAACTCCGAAGAACTTGTGCAAACAGGCTATCAGAAACAGCACTAACCCTGACAGATTGATGCTGCTGGAAGTAGAAAAGTGGAGACACTTCCACAGCAGAAGAAAGAGAACCAGCCTCTCTTCTCCATTGGCCTAGCTGCTTTGGAGGGGATTTTTATGTAGATCAAGGGCTCAGCTGACAAGGCACATAACCTTCAGCCAGACAAGAGCACAGCTCTATCAAACTGATCAATAGCGTACACACTATAGACTCATTTTTAACCCTTCAGAAACTTGGGAGGACTAAAACTCTTTCAGAAATGAAACTAAAGTTCAACAAATATTAACAAGAAACCACCTAAAACTAGTTAGGCAAGGGCTTTACAGGATTTATCTTAAAAAAACCCAGAAAACCCCACAACAACAAAAACCAAAACCACCTTCAAGGTCTGTGATCATGGCCTCATGCTTATTCTTCAGTTTGGCTAAACTCTTAGATTTTTCCTCTTCCTCTGTCAAGTTTGTTGTAAATTCAGACATTCTGTCTTCCAAGAGTTTCTTTTCCTGCAGAATTGAGAAGGCAGAGTCAAAAGAGTTGCTGGAATTACAGGGTATTTTTCCAGATCTGATTGCTTAGAAATGTCAATGTCACAAGTGCCTACTCCTGCTACAAGGAATCTCAAAGACAGAAATCTTTTCAGGATTACAAACATAATTCAAAGAAATTTGAAGTTGAATTTAAATGAAAGATAAGTCTGTTTATAAAATAACTTGATACTGATTGGCATAACAATGCATCAGAAAATGTTTGCTCATCGATCATTATTTAGTGAAAGTTATTTAAGTATCATACAATATTGACTGTTGAGAATACAGGCAGGCAGTTACTTTCAAAAATTCAGGTCAGAATTCTCAAAGACAAGACTGAATTAATTAGTAAGTTTCCCTGTAACAGGGAAAAGGTCAGCCTGTAGTGGTTTTCTCCAAAAGAAACACCAGTGCATCACAGTGCACCAGTGGAAGATGATGTGGGAGTCTTACCTTAGCCAATTTGAGATTCTGATCTTCCAGAACCAGCACATCTTCTTCCAATTTCTTCAATTTGGCCTCTGTGGTCACTTTTTCTAGCTGCAGCTTCTGCCTTGCACTTTCTTCTTCCTCAAGCTGCTCCTCTAGTTCCTTCACAACACCCAAAGAAAAGCAAGGTATTTGTCAGTGCTGCTCAACAATCCATGGAACATCACAGTAGCAATACTAGAATGGAAGGTTTCTTCACCCTTCCTTCAAGGTATTATCAGTAGGTCATAGACTGACATTTCTGCCATTACTTAATGCAACATACTGCATGCTAATCAACAAATTTTCTAGCAGAATAAACAATGTTATTTTGCAAAGAATACTCCCATTCCTAAAACAAAGCAAAGACTTGTCTAATTGTTTGAGAAGTGGCCATCACCTTCAAGAATGGAACAGCTCATTTCAGATGACTGACTGAATGCCTCAGGCTCAGCACCAGAACTGCTGCGTTCTATTGCTGTTTCCACAGATGGATTTTCCTATGCCTCTTTCCCCCCGCCCTTCTCTCTTTCATTTCCCTCCAAGCAGAAGCAAAAGAACCACTCTAACCCTTACTATCTTGTTTACTGACAAGAGAGAGCATCCCTAAGGCATTACCTGGATGTTCTGCTGCATTTTCTTCTTTTCAGCCTGCAGATGTTGACACCGTTCTTCCTCTTCCTCCACCCTTGCTTCCAGGTCATGACATATCTCTTCCAGCTCTTGTTTCTTGGCTGTCAGGCGAGCTCTTATCTCCTCAGCTTCAGCGCACAGTTCGGTTTCTGCTTGCAACTGTTCCTGCAGCTGCATCTTCTCTGCCATTAGCTACATTGGATGCAAAGCCAGAAATAAGACAAGCTCCAATTTACCAAATCACTTAGCAATGTGTGTTAAGTGAAGTTCTGTGCTCCTTTGTTCCACAGTTACATTTTTAAACATTGCAGCAGTCCCCTGTTGTTAACCAAAAGCTAAATATCAAAACACAGTTTTAGCTGTGTTTTCTTTCACAAATCAGGAGCTGCAGCCACAAATTACTCACAAATTTCTCAAGACCATATCCATTTGAAATACAGATATTGTCTATTTCCAATTACAAAAGTAACAAATAATTATCAGCCCTATGGAGAAAAACAATCCTGCTCCCACCTTCTGTGCTCCAAACAAAATGGATTCCATTAATGACAAGACTTAATTCAACCAGCTTGCTATAACACTCAGCCAAAGGAGACTTTTTTTCCTATAATGGCTACAGAAGAGCAATAGTAGTCACTGTACAAAAAGACCTCCTGCAGGAAATGAACTGCAAGAAGGGCAAAGAAAAGTGAACAAGAGGCAGCCAAATCATGTTGCAGCAATTTGGAATCCTGCAGTTTGTCCATCAGACCAAGAAAGCAAAGGAGGTGCTCTCAAGCAGTTGGATAGGTGGAGAGAGAAAAATTCTTACACATCAGATTTGCAAAACTCACCTGGGCCTGGAAGGTCTCCATCTCACTCAGTCTATTTTCTGCAGCCAGCTGCTTCTCCTTGACCTTTATGAGTTCTTCTTCCTTGGCCATCATCTCCTCCTCCTGTCTACTCACTTGCAGAAGGGGCTTCACCTGCAAGGGAAACCAAGGGAATGAGATGTGTATAAGGAATAACAAAAACATGAAGAAATGCTCTTGTACTTGAGATAAGCATTGAATAAAATAACATTTCAGGTAAGTTTCTTATTTGAAGGACCGATCAGCTGTTTTGTTGTGAACACTGCGGGAATCATACAGGACTAGATATCCCCTACTCTGCCAATAGCACACTTTCTGCCAGTCCATTTTTTCTCCTCCAGGATGGGATGCAGCAGGAAAGGGTTCAGTAAATTCCAGACCCTCAAGGATTAAGTAGTAATAGTGAGAGAATAAAAAAGTTGCCATACAATGGGGAAATTCATAGATAAGTCAATGTCATATAGGTGGATTTCTGGAAGGCTTTTGGCATGGCACCCCACAAGACCTTTCTCTCTAAACTGAAGAGACACAGATTTGATGGGTGGAATGTTTGGTGATCGAGGAACTGTCCGGGTTGAATCCAGAGGGGGATTCTGCCCCTCTTCTCTGGTGAGACCCCACCTGGAGTGCTGCACCCAGGTCTGGGGACCTCAGCCCACGAGGATATGGACTTGTTTGATTGGGTCCAGAGGGTCACAAAAATGATCAGAGGGCTGGAGCACCTCTGCTATGAAGACAGGCTGAGAGAGTTGGGGCTGTTCAGCCCAGAGAAGAAAAGGCTTCCGGGAAACCTCAGAGCACCTGTCAGTACCTAAAAAGGGGTTCACAAAATAGAGGGGGCCAAACTTGTTAAGAAGACTTGTTGTGGCAAAAGGGTAATGGTTTAAGCTAACAAAGAGTAGACTCAGACTAGATATAAGGAATACGTTTTTTACAATGAGGGTGGTGAAACACTAGAACAGGTTTTCCAGAGAGGTGGTAGACAGATGCCTTATCCCTGAGAACATTCAAGATCAGGTTGGATAGGGCTCTGAGCAAACTGATCTAGTTGAAGATGTCTTTGCTCATTGCAGGGGGATTGCAAAGGGAAAACTCTTACCTTGGTGAACAACCTCCACCACTGCCAGTTCCGCAGTTTCAGATAGGCAGCACAGTTTCTCTGAAGCACTTTCATAGCTGTCAACTGCTGCTGGCGCTTGGCAAAGGCTCTGCAAAGCAAGTAGAGATAAGACAAAGGAACCCAGAGCAGCACACAATTTACACCATCAAGCCCTTAGATACTTCTGTGCTTTTCCTTTAGAAGGTTCCCTCCCAGAAAAACTAGCAGTTTCCAGTGAACTTTCTCTTGATTTTTATTTTTTTTCTGCTCAAGTAAGAGTGGCTCTTTTTTCTTTAATCCAATTTCCTATTTTAACAAAATTTCCCTCATGTCTTCTACTCTGAAAAGCTTTACTATCTTCACTTCCAAGAAAGGAGATCTGACGCAGAGGTGTGTTTTCCCACCAAACTGACAGGTACTACTTTTGATCTTAGAACTGTACCAATTGCAGTGCTACCTGATAGCTTAAGAGAAACCCTACACCTCCTGCAACAGTACTGTACTAAGACTTTTCCATTTGCACCTTCACAGCACTTCTGTCAAAAACTTGATCTGCTGCACAGCATTCTTACAGAGAGGAACAGACCTTACTGCTCAGGTAGTTTTTGGGATAGAGTACACAGAGATTCTTGCAGGTGCCAGAAGTCTGGCATTACAGAGATGAGAAAACACTAAAAGACCATCAAATGTCATATACAATAAATAAATCACGACCTTTCTGACAAAAAAAATAGTTTCTAGATGTAATTATTTCATTTTTTTTTTAAGAGAAACTTGTGCTTTAATGGGAGAAATACATGTTTATGATGAAATACATGATTATGACTTCAAAAATCACTGTACTTACTTTCTGGCCAGGTAGCCTCTGCAACATGCTTGGAATCCAATAATGACATCTGTGATCTTCAGATCTCTCTCTTCTTCAAGATGAGCAAGGACTCCAGCTCTGAAAAACACTTTACTCTGTCCAATTCTGTAAAGGTTGGAATCCAGCTCCAATGCTTTGATCTAAAAAGAGAAAGAGAAGAATTCATGTCCTGCAAAGACTGTTTCATGTGAAACATCACAAAACATATTTGTGGCTCGTGGCTCTAAGACAGCCCTTTTCTACAATGCGCCACTCAGGCAAACCAAAGTTGCTAACTCTCAATAAATTCCTGGCCTATCCCAATTAGAGGAGCTGAAGCTCAGCCAAGCGCAGCATCAAATGGAGGTAATCAGAGACAGAAAATATGACAGAAAGAATCATTTAATAGAAGTATCACATCAAGTATTCAGAATACAAGGATGCTGTAAGGAATTTAAATACAGTCCCAAGAGCCCTCTTTTCTAGAAGAAACACATCTGTTGATCCCTCCCATTTACTTTTTCTCAGTCCTATTTTTGTCCAAAAAAGACACCCCAGCACAACCTTCCTTTCATATGGATTTGCTGCCAATGCTTATATTAGCTAGGAAGAATCAGCTATACTCCTGTAAGACAGAAAAGTGGGAATCCCTTACAGCCAAGCTCAATTCAAGCCTAGTCATCAAACTAGAGCCAAAGCTTTCCCTTTGAGGCAGGCAATTCTACAGAAACTAATTGGAGCCTTTGCTGAAAGCATTTATCAGCAGCAGGCCATTACAAAAAGTTTACTGAAGCTCATACTTGAAGCATGTGCTAAAGATAGCATTAATGCTTCTAAGCATTTTGATTCTATGAATACTGCTGGCATCTCAAAGTATGCATCTGTGGAAACAGAAAGGTCCTCTTGCCTAGGACTATTAAATCTCATGCCAGACAAAAGCCTCCATCCATGGAGCCAAGAGGAAGCTTTCTGCACCCTGCTCTCAGACAAAACATTTGACTTTGGAATTTTGGTCTGCAAGTACAAGTTATATTTAGCACGCACAACTCCAACTTTTAAACCACACCCATAAAGTTTATTCTATTCAAGTAGAGTTTCGGGGATGTTTTACCATCAGCACGCAAGCCTGCTTTCCATCCATAAATCCTTTGGGAATTGCATTTGGAGTTAAGATTTCATATCTGAAAATGAGAAAGCATCAGACTAGTCACACAAGTGTATTTGAAAACAACAAAACAAATCATTATGCATTCCTATGCCATTGTGAGTTCAACAGTTTTTAAAAAAACACTGCACCTCTGGACAGCAGAGTATGAAGCAGCAGCCTTGGACAGGGTCTTCTATGCCTCAGCTTAACTACATCCTTATTGGAGAAATCAAAAATGCTTTTGGGAGGCTTTGTGCCAGGGAATACCAAGGTACAGATGTGTTGTCTTTGAAAAATTGGCAATCTAGTTGCAATAAAAGACTTCCGTTTTTGTGCTTATGTCTTAACTTTGCCAGGCTAAAGACTGCTTCAGATTCTTTTCTAGGGCTCACCTTTGTCTGAATTCCTGGAATACAACTCTGTTGGGGAAACCTTGACGACAAATACGGATTCCCTCCAGCACTCCATTACAGCGAAGCTGGTCCAGGACCAAGTGGGGATCCAGTTTTCCAGCCTAGTGAGGAAAATGTATATTTTATGAATACCACAAAGCTTTTACAAAAAGGGCTTACCCCTTTGCCTCTCCCCCTCTCTTTCTTGTAAAGCAGCCAGTTCTCTTTTCCAGTTAGAAGCAACAGAAAGCTTTTATGCCACCTTAAGAACTGCAAAGATCAGTCTCCAAAATTTTAGTAAGCATACAGTTATTTAGGATGACCTTAAAAATTACCCTGAGAAAACAGGGCCTCTTCCAGATCTCTTGCAAACCCTGACAAAAGCCATCAAGCCAGCCACATGCCCCAGGAAGCCTACGTAAGAATGCATGGGCTGTGCTGTTATAGCTGTTTTTACCTTTTTCTCATGGTTGGGGATAATGCAACGGACGAAGTTGGGGTTGGTATTCCTCAAGGTAGCCATCAGCTTAGCCAGCTGCTCTTTGTAAAGCTGTCCCACGGTCCGGAACATTCCCTTCCTGGTTTTAAAGGCCCCTGGCAATGCTGTATCTGACATACCAGCTACCTGATCCAGCCCAACAATACGGTCCACTAGAGAGAGCACAGGAAAGAGCATTAAAATTCTCCCACAAACAAAGGAAGCATTGGGACATACAAAGAACACCTGGGTAGAACAGGATAAATGAGAGGAGCTGCAGGATCCTTTTTGCTTCATCTCTACACAGATGTCGACTCCTGTACAAAATTTGTGCAGGGATAGGAGCAGGAAGGAAAATAAAGCATCAGCTCACTACAGGAAGTTTGAGTGATGGAGTCAAACTTGATCCCAAACATATTCTACTGATGCCCTGGATGGCAGCACTGGAAGAGCAATCTAGAAGTGAGTTTCAGACTCTTCTACTTGCTTAGCTTAGAATGAATAACAACAAGACTTCTAGCTGCTAGCCCAGCAGAGTGAACTTTAGTCACCTCTGATCCAGAAGGGGCCAGAGATAGAGAAAAAGGCCAGCTTCACTCTTGCATTACAGGCAGGACTGTCAAAACCGATGATCATAAAAGTTGTATCTACTTGTAAACTGAACAAGCACAGTAAAAGGCATGACAAAACCCAAACCTCAGGATATCACTGCTTGAGTTGTTTTTGGAGTACAAGTATTCCATGACACAGACATGAACAACAGCACTAGAAGAAAGTCAGAACTCCCTTCCCCAAATTTCTCCACTATGCCACAGTGACATCCGAGCATTGATGAAACTATCACCTTGATGGATGGACACCACAGATTTTTTTTTTTCCCCTCAACAGAAGTCAGCTAGATCTGATAGCAGCAGGGGCAAGAAGAAACTGAAGTTTTACTTTTTCCCATTGCTTTTCTACATAGAGAAAAATATTCACCCATCCAGCAAAAAGCAACTGTATCACTATAAATTTCCACACCTCCAATACACTTTTATTAAGGGCTTCAAGCTACTTTTCCCCACCTTTAGTAGTTGGCTGATGCCTACACTCAGGTTCCAATCTTCACCTCAGAAAACAAACCAGCTTGTCCTCAACTGACTTCTAATTTAAAAAAATGCAGCTGCTAAGAGACATCCCTACAAAAGAATAAACTAGAAAGAATATTCTCATTTACAGCTAATATTAGCTAAAAACTGTTCACTTCTAGAGCAGCTGTTGGAATAGGGTCAAGGTTGTCTTATCAGAGAGAAAAGGTGGTTGTGTTACTAAATGACATCACAGGGAAATCCACAGAAGTGCATCCCAGACTTAATCTTAAGCCCTGAAATCTACTTCAAGACAGTGAAAAGGACAGTCCCTTGCAACAGAAGATCCATCTAAGAACAATAAATGAAAACTGGTAAGCTGTGGTCAGTTGACATTTCAAGCCCAAAAGTAGTCTCACACAGCAAAGGCCTTGTTAGGCACAACTTGCTGATGGCCATTTTTCATCCATGACAAGTTCCTTTGCCAAACTTTCTTTTAAATTGTCAGCTGCTGAACTGAAATCCCAGTACTAAAACCAATGCTAAACTAGAAGTCAGTTGCTATGCAGTCTCAGAAATCTTCCTTCCACATCTTGCAAGAAATACAGCTGTGCTAGCTCTACATTCAAACAGTTGGTAGGGATTTGTTCCTACCCAAGTTGTGTAGGAGTAACTTTTAGCACCTGAATGTGTCCGTATTTTTGTATCCACTTTCAAGGTGAGTTTTACTTTTGTTTCAAAGTCCATGAGGAGCTACTAGCACAAAGCAGAGGAAATGAACAAGAAAGACAGGCAGGTATGACAAAGGGACAAAGAGAAGTTAACGGAAGCATTTCTTGCATGGCTCTAAGATGCATCACACACATGACACGACAGCTGAGTTTCTCAGTCACCTGGTTCTAGATGAAGAATAGGAAAGTGTTGATAGAAATAGGCTCTCTGAACCTTCTGCATCTCTGCAACAGACAGAGACGTCAAAGAAAACCTACCACAGAAAGTGACAGTAACAGTAAGACTCAAAACCAGATAAAACCCAGAGAAGATAGAGTAAAATACTGAACAACACTGCAGAAAAGGCACACTTAGTTGCAGGATTGAAAACAGATTCCACTTCAGATCTTGAGTGTTGCAGCTATACAAGCTGCTGGCTCATAATGGTGCATTCATATTTTATCCCAGTATTCCTCATTTTGAGACAGCATTGCTATATATATGCAGTAAGCTTAAGAGAAGTTGATGTAAATGAACCTTTCTCTTGAGTTACAGTGAACTTTTAATAAAATACCATGATCTAAGCAAAGGATGTTCCAGATAATGCTCATCTTGGTGGCTTAGATTTCAGGGGAAAAGCAGCATAACAGCTCATCACAGGCTTTTGATGCTTAAGCTCTTTCATACAGAAAAAGAGCAAACAAATGAAATAAAGTTTAATTACATACCATCTTTCCACAGCTCAGACACAAACTTATCCGACGATTGGTGCAGAAGAGTGGCGATGTTATCATTCAGCGGATCCATGTTCTTCATCAGCCATTCATCTGCCTTGTAATCCACCTGGAGAAGATAAACACATCAAGAAGATTAGGGGGGGCAATTTTCTGCAGCCCAATATCCAGCAACATCTGACACAGTCTAGAAAAGTATCACCAAGGTTTGCATAACAACAGATTACCTAACCATTCTTGGATTTGCCATCTAAGTAAGCACACCTACAAATTTCCAACCCTTACAAAAAGCTGCATGTTCTGTTCTGTCAGTGAAGGGAATGGATTTGCAATGCTAGTTTGTACCATCCAGAGCGTGACACAAAAAACAGCTGCATCAGCATTTTTGGTGATGAAGTCTTGATGCAGGTTTCTGAGCAGTACCTCCAGTCTCACCAAGTCACACAGAACAAATGTAAATTGTTGTCAGTTTGACATGTCTTGAACTATAAATATAGATATGAATTGCAGACCCTTAGACGCTGTAAGCTCCTCTGCAATTAAACACTTTCATGAAATCTTCTGATGGTTTCTCATAGGCAACCATTTTGGTAAGTAGCCATTTCTAAGAAGCAATGGTTATGAATTAAGCATTCCAACCATCACATTTTAATTATTAATTCTTTACCTTGCCAGCATAATGTATGATACAGAAGTCAGCTTTGTCTTTCAGCTGTTTTGGCTTCTGAAATTTGGGGTGGGTGCCTTGTTCTTGAACAACTTTTTCCACAAAGCTTTTGTCTGTTGCTTTTGGGAACCAGCACTCTTCATCCAGCAGAGCCAGTATACCAGGAGGCCCAGCCTTAAAGAAGGGAAACATCAAAACATCATTAACTACATGACTACAACGATAATTAACACCTTCAGATGGCTAGAGGAGAAAAAAAAGAATACCTAATCCTGATCCACATCACATTCACCTCATGTGTGATATCAGTTAAACTACTTCCATTGTAATATAAATTGTTAATAGTTCTTCAATATCCTCATCTGAATTCTGACCATTTTTATGAGAAAGTCTCTTCTGTGACATTTGTCTAGGTTGTTTTTTGGGGAAAAGATATTTTTAATAGAAGAAATATTATTATACAGTTCTCTAAATATACTCGGGTGTCGAAATACAACAGGCCATAGCAGAAAGTTTCACAAACTAGTCCTTACTATTGGAACATATACTATGAAATTTGTAAATTCTCAAATTTCATTAGAGCAGAATGAAAGCAACAGAGTTCACAGCTTCTCATCACACCTGTAGTTAAGTAAGGAAGTTCACACTACTTATGGCAAGCTGCACATACATCTAGCATCATGCAGACTTAAACAAGTGAGGACAATATAGTGAGAGGAAAAAGTGGCCAATTAGATCCATTTTCATGCAGTGTTTCCCAAAGAACTAACAGTCTTATTGTTGACACACTTTCAGACAAAGAAGAAATTGTTCACTCCTGCTTCTAATCATATTACAGTGCCAGTAGAGGATAATGGAAGCTAGAGGGCCAGAGATGATGTCCTCAATGACAAAAATCAGTGCAGCCATTTCCTGCTTGACAGTAAAACAACAAACTTACCGGCTTCTCTATGAGGTCAATGCAGGGCTGCAGGTCCAGGCCAAAGTCAATGAAATTCCACTCTATGCCCTCCCTCTGGTACTCCTCTTGCTCCAGAATGAACATGGTGTGGTTAAAGAGCTGCTGCAACTTTTCATTTGTGTAGTTAATACACAGCTGCTCAAAGGAGTTCAGCTAATGAAGAAAAAGGCAGAAAGATGTTTGAGCAATTGCTTGTGAAGACACACATAGCATCCTATTAGCACAAAATATTGTATTTGTGGTTCAGGAGTCTAAGCTAGAGTGGGGCAGACAGTCCACTGTCAATAACCCCTTTGGATATGAACTGCCTGTTCTGTCACGTGCCACTGCACACTGCTGCAATCCCTAGGGAAGTTCATACACACTGGTTCTCAGACTTTGCAAAAGAATGTTTAGCTGTAAACAGCCGAGAAGTTACTGCAACTACTTAACCCGGGACAAGAAAGGACTCTGGTTTTCTCACAAATGCAGAGCCAGCAATTCCTCTTCATAGGAAGACGCAGCAACAGAAGCCTGAAGACAAATTCCTAAAAGTGTGTGGACTGGAAAATCCCTTTTTAATCCTTATATAAAATCAGAGCAAGGAAAGTGAGGGAAATTTCTTCCAAATTTCCAGATTTCTTCAAACAGTATGGACAAAGTTAATAACCCACAGTGTATTTTTATGTTTGACCACACAAAACATAATGCAGCTTCTAAAGAAAGTGGTCCTGTTCTAATTCCTCCCTATTTAATAATTCCTAACTATGCTATTTCTTCTCTTCTTCTTTTAGTGAGATCCAGAACTGTGAAGCCAAACGTATACCAATAGAGGGAGAAGGAAAAAAACACCCCCCAAAACCCAAAAACCACAAAAAAACCAAAAAAAAAAAAAAAAAAAACCCACCCCCAAAAAAAAAAAAAAAAACCACCAAAAAAACCAATGCCAACTTTTCTATGTCTCAGTTTTCTATTTCATGAATAAATGGTCCAATTCATTTTGCAGCTGTTCATGAGTTAGACCCAGCATAGCATAACACAGGTTGACAGGAGCTGCCTTGCTGGGATAATGGTAGGATACTTCTTTTTTGATGGCAGTCTGTGGCTGCTTCAGATTATAATGCAAACCACATCCTAAAATTATTTAATAGAGTCCCATAATGGTTTGGCCTAACAGTTCACTGACATCTAGAGAAAGTGCTCACATTTCCCCTCTCTCCCATCTCTCCCTCAACTTTCCTTCAGCTCTTCCTCTCCTACACTTATCTTGCATGAGATTGGATGTTGATTCTCCTTTTTGTGGGCTTCACATTCTTATCAAAAGTGTGTTATTTTCCAGTTGTAAAGCTATTTCCTTCTGTGGTCTTTGCATCATATTAAACTGTGCTGAGTGCAAGGACCTGACATCTCCTTACCTCAAAAATCTCAAAGCCAGCAATGTCAAGGATTCCAATGAAGGATGCACCCTGTCTCTTGGTCTTATCCAAAGCTTTGTTGATGCGCATAACCAGCCACCGGAACATCCGTTCGTAAGTGGCTTTGGCCAGTGCTTCAATGGCAAAATCAGCCTAAACAGCAAACAGATGAACATCAAAAGTTGCATTACAAACCAAAGAAAGGCACAGATTACACTGCTTCAGCATCTAGCAGCACAACTGTAGTCTGACATTTTCTCTTCACTAGGAAATTCACTGAACAAGGCTTATTTCAGTTTATTCCAAATGAAAAGTAGATGGCATAGTGATAGTCCATATACAAGAGCAAAGAATTTGTCTCTAAATTAAAAATTTGTGTCAAAACCAAATTTTAGGATCCTGCCTGCTGGAGGAAACAAGACCTGGTATTAAAGAAAGAAAAACTATGCCCAGTCACTTCCAAAGACTATAGTAACATGGGGTATTTCATAGGCCCAAGGAAATGAACTTAAATTCTTTTGTAACTTTGGATTTATGAAGCCAAATCCCTCCCTGCCACTACCCTACCTGTGTTTGACACAAATACTACGTGTAGTAAGAAATTAAACATCAAAAGGGACAAGCAGCTTGGAAAGGCAATCTTTGACTTTTTCCAGACTTCAATCTCTTGCCAACCCCTTCCAAGTTACAGGGCCATGTTTCTTTATTTAGAGGATGATGCTGTGTTCGTAAAGAAGCCAGGCAATGAGTAAGCACAGGGGTTTGCTCCATTCAAGCAAGCCACGAGCTCCTAGGTCAGGTTTCATTTACAGCACAACCTGATCAGTCAAGAATGTTACAAAATTTCCAATCAATTTCAAGAGTGAGCAGCAAATTCTTCTATCTTAGTAGCTGACCTACTCAAAAATAGTGCTTTCTGTATTCCACCAACTTGGAAATGTCACCCTTGCATACCACACTGAAACTACTAACTCCCCAGGGACAGTCAGTCACCAAAATTAGGGAACTTGTGTTCTCTTTATTTTTTTGCAAAAGAGAAAAAGTGCTAAGGGACAAGGTGAATTCTAACTTTATACAGATTACAAAAACAAGTAATATATTATGCTAGAAGCAATATATTATGGTACAATGTTCAAGTGTGCTTGCCATACATTGCAATCATAAAGATGGTTAGTAAACATTACAGAAACCTCTGATACACTCATTAGCAGTGCAGCAGTAAGATTAGAGACCAGAATACTCATTCATTTTTTGAGAATGCCTACCTGTTCTTTGGTCTGAGCTTTCTGGACATAATCTCGTCCAACTTTGATGCGAGGAGTCAGGATACCTCTAGTGAAATCTGTCACGTTGATACCCAAAAGGTGAGACACCTTCTGAGCAGCTAAAGATGGTAAAAGGAAACAAAAAGATTCATATTACTCTGTTTTTCTCACAGAAAGCAAGAGAAAAAGAAAAACATTCCAACAACTGGCTTTAGGGAAGTCAGGAAACAGCTTACAAAAAACATTAAATGAAGAACAGGTTGCTGAGACAAAATACCTTCCTGACAAAAAAAAAAAAAAAAAACCCACTCTAAAAAAAACATCTTGCAACCCATACTAGTTAATATTGAGTTTCTCCAGAAGCCACTAGAGTACATTTGAAGTAACAGCACCATACAACTAAATTGTAACACAGAAGCTTTAGAAAGGTCATTGTCTGTAATCAATCTAAAAATACATCAGATAATGGATTTCTTAATCAAGCTACTTGTTCTGTCTTCATCTACTGATTAGTCTTTGAGACAACTCTGTATTTTAGATTCAAAATCCAAACCCAAACAGTTTATTCTCCTCCTTAAAATGACATTTCAAGCATATTTTAAATAATAACAGCCAAAAAAAACCCTCCACTTAGTGAAAAGTTAGCAATTTGCACTTCTGCAGTACATCTACAATGAAGGTCTAAGAGTTAAGTTTTCTATCACGTGAAACATGGCACTATTTACACATTCAACAATGGGCAGTGCAATTAAAATATGTACACATGCTATTATACCCACCACAAAACTATCCACCACCTTACTCTTACAGCTACCAGACTACCTACAAAGGCAACAAAGAACATTCCTTAAAATCTGATAATATAAGTTTGAAGGAGCAATTACTGTAGCTCGTTTAAAACACACACTCCACATATTCCAGTAGAGTAATCCTTTTCATCTGTTCATGGCGTGTACTTCCTGCCTAGCCCTGACCCAGGAACAGTGTCACATTCCTGCCCGTGGGTGGCTGCAAACACACGCCTGGCAGAACACTCTGCATTTGTACGGGGCACGCCAGCTCCTCTGACAAATAATTCACCCTGTGGAAAAACAGGACTCCAGCATTCCATACATACTGCAATACATTCTCCCACTGGCAAGAACTTCCTGTAGGCTTTTTTGCTGCACTTTCCTTTGGTGTGGGGGAGGAGGTTGGTTACCTGTATTGTCTGGCATAGAGGCTTGGTCTGTATTACGTTCCTTTTTGAAGACGATGTTGCCAAGTTGAAGAACACCTGAGATAACCTTCAGCAGACCTTTTAAAATAGTAATAATCATACCAGCTTAGTGTCAGACATCACCAAAATGTGACCCAGTTATGCATATTACCTAGTTATCTTTTCTAACATGGTAAAGAAGCCCATCTCAGCATCCCAAAAATCCTTCTGAAATTTGGGGGAAAACACCACAGGTTATTCCTCTAAATGACTCCCATCCAGGACAAAATACTTGCCTTGTCATTCCTATGCAAGACTACACAGCCTAGAAATTTACCCATTCTCAACGTCTCCATAAAACAGTGAGAGACAGGACTGAGGGTAAAGTGCCACCTATAAGAACTGTATTTTTTTAATAAAACACTTTCTCTGCTTGAAGGTAAAAGCTCATGCAATGAATTCGATACTCTATTTTCCTCAACAGTTATTGCTGAACAAAGGAAAGAGACAGTTAGGAGTATACCCCAATTAAAGATTTTGTTTCTTTAACCCTGTAACACTTTGAGTTCCCTAAGATCTGTAGACTTTACAGATACACATTATAATGTACAGAAGGCAGCAGGATGTGGGCAAAAGTGCCTGGACCGTAACTATTACTAATTATATGCTGAAGCACCCCACCCCATTGCTAATGATATATTCATACTCTTCAAATGACGCACATCAAAAAAGCCAAACTATCAGATGGCAAGACAGGGAAGACAATTCAATTTTCACTATGTATCAAAGCTCATTGCATAATAGCTTCCAGTTGTCTTGAGCAAAGTAAACTGCCAATCACTTGAAGGGGATCTTGTAATAAAGGTATTTTTTTGTCCCCCAATTTCTACTTGTTTATGCTGATTTTGGCTGGGGTAGAATTAATTTTCTTCACAGTAGCTGTTATGGGACTGTGTTCAGGATTTGTACTGGAAAAAAGTGTTCATAACACAGGAGGAGGCTGGGGGTACACAAGAAGATGGGAAAGGGCACAGCCAGGACAGCTGACCCCAACTGACCCAAGGGATATTCCACACCACATGGCATGAGCTCAGCATTTAAAGTTCAGAAAAGAAGGAAGGGGAGGATGTTGGGAGTGATAATGTTTGGTTCCCAAGTCACTGCGTGATGGAGCCCTGCTTTCCTGGGTGTGGCTGAACACCTGCCTGCCCCTGGGAAGTGGTGAATGAATTCCTCATCTTGCTTTGCTTCACTTGCATGCGCAGCTTTTGCTATACCTGTTAAACTGTCTTTATCTTGACCCATAAATTTTCTCACTTTTACTATCTCAATTCTCTCTCCCATCCTAATGGGCAGGAGTGAGTGAGCAGCCATGTAGGACTTAGTTGCCAAACTAAGTTTAACTGCAGTTAAACCACAACACTAGCACAAAAAGATCTGTCTTAAGAAAACATCCTTCTGATGAGAGAGTGAACAAAGGCTCCATTATATGCTACATTAGGAGCAACAGAAAAGAGATATATGTTTGTGATTGTCCCACTCTACTTTGCACTGGTGCAGCCTCACCTTAAGTCCTGGGTGCAGTTTTGGGCGCCACAATATCAGAAAGATATAAAGCTACTAGGGAGTGTCCAAAGGATGGCTATGAAGATGGTGATGAATCAAGAGAAAGCCATAGGAGGAGTGACTGAGGTCACTTGGTTGGTCAGCCTGGAGAAGAGGAGACTGAGGGGTGACTTCACAGCAGCCTACAGCTTCCTCACAAGGGAAGTGGAGGGCCAGGCATCCATCTCTCTGGTGACCAATGACAGGATCCCAGGGAACAGCATGAAGCTGTGTCAGGGGAGGGTTAGGCTGGATCTTGGAAAAAGGGCAGTGGAACAGGCTCCTCAGCAAATGTAAAATATTAAAGCTATTTTTGCTGTAGTGACTGGAACCAATAACTCATCTACATGACAGCAAAAACATACCCTAGAGCATACATTAAAAACAACTCAAAAAACTGAGCATAGCAGGACACCCTGACAATGAATAAGGCTACCATTTCTTTTATTTGGTTTAGGCAAATTTCTCTTCACCTCCATACAGAAATCTCAGTCTCAGATGGTTCAGGATATCAAGAAATGTATTAAACTGTTGATAACAACAGCACAGATTTTAACAGCTGGACCATAAACAGCAGAAGGCACAGGTAAATAAACATGTATAGTTTATTGTACTCTCTCAGTGTAGAGAGTAACAGTCCTAGCTTGAGAAGACCATACACATTTCGAAGGTGAGACTTTGCAGAACACTGATTTCCAACCAGTGGGGCAGATCATGAATGAGCACAGAGCTCTGGTGAATATGTATCACTGGGCTTTCTGCTGGCTGCGTGCATTTCTATTTTCACTGTCATGCTACTGTGCTCCCAGAATCAGACAATATTAATTTCTGATCAGCAGTTCAGTGTTAAGCTGGAAAGAAAGGCACTATGACCAGCCCATTCTCAAAGGACTAATCCAGCAGTGGTTGAATCAGATACTTTAGAGCCACTGCTAAGGGATAGGGGGAGCACACAAGCCATGTATTGCATAAGAGAATGAGGGGATTCTTGTATCTTGGATGCGTTTTTCACAAACTGGTATACAAGCCTCAGATTGGGAACAAAAACAGCAAGAAGAAGCATGTTTTTATTAGCTGCCTGTTCTAGAGTTAACTGTATAACCTGAAACTGTGCTGGTAGATCCTGAGGTAGGTCACTCCAAAGCTACTGAATTTTGTTACTAGCACACTGTTCACTTGGGGCAGGGGGAGCAGGAATGGATACAAGCAAAACAAAACCAACAAAATCCCTAAACAAAAAGCTAACAAAGCAAATCAAATCAAAACAAAACAAAAAAAAGAACACCAGAACCAAAAAAAGGTTGAGACATAGCCTGTTCCCTCTTTCATTCCTTGCATATTCATACCTATCTGCTCTTCATCTGGGATGCCCATGATCTTCATTGCCTCCATGGTCTCCTGAAACATGTCTTTGTCTTGCTGACCTGGGATCGTAACATGCCCATTGGAAAGGAAGCGGTATTTGTTGTAAGGCTCCAGCAGCAGATCATCTTAGGAAAGAATTGAGAAAGAAGTTGCTATGGATTTTTTAACAGATAACAAGCTACTACCAATATCAAATTTCTGACTTGCATACACTACCAGCTCCTGGATGAATCTAGGATTAAGCCCAGTTTTACTTTGGGCTGAACATTTAATGTATTTTAGATATTTTCTGTGTTATTTCTTGCTATTCCTTCCTCTGGACTACTCCACCAAAGCAGTGTCATTAGGTCATCATTAGGTCCTAAATCTGTAAAAAGCATGGATTAACTTGAAAGAAAATTTGCCTTTAATTTCAGATACCTCATTTGTTTCAAGTCAGACAAAAGTTAACATATTAACTCTTGAAACAGTAGCAGCTATGAGAAAGTCCTCTCATTGTGTCGTTCCTGCAGATCCATTTGCAGCTCTTCCACAAGACAGACCCACATTACCGGGCTGAGGTATTAAAACAAGGTGTGCTGGGATACCAGACTGCTAGAGCTGCTTAGAGGCTTGCAGATTTGCTCCACTCAGTTACACACCAAGAGCTTCACAGCAGGACCATTCCTGCATCAGAATGGTTTACATCATGCAAGACTAGACTAAACATGGGACAGCGATTTAGATAAGGAAGGGCGTAGAGTCATTGCTGGCAGGGAGACAAGTGCAGGAAGGAACCAGAGAAGCAAGTTTTCAGGAACTGAGAAGTAGAGGGGGAGGGCAGATGGACGTATGAATGCATGAAAGAAGTAGAGGAGAGCTGACAATCTCCAAAAGGCAGAGAAGAAGGAACTGTGAAGGAACAGGTCCTTGTCTACAGGTGTTATGAACCCTCTGTTGATGTAGTTATGGGATTCCTTCATCACAACACAATCATACTTACTCTTCAGATGCTCCCCTGCCCCAGAGAGCAGGTAGTAAAAGATGTGGAAGGTTCTCTCCTCTTTGGCCTGGCGAATTGCACGTGACTTTTCCAGCAGATCTTCAGAGAGTCAAGGCCCATGACAGGACATACAAATCCCTTCCTATTCTGTGGCAGGAGAAAAAACTACCTGATGTTCTCTTCATACCAATTGACAAGGGTATTGACTTAGCAATCGTTATCAGTTAATAACCCCTTGAGCTTCTGGTCTCAGTTCTGCCAGCCTCTGAATGATGACTAGGGTAAGAGAGACGTAACGGGTAAGAAACATAAAAATCGATGCCATCAATCCCCACTTGCCTTGGAAAGAAGCAAGAATGAATTATGAAATTCCACACCTATTCATATTGCTGCAGTTTATGCTTGCATTTCACCTCTTAAGATTAGAATTAATTCATTACTTCAGAAAAGGTCTGCACCATGATCACAAAGGTCACAAAATAATATTAAGGAAAGAGGAGACTACAACAGTGATCTTGATAGCAGAAATTTAGATTGCTTCCAACTGCTTTCTCAACCTAAGTCAGTGGTGATGAGACTGCTAGGTACCATTCCAGGCACCTCTAGAGCCTTGAACCTTTCAAGGGGTTACAAAAGGATACAGGTCTCGATATTGGCTCCAACAATGTAGCCATTGACATCAAAGTTGATTCTGATAAATTTGCCCTAAGAGAAAGACAATAGCATTAAAATTAGTATTCTTTGTGTTTGGTAACAACAGTAAACAACAGAGGCAAATCTTCTCTTTTTAATCCAGGAATGGAAACTCCAAACAGGTCAGGCAGGTTTTAGGCAAAGCATAAGGTCAGCCAATAGGCAATGCCTACTGATCACAACAGCAACTGAACAAAAAAAACCACAAAGCACTTCCAGACAATTGTGATAGCCTACAACTCACACTCACTATGTTTCAACCTAGATTTCCCACAACCAGGGTCCCTTCAATTTCACATTACACTAGCCTGACACTTCCACCTCTTTTAGTGTTAGCTTCAACCATTTTCATTTGGTTTTGCTCCAGCTCCCCCACCTGTCTCTCAGATGATGTCCATTGCCCTCCACAGCAAGCAAAATAAGGACGAGTATTTGCTCTCTAGGACAAAACTGAGTGCAATGATTACCAAAAAAATCAGCACAGATGATCCTGGCACAGGGTCTGGTTTCTTCATTCTAGAGACCTAAAAGATCTATTCTGGACAATTCACCAAATGAAATTAATTTCCCAGATTAATTTAAAGAAAGTCACTCAATTACTCTATCCCTGATAGCAATTCACCCAAAAGCAGAACACTCCGGAAAGTGTAAAATACACTTTTGATACTCTTTTTGAATACACTCATGACATAATAATACTCACAAATCTTGAGGAGTTGTCATTCTTTACTGTCTTGGCATTTCCAAAGGCCTCCAGGATGGGATTAGCCTGGAGCAACTGTCTCTCCAGTTCTCCCTAGAGAGAAATCCAAAATTAATAAAGTAGGTAGCGGTTCACAGCATTAACCTTGGGTCAAACCAGCGCTGCGGTTTCAATTCACACTAGTTTGGCATCTGTTGCAGAGAAGCCATATCAAACCTTAAGAGATGATCATTTAAACCTTCAAAGGAGACTCATTAGTTATCTGGATTAAACAGAAACATTCATAAATAAGCCTTATTCCCTTCCTCCCAGTCTGTCTTTCTGTTAGCAAGAAGCCCTTCAAAGTTACTTGGCTGTAACATCCCATAGACTTTCCAGGGACAAAGTGAAAACCATACAAGCATCCAAGACCAGGCCCTCATCCCAGAAGTGTACTGCCATAGAGGCTGGAAGAGTGAGGTAAATCCAATCTTGCTACTTAAAGACAGCTCTGAACACTGCTACTAGTAGGTTAAGAAGTTAGTCTGAAAAGGTCTAATGTTTTGTAAAAACCAAACACAGAAAGCTTGCACTTTTCTAAGAGTCTACATCTTACAAAGTACAAATAAGAAAAAATCTCCTTTGTAAGGAGGAACACACAAAAAAGAGCATTAGTGGTATCCCACAAACTGCATGATTGCTTGCATTCTGCTGCCATATTCACACACTCCTCCCCTCAAGGAACACAAAATGCTGGAACTGTAGAAAAAGAAATTCAGATATTTTATCTTTGCCCAGTACTAGGCCATTGCAGCATATACACCTTTCCCTGCAGGCTCTACATGTATCCCTAGCTCTTTTGAAAAATTACTTGTCCTCTCTGCTAAAAGCATGGCGTTCTCTACATTTCAAGACCAACTAAAAAGCTTCTGGAGACACAAAATTACAGTTTAGATTAATGTTTCTCTTTTTAGCAGTTATCAGTAAGTACTCAAGACTGCCTGTGCATAACAGATGGAAATGAAGTTTGATTTGTGAGAACTGGAATTTATGGGGAAACTATTTAAGGTTACTTCTAAAGGAAAATTGTTCCCATTTATTCTCAAAGACAGACTAGTTCTTACACAGTGTCTCTAAAAATACAGGCAATTAAAAAAAATAGAAGGAAGATATATGAGAAACAGTACAATGAACTACAAGTCTGTATTTTTTACTTCCACGATCACTTCACTTCATGCTTGCAAAGTGCAAGGCCATACAAGACCCCCAGCCCTGGTGGAACTGCACATACACAGAAGGGGCAGCTGCTGCAAACACGTTCAGTCGCTGTCTAGTATGTGTAACAAGGGGCTTAGCCCTGGTAAGGTTGATGTCCCTGAGCTGGGACATCATCTGTCTCACAACAGACCCAACATCTGGCAATGCAAGGGAAAAAACCTTGAAACTAGGATTTAGTCCTTGAAACTGTGTGGTAATCACATTTCCTCTTGTGTTCTGCCACATGTACTGAAGTTGGAATGCTCTTCCCTCACACCATTCCTCTTCCCCACCCTGCAGTGAAGTCCTAGGCCTCTGTTTCTAACTGCAATTTATTACTATTCAAGTGAGAGATGGAAGCAACACAGCACTTAAACCCAACTAAATGGAACAAGGAGGGATGAGAAATCAGGCTTTGACATGAAATCTATTTTAATTATTTGGCTATAAATAAAACCAAGGCCATACTTAACTACACAAAGACAGGAAGTTTATGCAAATCCACATATAATAGACCCTACTGTTACTTAGTACCTCAGGAAAAAGTGTCATTAGTTTCAAGTAGGTTGGTAAATCGTAGTTTAGAGGTGATTAAGTCTCTTGAAACACCAAGGTAGCAATATGCATAGAGAATGGCAGCTTGGCCTCACAACAATATGAAGCTCTGGGGAAAGGAAAATGCTGAAGAGTTGGTCAAATAACTGAGCTCTCCTGATCTGCCTCAGCACCATAACACAGTGGGAAAATCCAAGTTCTCAGCAAGCCACAGCAACAGCACATAGGACTAAATGTCTGCAATTACTGTACCCATTCCTCACTGCATGCTGTCTTTGTTTAAAAGGCAATTCAATAATGTTTAAAAATTTTAATAAGTTTTTGGGTGGAGTTTGTTGGGGATTTTTTACTTTAAATTTTGATGGTCATCTTTCACTGATGGAAGATACTTCATTATTTTTATACAATAGGTAATTTTGCAAAGCAAAACCATTACAAGACAGAGCTGTCCAAGCTTTCTAAAAATCCTAAGGTTCCTATCATTAAGATGCTGCCAATTTCCTGGCATTTATAATTGCCATTCCTTGACCTGAAACAAATTTGTTTAACACTTGGCATGCATTTGAAGTATGTGCAATATTCCTCATGAAAACAGAAGCAGAAAAAGCCACTGGGTCTATTAAGTCTGTGGTTGGCAGTTCCCAGTTCCCAAAACTCTTCAGTATGATGTCTTTCTACTGCACTGAAATTACAACATCAATTTAAAGCAACTAAAATCTTGACATCTACCTTGCACTCTGAATATTTTTGCATCTCACACACTTTTTGGAATGTTTTCTAAGCAAGATAGAAGTTTTTCCAGCTATTTATTCTTCAGAAAGTATGGAGAAAGGCATCCAGAAATCATATTACCTTTAACAGCATGCATTTAAAAAAAAATATAGGAGAGGGTGTTTGGGGTGTTGGTTTGGTTTGTTGGGAGTTTGTTGTTTTGTTCTTTACACTTCAGGGATTTGCTTTTGTTTTCTTCTCTGCAGTCATGTGAGAGATTATCAAATAACTAAATCCTAACACCAGTGGCTGCATGGGGGAAGGAGAAACATCACCCATAACCAAAGTTTTTTTACAAATATTTAAATATTAGCTACTATTACCCACGGATTTCTGATTAGCTGCAAACATTCACATCTTGAAAAATCATTACATGAATTAAGAAGACGGTAGAGAAGCTGAGATTAAACATGGAAAAACACTGATTTCAACTTCCATAAATAGAAGTTTCAATAAATGAAAAAAAAAGTTTCTATATTTAGATTCAGTACACCCCCCAAAAGGAGCCTTAGTGCGCATAGAAGTCACACCATGCAGCTAGAAGCTTATTTAGCTGAATATACTAATGCACTGGGAATGGTGGAATGCATCACCACCTCCAAAACAAGTGAGTTAGAGTAAAAGAATATGTTTTATAAAACTGATTTTGCCCTGATACTTGGAAGGACCCCAGTTTACATCCAAAAGTTCACGGTAAAGCAAGTACCACTACTTTCTATAATATCCTTTGTTTAGGTCTGTCTAAAGATAAAAATCTTCCATGACCAGTATACCTGAGATCCTCAAAAAATTAAATGTATTCGTCTCCATAAACTCCTATATTCTGATTCCAAGTTTGTTCCATAAAGAAGTGTTGCAGAGAGCACTCATTGCTGATTAACAAAGGCTTCAGCTCTAAATCCCCTCTGCTAAGGTCAGTTTAGTCACAAAATGTGGGCAGCAGAACTTTTTGAAAAAATCAAAACTTAGGGAAAAAAATCAAAATCAAACTTGGGCAAATCACCAACCAGTCTAACACAGGACTGTTTTATTCTACTAGGCAGATTCCCTGTTCTGCTCTGGCAGTTCAAATTTTACTCACGGACAAGCAGTGGAAGAATACTTAACTCAACCCCATGATTCTATTTTCCACACTGAAAAAAAGGAGAATGTTTCTAAATACAGCTACTGACAGACCACGGAAAAAGCCTTCATATGTCTGAAATTTTGGCGCATAGAACATTGGTTTTTTTTGGTGGAATTCCAAAAGTTAGTTACTACTATGTGCATGCACACACACAGTGTGCCTGCATGCAGAAATGCCTTCTTATTTATATACTCTACATGCATTAGACATGCCTACACATTAAGCTATTACAGGAAAACTCTTATGTATAGATGCAGTGGACACACCTGGCACTTGGCTTTCATTAGAGAACATTTCCAGCATCTTCAGATCTGGCTAACAAGCCCACAGTCCTAAAACACCCTGGCTAAACACTTAACTACATCAATATTACTAGGAACACCACACACACTATATGCTTAAGATTCTAAGAAAGCCTTGTCCAGTCCTATTGTCCTGGTGGGATACTTCTAAGATGGTATGTGTCTGGGAAAATCCTGCAAGAAAAACCTTAAGGCAAACTAGTATTGAGCACAGAACACAAGTATTCTTGATATCACCACAGTCTCCAACTGAACATCCTTACAAAAAGATTACTGTGCACCACACAAAAAAAAAATAAAAATTGTGAATTGTCTATGGATTTGCTTTAGCTGCAGAAAGTGATATTGGTGTGGAGTGAAAAGCTGCTCAAAAAAATCACACAATGGGACAGAAAATGCATTCCTGGTGCAGAACGTGCAGTAAACGTGCAGCTCACCTACGAGGATACAACTGAAGAATTCGGCAATAGTCCATCGGGGGAGAGGGAGGGGAAAAAAATATAAGTGAGACATCTTTAAAGTCCTCCCACCATCATTACCACCCTCCTCTCATGTGCTGCTAACATTTGGCTGTTTTCCCCCCTTTTAATGTTTTCCTACAATTTATAAGTTTTCAGCTGATGTCCACTAGCCTATCATTGTATTCTCCAGTTTTGAGACAGTACATGTAATGACCAGACATCATCTATAATGGTACAGAAGAAAGGAGACAACTCCCCCACAGAAGGATAAGTTTTAAACTGCCTCGACCGGTTATAAGCAATAACCACGTGAAAAGATCAGTACAGGTGATGCCTTTATAGCAGCTCTTGCCCATGCACTTGCCCACAAATCCAAGAGGTTGTGGATGAGTTTATGTCCTCTGTAGATCCACCGAATTCGAAGGAGTTATGGCTTCAGTGTTCCCTGACGTGCAATTTTTGACAGACTTGCTGCTTCATAGTTCACTGACCTCCTCAATCCCCTGACAGATGTTAACACCTAAGCTTCTACTGAGCAGTAAGTCTTTTACCAACATCAGCCAATACATATTTAGTGTCCAAAGTCAGCAGAGCAATAAAGCATCATTAAACCTAGGTCTTACCTGGTCTTTTTTGGACTTGTGCGAGGAAGCAACATGAGCCAGATACTGAATAACCTTCTTGGTGTTCTCTGTTTTACCAGCTCCTGATTCACCTCTGTAAAGAAAATTTACAAGTTATCCACAAACAAGATGTAAGAGGACACTATCATATTTCTAATCCCAAAAGGGCTACCAACGTCCTTAACTGCATTGTGACCATTGCAGCACCTCCCTCAAAACCGCGGGGAAAAAAGCTGGGCTGCAGCTGGACCGCAACATGGAAGGCAATAAAGAACTGTGCTTTCTAGTCACTTGGATACAAAGACTGTCAAGTGGCTGAGGAATAGCTTGGAGGCCGCGGTAGAGGTTGGGGTGAAAGGTAACAAAGTAAATCTTTCAAACGGAAGCCTCCTGACTGCAAGAAGAAACATACCGATTCCTTAAGCATGGCTGAGGGCCAATCAATTTTACTGTGTCTAGAAGACAAACTGCTGCATCAAAAGTATCTGTCACTCTATCAGCCTAATCAGTATGCATGTACTTAAACATAACAGCTGCATCAAATCTGAAGGATCACTCCAAGCTTTTTCCATTGACAAAGCTGTATTTCTTTAGTAGTTTGAGCACAGGGGCTGTTTCAAAGCCATCCTTCCTCTATTTATTACAAAAATTATTTTGCAGAAGGCATTATATATTGGAGGAACTGTAGTGGGACTTTCCTTGACTCTCCATTATTACCCGATTCTGTAATTCCACTACCAGCACTTAAAATTAGGAGAGTCTTTCCAGCAAGAATGTAAAAACACAAACTTTGACATGCAGACAAACAGGCAATTAGAAATACTCACGTGCAAAGGATGGACTGATCCTCTCGATCTAGAAGAAATTTTAGAAGAGTAGTCAGACTAGAACTCTGAAAGTAAATTTCTCTGACAGAATGAAATCAACACCAAAGACACCAGGAACTAGTAAACACTGACAAATATCTTCAGAAACACAGCCAAGTAACCCCTTCTCTGACAGGACACCCATCTCCTACCGTATGCCAAAGTATAATGGCACCATAGCAATTTAGTTTTCTTCACCCAGAAAGAATATTGTTTGCATTACAGTTTTTCTACAAACACTAAAGAAGTCTCCTACTGAATGTTTCTTTACCACACAGCTACACGGTGATGTGCATCTACTTGTTCTTCAGCCCCTCTTGCAGTGGGCCCATACTGACTTACAAAAGTTATCAGCATAGCAGTGAAAATGGAAGAGGTAGGGGGAAAGTGGGACAGCAACTGTTACAAATCCCAAAGTGCCAAAGATTCACATCAAACAGAGGCTTTCAGACCAAAAACAAACACTGGAGGCTCAGTGACAAAACATTTGTTACGTATTTTGTACAGACTGGACCCAAAAACTAGAAGACTGAGCAGCAGCCTACATCCTATACAGCTGCTTGTTTGTGGCATCATCCCTTATTGTATTATCACAACAACTGATAACAACAGAAACCTTTTATTTTCCATGTTGACATACCAGCAGATATACTAATCCACAGCTGGGAATTGAGCACAGGCATATCTTTCCAGTTACAGAACTTAATTCACCCAGCCCATTCACCACTATCTTCTCCCACATCTTTAACCTCCTGTCAGCATTCACCTATGATTCCACTTCGTTATGCACAGTCCTGACCAGTCTTTCCACCACACCTTCACAGCACAGCTCCTGCACACACTCTGATTCTGCCCTGTTTCACTTTCATCCCTGCCCTCCACCCTGTGCCCGCCTACCTCTACCCAGATTCCATCCCATTCCTTCACACCACCAGGAATGAGCTAGGAGCACTTGGAAGACTGGAGAGTGTCTGTGCCTACACTAGAACAGCTTCAAGTAGGTTCTAGTCATCACAGGGACAGTGAAATATGGAACAGGTGGGCACAGCAAGTCATTGACTGACAGCCCACAAGAGCCACTGGGGCACTCAGAACACACTGTGCCACCAAACTCAAAATCCCCATTTGGCTGGGAGGTTTTTTGGTTTGATGTTAGGTGTTTGTTTATTCTTAAATCAAGACCCAAGGAGTCCCAAATTATTCAGTCTGAGAAGCTCAGTAACACTGCAGCAGTTAGATTTCATTCAGGCATTGCCACTTTCCTTTTTCCACTCATTGCATTGGACTAACATTTACTCTCTAAAGAGAGAGAAAGCAAGCCTCAAACATCCATGAGAGTATGCAATTCACTGGATCTCTCCAATAATTTTTTCAGTAACTGGTGATATCCAACAGCATGTTTTATGTGACTGTCTCCACATTTTAGCTACTGTTTCTTTTTATTCCTTTTCCCCATAGCTTAGAGAAACCAAGAACGCTCAGTATTCTTCCCACCAGACAGTACTGAGATGATATAATTAAGTCACCATTCAAGTTGTTTTGTGCAAGATAAGGAGATTGAGCTGTAATTAGGGAAGGCTTTCTAGTCTGATAGATTTCAAGTACCTGAAATATCTTTCTGTACCCTTAAACACTGCTGCTGCAAGCACATTTAGCATTTCAGTACTAACATCATGAATGCCACATTAATCAAGAAAAATCTCCCATACACACAGTTTAAAAAGAGAGGTGTATATCTAGCATTTGCACATATTTCTGTGGAATAAGGAAAGCTGGCAAACCTAACAGGTTTGAGATTCCATCTTAAAATATTCTGAAGCCAGTAATGGAAGCATTAGGTTCATATGCTAAGTATATGCACCTCCTGCTCTTAAGCGTCTTTACTGGAAACTGATTGCATATAGATGAGCAAAAAAAAAGAGAGGAAAATAATCCGTTTTTTTCTTGTTAAAACTCAGAATATTACCTGCCATTACCCTAATACTGTTCTCAGAAAGAGCTGATCAGCCCCAAGCCTGGAAGAAAGCAAGTAGAAGAAAATCACCACTCTAACAGTTTTGGCCTGGCAAATTCTTAAGCCTTCAAAACTAGATACTGCAGCTTTACTTAAATTGCATATTCATTTTTTCAAGTGCTGAATTTATTCACTGCCTTTGAGATATACACTCCTTTTGCTGAAGGCCAGGCCAAGAATAGATGTTAGCCAGCTCCAAAGGCCTCACACATTTAAGGTTCCCAGTGGGTCAAGGGCTCAGCAGGCACATGCCAGCCCTCTGCATGACTGGGCACTTTGAGGGTGGATCAGGGGAATAGCTAATGACTCATTTATGGATAGCCTAAGGAAATGTATTCTTCAGGAGTACAACACCTGAGTACAATTCTGCACCACAAAGCAGCTATGTGAAAGGACAAGACTGCGCCTCTGAGTAGCATCTGACTTTCAAAAGCTTGAATGAAAACAAGCAGTTCACTTGTCCAGAAAAGGTTATGCTTGCATTCAGGTACTACAGAGCCTCTTCTAAGTAGATTTGAGAGAAAGAAAAAAAACATTTTAAAACGTAACTCTAAATAAGGTGGTCCTTATTGCTGGTAACCAGCTCTGAATTGGAATTATGAGCTGGGGCTTCTCAAACAGGCAGTGAAGCCCCAGGCACTTGAATAGCACCTGCCTTCCCATTTCCATCCTAGAGATGATCCAGCAAAAGAATACCAGTAAGCAGACAGATAAACTGACTGCCCTACAGAAAAAGAGATGATCAACACTCGATAATAATACCAAGCAGTTCTTTGGCACTGAACACTTCTCGATCATGCCAAGTTTTCTCATGCTTGATTGAGAAGTTCTTTCCAGCCTTGTTCCAGTAAGGCAAGATTGCCACAGCACCCTGGATTGACCCTAAGGAGTCCCAGAGGGGCAACTACAGGATTTTTCCCCACCTTAACACAGAGCAAGGTGTTGAAAGGTGGTCAGGCAGGAAAAGTCACAGACGGTGTTCGAAATCCTCTTGGCATGAAGTTTTCCTTCCCCAACATACTTTCCTGGTGGCCCACTGCAGCTGCCTTAGTCACCTCTGCTTTAAGTCAGCAGGATTGTACCTGCGAGTGCAGGCAAGTCTCTGGGAGCATGCAGACACTGCCATAAAAGGCAACATTCCTGTTTGCAATCCGGGGGAAATTCTTTCCCAGAACTGCAAAGCAGCAGTCATTGGGATAGCTGGAATTCTTCTAATTGTGTATAGACAGACAACTCAAATAATGTGTTGAGCAACAGGAAACTGGAGCCGACCAAAGGGGCAAAGAGCTAACACACACAAAGCATAACTCTTAGATACTCTTCAAATTAAGAACAGTTTCAAATGCCAATATTTGTTCTCCATATGATACTGACTTGTGCCATCATGAATCAGAATTCAGTTGTCCAGGCAAGTGACCACCTCCTCCCCCACCTTTTTTTTTTCCTTTCAAAGGATCATTCAACATGAGTGTACTGCACTACTTCAGTCAGCACTTGCCTTTACTTCATTGTCAGTTGTGCAAGCAACCTACTCAGCAAAAGAGAATGTGCTGGCTACCATAAACTCAGTTGCTTATAATAACACAATCAAGAAACGCCTGATTAAAAGAAATCTGCACCTGCTTTTCAGTTCTAAACAGAGTCACTTATTAAAAACAATCCAGAATAACAACTCATTAGTTAATTATAGCAACAGTTCTGTATTTCAAACCAGCTGACAAGGAAAGCTTTTTATCTAGGCTCTTCTTCAGCTCTCATCACCATAGTATTCAAGTGATCACAAGACACAGCAGCCTCAAACATCCAGAAATTCAGGAAGTAAAATATCCTTCAAATTTAAACTATACAGCAGTATGGTATAATAAGATCAGTAGATTAATTTTACTATGTAAAAAAACCCATAATACACCACTTATTCTTGACTTTCTTTCGTCCAAGAATAAAAGACTGCATTTTAGACTGCTCACTGCTTTAGCATACATTAAAGACTTAATTAAACCAAAATCTGTTTTCACAAGAGACATCTTTGTACATAGAAAGTACTCAACCAAATATACTACTGCAAAACAACAAGTGTGAATGAATGCTGAACTGCTGTGGTCAAATACATTGGCAAAATTGATAGATTAATACAGCTCCAAAGCATTAAATTTTGTTTGTAAATGTTTTGGAGTGGGAGAAGAAAAAGGTTAGAAGGCTAGAAGAGAATGTGCAATTTAAGCTCCACATCTCAGTTACAGAACATCCTACCAGGCCTTTATCACCCACTTCCTCTGCATGAGTGACTCTCGTTTCAAGCCTGTTCATCTCCATAAAAGGAGAAGTAATATAGCATTCACACAATGGTGACATCACCTCTGCAGCTAAGAGGAAGTGGAGCTGAAAGGCAAAGGCTTGGCTTGCCTTTAGCCAAGTCCCCTGCCTATAGCTGACTCATTAAGGCTAAAAGCTTAACCATAGCTCATGGTACCACCCACCTCCCAACCACAGCGTCTGGCAGGCCGGGGCAGCCCAGCCCTCCGCGCTCCCGTTACTGCACTGCTCCCAGCACCCGCTGAATGCCTGCAGCCCAACCTGGGCTGCCTGACCAAGCTACACAGCTGACCTAAAGCAAGAATTACTCTTAAATGCATCTAAGTGCTTCAACCACGCAGTAGTTTCTGCTCTTTACTGCCTCCTCAAAATTCTCTTCCAACATCAACATAATTTTACATCCCAGGTCCTTTCCTCGGGGCTCTTAACACAGGAGGAGCCCCAGGGACCTGACACACTGTGCTACACGGAACCTCACTGGCATCAGCCCTAATCAAGTACGTTCACTGTGGTGCTTTAACCTACATGCTGGCTTGAATGGGATTAAAAACACTCCAGGGGAACACCAGAACAGAGCCCCAGAACCTGTTTTTGCACTGTCATTTAAAGAATGTATTATTGAGAAGTTTCAAAATGCTAACAACTATCATCAAGTACAAAAAGTAACAGAAATCAAGTGAAGGAGAAACATAGCATATCCACGACCGCTCTCAACAATAGAGCTTCAAGATGTTAAAAAAAAAAAAAAGAGAAAAAAAATCACTTCAGCTGGCAGGAATTCTGCAGTGCTAAGATTCAGTTCTGCATTAGCTGGTTTGAAAACAGTCACAAGGAGAAAAGTAAATTTCATTTTTCAAAATGAAATATATCCTACAGGCTCAAATGGAAATATTTATTCCACCAAGACATTTTTGGACTAGAGCCCACATCTCCCCTTCTCTAGAACTCTTTAACTGAATCTGGAGATAGCAGAAAACAAGTTATAAGCTGTAATTTTAGGTTATGCAAATGTTTATGAAGTTCTGACAGAAAAGAAAAACTAGTATACAGCCTGCAAAAAGCTCAGGCAGCTCATGGTACTAAAACAGTAAACTGCAGGGAGACTGACAGCAGGGGCTGAACCATTACATAAATGACTGCCAGAGAAATCCTGCTCTGGTTTACAGGAATGAAGCAAAAAGGGTGTGGTAACTACTAAAAAACAAGTGGGCAACCGGACTCTTTTTTAGCTCCCTGTTCTCATGAAAACCACATTTCAAGACACAGATTTTTAGAGCTTCATTTAGAAATCTCAAGTAATTCAAAGCATGTAAAACATTTCTTATGGAAATTAAAAACAATGTACATATTTTCTTGCCATTTGCACCAAAACAAATATCCTCCAAATTTTATGTTGCCCTTTGCATGAGAAATTTCAACAATTCTGGAAAACACACTTGTGAAACCACATGCTGTATTCTTTTGGGTTTAAGTAGAAATAGAACTTGACCTTTACATGCAACTTGAAAGGGCCATGTGTGCCTCTACATAATCTGAGCAGGTCTCAACTGAGAAGCACTGACAGAGTATTATAAAGAAAAGAAAGATGCATTTTGGGGTAGTGCATTATACAGTGCAGCATAGCAGCACAATGCTAAGAAGCAAGCTGAGAAATGACTTGGAAGCAAGCAAGTTAAAACAGAAGTGTTCTGCTAGCTAGGAAACTTAGAGAAATATGCAAACATTTAAGAATTACAAACAAAACACCTGAAGGTCTATATTCTACAGGAGCAGATCTAGAGGACTGTCTTTTGTGAAAATCACAAGTAGTCCCAAGGTGTATGTGATGACCTACAAAGGAAGTGATTTGTCTTACAAGACATAACTGCATGTTTCCTCACTTAATGTAACAAGGTGTCACTAAAAAAATTATGCAGTTATTGTGCTTCAGATTATTTTCTTTTAAACACCAAAGCAAGAGACTACCTAACTCCCAAGTGAACACCAGCACAGCTCTGGGTGCACAGGTCCCTTTGCAGACTAACTTATCAAGGTCAAGGAGCAACCATTGCTCAGTGATTTTCAGAGTTTTGTTAGCTGAAACATTAGGAGCACTCCAATAATGTGGAGAAAACCAGCTAAGAAAAGAGATGGAATACATTCATTGGCTACGTGCTGTCTATTCCCTCTCCTACCTATCGTAGTTGAACAGGTCTAAGCTTTGCAGACCAGAATCACCATACTGACCAAACTTCCATTACAAAACTTTCAGATACTTTTCAGGGCATTAAAACAGATACCATGTTTCAGATACCAATGAAATTTGTATCTTCTATCACTATCTGACATAGAAAATTGCCTATGTGTGTTCCAAATAGACAAACAGGTGCTGTTTAACAGCTTTAAAATATGTTTTTCTAAATTGAGGTCCTGTTGACTGTGAATTGAGGTAAAGAATGTACCTCTTCAGTATACATCAGCAGCATTAGAATAATGATTTATTTGCTCAAGACACCACTCCACTTGCAGGCACTGTGCTTCAATCATTAGCACCAGAAGAGTAATTCTTCTGAAAGCAGATCTGAGGCTTCCGGCATCCAGGTTACCAAGGGAACAGAAACATTAAGACAAATGGTTGTTTTCTCTAAAAGCAAAAATGTTACACTTTTTTGAGAGTTCTGTTCTTGAAGCACAGGAAGTCTCCCCAGGTAACATATAGCAAAATAGTATTTTCATCTCATTTCTGAGAGTCACAGTCTTGGATCTGAGAAAGGAGGGGGAAAAATCCCAATAACAATGAACAACCCACTCTGAACATGTCCTTCACCATTTTATTTCTTCAAGAAAGTACTTCTGGGAAAAATAACAAAAAGCAATATAATTTCTTGGAATATCTAAGTGCCCTGACACTTCTGCAATGGAATAACCAGAAGATACAAAAAGGAGACCAAGCTCACCCACTGTACATCAGCAGAGCTGTCTGAAAAGAGTTAAATAGTTTGTGGATTAGCAGAGGTTGGAGCAAAACTCTCATCTTCCTCTCCCTTCCTGATGAACCATCCCTTTGAAAGCCCTGTTTATTCAAATACCATAAGTTGACTGAAAACCAACCAAAAAAAAAAAAAAAAAAAATCTGAGTCCAAATCAATTAACATGCAAAGCTTTTCCACACTGTCAGTTTAAGAGATAACTATACCCTGTGCTGACAGAAGTCAGAGTCAAGTCAGCTTGCTATCCTTCTCCAGGCCATGAAGGATTCCCAGTCTTCAGGGCTCTGAAAGTAACCTAGGGAAGGCAGCCTAATCCTAAATGCCTCTGGCTCATGTAGAGCACCCGACCCTTTCATCTTCTATTCTCTGTACAGATTCCTGCCATACCACTGGCTGCTGCACCAAACCTCCCCCACCGCTGAGCAAAACCCAGAAAGTGGAATAGGAATGCTGCTTTCCATTCCCCTCGAGGCTAGCCAGGACCAGAGACACTGCAATAACCTACTACTCACCCTCACTCCCAGTAGCAGACATTGGCATGCTACTGCTACCCTTTGAAACAAGGAAATAAGGCAATAAATAACCCTAAAATAATCTCTAGAGGTCTTGTAGCACACACAGGTAACTTTGAAACCACACGGAAAAAATCTTTCCAAACCTACTTAAACAGATCAAGGCAGGCAAGTTTAAAAGCTAACTGGGAATGATATTCATATCAACAAGCATTACAAAAAGTTAGCCACAAGGTATCTCAAACTAGGCAAAGAAGATCTGGGGTAAGCCTCTAGACTGTCAATACTGCAGAGAATACAGCATAGCTAGAATTGTTCTGGGAAAAGTAAACAGTCCTGCAGACCTCATAGCAACTTTCCCATGCTTGGAAAGCACAGGCAGAGCTCCCATTCTTCAGCTTTGTACAACAAAGCAAGTCAAGTCTGGGATTTCCAAGTTTTAAACATCATCCAAGCAGTGGTCTGACAAAGACATCACCACTTCTCAACAAGAAAGAAAATATCCACACAGATTAATCACTACCTCTGAACCACCATCAGACCAAGGAAGGTCACCTGTCCCCTCATACATAATTGCAGCTGTTTGGGTATCTTCTGTCATATACTGATATACCTGGCAGGGACAAAGGACAAGATGCAGGCACATGCACTTTCAAGTGGTTTAACTGCTGTCTGTAAGGGAAAAGGACTTCAGTCTCCTCACAACACTGCCAAAGAAACTGTTTCTGATTCTATGTAGACAAGATTTCTTTCTAGGGAACAGTAACTTCGGTATAGTTAAGTCAACAGCTTGTTTAACAAAAATACAAATTAGTAATTGAGCTAACAAGGAGCAGGCAACAGAGGAAAGGAAGTAATAAAAGAAGGAAAAGTGTAATGAGGTTTATGGACAACATTCTGCCATGTAAAATATAGATGGAGCATCTGTTCTTGACCATATCATGGCAGATCTAGTCTTTCTCTAAGGGAAGTGAGATCCTTTAGAGGTCCAGCTTCACAGGTTTTTATCTTCTGGATACAGCATTCATTTCAGAGTAACACACCAGCAGCATGGCTGCATTGCTTCAAGACTTGTCACATCTTCAGCAAATTGCCACCAATACCCTGCCACCAGTCCACTTCAGCATGTCTGTGTACTCATCCCTCTCCATCTCAGGCTTTCACAAATATAGATTAACTGATCCATCCCATTAGCTCACCCCTGTGCTCTGCCCTGCACACTTCACCACACTTCAGCAACTTTTATCAGCTTTCCCCACACCAAGTTTGTTGGAAGACAATAACACAGTTCGGTGGATGGAGACTTTCTTTCTTTCCAGTCTGGGAATCTATATCATTATAGTCCTCCTATGCTTGGAGGTGCAAGTGGTAGCAAGGGCAGGTGAAAAGCAGAACTCAAACTGAGACTAGTGAGAATTTTAAAGCATGATTTTATTTTATCTGGACTTTGCTCAAAAATGTGATGCTAGTGACAAGACCTAAGGGGAACAAACACCTTAATCATTTCTATGCATCAAAAAATAAAGGAGTAATAACATTCACACAGCCACACCAAATCAAACTGTCCATTACGCCCTTTAAACCTTACGAAGTATGCCTCCCCATAAAACCCAGGTAACAAACAGGAAGAAAAGCACAAAATACCTCCAACACCCGAACCTCTCCAAGCATCACACACACCAGCACTGACTTTGTGAAAAACCTCCTCTCAGAACCAAGGATATGCACAAGGCATTCAGAATTCCATATTTAGAAGTCCTCAAGTGATAAACAGATAATAACCACAGTTCTCTGATTCTCAGTTGTATAATGTGAAGTGAAATAGGTCTATCCACTTGCTTTCTTTTATTCCATGAAAAGGCAGCAAATGTACTTAGTATTTCCTGATAATGAGTTTTATTAACAAAGGAAGAATATAACCAAACAAGTCTTAACAGTAAAGCTACCACTGACCATCACACTTCAAAATATAGGTTATACTAAGCTTGTTCCTCAAAACCAGATTGGGCAACTGGATTTTAAAACAGCTTTTGTCAAAAGCCTCTACCAAACAGTACACATACCTGCCCACCTACAGCTATCTCAATTCATAGGCTCATCACTGAGATGGAAAATTTGCTGCTTCAGGTCTCCTTGCCTGCTTCTCTGAACCCCATGCATTCACACCAGTCTGTTCTTTATGTCAAATTCAGCTCTCACCAGACTTTTTGTACGGTTCTTCAATCCACTAGAGCAGGAGAAAGCTATTCACCTGAACACAAAAGCTGGCACCAAGTACCAAGCAAGGACAATAATGCCTTTTGATAGCAGTGAGTTGTTGTTCTCTTACAGTGTTTTGACTGCAACCTTGATTTGTGATTTCAACAAGAGTCATTATCTCAGTCAGCACTCACCTTGCATCATACTCCTGTAGGCTGTGTCTGTGATGGCATAAATATGAGGGGGCATTTCATGTCTCTTTTTGCCTTTGTACATCTCCACTATTTCTTCTGAGTATATGGGCAGGTTCTTGTAAGGATTGATTACCACACAGAACAGGCCTGAGTAGGTCTGGAAAGAAAACACCCCAGCAAATAGAGAGAGAAATTAAAAATGTGGTAGACTTGCATATTTTAACAGTACATTACTTGAAAAAACAAACAAACCAAACAGTGCTTTTTTAATTACTTCTTCCAGTGATGCCACGTATAATGCTTTCTACTAAGCAATATTAGAATCTGAAAACAGCCGAAGTCCTATCACCTTGACCAGTACTCAACTCTTCCAAGTGTGCACTGAACATCAACTGATCCATTAGTCACACTGGTATCATTGGTCTGCTCCCCAGCTTATTAACAGTCCACTAGGACTGGCTTTTCTTCCTTACAAAGTAAATGCCATTTCATTATATAATGTAGGTGCTTAGCTCCAAAATGCATACATTTTATGTTCTGTCTCATGTTTGATACTGATTTATCTGGTAAATGATCACTAAACGAAATAGAACCTCAAGCCAAAATACTTACTAAAAGAAAAATAAGACCAGCGTAGTCCCGGGAGGTTTTCAAGACTGCTGGACTATGCCTAAGACAGTGCTATCCTGTTCTGAATGGGAAGCTGGAGTAGATGGCCTCCTGAAGACCCTCCAAGTCTGAATACTTTCATGATTTATAATGTAGCAAGTATGACTAGAAATAGATTCAAATTTTAAGGTCAGCAATGTATAGTATGTTTAGAATGCTGAGTATTGTTCCGAATCAGTCAAAACAGAAAACAATTCTTAAGTAGTCCATGCTAAAAGAGTCAGCAATATATGCCAAAGTTTACTTCTCATTCATATAAATGGTTAGCTCTGACAGCAAACCTCCATTTCTCAATTGGTTTCAACTGGCTTAAATGGCACAGTTCTGAGGGAATACAAGTGTCAAAACACTTCCAGTGAAAATACTAAGCGTCTTAAAAAAAACCCCACAAACACAAACTTTGAGATCTGAGTACCTAAAAAAAAAAAATCCCAACAAATCATTTACTTGCAAAGGGAATAAGAAGAGCAGAGGCTTCTTAGATATTTCCTAGACATTCTAAGAATAGCATTCCAAGCCCTGCTCCTGGGGCTTAGTGCTATCCTAGCTCCCTATCAACTTTAGAAGCAGCTGTTTCAAACATCTGGAGATGAGCAGCTTTCTACAGCAACTTGCAGTGCTACCAGAAGACAGAACATTTGGCACTTTTTACTTCTATTGCCAAGATCTCTTCCATTGTTTGCTCAATGAAAAAAAAAAACTGCTTTGAAGTGGCAAAGAGTTCTCCACAAGGAGCACAGAGAGTACTTAATCAGATTTATCTCCTTAGCTAGATAAAGGTAAGGATTAGACTGCAGTGATCAGAACGGTGAAAATAGCATCTACTACAAGTTTGAAGTTTGTGGCAGTAGATGTAGCTTATGTCCAAATTTTCTACATGCTGGCTTAACACTAAGTAACAAGTCCACTCCAACATGCAGCAGATTCAGATATAGATTCAGACAGATGCCCTCCAGGAAGTAAGTTTTTCATAGATATTTAAGGTTTCTTTTCCACATCCCAGTATAAACAATCAAGATATGCTTCCAGACCTACTCTTTATTTCCCTCCTTTTTTTTTTTCATTCTTTTTTTTTTTTTTTAATATTTGAGGACTATTTGAATGGCTTACATAAAATATTAAATGTCTTTCCAAAGTGGAAAACTATGAAAGTTGGCTAAGAATCTTTTGGCATAGTATTTCTAAAGTTCCAGGAAGCTAAGCTTCTAGTCAGGTTAGGCTTCAGGTAGTGCTTGAAGGGAGCAGTTTAAGGAATTTACAGCCACCAAGTCGGCAAAGCTGGCAATGCCTTTTGCCTCAGCTTTAGTTCTCCATCAAGTCTGACAGCACTTGCATAGCACAGAATAAAAGCTGGAAGTCTGGGTGATGCTTTCCTGACCTTTGACTACATCAGTAGAACACAGAGTAGGGCAAAGACAGAAATGGGTCAGTGCAAGAGCAGCGTGTTCACAATGCACACGAGTCCATAAGGAAGGTGGAGTTTTCTTAGCTGTATATGTGTGACTCTTCATGGCTGTAACTGGTGACAAATTAGAATGGTTGTTTTTCAAGTAAGTAGAGTGCATGTCTAAAGCCACCCTATGGATGAGAGCAGCAGTTCAGAAAAGGGAACACATTAATTTCACTTAAGAGTGATGAAGCTGTGAAACAAGTATGCAAGAAGAAGCTACCACCTTCTTCCAGCATTCTGCTTGCCAGGAGAAATACCTAAGGGAAGTTTCCATGCAGTAAAACAACCTCATCTGTGTGAAGGGATATTTTTGTCTAATAAAGAGGGGCAACTAATCATGGCTGGGATAAGAAACTGAGTAAGACCACCATGTCACAGCTGCCGATTGAGCCCACTGATACTTTCACACAGGAAGCGAGTTGAGTTGTATTAATAAGCAGAAGCTGCCAGCCCTACCACAGAGAAGACAAGAGTTATCTTCATCTTATTGAAGTACAAATAAAGACTTATATGCATAAATCCCTGAATTGAACCCAAGGCTCCAATTCAAAGGTTCATCTATTATAAGCATAGCTGGCTTGGAAATCTGTACTTTGTCTCGGACATTACTATCTCAAAATAGGATTCTGGCATTACCTTACACTAACTATTTCAAGAGACACATACGCCAAACGGGAACTAGTTTTATTTTTCTAACTGCTAAACTAGCTCTGAGGAGTTGAAAGGACCATCTGCAGCATGGCACAAAGCTGACAGCATCAGAAAATCTATTTTCCAGTAACAGTTAACTTCAATAAAATAACTGGAACATGTAAGATTAAGTTTTGAGTTTCACACTGAATACAAACAAAGCAGTTCAGGTAAGCAAAAATTATTCACAAAAGCTGAAAATGATCTTTTGATAGAGGATTCCAAATAGAAAGGGTTAATATGAAAGCCAGTCTCTTAGCAAGTCACCTCAGTGCAGAACCAATCCACACGTGGAAACAGTAAAATGGTGTTTGGAGTCAAGCTCTTAGTTCTTGAATTGTTTGACACTCCTCACTCAAAATTTGCCAGCACCAGCAGTAAGATTTCCCCCTTCATATTACAGGATGGAAAGACAGAAAAAGAAAGATAAATAAAAAGGAAAAAAGAAAATAACTTATAAAAACACACAGCCCTGCTGCCAAATAAGAAAGGAAGGAGAAGAACTGAACTAAACTATGCTTGCGATCTTTCCAGAGACATTTGTGCTGGAGATGCATTGTGTGTACTCCCTTTCTTCAAGCGGATTAATGATCAACTAACAGCCACTCCAACGAAAGTATTTTAAGCCTTCCCATTAATCTCCTGACTTGCTGAGAACTGCTGACAGGTGAGATCAGTCTATTTCACAAGTGCACAAGAACAGAGTTTTGGCAAGACTCAGACTCTGTAATAGAGAAATACTATGCAAGGTTTGCTTGGGTGAAGGGTGTGGGGATTTTTTACAAAAAAAATCTTACAATCTTCTTACAATCCAATTAGAAGAACTCAATTTATTAGTCAGAGACTATGTCTGAAATTTCAGATGGTATCTTGCAAGATATGTGAAACAGCCCATTGCACAGCATACAACAGACCTTGAGACACTGCTGAATTATTTTCAACAATCATTATATAATATAGCAGTGTTTCCTACTCTAAAAATGTTACACATGGATCTTCCATATCCTGTTTCATTTGAATACCAAGATTTTTCCACCTGAGAGTAGATTTTGACCAATAGTGGAAAGAGTTGTTAACTACAAAAATAATAAACTACATCAACCTCCAATCACACTAGCTCTCAAATTTTGACATCAGACTGTGGAAGTCAGACTAAATTTATATCAGCCTTGCATCTTTCAGATAGTCTCTGATAATTTCTCCAAGAGTCATCTGTATGCCTTCATGCCACTCCAGAAGAGCAGACACAACCCTAGTAAGTCATTAATTTCTCCCTTGTGCTCTCCCTAGTCCTGTTTTAACCAGTCACTGCACACAAATTTTACACTATCACTGAGTTTAACAACTCATTCTGTAACTGCAGAGTATTAATAAAGCAGAAGCTAGCATGACCAACATCTCCTTTCTAAACATAGGCAATATGCAGAGGAAAATCAGAAGGGAACTGAAGAACCAGGGCAAGGTTCCAAAGTCTCCTTCCCCACCTTTCTCTATTCATTACCTTTGGTGTTCAGGGAAGTGGTTGCTGCCTGCTTTATTGGGTATGACCCTTGGTCCCATAAATGGTATCTGTTATTTACAAAGCAATGAGAAGCAGGAATCTCTGCTCTTGTCCATTTGGGGATGAAAGAAAAGGAACATTTCCTATCTGTAAGTACATGCAGGCACACATATTTCTCCTCTAGAAAGATGCTCTGAGATCCACACAAAAAGCTTGGCACTAGCGTTCTTTCCCACTGAAGCTCCAGACATGGGAAACACATTTCACATGCTGGGTGGATTAGGACTGTGTTTTTATTATTATTTGGTTAGGTTCAGATCAGACTCCCTGTTTACCACTATCCAACTGCTCTTGTGTCTTGCTAAGAGAAAGTTAAAAGGCATTCAAAACATCCTGCAAACAAAGACATTAAAACATTAAAGCCAGATTTACCATAGCATTCCTCGAAAGCTCCAACATTAACTAGAGGGGGATTGGCATAGTTTAGTGAAAAAATTTTAAGTAGAGGGAAGAAGGTAAGTCACATGATGAGTTGTGTATAGGGGCAATGAAAGGCTCACATACACATTTAGGAGCAAAGCAATTACATTAAGTTCACACACTATGTAATCAGGAACTCCTACCCCAACAGACAAGATTACTTACATAGATCAGTCCCGAGTAGTATCTCTCCTTCAAGTTGTGAAGCACAGAAGCCTCATTCAGGCATGTCAGCTCTGCCATATCTTCAACTTTAGAGAATTTGGGGGGGTTCATCTTCTGGATGTCATCCTTATTTACTTTCACTTTCTTCCCATTCTCTGCCAGTTCCACGATGGCTTCATCTCCTACTTCTTCCTTCAGACTAGCTGCCTCAAAGCCATTCTTCTCTGAGGGAACCCATACCAGCTTCTTAGCTGCCCAGTCAGCCTGAGTCAGGGGGTTATTGATGATGTTTTTGTCCACATAAAGGTACTTATCTGCGTCTCTTTGCGACATTATGGTTTACAGTTGGGGACCTGCGAAGAGAGGAGGAAACAAAGAAAAAGGTTATTTTTAAAGCCTCAGATTGCCTTGCAACTTCTCAGAGGGAGACAGGCATATGCTAAGTACTTTGAATCCCTGGTCATTAGAGCATGCCTCTCCCTCCTTTAATTTCATGTTAGTAAGCACTGCTAAAGTTGTCAAACTTCCAATAAGGCCAAGGTTTTGCTTGCCAAGAGTATGAAAAAAAAAAAAAAAAAACAACAAACTAGCAAGCAGGTTAAAAAAAAAAAACCCAAAACCTACAACAAAACACAGACCATTAAGCATTTGGAAGATATTATTTGGCAGAAAAGAGGAAGCACGTTAAAGTGGCAAGCACCAAACAATTTGTACCAATTCTCATAGCATCAGAAATTATGTCAGTAACATTGAGGTCAAGATTAACCCTTCACTGCTCTACTTGGTAGAGACATTGGCTCAGAATTAAAATCATAAATATGTAATCAACACTTTTACTTTGTATCTCCTTATTCTGATAAGCTATAAATCAAAAACCACTTCTCAGAAATTTCAACTACCAGCCTAGAATGTGAGGTGCACTTTGCTTCTAAATGATAGCAATTTGCAGATGCCAGTTAAGATTGCTATTAGATACTTTCCATCACCAGCTCAGTAGTAATACCCAGCCAACCAATTTATATATATTTTTTTTTTCCTAGATAATGTTCAGTAGAAAAATATCTCCAAGACAGTAACAAAATAAACCAGGAAATCTTACAGCTAAATATCTTCTACTAACATCCTTCTGTGAAGCTGTGGTCAGATAGAGGAGAGAGTTTCATCCCTACAAAAGGGAGACTTAGGCTGCATACTTGCAAAATGGCACCCTAGATTTAGTGTTTCATCAAAACCAGAACACTACCGCCAGGGATTTTCCAGTTTATAAGGCAGCAATTTTATTAGTGCCATTCAAAAGTCCTTTCAATCAGAAAAGGACTGCATGCGTCAAGGCTCATTAACCATGTAACAGCAGCCTCTTTACAAGATCCCATAAACATTACTTCTCGAATTCTTCCTCACAAAGATACCAGTGTCCTCAATATATGTTTTTCGTAGCTTGAATAGAAACTAGAGCTCTTTACCACCTAAAGAACAGGAAATGAAAATATGAGTACTACTGTCCTAGAAGGCTATCAGAAGCTATATGGATAACTTCTCTACAGAATTTGTATTTACAAACCAGCAGGCAAATCAAATAAGTGAAGTCTGACTACACACACTGCAGACAAAAAAGTATTGAAAGCAGTACAGAAGCAGCTCAATTCCCAAAACATGCATGAGAGCAACAACAGAAGTAGAGTCCCAGCATTAGCAAACAGTAAATGAAGCCAGAAAAGCATCAGCCATAATAATGATGGGCGCCAATGCCCACACCAGTAATTTGTAAGCATGTAGGGAAATTCCTTTCAACAAATGTATTACTGTAAGTGGTACACAACTTTGTGCCAGAGACTGTATGGATAGCTGTATATTCACAGTCAAAAATTCTTTAGCAAACAAAGAGAAAATCACTGTATAAATAATCGCTTCCTTTAGCCTGAGTTTAAAATCTTTGTCTTAAGCCTTACAGGATATGCCAAGCAGCTGTTCCACACTTGACCTCATCTTTCCTTCCCCACAGGGTCACTGACACTTTTCCACCTCAACCACAATGGTGATTCTCAGAGCAACTCCTCCTTTTTGTATTATTCCTGAAAACTAGGTTTTAATGGATATATGATGAAGAGACTTGTTGTAAAGATAAGATGCAGTAGTCTGGAGGCTGCCATAAAAAACTTGAGCTGTCAGGAGAGCTCCAAGACCATCCTTTAACAGCAAGTCTGAGAGAGTATATAACAAATAAAGAAGACCAACAATTCAATAGAAGATATTAGGATTTCATGACACTGCAGAGTATAATCTGTAGGTTGTGATCAAGGAGTTAAAAAAAAGGGAGTGGAAGGAAAAAGGGGAAAAAGAAAAAAAAAAAGAAATAAATATTCAATTGTGTTCAGAGTTGTATCAGGTTTGGCAAGGCAACAGCTGTGCTCTACCCTCCATTACACAGCTTCCTGCCTGTGCAACTCCCAGAATGTAACCAGTTGCCTTTTTTGGCTATAATCAGGCAGGCCACAGAGGCACTATGCTTCAGCTAAATTCAGTTTCATCATTTCCTGAGGAATCCAAAGTAACCAGCCATCTGAAGTGTCCTACATTACACTGAAACATAGTCCTCACTTCCTCGCTGCTAGAGGAAGAGAACCCCAAATTATCTCACATAGTACAAGAGTGCATTCTTCAGCCAGTATGAGATCATTCTAAAGCATCTATACCTTTTTATTTTCAGGGCTCAAAATAACTTTTACAGTAAGAGGAGAAATAATCTAACACAGCTATTCTAAAACCTCACCAAACACTAAGTTTAAGATATTTTTAATATATTACATATATATTAATATAGTATAATATATTATATATGTAAATATATATATTTAATACAAGTTTTCGTATTTTAAGTACTACCAAATAGTAGCATGGAGATTCAAAAAGGGTCTGCACCTGAAACTTGAAACAGACTTGAAAATCCCCTTATTACATGGCAGCAGCGGCCTTCTTATCATCATCATCTTAAACTAGCTCTCCTGTGCTCCAGAACTGAATCCTCACGTAGTAGAAGTAAAAGCCAGAGGCTCAAGCTAAGATAACATGGCATTAGAGCTATTGTCGAGGCTGACTTTGAACCCACAGGGCGTCTGAACTAGGAATACCACAAACCAACCATTAATTTGTCTTCTCCACAAGAACAGTACCAGAGGAATCAGATTCAGCAAGTTCCATCTCATGGACTCCTAAACTTATCTTCCTAGCTTATGCTGCATTTCACTGGGCATTTCTAAAAATCCCTTAAAGTGGTCAAGGAAGGAAGCAAGCCCAGTAAGCTCTTACAGCAATTCAAAATGAATGCAAATCATTGCCATTTTAGGAACAAATTAGGAAGCAATTTGTTTGCCTGGTAGTTTACATTTGGGGTGTAGATAATTATGTAGGACAAGGACATTTATCTTTACATAGCTATTGTGCAACTGCCAGATGAGAATACCGTTAATAATATTCTTTTTGATGCCAGTCTATAGGCAAGAGGACCAAAGAATACAGAAGGAAGACAGACCATCCTTGTTTTGAGTTTAAATGTCTCCTTCCTAGTATTGTTTTCAAAAATGACATACTACAGTCACTTCCCCGTTAACCCAGTATGTTCCCTTATTGTGGTTCACAGCAGTCTGGGGAAGAGGCTGGTCAAACTTTGCTTGTTTTCCATTATTTCAGGGTCCAAGAGACATTCTTTGCCATTTAACTAACTACATAACTGCCACAAAGATGCCATACAGTTAGAGACAAGGAAATCTCTACAGTCATTAATATGATGGGACCAAGGCATCAGTATGTACTGCAACCTTAAAAAAATAATACCAACTGCCCTGTTGACATACATATTTCCCAGTAGACAGGTTCTTTTGAGAGGAACAAATCAGACACTGAATTTAACTTAAAATGACATGCATTCCCATTGAATTAGGCGGAATTACTCCAAACCCTCACTGGAATACAGTCATATGGACAGAAGTTTGCCTTAGTCTCCTGCAATTTCATAACCTTAAGGCTTGAATTATAAGGCACTTCACACACTCTCTACTTAAAGCAGCATCAAGTGCTTCCCATAAACCTGGGAACAAATACTTTATCTGGTTTGGAAAGGTCTAAAAGCTACTTCTGCTGTAAGGTCCCTTTCTTTCAATTTTAAGTGTTTTGCAACTGCTAAAAGCACAGAACATTATCTATTTGCAATTTAATTTTCAATAACAATTTATATTAGATCCCCCAATCCGCCCAGACATTTACTCTGTGAGCAGCCACAGAATTGTTCCTGAGAGTGAGCCACTGCTCAGTTAGATAAGCTTGGGCTTTACTAAACTATAGAGCTAAGAGCTTAAGAAGAAATAGAATTCACAAGAATTCTATACTTATTTCATAAGAGCATTAATGCAAGAGTTAAAGCATCACACAAGTATTAGAGCACTGGCTGGGCAAGGAAACACCTCCAGTTTGAGTTACCTAAACCATCATTAAAGTAGGGACCTCCACACTGCTCTTTTCTTGGCTTCAGCCTCATTCCTAGCAACAATGCATTACTACACTGGAATAGATAGTTTTATTCAAACACCATTTCATTTCCCTATTTTAATGAATTATGAGAAGTTTGTGAAATACTGTGCTACAGAGGATGCAAAATAGCCACCAGGATGCAAAAAAATGCACCGAATCCTTGGCAATTCAGATCAACACTTCAGAACTTTGCTGTAAGACTGAGCCTGCGTGAAAAAGGACATAAGTGGATAATTACTGGAAGTTTTCTTCTGTTTCATATCCACCAGTAAGACACTGTTACAAATTTTCTGTGATTTCATATTAAACAATCCTCCCACATGGTTTGCCTAGTCGCTTTTCTACTTGCAGTGCAAGAGGAACTACCCTAAAGGGTGACAAAAAGAATGAACAATAAATAGCAAACATATTTAGACTACAAGTTAACTTCCCTTTCTTTAAAGAGTTCATCTTTTAAAAGCAGTTCAGGAATACAACTTTCTCACCACTTTCCAAACTGTCTTAACTTTAGCAGGTTGTCAGACGGTGCAATACGAGACAAAAGGCCCTTTCACAGAACAAAAAGAACATATACCATTTCTATAGGTAAGACAAGACTTGCACTAGAAAATTACAGCACTACAGGTCACTTATGGCCCTATTTTGGGTACAACTAAGTTGTAGTCAGTGAAGAAATTTGATTATTTGTTAATACACAGCATTTAAAAAATTATCTGACTTTGAGAAGCTGATAATGATTCAAACTAAGTTTGGTCAGTAACATTCATATGATGGGAATCCTTGCTAAGCTATGATCTGAACAGCTAATACGTGCATTATTCTTGCAACTCAACTACTTCACTTTCCCCAGCCAGCTAAATACAGCTCCTCAAATTAGATTTAAGAGCACCTAGAACACTAGACTAAACTAGTCTAAAATAGACTTTAGTGGCCAGGATAGCTACAGTGACCATGAACTGACACTATAAAACCCCTAACCTACCAATAAAAAACTTCCTATAATTCCCTTGTATTCACTAAGAAACTGTTCAGATCTCATTTGTTTAGGTTAGGGTGACAGTTCACAGTTCCAAGTGCCAGTATATTTATGGAAAAGAAAACTGCAAAGTTTGTTAGCCCAAACTGCTCCAGTTTGTAAGCAACACCTCCATAAAAACCAGAGTTTAAATCACTAAGGGTGAGAAATGAATCACAAGGAGGTGGGGGGAAAGGAAAAGCTGGCAGGAAGCTGAACTGATGGACAGGTTATAGCTGCTTATTTCTCAAGTTCAGTACATTGAGACACGTCAGTGCTTGATGCTTCAGGCTGAATGCAAGACTCACGAATTTCAGTTATCCCACAAGAGAACACAACACCAGGCAAGTACCTGAGCTTGCAATTAACACCCCCTCACAGGCAGCCCCCTACACTGAAGGCACTGAGCTGCACTTACCCTTTGCATTCAGAATGCTGCCATGCAGACTCATTTCTTCTATTTCAGCTTTATTTGGGATTCATAATGACTGCTATTAGGCTTACTGTAGTTCACTGCTTTCTTCTCCAGTCACAGTCTGACGCACACAATACATTGTTGAAAGATTTATTTCACAACTGGAATGCAGTTTGCTGGCAATTATCGTTGCATATTCAGTTTGACTGTAGCGCTGCCCAGACTTGCCAGCTACCCTGTTTATTACTGTAAATTAAACTCAAGGTAGAGCACTAAAGTGTCCTCTCTGTATGTGGGGCTCTAAGAACCAAGAAGGAGGAATCTAATTATCTGATGCATAAGTGATGCTTCTATTGCACAGAAGTGACCTACTGGCCACACTACAGGTAAGACAAAAGAAGGAAACTGAAAGAAATTCTGCATCTTCCAAGTGGCCTAAAGGTACCCAACACACATCCTCAGAACAGTGAACATGGAATAAATGTTTCTCAGTTTCTCCATGTCCAGCTCACTTCATCAGCTGCCAAGCACCACTCTGGTATGTGTGAAGCATATATTCTACTCTAACAGCTGACAGAGGGAGTTTGCTCTGGCAGCTGGGACTTCCCATGGTAAAATGCAAAGGCCACAAAGCCACGTACAAGCAAGACACTTACATGCCACCTAACAGTCACCTTTTCTTTCCACTGGGTTCAAATACAGTAGGACTGTGAGAACAGTCCTACAAGAACAGCACATGTGCATTTAACAAATATTAATGCCAATCTGAAGAGGCTACTTTTGGGTACCAAAGACTGAAAACAGGATAATGCAGGCTTCACCACGGGCTACAGAAGCACAGGAACAATCTTGGGCAACCACACTGCATGTAGTAATTAACCACTGTAGGTTACAGGCAAATAAAGCCAAGCATAGCTTCCCCAACTTAATGCTAGGGAGGGTATGCTTGCCTCTATTTTAATTGCACCTTATGAGTTCAGGGAGACATAAAGACTACTATACTACCATGTAGATGGCACCAATACAGTTAATCAGCTCTATGAAGCCTGTACATGCTGTTTAAACACACCAAACACTGATTTAGGGAGGGGGAGGGTAGCCTTCTGTTGATTTCAAGTCCAGTCTTTAGCATGACAAAGCTAGGCTGGCTGCCACCCAACCCCATTCACTTTGAATAAATATTCAAAGTTTACAATCCTGCATAATACACTTTCTGCAACTGTTGTTTCTCATTAGTGGAGTACAGTACATGCCTTCTCAGCAGAGGAGAGAATTCCTCTTACAGAGACAGTGTGCCCACAAGGAAAACATTCCAGGGGGAGAACACATTCTTCGTGACCACTCAGCAAAGTAATCCCACTTAAGGAGACAGCTGTAGTTCAGAAAATTGCAGCCCATCCCTGCTGTTCAAGCTGTTTTGCTGGAAGACTTGTTTTCAGGAGGCATAATGGCCTGCATAAGTTCTGATCAGGCATGCAGAGTTCCCTACAGACATTGCATGAGAGAGGGGGGAAGAACTTAGAAAGTTTTAACCTTTGTTACCTCGGGGTCACTTTTCATCCCTTCCCTAATATTCTCATTTAAGGCTAAAAAGGTACCTGCCAAGAACTCTGAGGCACCGTGTAAGGTAGCTCTACATACATCAATTAGCACTCCCCGTCATCTCTGTCAATGCCGGGTTTCAATTCACTGCAAGAGCGAACAAGGAATAAAACAATTACACCTAAATACAGAGACACCCTTTTAGGTGCAAATATTTAGCATCTATGTGGCCAAGATAAAGTCATCTTACAGGAACAATTACTCTTGCTAACATTAACTGACAAATTGCTTTGATCTTAGCATCAATACAACTAATCATCTTCCAAGTCATAATGAAAAGAACCAAGAATCAGGGTAAATATGTCCGGTAAATAATTTTTTAAATTATTAATTTTACTTTGCAGCAGAAGTTTCTCTAGACACTTTCAGCTCAACCTACTGTGCCAAACTAGGACTGTGTTCAAGCAACCTTCTGCTACACATCATATTTTTATTCTTGTTTCAAATAATTCTGCTTCACATTAACAGCAGCTATGGGGATGGCGGGCAAAAATTTTGGCACAGAGAAGTGTACTGCCTCTACAGGGTCCAAGTTGGATTCTCAATCCTTCCAGCAATACATAACAGTTCAATAAGAAGACCTACATCTCTGTTTATGACAGTGATGTCTGAGGTAGAGGTCTGAAGAATGACTTTTTCTGGACATGAGAACACAGCAACTCTCACCCAAAGAAGAAAAAGCTACATAGCCTTTATGTTCCAGGATGTGTAAGGAGGCCAGGTTGAAATTATTTATGGTTTTTAAATTTTTAGTTGTATTATACTTATATTTGTTTTATAAATACATATGCTTATAAATATCATGTTCAAGATAATCTGAAAATCCAGATTCTGGCATTTCCCTATTGCATTCAAGGCCTGGCACAGCCTCTTAGGCATCCATTATGAGCATTGTTCTACAGGAAGCTCGTGGTGCAGTAGAGCAACACGAGGAACACTGGTCTGGTCTGTACACCTCACCCTCAAGTTTGCCTTCTGGTTAGCTTGCTCCCTCCCTGACCCTGTGCTTTCTTCTCTCATTGGTGAATATATCAGTCTTTAAAAAGGAACAGCATCAGGCATTGCTAATTTTAGAATTCACCCAACCATGCCCTCCTGTCTGGATCTCCTGAAACACTGATTTTTGTTTTAGAGGAGAAGAAAGGACTCATCTTTCAATCTCAAATGAGTAAAAACAAGGGCACTTGAAGCAGAAACTCAGTCTTGACTATTACAATCATGGCTACATGGCATATAAAATTTTCTCTATTCTGGCAATACAAGAAAATACTTTTTTGGAAGAAAAAGAAAATTATCTCCTTTTGACAGGTGACTGATATAACATTTCATGGTTCCCATACGAGGAAACAAATACAATTTGAAAGTTTCCAATAAAGTTTTGCTTTCTGCCCTAAAAGGATAAAAAACAACATAAGGAAGCACTGACCAGAGTAGCCAAACTGTTTCGTGTGTTTCCACCATAGTTAACAACATTGTCCACAACCATACACAGGGCAGTGTTGCGGTGGTGAGGCACTGGGACAGGCTGCCCAGAGAAGTTGTGGATACCTCATCCCTGGAAGTGTTCAAGGCCAGGCTGGATGGGGCTCTGAGCAACCTGGCCTAGTGAAAGGTGTCCCTCATGCAGGGGATTGGAACAAAATGATCTTTGAGGTCCCTTCCAACCCAAACAATCCCGTGACTCTCCAATATTCTTCTCCTTATCTACGTGAGCAAGAGCTGAACCACTAACGCAGCTGCACTTTTCCCTGACAGAATTAGCAATAATACAACATGGTGATATTTATCACTTAAGTCTACATCAAGTTTTTTGAGCACTAAAGAACTAAAATTTATTTATACAGTTCTGCCCATTAGGAAAAAAATAAGATTTGTCACATAAAAGATTACCTCCCACCATGTGCAAGAAGATAAACTGATTTTGCACATGTATACGTCAGTGCTACACAGGCAATGAAGATAGCTTTTAGAAGTTACATTAATTTGCCTAATAAATTTGCAATCCTTCTTTTATAACTAATACATCTTTCTCATCACATTTGTGTGTTCTCATTTTATTTTTCCCATCATATACTGCATTAAACTTGGAAAGGGCCATTAAACCAATTCACAATAATTTACTGTGTAATTAAATGTCAGAGACTTTAGTGTCTGCTATAAAGATTCATACTGCGACATAAACCAGTTCACTTAGCTTTTATTGCCTGAGTTAAGTCACAATTCTTAAGTCACAATTTAAAGAGTTTTTGTACTTGTAGAGAAATCTTATTTGATATTTATGCTCCTCTAAGAAAGATTTACTTGGTCAGTATACAGACACATCCACTTGAAATACAGCAGTTTCAACTATCCAATTATTTAACTATTTTAGGTAGTCTACTGTATATCTGCATCCATACTTCCATTTATTTAAACAATTCTGAGAAGTCTGAATACATTCCACTTGATGTCAGAAAGGAATAGAGATCATTTCTATCTCTGAACAATGGAAAAAAGTGATGTCTGAACCACAACTATGAAGAACAAAATATATTTAAGTGGCATTCTGCTAAAAAATGAAATTCCACCAATACAAAACAAATATTTCATAGACTACTTCATATTCATTTACAAGCAAAAAGTAAAGTTGTTTTCTAGATAGTTACCGCAATGAGGAATTTACTAATTAAATTGCTGTTTCTGGCTATCTTCATCTCAAATCCTCCCCTTCTGACCTGTTCCACTCACTAACTGTTAAATACACAGCTATCCATCCTCACAACCACCCAAAAAACCCAAAACAAAATGTCAATACCTTCGTCTATGTTTTAAACTATGACTGATATAGCCAAAGAGAATATTTTGTCATCTACATTTAAAAAAAGGTGCAAAAATCAATTTACTTTATAAACCAACTAGTTTAACTGCTTAACCAGGAACTTTCTAATCCAGTTCACTGGTTTAATTTCAGATTTACATTCAGTATTTCTTGTGAAGTTCTTTCATCTAAACATCCTATATCTGTTCAAATATGTCTAAATCCTAAGATAAGGTTTCTTTTTCTTAAATTGATAGCACATCAATGAAAATTACTTTGTTCACGCATTTCAAAATAACTAATTTTATCAATTTTGGCACAGGAAGATTGGAATCTCTTGTGCTAAATGGCAAGCAGACCTACAAGTAACAGTCCCTGTCAAAAGGAACTTACTAACTGATACTACAGTTCTGTTAAGTCAGTCACATTTGGAAAAAAATAGAAGCAATTAAATTCTTAATTGAAATTTGGCTGTAGGTTTCCTTTCTTCTTTTTTTTTTTTTTCTTGAACATTTAAATTATGTTACTAAAACTAACTGGGCTGGTTGTTGACTATAACCAACTTTAACTGAAGTCAAATCTACTGCACCTCTAAGGTTGTAAAGTAGGTTGTAGAAGTGTCTAAATACAAATGAACTGGTCAAATCTTGAGCTTAAAAGAAAAACACAGGTGAATGTACTCTCATTACTACAAACAATAAAAAGCAAAGTATTACAAGATCGTGCTTTAAGTCTTAAATTTTAAACAGGAAGCTGCCCAGCAGGAAAAAAAACCCCTCTGACTGCACACAACTGACAAAACAGAGCTGTAAAATTTCTCTAAACCTTTTTTCTTACAAGTCTTAACGCCCACTTTGCTTTCACACAAATCAGAACTCAAGTTCTGTGCAGAGGCATATATCACAATGGATTTCCTGCCGAGACTCATTAAAATGGTAGCTCTTGATGAATGGAAGTATTCATCAGTTAAGAAGACTTCATGATACAGATTTTCAAGTTAAGTTTCCCTTAACATATTAATTATTAGCCTGAGTTTACTGAAGTTGCTTACCCATGTAGTTTTATTTACTGCTCTCAGTAAATTCAGCATACATGCTCTAGGAGAAGTTTAATTTCTAGTCATGAAGACATGCAGAATCCAAACCCTATGTACAAAACTCTAGAGGCATAAATTTCATAAATAGGTCATGGAGTCAAGACACAGCACACAGCATTACATTTCATTATACCTCTCTGCAACCAGCAGCAATACATTTGTAATACTTCTACAAGAAACAATTTACAGTAGACAAAGTATGCCAGATCAATTTTTCAGTTTCCCTTTCACTATGGTTAAAAAGGACGTGACTTAGCAGTCAGTACTAGCTCCAGAAGTGTCACAAAATGAAATCAATCACAGCTCCATCACCAGAAAACTGTAGACACTAGTGTTTCTTCACACTCTTTAGGATGCTCAGAAAGGTAACATATCGTGGTGAAGAGTAACTGGCCAAGGGACCATTAACTGAAAATGGGGATTAACCCATTATGCTGAACACAACTGGGCTGGAGTGAGGTCAGAAGCTGTTAAACTACTACAGTGGCCTAGGACTACAAGACAAATCAGTGTTGAGATTGTTACTTCAAGTACACCAAACAAGTTCTCACAGCCACTGAGGAAAAAAGCGAAGCGGATAAACCATAATTAAGATGAACTTTTAAATTGGTGCATTTCATTTAGTTGGACAACACCCATGTGCATTAGCTTCCAGGGCAGAAGTTGCATTTAGTGTTTTTGCTTCAGCATACTCTTATTAAAATCAGGTTGCTAGTTTCCATCTCTTTCTACACTAGAAAACTCAATTAGAACCATGGTGTGGTTAAACTGAAAAGAAATTTAAGGTACAAGGTCACCCAGCCACCATTAGGTTAGAGCAACTGCCAGCAAAAACAATGCTGCTGTAGGCAATCCTCTGCTATTATAGTTTTGTTCCAACCCACAGAAGACTTAATGTCAGGCACACAATTTCTCTACTTAACATGCAAACAGCTCTCCCTCAATTATAAACTAAGAAAGCAAAGAGTAACGAGATATTTACACAAGAAATCAAAGAAAAGAATTTATGTTAGAGGGCACTGAGTGCACTATTAAGTCAAACAAACAAAAATACATTAAATCATACACTGAGGATTAAGGTTTTGGATACCTTTTAGTAGACGTGCACACTAATTGAAGCCTCTAAAATATACTCTAGTCATCAGTTAGTTTCAGCATGTTACCCAATAGCCCAAAGCTACCACACAAAAAAGTAGATGTATTATGGAGGATAACACAACCTTAGCTTTGACTTCCCCTTTCAGTAACCCCTTGCATTAACTAGATGAGTTCCTGTACCTCCCATGGGCCCACTTATAATCTCACCCTATTACAGTCACACTAATCCATAAGTGACATCCATCTGGGCAAGACTCAGGCCTAGGGATGGGGTGGAAGCAGAAGACTGAGAAGAATCAGCTCAGAAATCACAATACCTCTGACATGTGTCCTGTCTCCTTTGTTCTGGAAATTAACAGAACCAAATCTGAAATTTGGATAAAGACAGACTAATCTCCCAGTACAACTGAAGTGTATTTTCACAAAGCTAGTAGCAGGTGATAAACATGCACTCCCTCGTACCTGCATGTGAATAGCCTGACACGTGACCAACCTGTGAATTATTACATGAACACAGTCGGTACATTATTTTTAAACACCTTCCAAGATAACAATGGTTCGTGTTTTCAAGACAGTTTGTTGATGTGGTAAATGCAAGTCTCACATTTGTAGTAGATACATTTGCAGTGCTAACTAATGCTACAAAGAGACTTGAGCACCTGAGGCATCCAACTGCAAGGCAGTTTTTAAAACTTGAAGATGAGTGAGTATTAGAGCTACCACTGGCTACACTGCTTGAACACTCTCGAACATTTTGCATAATACCAAATAATGTGCAGGACAACAAAGATTATCTCAGTTTCCTAAGTGAGAGATTTTTCTCTTTCCTACAATTTTACTGGACAAGGCTGGGTTTTTTTTCATTACTATTATTATTATTATTACTTTTTCATTAGATTCATTTGAAAGATTATGGTGTAGCTCACACAAGCTATTTGTCTTCTTAAAACATTCTAAAACACATCAAAATCTACCCAGAGGAAATAATGAAAAAAATCTTATTCTTTATCTCCTGAGATGAAATTATCATCTGGCAACTTTTTTTCTTACAAGATTAACTTGAAAGAAAAAGAAACAAAGAAACAACCAAAAACCAACCCAGGACCATGGTAGAAATATCCTAACAATCTGTGCAAAAGCCAATAAAAGGACTTCAGTTTCTCCACTCATTCTTTTGGGGCAGACAGAACCCGACTATTAAGTCTTCCTGTTTATACAGAAATAGACACAGGCTACTCAGCAGCACAAACACTTCTCCAGAGGTCGCAGACTCTTCTTCTCCAGAGATCTTCCAAAATCAGACCTTGGCTATACAAGTCAAGCATCCAAGAGATAACGCCAGATTTCAAAAAGAACCACGTCACTCACCAGCTTGGTGCCAGTCACACTCACTTGGACGTTTCAGGTCAGTAAAGAAGCTCAGATCCCCATTTTTACCCACTACTACCAATTTTGCTTCTACTTTAGTGTTATAGAAAATTTTGCCTGTCCACCTCGATAAAGGCAGTGCACACACTATGAATAAGTGCAACAAACAATGCTATCAAGAAGTGGAACATGTCAACTTCAGCAGGTCTACCTAATACAGAGCATCACGGAACTGTTGAATTATTTCCTTGTAGTTATTTTCACAAGGTCAGATTAGCATGAAGTCTTGTGTTTATACAGTTTGGGAAATTGTGATTAACAACTTCAAAACCCTTCTGTGCCACTTACATTTATCAATTGCTTTCCTCTCATTACAACTTTCTAGTTAATAAAAGTATTTGTTTATCTCATTGAAAACTTGTGAGAGCACTACAGATGCAGACAGTGAGTCAATATATATCTGCACCATGATTTTTGCTGCCATTTTTGCTGGAATGCCATCAATAAGTGAACTTAGTCACATCATTACCTAGTGACTAATTTCAAAAGCATTTTACATAGGCAGTAACTGATTAGAGGGTTGTTACTTTGGAGTTAAAACTTTACCATACCTAGCCTTATGAATAGGAGATGTATACAAGAGTCAAGAATGTGTAATTTAATCTTTCAATCCACGGTTCAACAGTCTCCATGTTACCTTGTATTTCCTTACAGCAGGCAAATCATAAATGGACCTTGGCCTGCAGACTACTACAGTATCTTTACAAGTTTGAACCATATTTTTTAATGCATTATTTGAGAGATTACTCTGTTTTGGAAGACCTGCCCAGTTATAAAAAAGCTTAGGTTCTTAGTCCACTCTGATAGAGTGTGGCTCAGGACATCGTGACAGGATACGGCAGAAAAGCCGACAGAAGAAGAAAGATCAAGAGCACAAACAGTGCTTCAACAGGAAAAAAAAAAAGAAGGAAAGGAATTGTAAGGAGGAAAAGAAAGTGGAATTAAAAGAGTCACTGCATGCAGAGTTTGCTGACCAGTGCAGTTTACTTCGGAAAAATCCCCCTTTATTACCAGAAGCGTGTTATTCTTTTAAAACTCATTTCACCCTGTGTTTAGGCAAATTAGGAGCAATTCTCATTAAATTTCCTGGGCAGGCACCACGCTCGGGGGCTCTGAAACTTGTTACTTTCCACACCTACCGAGGACAAGTTGGTAAAGATACCACTCAAAGCCGGAGCACTTTTACTACTCGGTTGGAGGTGATGCCTGAAAGCACAAGCTATCTGCAAGAGCTCTCAGTGCAAGCTTCATCTTGCCCTGTCACTCCCTCCTCCCTCCCTCTCTCCTGGCCCAAACCGAACGAGGAAGTGGAGCCGGGCTGGCGGGCGGAAGCCAAGCCCATGGCGGTGTCTGCAGGAGGGTTGTCAGCCCGTGACTCAGGCTGCAGCCCTGACAGCTGCCCGGCGGCCCCGGCGGCCCCTGCCCGCTGCCCCCGTGGGCCGGGCACCGGAGGGAAGGAGGGAAGGGAAGGAGCTGGGTCCGGCGGAAAAGAGCGCCAATCACCCACCCCACCTGCGGGGGGCCGGTTCGCGGGGCGTGCGGGGAGAGAGCGGCAACTCCCCGGGCACGCACGGCCCCGGAGCACGGCGGGGACACGGGGAGCACACCAGCACGGCAGCTCCCAACGGGGACGGAGCGGCGGGACAGCGGGAGCCTTCTCGCCCGGCCGGACAAAGAGGCGCCAAACCCGGCGAGGGAGGGAGGAAAGCGCGGCGCCAGGGGGGACAAATCGGAGCCACCCGCGCCCACCGCCCCGCCCGACCGGCTTCACCTGAGCCCGGCTACGGTGGAGCGAAGGAAACGCCGCGGCGGCGGCTGCGCTCCTCACGGCAAGAGTGCGGCGTCCTCCGGCTGCGGCTCCTCCCGCAGCACCGCGACCGCCACTCGCTCACCGGCTCTGCTGAGCCGCCCGCCCGCCCAGGCGGGGCCGCCCCGCCCCCCGCGCCGCCGCCCGCCAATGGTGCCGCCGCTCCCGATGATTGACGGCCACCTGACCAATCAGAGTGGCCGAGGTGTGCGGAGGCTGAGGAAGCCGTTGAGCCGTTAGCAACGCCCGTGCGCCCCGCCCGGCCCCGCCCAGCTCAGCCCAACCCTGCTCCGCGGCCGCTCGGGCGGGGAGCGGCAGCGGCGGCTGCGGGGGTTCGGGGGCGCCGAGGGCTCCACCCTGCCGGCTGCGGGGTCGGGTAGGGCTCCCCCGCTCCGATCCGCCCGGGTCGAGCCCGGCCGAGCCGCCCCCACAACGCCCCACGCCGCGGCAGCCCCACAATGCCCCGCGCCGGCCTTTGGTGTTCCCGAGGGCAGCGGGTGCGGCCGGGGCCGGGAGCGGGGAATGGGGCTCCGCGGGGCGATGGGCTGCGCGCCCGCCGCCAGAGGCCGTGCCAGAAGTCTTCCGAGATGGAAATTGGGGGTGCGGGGGTGTCCCGACCAAGAGGTTCCCACTCAGCCTTGTTTTAGTGCAAAATACCTACAATAAGGAAGATGCCAGTCAAAATTTTGTTTCACAGAGTCAATCAGGTTGGGAAAAGTCTCTGAGATCTTTGAGTCCAGCCTATGACCGAACACCACCACGTCAACCACACCATTGCACTGAGTGCTACATCCAGTTTTTCCTTCAACACCTCCAGGAATGGTGACCCCCCCCCCACCTCCCTGGGCAGCCCATTCCCATGTCTAATCACTTTCTTTGAAGAAATTCCTTCTAAGGTCCAGCCTGGCTCAGCTTGAGGCCATGATCTCATCATGGCACTGGTTGCCTGGGAGAGAAGACTGACTCCAACCTCGCCACAGCCTCCTTTCAGGCACCTGTAGAGAATGGTAAGGTCTCCCCAAGCCTCCTTTTTTCTAGACTCAACAACTGCAGGTTCCTTGGCTTCTCATAAGACTTTTCCTCCAGATCCTTCAGCCAGCTTTGTTTCCTTTCGCTGGACTCTAAGGGACAAAACTGAGGCAGGCAGAAACATGAGTGTAAGCAGCCCCTGATGCTGCTGAGGTGTTTGAACAGCCAGTGCCTGTGCTCACAGAAGCCTAAAGCATATTTTAAAAGGCATGCTGAAACATTGATGTGTGAAAAGGCAAAGGTGGTGTAATTCTGCCTCCATATATTAAGTGGAACTTCAGGATGAGCTAAAGGAGGAAGCAATAGCCAGGATGTGAGACCAAAGTCCTTCTGAAAAGAGTACGGCATATCTAAATCCATATGTCAGATCCAGAAAAGCAGATAAGATTTACTGCACACTTTATGCACATATAGAAATGCAGGGGTCCTCCCCTTTATGACTTTCGTGCAAGGAGGGGAGATTTGCAGATGTAGGTGCCCGTAACAGAAAATGCAAGGTAAAATTTACTGGTGGCAGTATCAAAGCTACAGGCAGAAGAGGCAAATGAAGTTAAAGAGGTTTGAATAAAGAGGGAAGTTAGTGGAGAAGAATCTAAAGTAAGCATTCCTTGTCTGAGTGAAACGCTTAAGGCTTAGAAAGGTTCACTGCAGCAGTTTGGAAACGATCCTAGACATTTTTATCTCAAGACACAGAAGACAGTGGGAGAAATCACTGGAAGGTTATTGTACAGCTGAGTATCAGGGACACAGAAGTGTCACTGTTAGAGGCAGAGGTGAGAAATGTAAATACAGATGCAAAATAGAAATGAGAATTTAATTTGCCCATGAGAAAGGAATATACAGGGTAGGTCTTCGCTAGTGCTTCAAGGCAGAAAATGAAAGGAAGCTGAAATTGTGACTGACAGCTACCTACATTAACAGAAACCTTTGGATTTACTGTGAGGGTGATGAGGCACTGGCAGAGGTTGCCCAGAGAAGCTGTAGATGCCCCATCCCTGGAAGTGTTCAAGGACAGAGTAGATGGAGTTCTGGTCTGGAAGGTGTCCCTGCCCATGTCAGGTGAGTTGAAACTGCCTGATCTTTAATGTGCCTTCCAACCCAAACCATTCCATTATTCTATGGTCAAACAATCCAGTAGCTCATATTGATCCATGAAAAGAAGTGACCAACATATGGAACAGATATTTACTTGCTGAACAACAGGGTTTTAAGTTCTCCCACAAAAATGAAGCAGAATGAAAATAGTGGAGGTAACCAAATATATCAGAAGCTTCTTTAGAACATGAGAAACTGCATCATCAGCCATGTTACTGAGAAAGGAAAGGTAAGCCAAGGAAAGCAGTCAGTATCAAGTCTAAACAGAGCTTTTAAAGGAGAAAAAGTAGCAGATCTTAGCTAAAAAAGCAAGTACAAAAGGCAACATGAACTGACAGCAGTAGTTACATTGTTACATTGGAAATAAAAGATAATGACTGGAAGCATGAAATGCAGACATAAAAAGGTTGTCACAAAGTCATTTTTGCAGAGTGTATATTATTGGTAGTTTAAATTATTTTATTCTTCTCTGGCTCTCACACTCACATATGTTCTCTTCCTAATGCTCAGATTTAAGGCTAAGGTCAGAGTAGACTGCCTTCTTAAGGTTTGGCACTTTTTTTTTTTTTTTTTTAATATAAATCTAAGAACTTGGTCCCACTTCTGTTTAATTGATATTAAAACTTTCTTGATGGCTTCATCAATAAAGCATCAAAACTGAGTTCAGAACAAAGACTGGTACAGGTTTACACCATCCTTTCCCTTCACAAAAAGTGTATCCCACCTCTGTGTGTTTCCCTCATGGTCAGATTTGTAGATGTACCATACTTGAGGCAAGTCAGATTTTAAATGTCTGTTTTCTGTAGCTTGACTACCTTGAAAACAAGTGCAATAGGTTTTTGTTGGCAGGAAGTCACCCAGGAAAGGGGACACACCTCAGAGAAAAACAAGATTGACTAAAAGAGCTATCAGACTGATTTTATACATCTGTTACTTTCTACAAATTCACAGGAAGTTTATGTGGATCTTTCTGATCAACTTCACTCACATTTTCCATCAGTGTTTGCAAGCCAGCATGATTTGGAAGAACAAACCTGTAGTGGTCACTGAATTCTGGAAAACATCTAAACAGCAAACAGACTTACCAGTTTGATGGGAATAAATTAATGGCACTGTAGTATTTCCAGAGGGAAACAAATCTATGAGGCAGCAAACATCCAGAGATACTTCTTCAATTTGCCAGCTTTTACACACCAGACAAAGGTCCACTTTGCTGAACTACATTGTTTTCCCCTACACTGGTCTAATCCAAGACCAGTTTGGTCTTAACTTTGTTGCAAACAAACTTTGCTTCAATTTGTTGGCAAACAGCAAGCCCTGGGAGAAGCTTGTACTTCATCAATCAGCAATAAATGTAGGGACATTTGATTCTTGTATCTGACAAATAGATAAAAGTGGCCAAATTGATTTTGGTGAACAATTTTCAATGCTTTGGGGGGCAGGAAAAAACCTCTTCCAAAACTAGTTTCTTACTGACAATCTGGAGAGAGTGAAACAAGAAGAGTGACAGAGACAAAAAGGTGTTTACTCCATGGAAGGAGTCACATTGCTAAACTCTAACCACAGTGGCTTTAGACAGAAACCACACATGTACTGATCTGGAGAATGTCACAATCTGGTGTTGCTAAGAAGCCTGAGCTCTGCTTTTACAAAACTTGAAACCTTAGTTGTTTCAGTGCAGTTTCATAATTAGAATTTCTTTAGAGAAGCAGCTCTGAAGTGGCTTTAATAGATACACCCATACAAAGCAGCAGCTATAAATGCAGATGAGAACTTGAAGCGCTTTGAGGTGTTGTAGCAAAAGGAAGTGGTTCTTTGGAGGTGGGTCTGTAGAAGAAAGTCACTTATGTCTGTGGACTTGTGCCTCTGAGCAACCTGAAATTTGTCTGCAATTTAAGCACCATGTATTACCACATAACTTCCTTTTCCCTTTATACCAATTCTTTATTGTTCTCCTCCCAAACCAAATGCCACATCCAAACTGTGAGAGTGTGAAAGGTAGAAAGCCATCTTAAGAGATGTGGAAGGAGTGAAAGCAAGTGATGTTTCCCCTGAGGCGTGGGAGGGGTGTGTGTGTGTCAGAGAACAAGTAAGTGAAATGTGTCCCAGGAAACCTGTCTCAGAAGCAGCCAGGAGCAGATGTTAGGAGAAGAGTAGTTCTTTTCTTACAGAATGATGTTAGTCTTAGCAGAACTACCCAGCTTCTGGCTGTAGAAAAGGTAAGGCTTAATTGGCTCATTTTCATATGTCAAGGTGCAATTCCATCATGCCCTCTTCATCAGCAAAACTGGTTTAAGGTGTTGTCTATTCTCCCACTAGAAATCTGGTTTTAGTGCTGTGACATAGCTTACCACTGCTCCAGCAGTGATGGCGAAGATGTTTAAAAAGTCATATTGTACACTGGATCACTGAAGAACAGCTAAAAAAAGAAGGTCAAGAAAAAAAGATCAGTTCACTGATCTAGTTTATAGGCCCTCAGAGAGATGCACCAGCACAACTGAGGCACTGTGATGGGAGTCTTTTAAATTGACTTTGCTGATGGAGAAAATTTAAGAAGGAAATATATGTGCACGCCAATACAGGGGAGGAAGGGAGGAGCTGTACCTGGCATACTCTAGCATTTAAAGCACTTGTTCTATTTTTCACCTCTCCCCAACCTCCACCCACACAGTTCCATGTGAGCAACCTGCTGAACTCCTGCTCTCTCATTGTAGTTTTGCTTCAACTTTAGTAAAAGAGGAACATGTTTTTACTTTCTCAATACATTAATTACAAGACCTGTGCTGAAAAGCAAACCAGTTACATACATCTGGTCATTTGGCATACCATTCAGAGGCACATTTCTCTACCACTGTACTGCAGTAGTTATATTTATCACATGCCAGACTCCCTTCTTTCAATAAAATGCAAATTACACCACCCTGTAGAAAGGACCCTATTGGGGAAGCAGGTTATCAAACAGCTGTGCTCTGACTGAAGTCATGCAATATCCTCAGAAACACACCTAAATGAAAACTTCTGAGGCAAAGGAAAAGTCTTCTTGGAGCTTGTGAGTTCCTCCAGTCCCTGAGATGAGATTACAACTCCATTTGGCATGGTTACAGATACTACATTCCTGATCTGGCATAGTAAGAATAATGACCCAGAACTCTTTACATCCAAGAGGTACCTCTGCCATTTACATGGAACCACAGTGCTAAGCAATAGACATTTTTTAGTTCACTATATCCTCTACCAAACTGTGTTTCCTCTAGACCTGTTCTCTTGCTGCTCACTATGTTCTATTCAGCTTTAAATTCAGAAAAGCTGGCATTCAACACCAGTATACAAAAGGGCCAACACGAATACAAGCTATCCAGCAAAATAATCTTTGTCCCAAAACTCAGTTTTGGAACTCAGGAATCTGAGTTTCCTGTCTTGGGCCTACCCAAACTTGTCCTAAATGCCAGCAGAAAACATCCTGTTACCTGCCTGAAAAAAAAGCACAGCAACTGGGGGTGGGGGGGGGTTGGTTGGTTGGTTTTGTTTAGTGTGTTTTTTTCTGAAGAAAACAAACATTTTCACAGCATCTGTTACACCTCAGCTCCTTCAGTGATAATTCAGCAATTAAAAAATGTTAGGCTTGTCTGCCCTGGCCTCACAACTTCCAGGCTAAGGAGCTGTGAGCCTTTATAATAAAGGCTAAGGAGCCTTTATTAACATCTCAAATACCTCCTTTTCCTTCTCTCTTTCTCAGAGGGGTAAGAAATGCTTCAGATTCCTGAGTTCAGAAGGGCTTGGGGGCATTCTTCTTAGCAGAGGATAAGTTGAAAGGAGAACAGTATCCCATCCTTCTGTCACCCTGCACCTGTCTTGCTTATGACAAGCCAGGCTTGGGTGAGGTACTGATAAGGAAAATACACTTTAAAGAGACTGACAAATCCACCTAAACACTGTTTAATTCACTCTGATAAGGTAGGGCTGTGGAGAACTTTCTGCCACCTTTGCTTCTATTTTCCTTCTGTAGGTCTCAGGCTGGGCCATATTTTCACAGAACCAAGAATTCATAGCAGAGTGATTGTGTTATAACAAAAACGGGACTTGGTTTAGAGAACTCATAAGAGACAGCATTTAACTACTTCACAAACTTTATTCATTGTTTTAACTACTTCACAAAATTTATTCATTGTTTTAATTGCTTTTCAGCATCAGCCACCTTTAACGGACCTCTAAACAAAAGGCATCGAGGTGAATTCACTTCCCTCTACCAGGATGAATTTAGTCACCCATTTTTTTAACATCCTCCTTTCCAAAATCCAAGAAAGCACCCCTACTTTCAGCTTGCTGCCTTTCCTGAGGTTACTGTGTGAGATTCTTCTCCACTAATGGTGCCTCTCAGTTTATCCCATGTCTGCTGTTTGTTTTTGGGCTCAGCCTGCTACAGTAATCAAGGCCAAATATTTGCACAAATGAAGTGGTGGTTCTCATTTCAGGAAGTTGGCTGAGGACAAAGTGAAACTAGCTTGAAATTCTCTAGTATGCCCAAGAGATATTAAGAGCAAGGGATTTTTCCAGTGCTGTAGAAAGTCATCCAGATTCCCACTGTAGCTTTGTTGTGGGAACTGCAGGGGAACTAACTCATTTATAGCCTGCCCCAATTAAAGACACCACTTTTATCTGCCAGAAACCAAAGTGGGTCCAGTCAAAACCAAACTTTGGGGATCATTCTGTCAGGCTACAACCAGAAAGAAGACCCAATGTGAAGTCACCCGAACGTTCATTCTCCCTCTTCTGCAAGGCTGAAGTCCACATTTTTCTGATAAGAAGAGGCTACATCCTTTGTGCTTCCAAGTCAGTGGCAGGTCTTATAAACACACCCACATATTCTCAGCATAACATATTGCAAGCTCTGTGCATCTGGAGCCAGTGCATGCTTTGCTCAACAACCCCCCATTCATTTCTGCTAAGATTCCCTCCCACATTTAGGACTTTTTTCCTGCTCCCTTGAGAGCCTCTTCAATTCTCCCAGCTCCTTACTGTAAGCACGGACTGTTCTGTACAGCTTTGCTGGTCTGCTCTGCCTTTGAGAACATATGGACCAGTGCAGGAAGCTGGGCACAAAGATCTGTGCATTACCTTTATTCTCAGCCCCGGGTTTGGGTCAGGGGGATGGACCAGAAGAGTGAACTGACAGTGCTGACACAGAAAGCAGAAAATTCACCAGGACTTCCTGAGGCATTAGCTTTGTAGGATGTGAGAAATTGCCAACACAGATACATGAGGTGCCATCACTGTGGGAAGCCTCCTTTCAGATGAGGTGAAGATGAGCTCCATTTAACACAGTCACCCTTCTCTCCCATTTATCAGACCATCATTTCCTGGGATTACTCTGAAACAAAGAAAACAACTCACCTGTCATCCTGTGTGTTTTTATAACACACCAATTCTGGTCAAAAGTCCATAACTCATTGAGGAGCAGCAGACTTCTGAGCTGCCCAGGCTAGCACCTGCTCTGCAATGTCTCAGCTACCAAGAGACAGGAAAGTGTTAGAAGAATCAAACCCACAGGACAGAGGTGCTCAGGGACTTCTGGAATTCCTTCACGTGAGGTAGCAACTTGTGTTAGGCCAAGATGTAAGGAGTCTTGCAAGCCCTGCTGCCTTCTTGCATTGCACTGGTCCTAGAAAAGGAAAAAAAAAAAAAAAAGAAAAGAAGGTTAAAAGGTTGAAGAGAATATTTTGAATATTCTTTGGACTTTGAGTTATAAACCTAAGCATGACACAGACACAAAGCAGAAAATAAGGTACTGCTCTCTTCTACCTAATGGGGCAAGTCATTCAACCTGTGGTAAATCCTGTCCTCTCCCTCCTTGACTTTTCTGTTTGTACATAAAGTTAAAGCATCCTTAAGCCTCTTACTGCTCTACCACTCTCCTGATTACAGCTGCATCTAACACTGAACTTGAAATACACACCTGTACCTAAGTTTGCAGCTAATTGTGAGACACTGCAGAGGCCTGTAATTCTTTGACTCTTTATAGAGGAATGTACATGTATAAAAGCTTTTTGAATTTTCATAAGCCGTCCCTTAGATGTGGGATAGCAAAATAAAAAAAAGATGAAAACAAGATGCTCACTCAATGATTCAGCTTTCCTGCAAAGTTTCTTCAACCAGCCATCATAACCCTGAAAATAATCACCCCTGCCCATTTTTCCTGTGGGCTAAAAACACATCAGCAATGAGGATCATAATTTAAGGTTTTTTTTGTTGCTACTAGGAACTAATGAGAAAGAGCTTTGCATTACATAGAGAAAAAGAATCATATGCAGAAAAAGAAAGCAAGTATGTGTATGTTTGGTATTGTTGGGTTTTGGTTTTTGAGGATTTTATTTAAATTTCTTTTTTTTTAGTTTAAGGAATGCTAAATCAGGCTTAGCTTTGCTAGGGGACATACCAGCTGTCTCCAAGCTCTTTTCATGATGATCTCTCTTGTACTTTAATTGAGAAAGCAGGGTGTGGAAGCTCCAACAAAGGCTCCCCTTTGTAGTGTGTTAATTAGGCACAGGAATTAACAAAACCCCCTCAGTTATAAACAATTACCTTTCCTCAGGCTTACTTTCATTTTCCTGGTATTGCATTCTTACTAATTTTCTATTAGGTTTTCAGAGTGGACAAGACTAATTTCTAAAATTAGTTTTCTAATTAGCAAGGAAAAGGAAAAAAAAAAAACCAAAAAAAACCCAAAACGCCCAAACCTAAGTAAAGGAGGAGGAAAAATACCACTATAATTAGAAGCACTTAAAGATGTATTTTTTGGTGCTTCTTCAGGATAAAAGAGACCAAGGTTTTTTAAGTTCAATGTAAAGTCCCGTCTAAAACTGAAAATTGATGTGACTCTGAATGTAAATGCCTGGGGATGTGAAAGAATGTGATCAGGATTTGTGCGCCCTAAAATGATTGCTACCCTCACCCCTCCAGGAGGAGGAAAGAGAGGAAAGTGAGAATGGCTGCAATTTCTCCAGACATCTCCTTGCCTGCCGGTCCTGGCTGGCTGCTCAGCATGTGCTCAAACTCGGCACACACAACAGCTGGGAAGGGAGCGGCCCCTGCCCTCCTCCCGCTGGGCGGTGACCTCACGCATTGGCACCGAGCTGTCCCCAGGGCAGCGCCAGCCACCCAGGCACTGGAACCCTCCTCCTCCCTCTGCCTCCTGCCGAGGGAAGGAGCAAAGCCCAGGGGCTCGGGGCTGTCTTGCTGCCTCGAAGAGAGGCAGTCCCGATGATGGAAAACTGTACTATAAGGATGACTGCCATCTTAACACCAAACGTTTTTCACCCTGGGTTAGCATGAAACCTTTCACGCTATGCTCTCTAATCTTGTTTTCTGTTTAATTTCTGGAGAAAGGTCGAGCAAGGCATGTGAATCCATGGTATTGGAAGAAGCATATTATGATTCAGTGTCTGGTCAGCTCTACACTTCTCTTCTTATCTCTGATAGTGCTGTTTGCCCAACACCTTTATGACATAGAAGGCACCAGATATTCAAAGTTGCCTTTGTGTCCAAGGAGCTGCCCAGAAAGCAGGGGAGTAACATTTCTGTGGGACTGGAGAAATAATAGCTCTACCTACATTCCCAATGGAGGCTGCATATCCCATCTTGCCAGCAGACCTGGAAAAGACTGTCCAGTGGGAACTCATAATTCTTAGTGGCAGCTTCCCAAGCACAGCAGTTCTTATCGGGAACTTGCCTCTCCTCTCTGGAAGAGATAGCAGACAGCCTAGGGATGATAGGCATTGCTGCACATCAAACCACTTTCCCTTCTCCCTGTATTGCAGTAGCACAGACTGATTCTGAAGCCAAGATCAGCTCTTGCTGCTTTCCCCAAAGAGCTTTCAAGCTCAGACAGACCAGAAAAATTCACTGTGAGAGCATGATCAGAAGTGAAGAAGGGCTGAGCGTGGCCTCAATGCCTGCAGCAGGTCTCAGGCAGGAAGTATGTACAGGTACTACCCTGACTGACCAGGCAATCAGGGAGCTGAGGACCCCATGGCAGCACAGAGCTACTGCACGTACGATGGAAAATGTTTAAACTGCTGTAGTTGGGGCCCACAGGAAACTTTTGGGAAGCGTGTGCTGGGTCTAAGACAGGAACCAAGAGAGTCACTGTTTAAAATATGCACTGACAATGAATTGCTTCATTACTTAGAGAAAATTTGAGAAGGGGGGGAAGGGGCAAAACTCAACCACATCAGGAAACAGCCAAATAATTGTCTGACTGATACACCAGGTCTCCTGATTGGTGGTCTAAGACTGTGCTGCTGCTCAGCCCACAGTGTCTTACTCATCATGATCTCCTTCCAGGAGACATCAAGGTCTTCTCTGCCTTTAGGTATGGATCTCACACCCTGGAAAAGAAGCAAACAGAAACATAGGGCAGCTTGCCATTTTTGCTAAGTGTCTTATTTTGCCCTGATCTACTGTTTTGCATTCTCCTCCAACACCTCACCCTGTTCATACACCCAAAATTGAAGAATGAAAGCGACACCCTTCAAACCAAGGAAACTTTTGGCCCATGAGCTGCTGAAGAAAGACACACAGATGGGTGGACCACGGCCCCTCTCCTGCAGCACTTTGTAAAACTGAACAGTCCCAGGCAGGAGGCTTTCTGCAAAGGCCAAGGCAAGGAGTCGTGCAGGGCAGAGCACCTGGAGAAACTGAACCTCATGATCTGGACTTGCACATCCATATGCAGAGACATGGGAAACACTGTCTTTCTGGGGCTGGAGTGGGGAGGGGATCTCTGGAAGCTGCAGGCAGGAAGAGCCTGACTTGGGAAGAGCAAAGCAGGTAACAATCATACAACTATTTAGGGCTCTTTTTCCTTGTGACAATCACAGCCTTATAAGGGCAAGAGCGCGGCAGTCGGGGCAGAGCTGCGGAGGTGGAGCCTCTAGGGGCACTCCTGATGTTTGCTCCCAGGCTATCTGCCTGCCCAAGCCGCTGACCTCGTTCCCGGGAAAAACCCTGGGAACCCTTGCTGAATCCAGCTGTTCAAATTTCAAACTACAAAACGCCTCGGCTCCCCTCCCCTTCTCCCCATACCTCCTACTAGCTGAAGCTGTGGTGAAGCAGAGACGTCTGCTTTTGTAATATTGTGGGTATCAGGGAGCACTGGGTTGAAGAGTGCCCCCACAGCCGACCACAGCCGACGTGGGAAACATATTCTCATCTGGTTGTGACAGTACTGAGAACCGGAAGAAAAAGAAAGAAAGAAAAAACAAACACCCCCCCCCCCCCGCCCCGAGTTGCTTGTCGGACACGAGTGTGTGAAAGGCTGCAGCTGGAAAATATGGTGCACAAACTCATTTGCAGATCCTTTTGCCCATGGATGTGCTTCAAGAGCTCCCCAGTAACTTTGGCTGGGCTTCCAGTATGTGTGTTGGATTCTTATATATTTCAGCCCCATCCCATGCATCCAGCTGAACTATGCTGGAAACGATTTGCAAATAAAAGTGAACATAAACATGCTGAAAATGTCACTGTCATCAGATAAGGTTGCTATGCACATGAAATTCCTGACACGAGTTCATTAAACTAAGGACATGAAAAGTTAAGCCACATGCCTATGTTGCCTAGGATGGGGAGGAGGGTATGGTGAGTGGGGATTCAGGCTGTAACTTCATTTTTTTTAGCCTTCTATCAACCCATAGCCATCATTCTGGTGTGACTTAATTTCTCCCAACAGGAGGGAAAAAAAAATAGAATGTTACAGCACCCACCTCCCTCTGTGAATACTGGTGTGATTTGAGAAGGAGCAGGAGGCAAGGGTTAGCCATGCCACTTGGGAGCTCTAGAAGGCTGGTTTTCCAGAGGGCAAAGCACACACTGACAAAGCCAGGACTCAACAGCCTTTGCCAAAACCAGTCATATTTAGCACTGCAGGAGGCAGTTAATATCTGTATTATGAAACAGGCACTAAGAGCTTCCTCTATGATACACTTCTTGTAATTGAGGCTGTATTTGACTTGCAGAAATGCCTGGCTAGATGCTCCTACATGGACTTACCAGTTCTCAGACACCCCAGTTTGCAGAAGTGCCAGATGCAATGACCTTCCCTACCACCTACTGAGTTGTTACAGATCTCACACCATATATTTTAAGAGAGGGGCAGGAGCTGTGGGAATGGTCTACAGATGGGAGTGATTTCAGGAGATGCCCTCTCCTAAGCCTACCACACAGCCACCCTTTATCTGCTTTTTCTTTCTCAAGAAAGATGAGTTGTGCACACTTTGCCCTGGGATGAGCAACATGGGTTAGGTTAACCTGCAAAGGTGGAACGTCATGTTCTCCTCAGCCTCTCAAGGGTCAGGGTTGGGGTTTGATGACTGTGTGAAGCCAACCCAAGTCTGAGCAGTCTCTGAACGAGTGTTATTCCCTCCCGCCTCTGATCTTCACACTCCCACTGCCAGTCTCGGATGACAGCCAGCTGATTCAGCTGGAAACAACCCTGAATCAAAAGAAAGACAGATGTTTCCAGTTTGATAATTTTCTTGGTGCATTTGACTACGTGCCTGCTACAGAGGTGCTGAAAATGCACAGTCATTAGCAGCCAGACCCACAAGCTGCTTAGAAACTATGAGGGAATTGAAGTTCAGTAGAGGCCAGAAAGCCTCCTTTTCAGGAGTATTGTGAATAAATTGAATTCAGTTGTATGGCTGGTCACAGGTGTTCTTATAGCATCCCACATGCAAGTGTATGCAATCAGTATCTGAATTAAAGAATGTCTAGAATGTCTACTATCAAATATGTAACATTACCAAAATCACAGCATCATTTAGCATAAGAGGTAATTTTGGAGATCTCCAGGTTAACCATCTCCTTGGAGCAGGACCAGCCTTAAAGTTGGATCAGGGTGCTTAGGGCCATATCCAACTGGGATCTGGAAAACTCAGAGGATGGCAAATCCACCATCTTTTCCCTCTTGTCCTTCCACTGTTCACATCTTCTGGCAATGTGGCTTTACTTTCCACATAACACCCATTTGGGTAGTAGAAATCAGTGGTTAGATAGTCCCCCTCATGAGCTTTCTTGTCCCTTTGCAAACCAGCCCAGCTCCCTCAGACCCTGCCCGTGTGGACCAAGTTGGTCCAAGTTCCCTTGGGCAGCTTCATACTTCTGCCCTGGAGTTGCTCCAGTTTGTCAGTGTCCCTCTTGCAAATGTGAAGGACCATCCTGAAGCAGCCTGAGGAGAGAGAGCATGTATCTCTGCCTGCGTGTAGAAGCTGGAGTCTTTGAGTGTGAGTGTTGGGGTGTGCATGCACAGCACCAGCATTTGCCCGTGTGTGTACACAGCATCACAGGGCAGCTGTGCATCCGCCTCTTGGGTAAATATTGACTCAGGAGTTTAAGTCATAAAAATGGGTGCAAATTCACTCAAGGCCCTGGAGCTGTGGTGTTTTTTGTAAGCAGAGCTTTCCTGCAGGTGTGCTGTGTGAATGCCATCCACACTAAGTCGCAGGGACATCTGTGCATGGTCCTCCTGCAGCAGCTCTGCACCTTAGTAGGCACAGATCCTCCTTCCCATTATTGTTGGAGAAGATGTTTACAGTCAGGTTTAAATCTGGTCAGGTAGCTTCTTGATTACTCACTTCTCAGCTATTACTCTGCTTCAGTAACCCTGAAGCTCAGGAAGACAGGGTGTACCAGTCAGTAGCCACGTCTGGAAGACAACAGAAATAATTTTCTGCTCCGGTGATGTTGCCAGAGGGCAACACATCACTGCTGTGATGTCATGAGCATGAGGCACAGCCTTCAAAGCATAAGAAAAAACACCCATTACTCAGGGGGCCAACAGGTATTTTTGAAGGAGGCAAGTGAAAAGGGACACCTCAAAACTTTTATCTGCTTGCTGTCTTGGGGATATGGTAGGCAAAATGTTGCGTAACTGTGAATCAGCAGTGCCTTTTGAAATATTGGGATTGTGGCTTAATGAGCAATCCCTCTGGTGTCTTCATAAGTCGTGGTACTGTGGTGGACTGGGCAGGGTAGAGCCAAGGCTGGGCCAGTGACTGCCTCAAGCTACAGAGGCAGCAGCAGCAGAAGAAAGCCCTGAGGTGCTGGTTTTTAGCTGGCCACATCCACTCCTCATTTTACTTCAAGACTGCATCAAACCTCTGTCATAAGGAGCTGTGGTGCTGCAGCCCTGGGTGCTTGGATGCCTGACACAGAAGGAAAAGACTGTTGGGTAAAGACCTCCTTGGTGTTAATCTCCAAGCTGGAGCTTGGAGCTGTAGTCTTACAAAGAAGGGGACAGGAAGCAATGTAGTTTGCTATGGGGAATGGAGATGTAAATCTAGGTGTACAGAGGGTGAGGCGCTCAAAGGTCTGACCCAGATCAGAGCCAGGCAAAGTTTGTTCCCCAGCCATAGAAGATTATTACAGAAACACAATAAAACAAGGTTTTACTACAAATCAAAGGCAAGAATCACCAGCTGTTTATGTCACCCAGCTCCCTTTATTCTGAAACAATTTAAGGACTGCGTAGGTGGCACGAGGAAAAGCTATTCAAGTCAGATTTGAAAGACAGAATTTGTTTCAGGGATCAACATCTCCTTTTGTGACCCTTTTATAAATACCAAAAGCAAGGCAGAGAGGTGAAATACAAACTCAGCTGATCTTCCCTATCAGCTCCACATCTGGATCTACAGGACCCAGCTAGTATCCCCTGGGTTGTGTTGGGACAAGAAACTGTGTCTGCACCACAGGACCATATGTCAGAAGGCCCAAAATACATACACAGCCACCATGAGCCATGGGACCTTGTTCTCTGCCCAGGGCAGGGTGGCCAGTCCCACCCAGCTTGGCAGCCTGGAGAACCTCACCAAGGCTTATCTGGTTCTGTGCCCTCCTCCCTCCCCAGATGTACCCCCAAGGCCAGGTTTTCCTGCTTCACCCCAAAGGCTTATTTTTCTTATTGTAAAACAAACAGAGTTGTGTCTGTTTTGATTTCTAGAAGAAGGTTAGAGGGAGGTCAGAGCTGACATCTGGGCTGGAGATAACATTCCTGTCTAATTAGCAAGCCCTTGATAATGAGGGCCTTCCTGTCCCATCCCCCTGCCCTGATGTGAGAAAGGACAGCCAGCGCAGGCTGGTGGAGAAATGGGGCAAGAGAACACCCTGTAGGGCAGCATTTCATCTTCTAGTGTCCCCAGCCCAAGCTCGTGGGCTGCTGATAGGTGCCCATGGGCGACGGCTGGAGGCCGCTCCTCCTCCATCTTTATGAGGACACCAGCTTCAGGTGCTCAGCCTCTGCAGACTCTTTCCAAGGCGTTGGCCATGGCTTTCCAAAGTGCCAGTGGTGCTGCCATTCACCCTCTCTGCAAAGCAGGGTTTATGGATTTTGACACCCTGGATACTACCTGTGCTGCAGTGTGTGTGGCAAGACACCGGGAGACAGATGAGATGAGTACAGTGAGGTTCCCGAAGCATGGCTGGGCTATCTGCTGTCCTTCCCTCAGCATAGGGAGCTGTACATTGGCAGTTCCATCCCTGCTCTCGGGAACTGGGTCACTTATCAGGGCAGTGCAGCCCGCCGGGCTGACACGATGCAGCTGTTTGTGCACAGCAGTCCCGCGAAGAGGAAGCGGCCACAGCCGGAGCCAGCTTTGGCTGGGATGCTGGGCTGGGGGGGGAAGGGGCAGAAGTGCTGGGGAGACCCAGTTTGTGAGGCCCCTGCAATCCGTAGACATGGCCCCTGCAGCAGGAGAGGGAGATGCTGGAATAAGGCCTGACTCAGCTGGGACAGAGGCTCCTTGGCTGAATCACCCGAGCGCAGTGCCTTCCCTGCAGCTCCCCCACTGTGGCCTGCCGGTGCTTTTGCAAAACTCTGGGAGATTACAGGCACAGGCAAGTGTGGCACGGGCTGAACTGCAGCTAGGCTCTCTCCAGGTGAGATTACGACAGTGGGCGCATCTGGTCCTTGGAAAACCCCGGCTGACACCCCTTAGCAGAGCTGGTGACACACCAGCCTCGCCTTGTCAGCTCCATGGCAGAGGGATTTGCTGCCAGCAGCCTCAGATTTCACCCTCAACGGAAATGCCACAGCCTGTTGATTCCTTGGAGGGGACGTGACCATCATTCCTGGCCTTAGTATGAAACCCCAGGGAGGGAAGGAAAAAGGAGGCAGGGAAACAGGGCTTGGGATGTAACAGTGGCAGAACCCAGCTGCAAGCTGGAGAAACGAGGCTGGGAACAGTGCCCTTGGGTCAGTCATGTGCTGCTGGTCACCACAGGCTGGACACAATGTCACAGGGAGGCACAGCATTTTGGGGGAGCAGCAGAACAGGGAGATGACAGCAGCCTAAGGAGTTTGCTTGCAGACATGGCCACATGCTGCCAGTTTCTGTGCTGCAGGCTCCAATGAGACCAGCAGTGATGGGTCCCTCGTGCTCCTGCATCCTTTCATCTCAAGGATGCTGCCAGCTTCTGCCTTCGTGTGTGATACCAGACAGATTAAGAAAACCCCAAATGTGCTTCCTCCTAAGAGTTGCCAAAAAACTGAGAACAGAACTTGATCCCAAGGTTAGGGAAAGGGGAACGAGAACTAAACAGGGTTCAGACAGGTACAAGAGGGTTGGAGTACTGGGCAACCGCACAGTTTAGCGTGAGAAATGCAGTAGTAGGTGTGATAGCAACGACTTTTAGTCCCTCCTGAGCTCTATGAAAAGTTTCCATGCTCCTGCCAGGATTTTAGGATGGGACCCATGGGACCTGCCTGGCTGGGAAGAGGAAGCTGGATTCCCTCAGGTAGCAAGCTGAAATAGCTTAGGCTGAAGGATCAGCCCCTTGAGAACAGACCTGGCAAGCAAGAAGGAAGAATGTGGGGGTTTTGTCTTGTAGCTTCCTGCCAAAAACTGGCATAGCCATAAACACAAGTGCTGAACAATAAGGTCTCCTGTCTCAACAGCTGCTAAAGCTGTCACCTGGGAAGCTTCCTGCAATCAGCCAGTGGCAGGACAAAAAAGGAGCTCCCACATGCTTTCCTGCAATTTGTCATATGTCTAATCTCTGTTCTGCTCAGTGCCTGTCATCCTCCCTTCCCCCAGAGCCATCTCACGCTCCAACAGGAGGATGTGATTATGAAGACCAATTTCTGGTGTGGAGCAGGCTCATTGTTCAGCCTTGCTTCTCCAAGCAGCAAGAAGTGCTTCTCTATGGCTTCTGAGTCACCCTATAGCCTTTCCTCAGAAAGTGTTTCCCTTGGGCTGGTTCTGCAGGCACTGGGTGGATTTCCCCGGTGCCTCAGAGATCCACAGCCCTCTGCAGATCCTCTCTGCCTGCCACGTGTTGAAGCTCCAGGGCTTACAGTGACCAGAGCTGGCAGGACACTGCCACTGGCTTCTTTTTCAGACCACTGCACCTTTCCAAGGCGTTAATCTCTGGGTCTGAACAGTGCCATGCTGGATCTCTCCTCACGGGTAGGTATTTTTAGAAAGTTTGAGCTCAGACTATGCAGTCACTTCTGAGCTATGCCAGGACAAAAAGAAAACAACCACTTCTGCCTGAACAATACCAGCACAGAACAAAAAGCCACTGTAAATGGGGTTTTTCGGCATCACTCAAAACTAGCCAAGCTTTGAAAGATGAAACTCACAGTCAAAAAAAAAAAAAAGAAAGAAAGAAAAAGGTTGCTAGTGAACAAGTGAACAGAAAGGGGTTTGACAGTTTACTTAAAAAGTCGGATTAAAGCAAAACGATGTTATATAAATACCAGCGGGCGTGCTGGAGCTTGCATCACTCCATCTCCATCCCAGCCGCTGCGACAGCCAGAGCCAGGGCTGGGTTTGTTACCTGTGCCATGGCCCTGTGGGTAAAGCCACCTGCAGGGAAAGGAGCCGTGCAGTCCCTGCGCCCGCGGCTACGGGTGCTGTGGGGAAGTGTTATTGCCTCATGATGGAGCAATACAGCAACTGCGGGGGATGCAGCTCCTCTCCTTGCCAAGGCCATGGAGCTCCATGTGCAGAGCCATGTGCAGAGCCTGCCGGGACAAACACCCTCTCACTGACAGCTGTGTGGGACTGGCATGGAGGAGCTGCAGCCATGCGGGTGACCAGAGGTCACCATCCCTGGAAAACACCAAAATCTCTGATGCATGTTGTACCCCCTGGATGACTTGAAGTCAGTGTTTCTGAGGACTCTCACTGCAAAAATTTCCTGTTTTTCAGGAAATTGCTCAACCACTTGTCCACTCGTAAGAGAGATGGGGACAGGGTGCCTTTAGCAGCACAGCGAAGAGAAGCATGTAGGGGCTGAGAAAGATAAAGGGAGCTCAGCCTTGCCTTGGGTGGGAGCAGGGTGCTCCTGTCCTTTTTGGTCAACAGTTGCAGTTTCTGGGGACATCTGTGAGTCACAGAAACTCCTGGTACTCTCCACAATAGAGAACAAGAGTATGGGAGTAGATAAACATGTATATATACATATACACCTGTAGGGACCTTATTTCATGCAGGCCATGGAGAAAACCCATCATTTTTAGTGCATTTTTATTGTGGCTTTTGGATCATGAGAGCCTAGGAAGTCAATGTGAGGTGGGAAGTTGGGTGCCCTGAAGCTGCCCTGTTGCCTGTAATTTCCAGCTGTCCTCCACCCTCAGGACACGAGCGGCTCCAATGTCCCTGCTCTGGCCTCTCCTTGCAGGATGTTTCCCTGTCTCACTTCCCATCCTTGGGCAAGGGACCCTTTGCCACCAGGAAGGCAGCCACAGGGTTTCTCCTCACTCCATTCCCACTGGGACATGGGCAGATGCATTTTCAATCTCTCCCTGTAGGTCTCTCGTTTTCACCCATTTGGCTTCTCTGGTCTAAGAAATTCAGGGTTTCCCCTGCTGCTCCTGCCTCAGTCCTTCCCTGGCTGGTAGAATGCACAGAGAGAAAAAGCAACCAGGCATGGCTCAGCACAGCAGCCACCTCCAAACCACATCTAGCCTGTGGCTACCACTTTCCTGAGAGTTGCAATCTTTGTTTTTTGCCTGCAAGAGGTTTTAAAGGGAAAAGTATTGCTGAAGTTACAGAACTTCAGGCAGAGAAACCCCAAAGCTCACAAAGGTACCCCACATCCTTGAAAAGAGCAGAAGGACATGACAGAACACCACCCCTATGTGGTGATGGACAGTGTTCTGATTTAGACTGGGACAGACTCTGGGAAGAGTAATTTTCTTCCTAGCAGCCAGTGCAGTGCTGTGTGTTGGATTTAGTATGGGAATAATGCTGATAACATACCAATGCTCTACTTCTTTCTAAGCAGTGCTTACTTTAAATCTAGAACTTTTCAGTTCCCTATGCTCTGCTCCACCTTCTTGTGAGGAGCTACACAAGAAGCTGGGAAGAAGCATGGCCAGTAGAGCTGATCCGAACTGGCCAAAGGGATATTCCATGTCATAGGACATCATCCCCAGTATATAAAGTGGTGGAGTTACCTGGAAGGAGCCAATCACTGCTCAGGGACAGGCTGGGCATAAATCAGCTAAATGGTAAGAAATTATATTGTGTATCACTTGATTCTCTTGTGTTTTCTTTCTTTTTTTAGTTTCCCTTTTCATTACAAGTATTAGTGTTATTCTTATATTTTACTTTATTCAAATTATTAAATTGTTTCTTTCTCAACCTATGGTTTTGCCTTTTTTCCCCTGATTCTCCTCCCCATCACACCAGGAGAGGTGTGAGTAAGCAGCTGCCGGGTACTTAGTTGTCACCTGGAGTTAAACCACAGCTTGAGTCTGGATGTGTTGCAGGGGCAGTAAGGAGGACAAGAGACTGTGTAACAGGTGATCTAGTCTAGTTTTGGTTTGGAAATCAAGCCTATGGTAGTTTTATCTTATTTTTTTATTGACTAGATTATCGCAACTGCTGTTATTCTTTAACTTGCAGGAAACTCACAGCAAACACTTGCCACCAGTTAGCAGTAGTTTTGAACAACACTGAGCTTAACATTGCTGCTAACAGCCTTGCAGGGCTGGAGAATTTAACTACTGATTCTGTCTGAATGCTAGAATTACTTGGATGAGAAAAATGAGGTGTGTGAGGGGAAGTGATTAACAAACTATTGGGGCCAACAGCCTGGCTGGTGAAAGGCCCTGCCTAAGGCAACATCAGTGTTGACGTGGAGTTGTCTTTGTTTTCTTCTCTGCACAGGAGGAATCGTATTTGTTGATAAAGCAAAGGATTTACTGGCCAGGCTGCCAAGGTCAGACCTCACTGGAAACAAACTGGCTCAAACGATCCCCTTCAGAGGACCACATACACAGCCCACTGTGTGCTGTAAGCCAAACAATCTGAGTTTTCCATCCTCTACCAGCCCTTGAAGCTGGTCCTGGAATAGCACCTCTAGTAGACAAGACAGCAAAGCTCTCCCTCCCTCCTTGCAGATATTCACTATGAGCCAGAGCAGCTGGAGATTAACTTGCAGTTCAGCAGGCAGGCATAAACATCTTGAGGAAAGGAGCAGCTGTGTTAGGGCTTGATGCAAGTGTAAAGCCAACAGAAACAAATGGAAAACCTCCACTTGCCTGGAATCAGGCGCCTTGGACAAGACTGTGAGGACAGAGGCACTGTGCCTGACCCATGGGGAAACCTTGGCATTGGGTTCAAAACATCCATGGGGAAGAGATGTGGGCTTAGCTGAGCGTTGCTCCCCTTGGGAAGGCACTGACTGCCACATCCTCTTAAAATAGAAACAAGGAACATTAAGAGTTGAGAAAGCTACTGTTAAATAGGCAGGCTTGGGTAGGAGAGAGCAAATGCTCGACAGATCAGAGGAGGATTCAATGTGCTTAACTCCAAAAGGGAAAACAAACTTCATTCTCACTGGAGAAACATTTTCCCAGCTGACATGGAAAAAACAACTACTGCTGAGGAATTACCCATTGCTTCAGCTCCCTTCAATCGGGAAAGACCAACATCACATTCAGGTGGCGTGAAAATTGCTGTGCAACCTCTCTTTAACCACTACATAAATATACTGCTGGCACTGCTTTCTGCTTGCAGCTCCTGTTATTAACACCACTGTGGGAATCCCTGAAGCCTTCCCCAGCAGTTGGGAAACAGGGAGCTGAATTAAAAACCTGGCACAGAAAATATCCTCTGAGTCCTGTCCTGTGGTGGAAACCTTGCAGGCTACTTGAGGAATCTCAAGGTGTCCCCAAACCCCTCCTCCTACTGTCCACCTGTTACACTGTTCTGAAGGATTCCCACAGGGCACCAAGTATGTGGGTCTTCAGCATTTATCTCAAAGAAACAGTTGTGGCTTTCACATAATGCACCCTAAAGTGTGCTGGCACTTTAACAGCTGAGTGACACTTTAGATCTGCTTTTCCTTAGAAGGAAGCAATAAAATAACTATTTTATACTGCCCCTTAATTACACAATGCAAAGTCAGTGTTTTTTCCTGGGATGGTAAGGCAAGAAAGTTGATTATTGTTGGGTATGTGACGCTGTTCCCCTACTCTTCCTGCTTGTGCAGGAAAATGTAGACTCGTTACTAGAAGTGTTTACTGAGCAGGAACACTGAAACTGCAGGGGAAATTGCCCAGCCTGAAACCCGAGGAGGTCAGGAACAGCACAGCCTCTGTGATCTCAGGAATAAAATGAAATGCCAGTTTTTATTAATTGTAACTGACCAACAGTTCTTTACCAGATTGCATTCAAGTGACATCACCTCTAGCAGCGTGCCAGCGGTGAGATCAGTCCAGCCCGAATGGGAGGCACTCACCTCAAGAGACCAGTACCACCTTGTGCTGTGGCCCAGGCTCCAGGGTGACAGAAGCAGGTGGGAGCAGTGATGCCAGCCAGCAGCACTGCAGTTAGAGCAGGACTTGGATCACCACTCCCCTGGTTCCTTCAAAGGTCATAAATCGTTACTGCAGAGGTGCAGAAAAAAAATTACCTGGCTGCTCAGATACCAGGGAGGTAAAATGGAGCTTGTACATAGTTATTAAGCATTTACAATGTTCTCATGCAGCTTAGATAAGCAAGCTGGAATTAAACAGTACAGTAGTCATCAGTGCTGGTGTTGTACTCTACCTGCAAGCACAGGAGGAGGCTGGGAGCACTCAGAAGCCAGGTTGACAGGAAACAGGTGTATGTGAGGAGAAGAGGAGGAAGAGGTTGGAAGGGCTGAAGGCTGCTCAGATAGAAGCTCACAACAGGCACCCTTAGTCCAAAGGTCAGGGCAATAGAAGTCAAAAGGTTGCCTTCTGGCAGGGCTCACCCGTGTGACCACATTCAATTATTCACAACAAGGAGAGGGAGGCTCTCAGGCTCCACAGACAGGAGAGGGGTGAGAAAAGCACGGGGGGAGTGAGCACAGCTCAGGTTCCTTGTGTGCAATGTGCAGCTGTTCATCTGTGTGTGAGAGGTGAGTCCTCCCTCTGGCCCCCTGGATCCAGCAGCACACAAAGGGGGTCCTACAGGCAGCACTGAAAGCCCCATGGAAGGAATCCTCTATTTTGTTTTCAGCACATTACTTTTTAGTAGGGATCGAGTAATAACCTGCACTTTCCCAGCCCATCATTAGAAACTGTGCTGCTGATACTCCCAACTCACCTCTCTGGACAGACAGATTTGTGAGAATCAAGTTTTATTCTCCTGGCTAGACAACAGTGACTGATAAAAGTTCTCTACTGCTGCAGACATACAAAAGGAGATCTATAAAATACTTCTCCCTATTTTCTCTTATAAAATTATGATGGGAACCCATGGATTTGTGGAGGAGTTGTACCTGTCCCAGCAACACAAGGAAAAAGGAAGAAAGCAACAGGTTTCACAGACAAGGCAGAGGCACTCTCAGCTTTAAACGAACCCACCCAGGGCAGGTATGTACCATCATCTTGCAGGGAGCAGCTGCCCTCTGCTCTGGGCTATCAGATGTGAGGCAGAGACAAAAACATTCCTCCTCTTAACTCAGCAGCAGCAGCAGCTCTGCATGTCAGCTCTTGGCTGATAAACACAGGCTCCTAATTCCAGCCACATTCCCCGTTTTGAGAATAAGCAGCCCTGCTCCTCAGAGCCCTTTGCAACTACTGCTGCTCATGAGAAGGGGGAGAAGGAGGGAAGGGTTACAACATTTTCCATCTCCTAAAATCATCAAAACAGAAGAAACCCCCAGGTTGTACAGAGCAGGCAATTGACCTGCCCTCAGCTCTCCCAGGCAAGGAATGCACAACATGGACGTGTCCAGAGGCAGTGGTACAGCCACCCTTTTACTTCAGGCTCCAATGAGTTTCTTGAGGAATGCCTCCAGCTGATCCTCGTCCTTTATGCCCACAAACTTATCCACAACGTCTCCGTTCTTCATAGCCAGCACAGTTGGCACTGCTGACACCTGGGGCAAGAGAGACAGGGAGACAGGTGAACAAAGCCTGCAGGAAGCCACCTGCACCTAGTTTCCCAACAGAAGTCTAAGGAAGCGGCTACAAGGGAGCTGAGCACGCACTGCTCTAGGGTAAGATGTCCACTTGCAAAACAGGCCAGCTGAGCTCCACGTTCCCCCTCTCTGCAGTGACTTACACCACTTGACTTGAGATAAGGCTGAGCTGCTTTCTGAGTTTAAATAAGACCCAAATTTTTAAAGACAAAGCCACAGCTAATACAAAAACCATCTCCAGTACAAATGCTTCTTCTCCTTCCCTTTTGTCCTATCATAAACGAACACAGCTAGGACACAGACATAATGACCTTTGGACATTTTATGGCCAGGGTAGCATCAGGCTGGACCCGTGTTCTTCTCCAGACAGGACTGGAGCTCTAATCCTAACCCACCCCACCATTGCACAGGCAGATTTCCTGCTCATATTATGGCAGTGACAATCTCCTCCAAGCTTTCTTTCTTTCTCTACTTCTGTTTTCCGTTATTTATCTGGTCACAAACCAGTGGTCATTCAGTGCAGATTGGTCATGCAGTGGTCATGCAGTGATTAGGTAAGAAGTAAAAAAGTCCCTCTGACCAGAGCTAGCAGGCAGCTGTGCTGCTCTAGGCACTGCTTTTTTAGCTCAGAAAAAGTTTGCTGGGAATTATCCAAGAGAACAGTGTTGGAAATGACAACACTCCCCAGGGACTTGCTGACTGACTGGTGACAGCAGAAACCCCAGGGACATGACTGAAAGAAGGAACAACCAGAGCTTGGAGAGCTGCAGCAATGGAAGATCTGATCACATTTCTGACCCAACAGCTTATCTCTGCAAAGTATCCCCCCTCAAACACATCCTGTTTTTATCTTGCCCGCTGACTCTCCTCCAGCCTGTGGGGCCTTCCCATGTGCACTGCCAGCCCTGCTGCCAACAAAGATCTGTAAATCCCTCTGGAAACCCATCAGAGGGCTGGCTTTTCTCCCACTGGGAGCCTGAGATGAAGGGGACATTTTGCCTTCCCTTCCCACCCGGTCCCAGCTGGGCAGTCCAGCGTGGCTCCCCACAGTGTCCTTCAGGGCTTGTGCAGTCTCATCTGAAGGGATGGGAGCGTTGGGGCTGCTCAATGCACAATCTTCAGCTCCTCCTAGTGACTGCAGGGAGCAGATCCAGAGGGCTTGGGCCCCAGCACCGGCGATGGTGGCAATACATTCCCTTGTGATTTTAGGAGAGAGAAAGGATGCATTGCACTCAGCTGCTCTGCCCCTGAGAAGGGCAAACCTCCACTGAGCCTCCCTCTGGTTTTCACATTGGGTTAGTATTGAGCAGAGTTGCTCCAGTCCCATCCAAAAAAAAAACAAGAGCTGGCCCCTAGCTGGCTGGGGTGAGGAACAGGCAACTCTTGGAAGCTCTATGGAGAAGCAGCCAACACCATGTTGCCAGGCCCTGCAGGCTGACCAGCGCACCCACGAGTTTCACATGGCCTTGATTCCTGTGTCTCTTTCCCTCTTTGTGCAGGTGAGCAAATCCAAAGAAAGAGTGGAAGGTCTGGGGCTGGTGCTGCAGAACCAGATGAGAACCGGGGGCACAAGGCAACTTTCCTCTGCTCAGAAAACATCATGTTTTTGTCAGCTTCCTTCCTGCCAGCTGCAGCAAGGGCAGCCTGTTAATGGAGCACGTACTTTGTTTTACTGGCTGGGAAGCAAATATCATGGGAATTTCTAGAATGCAAAGTTGAGGGCACTTTTTCTTTTTTTGGGTCCCATCTGCACTGAACCTAAACAAACTTTACTCCTCCCTGAAGAGCATTTCTACAGAAAAAATCAGTCTGCTTTTGATTAATGTTGACCACACAGATAAATAAACAAACATAGCCATCCAGGTTATTCCTGGCAACACCCATACCGAGGGAATTCTCTCCCATCTGAAACTTTTATATAAGCTCAGATGCCACACAACAGAGCAGGGGGAAGGATTTCACCCAGGACTCTGAGTGAGGAGGTAGCAGGATGGAGCTCCACTGATCAATGACCTCTGTACCCAGCAGCTTTCCTGAGCTGCCCATCCACAGTGGCCAGAGACGGGGATGCCCTTTCCTCATCACCATACACAGAGGGAACTGGCTAAGGCAAGAGATGAATCTAAAGAATTTTAAGAGACTGCAGTATTTCTTCTCCCTTTCTGCTCTTGAGGTGAGAGGTCAGGAGCTGGCTGGAACAGTGGAGAAAGGCCACAACCAGAGATGAAAGGTATTAGATAAAACGGGGAGTCCCCAGAGAAAGCACTTTTGTGCTGGGCATAACAGGACAGGGAAGGGCATGGGGGACATTCCTACTTGCAGGAAATGCATCTGTGTTTTGTGCTAAGCTGGAATGGCCAAGAGCCAAGGGCTTGTATAAAGGAACGTGCCAGCATTCCTCAGCTCTTCCAGGAGGTCTCCCCCTCCTGCTGCCTCCCTCTGCACCAAGGAGGCGGCTGAAGAGGACATTGTGCAAGCAGACGGCAAGCTGGGGGCTGCATGTGTGCGTGGGCAGAGGAATAAACATGGATGGAGTGAGACTTCCTGGCAGCTAGTGAAGGAGTTGTGGGAGTGGCATAGACACTGAAAACCCCCAAACAAAGACTTCCTCAGCGTGCAGACATCTGATCCCCTAAAGAATGGCTTTAAAACAAACATTTTCTGATCCCCTCTAAACACCACCTGTGGTTTTCCTGATCTCTCACAAACACTCTGGTCCCTCTTTGATCTCAACTTGGTGCCTTCCCATCAGCCCTCACATTTCTCCTTACATGGCAACTTCCCAGAAGATGAAGCAAAACTAAGCACGTGCTCAGCACATGAACAAAACTTGTGCCTCAGAAAGGATGCTCCAAAATACAAAGATCTGAGCAGAAAATTCTCCTATCTCCCTACCTGTTTGCAGCTATGGTACTTGCAGGCAGTCTAAGGACAGTGTTTTAGCCATGGGGATAATGGCCAAGACAAGACATACATGAATCACTTAAAAAGTGGAGGAGGGCCTCTTGCAAAACAAAAACTTCATCATCATGTTCGCATATAAGGTTCCCAAATGAACTACTAGAAGCTGACCCTTCCCTGCAACCTCAGTCCTCCCTGCACACAAACACACACAGCAGGCAGTGCTCCCTCAGCACCCATGGGGAGAGGACACACAGCACGTCATCAAACCTGCACAACTTGGGACTTTCAGCCTCTTTTCACAGACCTTTCTCTGCATGCACACACCCTGCTTGTTGTTTTCCACTCATCTGAGATAATCCTCTGGTAATCCCAGCTCATTCTATCTACTGGAAGGCTTGGAACAATATCTGAGTTAAGCAAATAATCTCTATTCTCTTCTCCTTAGCATGGTTGCTACCAGAGCTTTCCCTGCATCTATTAGGATTTACACACTCTTAGATAATCACTAAAACCACCTCATCCTCTTCAACTTCTCACCAGCACCCTCTGAGCTACACAGCCTTTTGGGCTAGCAGCAACCAGCCCTGCTCAGGAGCCAGCAGCCATCTTCCTTGGCCTGGGGTGTATCTGCCAGCAGGCCTCCACCCTGGAGAGCACCAGAGGCTCTCATGCTGAGCTTATGGGAGCTACAGGTGATGACTGTGGCCACCAGCTGTGTGGGCACGCCACCACAGCGCAGGCAGAAAGGTCTCCCTGAGGAAAGAGTGGGAGGGAACAAGCTGTTTCCACTTGTCTCCTTCTGGCTCAGCAGGGTGCAGGAATGGCATCTTCTCCAGGCTCAACAAAATGACAGATGGCTCAGGAGATGGTTCACACTTTTAAGGCCAGCTTGAGGAGCTTGCTGTGCTAGTTGTCACCCTGAGAGCAGGACTTCATCTGCAGAGGGGGAGCACATCCATCTGTGTGATACCCAAGTGAAAATGAAGCATTTTTTCCCCCTGTAAAACATAACAGCAAAATGCCCCAACTCCATGGGCAGAGTGGTTATTTGCAAGGAGAGACAACAGAGGCAAGCATGGCCCTCAGAGGGGCTTTTGTGTTTCTTAAACGACCAAACCACTGACAGAGAGGACAAATAAATGAATAATGTCAACTAAAGCCATGGCCTTCTCCAGTTATTCCGCTCCTTCCTGGGAGAAAGGCAGCACAGGGAACACACCCAGCAGTAATGTCACACACTAGTGTAAGCACCAAGGTCCTCCCCTTTCAAGAGCTGGACATGTACTCCTGTTGTTTTTTTTCTGACCTGGCTTCTACTTGTCCAAACAAAACCCACTGTGTCTCCTTGTGCTGCAACTTAAGGATGAGGATGTTATGACCCAGCTCGAGATCCTGAACAAGGAAGGGAAAGAGAGGACAGGCTGGTTGCACAAAGAACCACGTTCAGTAGCACGGGCTACTGAGTCTACCCCACTACAGTGGGGCTTGTAACTTCACAATCTTGCCCTGCACCTGAGCAGCCCCAGCTGGCAGCAAAATCCCACGTGTACTCCAGGCTCCTCAAGACCAGGGAAGTGTTTACACCGATAGACACCTGCAAGGCCTAGAGGACACCTCCCTGCAGAATTAGAGATGGGGATACTGGGTATGACCAGCAGAGCTGGAGCAGAGCCAAGCAGCCAAATCCACCTACTAACAAGTGATTCAATGGATCAGGATCCTGTAGGCTCTGGGCTTCCCCTCCCCTCCAATGCTGCTGCTGCCTGGTGCCTCTGCCCAGGGAGGCACCTTCGCGCTGCCAGCCAAAAAAAGTCTGTGCTCTTCCACCTCCTACCTCGTACTCGATAGCAAGGTCTGTGTGATCGTCAATGTCCACCTTGGCCATCAGCACCTTCCCCTCCTGCTTGGCCACCAGCTTCTCTAACCTGGGGCCTAGGATCTTGCAGGGACCACACCACCTGATGGAGCAGGAAAAGAGAGGGGACATTAGGAGAGGCAGGTGCAGCCATGGAAGGCATGCTGGTACACCAGTGCCTTTACCACCACTGCTGTTCCACTCAACAGCCAGCCTGGAAATACAATTCCTGAATCATGGCTTAGAAAAACACTTCTCTCACAAAGGAGCTGTCAAAGATTAAGGAAGATCTGCATCCAGTTTCAGGCTTCAATGAATTGTCCTCTTCTCTCTGAATGATCCCAACTAATGCTCACTTTGGTTTGTCAGTTAGTTTATTTAGAGCACAAGTTTTTTGGCTTTTTTGTGTTCTGTCTGCCCCAAATCAGCTGTAACAGGCTCATATAACAGTAATTGTAGGACTATTAAAATATGTGAAAAACCCAAAATAGCATCTAGGAATATTTTTACTGGCAGGTGGATGACAGCATTTTTATTGATGACAATTGGTGTCATTGGTGTCACACAGCAGTTATTAAAGACATAAAGACATTTGCTATAAAGAGCCTCAAAACCATGCAGCTTTAAGAAACATGGAATGATACACCATAACAATGGTGAGGCATAGCAAGTGCAGAGCTCTCTGTGGCTGTTAGCAAACTTTAATGTTTCTAAGAGGATGTTGCAGCCATGAAGCCAAATAGGGCAGATATCAGAGCTTTCTCCTGAGGCATTTTTCTAGGATGATGCAACACTGGGGCTGGGATGACACCTGAGCACCTGAGAGGTGCAGCAATGCCACACAGGGGAATGCCTTCCTGGCACTCCGGCAGGGTGTAGCTGTGAGGGGAATCTTCATGGATTGAGCCTGACAGGCAGAAGCATCTTTCAACACCGGACTCCATAGCATGGGAAGCCCTCTGGCATGCCCCTCCATGGTGAGCCCGGAGTGCCACCACATCAGGAAAGTCACAGGGCCACACCTGCACGGGTGATGATGAAGAGGGGTGCAAGAGGCACGAGCGGAACTTACTGTGCGTGGAAGTCCACCACAACGGGCTTGGGGCTGTTCACCACCCGGTCCTGGAAGTCGCTGCCATCCTGCACGTTGAAAGTGCTCCTGCGGCCGGCTGAGGTGCCAAAGGCCCTGCCATGGGATGCCAGGGGCCCCCGCGTGGGGAGCGACAGCAGCCGCTGGAGAGCCAGCCTCTGGGCCATCTGTGGGGAGAGTGGTTGGTGGGGTGGGTGCACCCCATGGCTGGTGCCACTGCAGCAGCGCCCTGACCCGAGTCCCCTCGGCAGGTCAGCCCCCAGGCCAGGAGGTGTCCAGGAGAGAAGCTTATGGGGTTTGACGTGAAATGCTTCCTGCCCCCGAGCCCAGCCCCTGCCCCGCCCTGCAGCTCCAGCCCAACGGGCACGGGGCCCCCAGCTGGACCCCGCCTCCTCCCCGTTTACAGCAACAGGCACAGGGTCCCTGTTTCCCTCAGCCCTGGAGGGTAGAGCTGCCCCCACCGCCCGTTCCTTCCCACCCACAGGGCAGACCCAGGCCTGCACCGATATCGCGGGGCTCCTTCAGCTGATGTCCCAACAGGTGGCACAGGGCCCCGGGCCCCTAACCCTGGGGGGGAAGAACAACCCCAGACGCCGGCTCTCCGTTGCTCCCCGAGCCCGAGGGCAGGAAGGCACGGCCGGGAGGGCCCCGCTCCACCCGCCGGGCCCGCCCGCACCTTCCCGGGCGCGGAGGTGACCGCACACACCGAGCTTCCGCCCGCCGCCGCCGGAAGGCTGCTGCGAACGGGCCGGCCGCGCTCCAGCCGATTGGCGCCGCCACAAGAGCCGGGCGCCTCTGATTGGCTGCCGTGCCTGTCCTTTAGCCCGTTTCGCCCCGCCCCTGGATGGGCTTGTGGGATGTCACGTGGGGCGAACCCTGGCTGCTGATTGGCGGCGGAGCGCTCCAATGGGCGCAGCGAGCGCAGCAGGAGCCGTGGCGCGCCCTCCGCACATGGCGGGGCCCGGCGGCCCCGGTGCCGGTCCCTCCGGGTGGCGGCTCTCTTCGGCTTGAGGCTAGGCAAAGGGCCGCGTGCTTCACCTGCTTCTTTAAGCTTTCCGGGAAGCGCACAGCTCTACAGTTCCCCAGACAGCAATTAACTCCGTTCCACAACGTGCCCACCCGGGCAGGGCACCGGTATCAACCTGCACCCCCTACACTCAGGGGTGACCACAGACCAGCGTGGCCCATGCCACCCTCTCCAGCTGCATGTGAACAGGCACTGTCTTCCAGCAGCAGCATTGCTTGCATAGCCCAGCATTCTCAAAGAGAGCAGGAACTCCTCTGTCACTTCTTTGACCTCTTCTGCTCCCCTGCCTCTCCAAGAAACTGGAATTTTAGGGAAACAGCTGTATTCAAAGGATTGGGAGAACTTTAGGTACATGTAAGGTACAGCCCCCCTCAGTTTGGAAGCAATAGCATGCATTTTTTAAGAAGTTAGAGAGTTGAAAAACATGTGGATATAAAATCCTTTTGTCACCCCTCCTGTATTATCTAGAAATCACAGGGACATCATGAGGTCAAGCTCAAAACTGCTCTTGCTTTGCAACTCCAGGCCCATGGAAGGAGTCCACAGGGCAAGTGTATGTGGCTGACAAGGGGAGCAGTAAAGTGCAGACAACCTCCCTGTCAGTCCCTTTAGAATCTCAGGGTGACTGTAGGGGAATAAAACAGAGAAAGAGCATTTTAACAACATCAAACTTTCTTGATGGGACATAGTGCAAATAGGAGAAATATTGGTCATGCTTTATAAAAGATGGGCTAACCTTCTAGGCTGCTTGGTGTGGGAGAAGAAAAATATGAGGACAGCAGAGCCAAACTCTCTCTGTGTCCCAGGCATTCCAAGCAAGCTACTCATCTGTTGTGGAGGAAAGAGTCCCTTGTAGTGTTCTCTGGGAAATTATAAATTATCTGACCTATACAGTAACTAAAAAAAATCATCTTTCCCCACTCAAGCTACACAATCGCCCTAACTCAAATGCAGGAAAAGTACCAGGAAGTTTGCCTGCAGTACCACTTCAGGATTCAATGCAGAAACAAATCTTCAAGTATACACAGCGTACAGCATCCAGGGACCAGAGAGCCACAGGGTGTGAGCAGGCCACCTCTGAAGGGCGACATGACATCCAAAGCTTTCCAGACATTCCTGTGCTCACTTCTGTGGCTTCCATCCGTCACTGCAAATACTGGTCAGTGAGATAAACACCAACATCATCTTCAGGCAACTCTGAACTGTGCAAGGACAACACGAGAACCTCAGCATCACTGGGTTTTGGTCCCTCAATCCTTCAGAGTATGTTGGTCCTCTTTGTAACAGCAAGATCTGAGCAGGTCTTTGGCAACTCATGATCAGTGGGAGGCATGGGGATGGAAATGGGATGCTGGAAAGGGCAGGATCCTGCCGTGGATCTCTGTTACAGTACTGTCACAAGAGCACCTATGGATTTCAGTGTGGAGCAAGAAAGGTTAAAGCTCATCCTTGGCATGAACAAGATGCTGCAGAGGACGAACTGGTATCCCATGATCTCTTATCAACTGCTCCTGTGACCCATCGTGGCTGTCAGGGGGTCTGTCACCCGAGAAGTCTGTGTGAGTGTAATCCTGGAGCAGCCCAGCATGTACTGCGTGGTGCCGGAGCTCCTGGCTCCCCACCAGTCCCTGCATTTGAATGTATCCCTGCTGGCAGGAGGGAGGCAGCTTCTGATGGGTGAAGGCAAACAGGAAACAGGATTCTGCAAGAGAAAGGATCAAAACTTAAGAGTCAGCAGAGATACCCTGTTGGGAAATACTCCCATAAACTATCAGGGACTTGCTCAAAACAAAAGGCAGAGAGGATGAGGGAAGACGGCAGGTACCCTGCCCCAGATAGCAGCACAGTAATTGACATAATTCTGCAGAGCTCAGGTGATGCAGAGAGGGATCCCCAGTCTGCACACTGAGAGAAAAAGGAGCTGGATTTGAGCTTGCATCCATCTGGCATCTTCTTTGTGCTACAAGATGGCTTCCCTCTGTGTGCCACATGGGCTTCCTGCAGGAGGGTCCCACATCAGTCTTAAGACCAGGAAGGGAGGCAGCAGAGGCTCTTCACCTCTCACCTCACAGCACTCCCATTTCCCATGGGAAAGTAATCCAATCACCAGTACGTGAGATTTAATACACAATGGCACAAAGAAATGTTCAGATAATGAAGAAGAAAGGAAAGCTGCAGCTAGAAAAGGGATTGAACCCAATCTTATATGCCTGTCTCTAAATCCTGGCATGCCTGGGCCAGTCTTCTTCTAATGGTGAACAAGAGCAAGGACTCTTTGGGAACATACACACAGAACAGCACTTTGTACCATCTGGTGAGTGCACTGAGGAGGTGTGACTGACAGTGAGACAAGCAGCTCACCACAGGAAGATCTCAGCTATTTGCAGAAGAGATCACTCCTGTCACTTGTTCCTCACATTGCTCCTCCTCTTCCTGCCACTTCGACCCTGTGCACAAATTACCTGCAAAGAAATTGCGCAGGTCGGTGCTGAGGCAGTTCTCCAGAAACCGCCTCAGTGGCAGGATGTGAGCATTCGGGGCTGTCCAGTCTGTCAGAAAGTCCTCCACAATGTGATGGATGGCATTTGGCCGGGGCAGAGGCCAGTCGGGGGGACGGACTCTCATCTCACGCTCTGCCAAGGGAACATTAAGGGAGTCTCTTAGAAGCAAAATGGCATTAAAAAGAGCTTGGGGAGTGGAAAGCAGCTGTGACAGCTGTTTCCGCTTTTGTCCTGACCTTTTAATCCGTTACTTTCATTTGCAATCCCCTCTGCTACCTCTGTCCTCAACAGCCTGCCACTGCACAGCTGCTCTCTGCCTGTAGCATTCCTGTCATTTCACTCCTATTCCCCCTGGGCAGGGACTGCCAGATGGGCTGTGTTGCATTTAATGCTGCTACCCATCATGCTTATTTCTGAGAAGGCAAGCTGGACCCTGACCCTGGGTTTCTGGAGATGAAGATTTCAACACACTCATTTCCCAAGGAAGTCTACTCTGAGCCTGTTTGCTGCTGGATAGAACACTCCTCTTCAAACCCTTGCCTTTGGCTGCCTCTACGTCTGTGAGACCTCTCAGACCTGGGCCTGCCAGAGAGCAGCTTTCACATGGCAGCAAGATGGCCAAACAACACCACCCTCATCTGTCAGGCTCTGCAAAATACACCTAAGGTGCCAGCCAAAAGGAAGAACTGTTCTTCTTTTTGGGCATGGGGAAATTTCCAGCACGCCTGTTTGTTCCTATTTTCAAATGTGAGGTCTCTGGTACAAACCCCCATCCCCTATATTGGTCCTACAGATGGAACTTCCTTGCCAACTCTCAGCTTCCTTTTCAGCTCATACAGTGGTGGGAGGTGTCTCTCAGGAAGGGGGAATAGTGCTTTCAGGTACCACCCCCACTCTGGCTCTGATTTATCCCTCTTTGTTTTGGTTGTGTCACATAACTAGCAGGAAAGCTTACCTGTTGGGAGGTGTTTGTAATAGTAAATAACAGGGTGTAAAAAGTTGGACTGCCAGGCATGCTGCGCCTCTCCCACAGCACGGTTGTAGTAGAAGACATCCTTGTCAGCGCCAGAGAAATTCCTCCCATATTCCATGATGATGACAAAGAGCCCATTGCGAGCCTTTCTTCCCGTCTGCATTTCCAGCTCAGCCAGGACTCCAATAGGGTACTCTTCCAGGTATTCAAATGCTGTGGCATTCCTGAGAATTGAAAACGTACCACTGGAATTTTCCACCAGAGAAAGCCAGCTGGGATCCAACCCACCCTCAGCTGGTCAAGGCTAAAGCCAAAAAGTCATCAGATAGTAATTTTGTTTGGTCACTACAAATCTGAGCTGGACTTGATGCAGAGCTTATAAAGGCTGCAGATACTGTTACAAGACACCACTGTTTTCCTAGATTATGGGATTCTCTCTACAGTAGCACTGCTCAACAAAGATTTTCCCTGGGGTCAGTAAAAGCGTATACTACGCCTCTGAGCCTAGAGGGAAGGTCTGGACCATTTCAGCCCTTTAAGAGGGAGAAACAGTCTGCACAATTGGGCACCAGTTGCAGCAGTAGTACAGACTTGGGGTGGCTGCCTATGCAATGGTAACTTCCTTAGGCAGGAACAGCACAATTGGTGTGGTGGCAACATGGGAGGCAATGGTAAAGAAACAGAAATGAAATTATGGACCACAGTGCTGGGAATAATTACTCACTCACTCACTCTCTCAGCAGTATGATGTCAGCCAGGACACTGAACATCTGGTAGAGGCCTGAGGCCTCATTCACCCTCTTGATGATGGAATTGGTCAGCTGTGTAATAGGGTAGACTGTGGATGGCCAGGGGACACCATGGTGACGGTTTTCCAATAGGCGATGGACTGCCCGAGCTAAGACATGGAGAGAAACAAAGACAGCTTATTTAACAACACAAGCTTATCCTTTAAGACATCAAATCTCTGTATTGCAGCAGGACTCAATAAACAATCTTTACAGCTCTTCCATGCTCAGGATCTCCCACCCCAATTGCTGGTAACTGCAGTGGAGATGCCCTCAGAAAGCTGATGTGATGCTAAGTGGTAGGGGAGGGGGCAGGGGGGTCCTTGGGGATAGTTCATTACTTTTCAGCAGTCCTTTAATGATAAGGATGGGCATACACACATAAAGAAGGAAATTCTCTCTACTGCCCACAACTGCTGGGTTTTAACTCCACAGCACAGACCTCTCACCCACAGCCTGTCACGAGGCAGAGCGTCTGGCAGGAAGAAATCTATTGTGTTACATAAATAACAGACAGCAGGCAAGAGAGACACAAGACAAAACAAAGACAGACAACCAAAAACTTCATATATGACCCCAAGTCACTTCTCCTCCACTTCAGATGATGCAGCTGCAGCTTGACTGTGTTTTGTCCTTTTTATTGCCAGAACAAACTAAGGGCATTCTATTTCCAGCAGTAAGCTATGGATTGTTCCTTCGAAGGGAGGATCGATTTCCACCTCTGCCCTCTGTACACCCCAGTACTCACTTGTATACCGGAATCCATGGATGAAGCCCCCAGCAGATTTCCTGTAGTCAACTGAATGGCTAGCAGTGCCAAGAACAAAAAGCCCCTGAGTGCTTCTAGACTCGTAGCTGGGTTTGATTTGAGGATACTTCTTAATATTCCCTTTTCCCGGCATCATTCTCAGGGATCTGATATGCAAAAGAGAAGAGCAGGAAGGACAGGAGTAGAAAAATAATAAGGGTTTACACATTATATTGCAGCCACTGCAAGATTCTGCTTCATACCCCTGCTGCTGTCAGTGGCATTTATAACTAAAATGAGGATCTTTGGAAGATAAGGGTGTTGATCTCAAGATAGCCCTGGACAACATCTAATTCTCAACTAAGCCATTAACAATTAATTTTGGAAGACAGTTAGCAAATCATTTAGCAATAATGTTACAAGTTAGCAATATCATTTTCAACTGCAGGATGTACCAAGGTGGAATGAAGGTTGCATCCTCAGGGAATTTTTTTTTCCCAGACACAACCTTTTTGTAGCAGTCTGCACCTTTATCATCCTCATTTCAGCAAAAAACCCAAACACTGCTAGCCTTGTCCATGTGATCTGGAAGGTCAGGATGTTAAGTTCTAAAGGTACAAGCTTTTCTGTGTCACTCAGGTCTCATTGCTCCCATCTGCACAGCCTTAAAGCCTGTTGATCAGAGGACAGTGACACACATTCTCACTGGGACACAGCCTTACTTGCAGGATAAAAAAAGGACTGTGCAGCACCAAGCAGCTCAGAGCACACAGAGGTCTAAACAATGCTGCCAGGAGAAGACCTGCTCTTCCCTTTCCTCCCTACTCAGGCCATTCAGCCTAAATACCTTTTTTCATGGAGATCCTGGTTCTCCCTCACCTATTATAGATAGAGAAGTCAAACTTCCAGCCCAGGCAGCGGATGACACGGTCATAAGGTGCGCGGGTGGCAAAATTGTCCAGTTCATCCTGAGGGAGGGTGATGGAGTCGATGCCCGCGCTGATGTTCCTGTTCTCCAAGTAGAACCGCAGTGTGATGTGCAGCTTTCCCTTTTTGTCCTTAATGATAGCCAGATCTTCCAGGTCACCCTCCAGAAGCCCATCCAGAGATTTCAGCTGGTAGGTGTCCAGCAGGCCGTTGTTAATTGCTCTATGGAAAGTACAAGAATGTAAAGGAGGGAAGTTCTGTCTTAGCTGCTGAAAATGGGATCATTTATCAGGCATCCCAACTCCTCTTCAGTGTAAGGGTTATCCCCAGAGTCTCAGGGCTCACAGGAACAGCACAAGGAACACAACCTTGCTGTCCTTGCAGGAGGCAACCAGCCTCTTAACTTTCCTCTGTGACTGGAAGCAAGGGAATAACTTGAGAGCCAGTACATTTTAAAGATTATAGTTTCCAAGTGGACATGTTTCTATTTCACACAGGTCCTAAAAAGCTCTCAGCAAGCCTCTGTGTTCTGCAACTGCAACCTGGATTGCTTTAAACCACGGTCCTATAGAAAGCCCCATATTTCCCCTGCGGTCCCCATGACAACAGCACCAGTCCAGCCTGTCACCTGGGAAAGAGGTGATTCTCCTTGTTTGTATTCCAGCTGCGTTAGAAACAGGAATAGGAGCAGTTCCTTACCTCAGATCCCCGACGTAGTGGGTGGCCCAAGAGAGGCGCACGCGGGACCGGCTCACCATGTGGATGAAATTCGTGACACCCAGGATGTTCTCCGCTGTCTCGAAGGCCGAGTTCCCTCGGCCCAAGATCAACACGGTTTGGCCAGTGAAGTCCTCTGGGTTGATGGACACACTCTCGTAACCCTCAACATACTCTGAGCCAGGAAAGTTTACCACATTGGGAACCCACATCCCTGCAGCAATCAACAAAGAGCTGCAAAAACAGGGATAGCACAAGGAAATGCAGGAATTTCAGGAAAGGAGCTCCATCCCCTCATTCTTTCCCCCTCCCTCCTCCCACTGTGGAAGGTGACTGCAAATGTGACCCCCCACAGTGACACTGGACCAGCTGCACAGGCCGTGGTTTCAAAAGAAACCTCTACCTAGCTTCAACTAGTGACCTGCTCCTCTCTTCTCTATCCTCAGGACAACTAGGAACACTGTTATATATAGCAACAGTCAGTGTGGGTGCTGTATATATGCATCTCTCTCGCCTGTTCGTGAATGCAACTTCTACTCAGATGAACTCACTGACAGTATCACAGGTTGATTATATGTTGCATAAAAATGACTTTGATTTAAAATTTGAGTTGACATTTGGCAGAGCAGAAGTAATTTTTAAGATAGCTAGGAAATAGTTTCGATACTTTGAAATGTAACTGCCAGTCATAAAAACATGCTAGCAACATCACTAATTGTTAACACCAAAAATAACTACAGTGATCTTTTTATATCACTCCAAAAGAGCTTTTGGAGTGAGGAAGTTTTTGTGACTTAGACAGAAGCACCAGGCGGCTGAGGCAAGCAGCACTGCCTGCTGTCCCAGCCTTGCTTACACAGCGTCCCGAGACGTGGGTGTCCGGGGATTGCCTTCTGTCCTCTCAGAGCCTGCCAGCAGCACACCGGCAAGTGACAGCCAGCACGACCTGCTGTCGTAGAGCTGAGGTTCTCAGGAGAGGTGAGAAATATACTCCGTATGTTCACACGAGTAACTTTGAGGTTTTTAGGAATGGAGCTCAGTGGTGGTTCGGGATACACACATGTAAATAGGACGAGTGGAAGGGGAATTCAGCGACCCAGCAGCCCTGAGAAAGCCCTGACTTTCTCACAGTCCCTGCCCCTCCCCCCCAAAAAACCCACTTTCCTCTGCTTCCCCCGCCCCGTTCCAGCTCTGTGCCAAACAAGGGCTTCACTTGTCTGGGACACAACGCTGAGCACATGCGGGAAAACGGGAGCAAGATGTCACTGCACCGACTCAGTCCAGTTTGCAATAAAGGCAGTGTTGGCTGTGAGTACAACCGAGTTACTTTTTTCACAGACAGCAATTATCTAGTGATAAAACAAAAGCGATTTCAAGCATACCTATCAAGGACACACGCTGCAGTGACGGCCATGGCAGCCAATTTGTGTCTGCCCTCCCAACCTCCTCAGCTGCCCAAAGCAAAACACTGCTTGTGAAAGGCAATGCCTTCCCAGGAGCAGTTATTCCACCCATCCACCTGCCAATCCCTACAAAATGTTTTCCGCCTCTGATGGTGATTAAGGCTGTAAGAGGCTGTGAAATCTCTGTCCTCGGAGATACTGTTGCCTCAACAGGGCAAAGCTCTGAGCTGCATGTCAAGCCCCAGGTTTGCCCATTACCTGCACCTGTAGTTCTTCCTGTCCTGGTCGGTCAGGAGAAAGTAATGGCCGTTCCAGGCCTGCTCATTCTTCTCCAATGTCACATGGATGATGGCTGTGTTGTACTGAACCCGCAGCTTCAGCAGGGAAGCAAAGTCCTCCAGGTAACGCACCATCGTGTCAGCGTTGGGGAAGAAGTCGCGAGAGTAGCGTCGGAAAAGCAGCCGCCGGTCGTGGCTGAGAAGCGAATTCCAGTCATGGCGGAGGTTGAACTCGCTGTTGGACTTGCCCGTGTACTGCTTGTTGATGCTGATGAGTTTGCGGTGCCGGGGGTAGAGCGCGAAGAAGCTGCCGGGAGCATGGCTCCGCTCAAAGACGATGTAGTCCCGGCCGGCTTGCTGGAGGAAATAGGCCGCCTGCAAGCCTGCGGGGCCGGCCCCGATGACGCAGTAGTCGTGGTAGAGGAACGTGGCACCACTCACGGCGCACAGGCTGCAGGCGTAAAGGGCCAGCCCCAAGAGCGTCCCGCAGACCGCCGGGGCCATGGCGGGACTGGCGCAGCCGGCTCTGGAGGCAAGAGGACCGGGAGGCGTCACCCCGAGGGCCGCAGCCTCCCCACAGGAGACCCCCGACCCCACCAGCCCTCGCCCACCGCCGCCCAGACCCGACCGCCATGACCCACACAGGGTGGGGTGTTGGGGTCCTGCTCCCTGCTGGCCAACAGCAGCAGGAGTCCCGGGCCTTCTAGGCAATGGGCGCACAGTGCCCCCCGCCACAGCACACAGGTGGCAAGGTGGGGCAGCACCTGTGGACTGCTGGTCGCGGGCGCGTCTGCGCCCCACCAGCCAATGGGGACGGGCGGCGGAAGCCCCCCCAGCCAATGGGAGATGGGGTGTCCAGCGCTGCCCTCGCTCCCCCACCAATACGGTCCCGGCCCCGATGCCCCCGCCCCCGCCAAACAGCGCACGAGGCGCGGCGCACGTGACGCGCGCCGCCGCTGCCGCCCGTCCGGGGCCGCACCTGCACCATGGAGCTCCCGCCGCTCCGCTCCTTCCTCCTTCCCGCGCCGCCCGGGCAGGGCAGGGCGGGCACGGCGCTGCCTCCCGCCCGCTGCGGGGGCGAGCGAGGGGGGGGGCGGTGCGCTCCCCGCGTCACGTGATGCCGCCACCGCCGCTTCCCGCCGCCGGCACCATGGCGGCGCGCGCACCACGTGTCCGGGGGCGGGCGGCCCTTAAAGGGGCAGGCGCGGGACGGAGCCCTGACCGCGGGGGGCAGCCGAACCAGGCACACACACACAAACAGCGCCGGCACTCGGCAAAATCAACTTTATTCCGCTTTCCCTCATTTATGATCGATGTGCAGCACAGCCAGGGCAGAGGTACAGCCACAGCCCAACCCCGGTTACAGGGCTGCCCCAGCACTGCAGCCCCTCGCGGTGCTGGTTGCAGGGTTCAGCTCTCTTCCTCTGAAAAAGAGAAAAAGAGACTAAGTGAATGCAGCTGGGGGAAGAAAACCCCAAAATGAAATCCTCGCTGTCAAGGAAATGGCACAAAGAACACAAAAAATCAAAACTGCCACTTCGGGAGATTTATCCCACCTCCAACTGTCTCCTCGCCTCTGTCCAGCTTCCCAACAGACCTGCCCGTCAGCCACGACCACACACTTGTCATACACAATTTACATTCCTGAGCAAACTACGCAGCAACCCAACTAACATTTCCATAATAAAATCCAGAGCAGCCAGCATAAGTTTACAGCCTAAAAATAATCTGGGAGATATTTTTCCCATCACAGAAGCAAGAAGTCTAGGATAAACGGTTTTCCACTGTCAGTGGAGCACACAGAGATCTCGCATCAGAGATGGTTTTAGGCAGCAAAGGGAAGGTAGCAGTTGTCCACTGGGCACCACTGATCCTCCAAAACTTGCATCCAGACTAACCAGTGATTGTTCAGCTTCAAGAGTCACTTCGGAAAAGCCTTCACCACACGTTCCCTCAACTGCACTCTGTCACCACGCGTTTTAAATGTGTCACCTTATAGTCACTGCCATTTCTAAAACTGCAGTCAAAAAATATCCCAGTACCAACAGAAACTAGCAGCCACCCACTCCTGCAGACCTTGGGGCTGCTGAATGAAGGACTTCTTGGCAGGCTTCGTTCTGCCAAACAGTGCTCTGGATCTGGGACCTCCTCCCAACTCCTGCTAAAATCAGTCCTCATCAAGTATCTGTACAGAGGCACAACACCCGCATTTCCAACTCTGCGTTGTTTTTCTTCCAGCTGAGTACTCCCAGTGTCACCCACACCTTTTCAACAGAGTCCCATCCTTGGGACCACCCATTCTCCAGCCTCATTCCTCTCCTGCCATTGCACTGGTCAGATCTGATCCTTAGCTCTGGTCTTCATCATATATCACCCCTTTTCATCCAGACTAGTGTATCACTTAAAAGCATAAAACACCAAGTATGCTACAAACCTTCCTCTTCCTCTTCTTCCTCCTCATCCTCCTCATCTTCATCAGAGCTGAAGGTGCCATCAGGCAAACTGTAGATGCGGATCACCTGCTTGTTGGGGTCCTTGAGGATGAGGTACTTCCCCTCATCCAGCTTCATGCAGATGTCAATGACGCATCGCAGGATGCCCCAGGCGTTCTCTATACTCAGATTAATCTGGCTGGCAAATTCATTTGGCTTGAACTGCTGTGTGCCCAGGATCACGTGGCGGGCAGAATCCTTCACGTGGTAACGGGATACGTACCTAGGAGGGCAAGAAGAAACCAGAGGTTATCAGGAGATTACGCCCAGACAGCAGAACGCCAGCAAGAAAAGCAGCGTGATCATCTTATTTTTGTTTTCTGGGCTGAAAAATCCTAATACTCCAACACTGAAAGCTAAGAGGATTTCCTGGCTACAAACTGTCAATCTGCAATGCACCTGGAAATCCCCAAATCGGATGGAGAGGTACAACAGATAAAGAAGAATTAGCCCCACAGATAAAATTAAGCAATAGCACGATTAGCTGGGTTGTTTGGAAGGAAAAAGATGGAAAAGAACCAATTCTGTGTCTGTGGATGGAACTGAGGGTTGCAGAACCACTAGAACTTAGCAAAAAGCCTCTTGTTCATTACCTACAGTACTCAACTGATTTTAAGCTGACAGTTTAAAAAAATGATGCGGCCATATCTCCCCCCACCACCTAATTTCTCAGTAACAGGGCACTGAGAATCTCGATCAGATTCCTGACAGGCACCACAGTCACTGTATTTATTTCCCTTGTTGGTGACCACAGCAAAGAGGCTAAGAGCCCACACAGACCACCTGTCCCTCGTGTGTGGGGTCAGTCACAGCTGGATGCTGAGAGGAAGCAGCTTACACCAAGGCTGGTGCACTCACCACAAGCTTTCCTTTCTTGGCCACTCAAACACTGGGTGATTTTAGGATTACTCGTTCTGTAAATGCTTCACTCAGTCATACACAAAGTTTAATAATGGAAAATGCACCTGGAAGATATTAGATGTGAACTGCCCCCCTTACCCCAGTTTAAGATACTCTGATCCAGCCAGCAGTGCACAGCATGTCCAGCGGGCCAGTTTGTAGCTGTTGTTCTTCAGCTCCGTGGCAATGACAGCCCCTCTCTGAGAGTCCAGCTTCTGGCGCCAGTCCACCCCATTGCAATACTGAGAGGAGAATCAGAACCAGGGTCAGCCTGACAAGCCAGCAGCAGCCATCTCTTCAGCCATCTTGTCATCACACAGGGAAGCTGTCTACCCTATGGTACCATGTGAGGGAATGTGAACTGCAGCCTACAGAGAAAGCTCTTGCACTGGGAAGGGAGAAATGCAAACAACGGGGATTGCTCAACATTTGTGGCACTGATTAGAAAGAGTAGTTTGTGAAGGAAGAATTCTAAAGAGAACCATAAAGAACAGACTGACTACTGTGCTGAACACCCAGGGAGACAAGAGGGTTCAAGCCAGCTACCTCACATTTAGGGGAATATCCCATCAGCACTGCTTGTCCACCAAAGCTATACTCCTTAGTGGAATGTAACACCCGGGGAACACCACCAGATGTTTGTCTCATCTTCCCTGCTGTACCTGGCATGTCAGGCAGCAGTGAAGCAGTTAGAGCTAGCTTGGGGATCCTTTTCTTCCTCACCCTCGAATCCCACTCGTTCAGTGTTTTGATGTTGATGAATGACACTTCTCCATTAGCTCCTGTCATCACTCCATCATGTTCACAGCGGACAATGAGATCTATATCATCTCCCAGCTTCCACCTTCGGTACCTGCCAATAAACAATCCAGCTGGTTATTTCTGACCTTTGTTCTCTTCCAGATCCACATAAGCATTCAGCAAAATCCTTTCCCCCTCTATCTTTTCACTGTGAGGTCATCCATGAATCCCTTTCAAGGTAAAGCTTGTATCAGTAACACTCCCAAGGTATTTTGCCTCCATATCACACTGACATCCTGCCCCCTTGCCAAACCTGGGCATCAGAAATATCAACTTACCTGTATGCAACAGAGGCCACTTCATTTTTATCCATGTCATCCTCCACAAAGGGGTTTGGGTTGGGAAACTTGTATTTCTCCTTTCCCTGCAGATGAAAACAGCAGAGCATGTTAGGAGACGGCATTCCTCTACTAGAAAAATATTCTTTTACAGCAACAGTAGCTGATTTCCCTTATGTAGAGAAACACCAAAACATTAAGACAGCTGATGAAAGCCTCATGCCCACATTAGTCACAGCACTATAAGCAGTACTTGTACTGGTACTTAGGCTTCATTAAATATACTGACAAACCTGTCTACATCATCAACGGGAGTAGGATGACTTCTCTGTGAAATCAAGGTGAAAACCTCTCTACAACAAAGTCACACTGCTCACCAGAAATAATCCCACCTCTTTCAAAACTGAAAGACCACTGGTATAACACAACTGTCAATTAAAATGCTTCTGTGCTGCATTAAAGCAGCCTTAATGAAATCTCTTCTTGAGACTCTCTGGAACACAGAGCCCACTACTCATCACTGTTCCACCTTACCATCCTCAGACACTGCTGGGAGAAGTTATGATTGATGTAGGTAGCTTCCATGGCCAGGTTGCGTGGAGAATTAAAGGAGTTGCCCTCTTCCTGTGGTGGTTCATTGGCTGTTTCACTCACTGTCAGGAGGTCTGGGAAGAAAACCAGATGCAAGTGGTTATACTTGGGGGAGTAAATACGTCAGCTTTAGTGAGTTTCTAGCACCACATCAGAGCAGATCAATACTGAAGTTCCCCACACAGCTATAACACATACTGCAGTAATAAGCTTGTTCAGGGGGCTCAGTGTGGACACCCAAATAAGCATGAAGAAAATTAGACCCTTTAGCTACTGCAACAGAAATTCCTTTCAGGACTTTTCCTCACCAAAATCTGAGTTGTCTCTCTTGTCAAAGAAAAGCTTGGATCCAACTCTCTGGACAATGATGTCCCAGGAATAGACAGAACGAGTGCAGCTCATCAGTGTGGCCAGGATGGCATCTGTGGCAAACACATTCCCTTGTGTCTTGGCCAGCTGTGAATACAGGAGAGAAGTGTTTCAGCAACAAGAACAGATACCCCTTCCCTAGGCAGGATGAGAAGTGCTAGCAAACAAGAGCACTGACTTCTTCTACTGTTCTGACTGAGAAACATGAACTGGTGAGTACCACATCGACTGCCAGTGAAGCGTAAGGTACTACCCAGCAATCCTGGCCCATCCTCACCCACACAAGGGGAAAGTAAGAAACTACTACAAATGTTAATTCTGTCGGAAAATGCACAGTTTCTCACTGCAAATCAGGTCACTAGAGAGAAATGTCTGAGCCTTCCTCACCACCAAAACCAAGGCCAAAGATCACGTCTCTTGACATAAGTTTTCTTCCCAACATAGCTGAAGTACTGGTCTGCTTGCCCTTCCAGAATTTTAACTTTTCCTTGGCCAGTGTTCCTAACTCTGCATTAATCTACCTCTGCCCTCCACCTAAGAAAAATACTGGTACCAGCTAATGCTTCTTGCTTTTACCCTTTGGTCTGACGGTGACAGCTGGTCTCTAACAACAGCACACACTGAGTTTTACCAACTGGTGGATACCTTTCGGATAACTGGGTCATCCGTAGTGGTGACGGTATGGAAGATGCGCTTAATGCTCCTCAGGAGCTTCTCATTCCTTGTTGTAATGCGGTCGAAGGCTTTGTCATAGTACTCTAGGGCTCCACAGCACTCTCTGCAAAGATAAGAGGACCATCTGGATACCCCTCCTACAGATAACACCACCCATGAACGACACAGGGCCTGCTGGTGTTCCGTTACCTCCCCTTGGCTTTTGTACTTCAATAAGAACATTTGAACCAGGCAGGAGACGCTTGAGCTCCCGCTTTCCACGAGTTCAGTGACTTCAAGGAGCAAGCAAGGGGCTGTTTTAGGAACTCACATGTCCTGTGGCTCTGACACCTCCAGATAGCGCATTTTCATCAGCCGAGGGAAATCCATCTCCTCCTTCACCTCCCAATCGCTGCGAACTTCAACAGAGGAGTCACGAGGTTTCTGCTGTGCGGCCAGAGGTGGGACAAGTACACAGAAATGGAGACACATCAGGATTTGTGCAAGAGGAGCTGCCCTGTGAGTGCAGCCAAAGAAACCTAACCATCAGAGGGGGCACAATGCCCATCAGTTTGTCTACCTGTGATTTCTGGTCCCACTTCTGCCTCACTCCAAACTGCTTCTGAAACTTCTTTTGTAGGCGCAAACGATCTCTAAAATGACATATGTGAGAAAAGTAATGATTCCTATTTGCCACAACCACTCCTCCACTTCCAAACTACTACCAGAGGAGCACTGCTTTCAGGCACTGAGCTGCTGAAACATTTGTTGAGCCATCTGTTGATCAAGATGCCCAAGGCATTAAAAGTCTGTTCTTTGCTCTGAGCAGCTCTTTATACAGTTTTACCTGAAGATTGAAATGCATTTTTTAGAAAGGATATTCTCTCTTTAGAATGCCACGTTTACTTTCTAAATACAAGCAAAAAATTTGAAATCCATGCTTTTAAGTACTACTGACACCAGAAGAACACTGGACTCGAAACATCCTGAAATTCTTTGCTGACTGTTTGCTCCAGCAGATTCTGTTACTATAAGTTTGCAAATTCATCAACAGTATGTTCACACACTCCAACCAGAGCTCAGTATGCTCGTCTCTGCAGCCTCACCTCTCCTTCTGCTTGGCACTCTTTGGCAGTGTCTGCATGCTGAACTGCAGCATGTTCCGACGGTCTTTGTCTCTCCGAAGGTTCCTCTGCAGAAATGATGGAAAGAAAAAGGAAGACACTTCAATTGGGAAAGAATCCTGTGCTGCTGAAGCTCCCCTCTGATCCTGTCTCCGAGAACACGCTACCTGTGCAAACCTCATGCGGTTCCTCTGGTACGCCGTTTTCTGCGTCCGGGCCGTGTCCACCAGCTGGAAGCTGGTCTCGTCCTCCTCGTGGAAATAGGCATATTGGCTTCCGCCGCCAAACTGTGACGAGTACTTGTCTGGAAATAAAACAAAGCATCTCAGCACCAAGGTCCTAAGAAAAAACCCTGATGCTTTGCCCCTTTCACTCCCCCGCTCCCTCCACCTAAGTCTGATATCTCAATTGGGACTCCTGCCTTACACCCACATGTCTTCTCCCCCTCCAAACCTCCCTTACGAGCCCGAGTAGTAAGGAAGTACAAAAACCCAGAGTAAACCCCAAGGACAGGGAGAGCCCCACAGAACTCTCCCAAGGGTAAAGCACACTTCCTAAAGTAAGCTGCCTGTCTTGCTGAGGCGTGCAGGTAATTACAGGGTGGGTGTGAGACATGAAAGCAGGAATGACGCTTGGAAGGAAACTTTGCAGAAAATAAACCCCAGAACAGCCAGCAGACCACACGTACTTGTGTATCTTTTATCCTGGTACGTGGCTCCTGTCCAATCGGCCACCTAAGAACGAGCATAAACAGTCAAAAGTGAGTATTAACACAACATATGCTCCAGGTCTAATCCTTCTGACTCCCACCTCTGCCTGCCAGCCCTGCCAGGTGTTCACAGTGTGTTAGGACGCACTGCCAAGGGTGCCAGAGGAGCAGCCCGGGTAACAAAAGCGAACACCGGAGGCAGCGTGCAGGGGGGCCCAGAAGGGACCAGAGCTCAAGGCCCAGCACGGCACAGGTACCTTGCCCAGGCGGTCTCCTTTGCTGAAGGGCTGGTAGGGCATGTCCTTGAACTGCTCGGGCACAGCACACGGGCCCCAGCCGGAGGGGTTGTCCTGGATCACGGGTGCCACAAACTTCGCCATTTTTTAATTTTCTGAAGGTGAAAAAATGAAAAAACCCTCAAACCCTCAGCTGCCGCACGGTGTGGCACCGAGACCTGGAGCCTTGATTCGGCACAAGCCACTGCGAAGGGAAAGCGCCTCCGCCAACCAGGCCCGGGGAGGAAGGAAGGGTCTCGGTGGGCGCTGCGTGTGCCGGGGAGGGGCGGGGACGCGGCCCCACCGGAACCGGCGGGAGCGGCGGGGCGGGGCCGGGGGGTCTCGGTACGCGCGGGAGGTGCCGGCGCGGCAGGAGAGCGGCTCCGGTGCAACCCCAGCTCCTCCCTCACCTGCGCGGCCCCGGCGCGGCCCCGATGGCGGCGGATCCAGCGGCGGATCCGGGAGCGGCTCCAGCGGCGGCGGCGGCGGGCGGGGAAAGGGCCGCGCGCAGCTCCGGCGCGCCCTTGGCGTCAGCGCCGCGCGACGGCAGCGCCCTGTCGTAAAAGCAGAAAACCGCCAACGCCCCGGAAAAGCGAGCAACGAGCGCGGCTGCCGTAAAGCGGCAGCGTTGTCGCAAAATGTCAACTATTAAAGTTTTCTTAAGAGAACACGTTCTTTGGTGTTTGATCGTTGTGTGCTTTCAACTCTGACCAACAAGAAAAGAGGTTTAATCTGTGAAACAGGAGCTAACAAACAAGCTCCAAGTGATGTCCAAGTGTTAGAAAGATTAATTACTTGACAGTAGAACTGCCTTGTTAAGGTTTAGGGATCAGCATTTTTCAGTGACCTCAGGGGAGGTTAACAAAGCTTGGGAAGAGGGATGTACCACAGATAGTGGACACGAAGAATGCAGAATTTACAGGCCACAAAGACATTTGGCAGAACCCCCAAGGTAAGGAAGAAACTAATAAGGACAGCTCGGCAACTGTGCTGAATCAGCTCCAACAGAGTAAAAGGTAATTCTGGCAGGGGGCGATTGTGGCCACTGACCCAAGAAACCACTGACTCAAAAGGAGAGAGAGACTGAGCATACAGACTAATTAGTGTGAGCAGGGAGAGGTTCATTAACCAATAGAAGTCGTAATACTAATTCAAAAGATAACTAGGTAACTTGTAGTCAACGGTCATTAATGCCTTTGTTTGCCAAAATATATTAAGAGTGAAAAGTTTTGGTAGTTGTGCTGGCTTTGTGGATTTGCCATCCAGCACATCCATCTTTCTATAGGGCTAGATGTAGAGATCTGTAAATAAATCAAATACCTGGATGATGTGTGTGGATTGGCCTCTTGCAGACTGGGTGAAAGAACCTATTTTGGGATAAGACTGTCATTTACTGAAACTTCCTTCCTGCATAGTCACCACTTAATAAAGAAAAATATGCGGGAGTGGAAGGAGAGTGATGTTAACGATAGTGTAAATTTGCCTTGTTGATTAAAATGCTTGAGTTTGGCTTTTAAATGTAAAAGCTGGGGGTGACTTGTGACAAAGCCCATTCACTTTGTACCCAGATGTGATAAAGAGGAAGAAAACTTGGCTTTCTGTGTGTGTTGAAGGCTCAGCAGAGCACAGCAGCTCAGACAATGGTGAGGTCAGAAACATCTCCAGTGCTTATGATGGCTGAACTTCTGGAACTGTGGAGCTTCTCTTGGCAGAGGTGTTCAGCCCTGTGCTAGGCAAATGCCTGTTGGGAATGGTTTTGGTGTCAATGACTTGCCTTTTTTTTTTTTTTTTTTTTTTTTTTCCTTTAGGAAAACTTGAGTCCAACTTACTTTACAAATCAGGTATTGGAAGAATATCGATCCTCAGCTTAGTCAAATACAGATTTCAACTATTAATGTGCAGTTCCCATCTGGTAAAATTTGCTTTACAGACATGTGATGGAGTTACTGTGAGGTGTGGTTGGTAAATTCCTGTTTTCCCAGATAAAAATGGAGGTAGAGGTTAAGAGATTACTTTGATAGAGAACAGACTTACAGGACTCTGGACAAGAAATATGTTAATAAAGTCACATGCTAGGACAGGAAACATGACTTAATGGTGTGCCTCTTAATTTTCTCACACACACAACTTCTTAAAATAAAAATTGTATTCCAAACACTGCAGTGATGCTGTGGAAAATCAGGTACTTTTCAGTCTGTAGTTGTATGATCATTCAACCAACATTTTGTTTTTAGAGGGTGTTACAAAAACCACTTGACTTTGATAATTAAAGATGTGTGAAGAATGGGAATTGCACTTGCCCTTGCTCTGTTCACAGTGTGATATTTGAGCTTTCCCATTGTCCCTGATGTCTTCCCTGGACCTGCTGGAAGGCAGACCTAGGGCTGGAAGTTGGATTCAGCCCTACAGCCTCTCTAGGAGACCATGAACCACTGATTTAATACAGCAGTGCCTCGAGTCTCTGTAATTGGGTTAGTATTTCTTCTCAGGGAATGAGGACAATAAATCATTAAATCCCAAATGTTCTCATGCCAGAGTGATTGAAATTTTCTCTACCCTTAAAAAGAGCAGGATCTGGTTTACAAATCTCTTCAGCTCACAGGCCAAAAAACTCTTTAGAGAATTTTACTGAGTATCTTTTACCTAGGAAGAGTCTAGATCAATATTTTCCAGGCAGAGAGGTTGTGAATTTTCTTCTTTATTTTCCACTTGTGATTTCCTTCTCGAGAAAGAACCGAAGCTGCAGCGGTCTTTGCTTTGACAAGACACCCTGCCATTAATCAGAAGTGGGATTATTAAAGTGCCTCTTCCCGCTACCAAAAAAAAAAAAAAAATCCACTTATAGAAATACAGTTTATAAAATACAATTTGTAACTGTCTCACCTAAACAGCCTTTTTGGAGACAAACATCATTAGAGCTGGAACTGCCTCGCTTGTCGCTTGCAGTGGCTCAGTAGGATGCCAGCTCCAAGTGCCTGTCCCTTGTCCCCCCAAGCTGGACAATGGGCTTCGTGGGCACAGAGGCACTCAGCTTAGGAGATGGCGAGGAAAAGAGGAAGAAGTTCTGAAAAGAGGAATAGGCTTAGGAATGAACAAATGAAGAGAAATAGACTGATAAAACAAAATTCCGTGCTTTCCAGTTTCCTCTTCATTCCCGAGCCTGCATGAAGTGCATGCAAGAGAATGTAGTGCTGCTGCTGTCTACCAGACATGGCAGATGATGTGCAGCTTGGTCTCAGCCCATCAAATTTCCTTTTCTGGTGACACAGTTGGATATAGGTGTGGGTTGGAGGAGATGGCATGCATAGGGAGTGGCTGGTGTGGGATAAACTCTCTCCTAGGCATGGATCTAATCCTCCATTTTCTTAGCAAGGAGAAGAATTCTATGAAAAAAAAAATCCAGTCTTAAGCAGGGGAGATTTTCTGCCATATTTTGAATCATAGAGTGTTAAGGGTTGGAAGGAACTTTAAAGATCCTCTAGTCCCAAACACCCTTGTCATGGGCAGGGACACCTCCCACTAGACCAGGTTGCCCAAGGCCTTATCCAGCGTGGCCTTGAACACTGCCAGGGTTGAGGCATCCACAACTTCCCTGGGCAGCCTGTTCCAGTGTCTTGTCACCCTCACAGTAAAGAATTTCTTTCTAATATGCAGCCTAAATTTCCCTCTTCCAATTTGTAGCCATTAGTCCTTGTCCTGTCAGTACAGCTTCTGATGAAGAGTTCCTCTCTGGCTTCCTGGTAGTCCCTCTTCAGATACTGGAAGGTTGCTACGAGATCTCCATGAGAGCTTCTCTTCTCCAGGGTGAACAGAACCAACTTTCTCAACCTGTCTCAGGTCACATTTACTAGGAGAGGGAGCGGGTCTGTCTCGCTTCCCACTTCACACCAGGCACTGCATCTCCCGTGTCCTGTTGGGGCCCCACAGCTCTGTTTGCCTCTGGTCCTTTCCTGCTGACCCCACACTCTGCTGCTGCTGCAAACAGTTCCCCTCCTGGCCTCTGGTTTTCATGAAAGGCACGTGAAATACGTCGCTTCCTGGAAAAGTACTCCAAATACACTTGCCTTGCAATCATTTGATCCTTGATCCATAATTTCAGTTCATCAGTTAATTAATCATTTAATCAGTTAATAAGACTAATCACTCTTCCCTGGAAGATGCTCATGAGAACAGCCAGGATAAATTGCTCCCATCTGTTTCTCCTTTCTTGTCTCCCACTTCTCTGGCTTTGGGCTCTATGCTGGTGTTAGCAGGCCCATAAAAGAGGGGCTCATTCCAGCACCTTAGATGTTCCAGTCCAAAACCTTCTCTGCCATCCATCTCCTCTGCAATTTGGGGCTCGGTGGAGAGCTGCCACCCCATGAGCTGGCACTGCACTGAGCAGCCTCCTCCTGCTGAGAGAGGATGATACACAGCTCAGGCAGTGTTCCCAGGGCTTGCCAGGTTTAAGTGAAGGAGAGCAAGTCCAAGCACCCAACCCATTAGGGGCCTTTCCTAGAAAATAGATCACCTCTGCCTTGAAAAAGCTTTGGAAAGCCTTAAGATGGGTTGCTTTCCAGCTTGTATGATGGTACTTCCGATCAAAGAGGCAACCGAGGATTGGAAGACTAATGTTCACATTAAAACACTATTTTCCAGTAGTTCTTTTTCTCATTCTTATAAGAAATGCATCAAAAATAGACAGTTGGTTCCTTTTCCTCACTAAAGACCAAACACACCGTATGCCTGTGCCATATGTTTAGTCTCCACTGCCCCGTGCTTCTTGACAAACCCAGAAACCAAGGGAAATAGCCTTCAGCCTTAACACCTTCCCACTGCAGGGAACCCTGATGTTCACACACACCTCCTCAGGTCAGATTCCTCTTCCGCAGTCACTGTCATCATCTTTAAAGCAGCAAAACTTACTGCTGGCTCCAGGGCTTTTGTTGTAACCAATTTTGGCCATGTATGAACTGGATCATGCGCCGGACCGATGTTCACAGGCTGGGAAGCCCTCCTTCCTTCCCTGGCCCTCCTCTTTGCATCCGATCTTTTCCATGGCACTTTTATCTGCCTCCTCGGTCTGCTGTTTTCTCAGGCCAGATGATTTGCTGCAATGCTTGGCCTCCTTTCCAAGAGCTTCATTCCTTTTGCTGTTGTCCTGGTTGCTGAACTATAAACCTGTCCTCTCGTGTGGTGGATGCTCACCAGATTTGTCAAGGAAATTCTTGATTGGATTTCTAGCAAAATTCTTAATTGGATTTTCAGGAACTCTGGAAAAATGGCCATAAAACAGTGTTACTGTGTATGTGCAGTGAATCTGATTTTTAATTTGCTGCCTGTGCAGTCTGGTGGGGCTGGGAGCAAGTGGTATCTGGCAGATTTGCTGTGTGTGTTCAGACCAGCCCTGTCTGTCCAGTAAGGTCCACACAAGGAATGTGCTGGATTTATTGTTCTTGGTAGCAGATAGTGCTTTCGCTGTGAGGCTTTTCCCCTCTTCCTCCTCCTGCTGTGCTGAGCTGTCCCTGGCTGCTGGGCTGGATTGTCTTGTCTTCACAGATAAGACAGAAACTGAGCAAGGGCAGACTTACCCTTCTTAAACCACACTGCTTCTGTTGGCTGGGCTCAGAGTCTGACCTTCCACTGTCTGCTCCTTCCATGCTACCAGAAAAAAACACAAAATGTGGTGTATCCAAAATTGTCTTTCTGTGAATTAGTGCTGTCTCTTGCCTGGTCTTTACTGTTTTTGCCACCAGTGTCGGAACTCTCCCAAGGTTTCTGTAGCTTTGACCACATGAATTCCCGAAGAGGCAGTATGTGTGTCATGCTGCATCCTCACCCTTGGCTGCTGAGCACTGCCCTTTCCAGAGCTGCAGAAGGAGCCCAGGGCCTGCTGCCTCCCCTCAGACTGTCAGCAAGATTGTCTCCTTTGATCTGCACTCAGTGCTGGATTTTATCCTAGCAGCCAACAGGCTAATTCCACAAGTTTATTCTACAAAGCTCAATTAGAGCAGCTGGTGCCAGCAGCGTCCCTGCTGGCTCCAAGCCTGCATCAGGAGAGGAAGGCTGGTGCAGTGGCTGGGGTATGAGCTTGGGAGTCCACAGGCTCAGCTGCAAATTCCTACTCTGTGGTGTTTTCTAGGCCACACCAGTAAGCTTCTGCAGTGGGAGCTTGTCACCTCCATGCTGTGCAGGGAGGGACAACATTCCCTGCCTGACTGGAGGAGATACAAGCTTTGGTGATGGGGAACTGTGTCGATAGAGGCTGCTGCTTCTGGGAAATGCTGCATAGATCCAGACAGATCTACAGCAGGGAAGAGGATGGGGCCCTGGGTGGTGGAAGGCACACAATGCCTCCTCACCACTGAGTTAGCAGTTTGCTTTTCACCTGCTGGAGCCTCTCTGTGCCCTGCGATTATCCAGTGCCCAAGTTGTATGCAGCACTGCCCTCAGAAGGATCTCAATATGAGCAGAGCTATGAGCAACATGGGTTTTCTTTACAAGGGCCCTTGCCCATCCCAGAAGCACTCATGGTTATTTCCTTCAACATCATCAGTGTTAGAGTAACTTCTGTGAAAAATCAGAATCTTCTGGGGCTAAACATGCTGTGCAAGTGCTCTTGCCTGGCTGGTCTCTTCTCTGGAAGGCTTAATGTTTGTGCCAGCCAGGAAAAGAGGTCTAAGCAGAATATCAGAAAGCAGAAAAAGAGTGCAAGCATTTTTTGCTAGGAAACACAGTTGAACCCTATTTGCACAAGACCTAGTTTCAAGGCAATAAGGAACCAAAAGCAGATGCTACCTATGTATAACATACTGTTCCCTTCCCAGGGACTGTCAAGAATGTCCCCACAAAAGAGAAAGGCAGCAAGGGATAAGCAGCAGCCTAACAAGTCCGTGGTTGCCATTCCCTTCTCTGCTCCTTGGTAAGTCAGGGACAGGGCTGGCCGACACGCTTGGCTGCGGACAAATGTACCTCTCGGGGTACAGGGAGTGCAGAGGGTACAGGGAGTACGGAGCCTCGGGGCCGTTCCTTCCTCTCCTCTTGAGCAGATTTCAGCGCCATCTGCTCTCTTCTGTCTTTGGAGGAGTCAGCCGGGTGCTTTTGTCCCTTCTGGCGAAGCTTTGCTGCGTATGTCCCCCATCGGGCGTCAGGTACCCCGAGGCAGCTGGGACGGATGCACACTCTCAGCCTTGCTCCAGAAAGCTCCCACTGCAGCAGTCCAAGGTCTTTCTTTCTCTCCTTTTCCCTGTCTGCAGCCTGTTCCTCTGGATCAGGCACTTCCCAAGGTCACAGCTGACTCCCAAGGTCAGGCCCAGGCTTTGCATTTGGCCCCTGCTGTAGGGGATGGGAAGGGGTTTGGGCTGGGAAAGAACCATCCCTTCACCCCTTTTTCCCCAAAGGATCCACAAGCAGCACCAGGTGCTCAAGGGAGAGTAGCAAGGGCAGAAGGAGACGTGGGGCAGCCATGGGGCTCCCTGACCTTGGAAATGCCTTGTGGAATTAGTCTTTTCTCTGCATGCATGAAGTATTACCCCACTAAACACTGCTAGACGATCCCTGGCCAGGCACCAGTCGGAGCTGTAGATTTTAGAGTAGGAGAAGTGGGGGGACTTGCTGATGATAAGCAGCTTCCTGGGCCATGCTGCCTCCAACCTCATAGCCACACCAAGCTCACAGGAAGAGCTTTGTTGTCTGCCCTCCCCTCCTAAAATAATACCTGCTCCTGTGCTGCCTGGAGCCCATCACGGGTGGGACTAAGCTGAACCCCCAGGTAAATTATGTCCTTTTGTCCCCTCTGAGCTGCTGTCAGGAGAGGAGGAATGAGGGAAAACAGGTAGTGAGGAGCCCTGGAAGAGTGGAAAAGTCCGCTGGCTACCCCTGTGCACCAGGGGGACACCGGGCAAGGGTCCCAGCGCTGCATTTTCCCTGGAAGCTGTGGGGCTGCTCCAGCTCCCGCACAGTGCGGCTGTGAGGCTCCGCTGCTGTGCCGAGCTCGTCCCACGGGATGGCACTGCCTGCTCAGGAACAGGCAGCCCGGCCGGCGCTCCTGGCAGGCATAAATGCAGCAAATTAAACGGTGCTGGCAGATTCTGATTGACAGGTCCCTAGAGAGCAAAGTCCCTTGTTTTTTCCATCCCCGAGGGGATCAGGAGCAGCAGGAGGAGCAGCAGCAGAGAAAACCCTTTTCCAAGCCCAGTACTTTGCCCTTGTGGATCTGTTTCTGGGACTCAGCCCATAGCCGTGTATCTTGGCCCCTTTGCTGAAGCCGCGGGTATCGGCCAGCCGGCTCCTCCACGGCGTTCCGCAATGTCAGGAGCTGACCGCTGCAGAGGATGCCGAGGCCGCCCAGGCCCGGCCCTCGTTGCGTACATGAGCCGTGGCACCCTTGTCGCTCCAAGCCCAGGGTGCAAGGCCCGGAGGTTTCAATAAAGGGCAAGCGAAATGAGGCCAGCAGGGTTTGGCGTCATTCGCACGTTACTCCTCTCCATGGTGTAAAATTGGCACAAGTGACAACACTCTGCCAGAATGGTTCACGTCTGTGTTGGCTCTGCCACAGCCAGGTCAAAGCTGGGATTTGCAGCCAGGAAAATGGAGGCAGTCACCCAATTTTTGCTGCTGCAGTTGTGGGAAGCAGCATGGCCCATTGGGGTATTCTGGATCCTCTGTCAGGGTCTCGGTGCAGCTCCATGTCTGGCAGGTCCTCAGCACCCCTCTACCGGCCAGTGGTTGATGGCTTTAGTAAGGTGTAGCCACCATGGATGCTGGGACATCACAGATGTCCTCCCTACCCTTGTGGGCACAGATCCCCAGTTAAAGGTCTTTTAATGACCATGTCCGGGTGGCAGGGCCCTGTTCCCTCTCTTGGGCTGGAGGGGAGTTTCTCATCTCCATGGGGCATTTTGGTTGCACAGCTATGCTGGAGCTCTGTGGAGCCAGCAAACTGTGGTACAGGTACGCTCAGCCTGATCAGAAATTCTGTAAATGCCCTGCCTGGGTGAGGAGCTGCACACTGCACAGCAGCCCACATGTGGTCCAGCTCCATGCCTCAGCTTAGCATGAGGGGTGACTTGTTTCCCACTCTTGGGGGTAAAACTCAGGCTGGTGGCATTTAATTCACATCTGCTTAATCTGCATAGGTCCTACTCAAATTTTATCCTCCATCTGCCACTCTTCTGTACCAAAACTGTTGCCTCTTCTTTCTGTCTCTCCAGAAGGTGTCCAGAAGAGCCTGGGGAGATGAGGGGAGAAGGCCTCAGCAGCTGGAAGGTACCTGGGAAGGAGATGCCAAGATGTCTGGACCCACCTCTACCTCTGGGGATACTTCCAGGACCTAGCAGCTCACCTAGCAGCTTTAGTTATGTTGACTGTACCTCTTCACAGACCCTCCTCCTCCATCAGCTCTCCTTCTCAAACCTTTCTGTGTCCTTGGCCTCGGTGCTTGGCTTTTGAAAGGCGAGCTGTGTGGCTGTATCCTTCCCCCGTGGCAGTCCTCACACACAAGCAAGACAGCAGGCTTGCATGTCTGACGCTTGGCCTCTCTCTGTAGTCATCTGGCACTAAAAATTATCTGCAGAGAAAAATACTGGGCTCCATACCTGGGTCTTAATATCCTCCCTCCCCAAACCATAATTACTAATTACCACTCCTGGGTGTTTAAACCGTTTGAATGATGCAGTTAAATGCCCGATGTTAATTTAATAGCCAAGTATCTGTGTTTCCCCACATGAGGAGCTCTCAGAGAGACTCCCACTGAAGCAAAACACAGCCAGCTCTGGCTGTGGTCCATATGAGAGAGGCAGCAGAGGAGCAGCAAGCACATGTTGACAGCAGACCCACACACGTGAGGGCCTGGGCATTACTCAGCAGCAAGTGCTCCCTTACCCCACACCATCCCCCAAAGGGAGCCTCCTCTCCAGCCATGCTGTGCCTCCATGGCTTGAAGACCTGGCACCACTGCCAGTGCAGGCCAACATCCCTTGGGCAGTGCAGGCCCTCTGGAGCTCAGATCCTTTGCCAGAGCCATCCTTGCAAATTGCTCTGTCTGAGTAGGGCAGCACTCTCTCTGGCAGATGCCCTGCCTGCCTTCTACTCATCCCAGGCCAGCTTTTGAGAGTGTATCCTCAGGTTTGGAGAGGTGCTGTCCAAAATCAGCCCCGTGCAGGGCCAGACACTGCATTCCTCTGGCACCTGAAAGCAGGGAATGACCATTGGCCCCAAAGAGGTCATGAGGCTGGGGCATGACAGGGACTTGGCTGAAGGCATTGGACCAGACTTTGCCTGCTCCATCTCCACTCTGGCTGTGTTGCGAGGGGCCTGCTGTCTCTCCTTCCCTGCTGCTGGGGCTTGGGACTGAGGCAGGAACTTTTCCAACCCAAATAATTTAAATGACCTCTCAGTCACAAGTCTTCAGCTTTCCTAAGGCCTCAGTGGCTCAGTGCTGTAGAGGAGAAGACCCTGGTGCCCTGCTCACATCTGGCATACTCAGGGCCTGCCAGAGCACACAGTCAGCAGTGGGAGAAGCAAGCACGTGGAATGGGGAGCACTGAGAACTAGGAGGGACACAGGGAAACATATTAGGGTCTCTCACCTACGTAAGTGTTAAGGTGCCTAGGGAGAGATGGGGAATGAGAGCTTCTGCCCACGCACAAGTCGTTTGCTTTCAATGCTGCCCCTCTAAGACATCACTTAATATGACATTAATTAGTTAATGTTTGCAAAGTGCTTTGAACATGAAAAGTGCTGTATAAGTGCTGAATATTAGTACTAATTATTATGGCATGGAGGCTGGCACAGTCTGAAGAGCATTCCCTACACCTAATTTCAGGTCGGAGCTCTTCGCTGCCTCATCCCATAAAAGCCAGACAGAGAAGGGAAGAAGCCTGTGCATCCTATGAGGAAGTGCACCCCTCATGGAGTTGTGCAGAGAGGGTGAGCCGTGCACCCCCTTCACTCCAGGCAGGATATTGTGTGGGAAGTGTAGCCACATCTCCCCAGTGCCTCACTGGCACCGGCGAGGATGAGGGAGCACACTCTTGCCCCAAGCTCTGCAGCAGGCCAGGACTGGAAACATCACAGGGTGGATGGAGGAAATGCAGGAAGGTTCCTTCAGCTTATCCCACCCATGCCTGAGCAGGCGTGCTCAGCATGGATGGAGGCTTCAGAACCAGGCAAGGAGATGAGGAGGAGGTGAGAAGGTTTTGGGGTCTGTGTACTAGACAGGGTGGGAAGGCAGGTGCCTCCCAGATGTGCATGTGGCAGGGCCGGGAGCTCCCTGGTGTCCCCCAGACAGGCTCCTGGCCTGCTTTGCTGCCTCTCCCCTCCCTGTGCCCTCCTTCTTGGTGAGGACACTGCTGGGAAGGGTCCCTAGAGGAGGAGCAGAAATGGGTCAGTGGGTGCCCCCAGTTACCTTGGCACTGAAACATCCTGTCAGCTGGAATGCTGGGGTGGGTGTTAGGTGCTACCAGGGGCCCAAAGAAGAGGGATGAGCTGGAGAAGGTTGTGCTAGAGGGGGTGCAGTGAGGGCCAGAGTGGGGACCCACTGGTGCTGAGCACAGGTATCAGCATGTGTGAGGTGCACTGGGCAGCAGGGAGAACTGCAGTGCTGTGATCGCACTGAGACCCAGCAATGTCTGCTGGGACTCCTGGAGCCAGCTGTGCCTTCCTTGCTGCTGCCAAATTAACTCCCCGGGTCTGACCTGCTCATTCAGCTCAAGGTCTCACTTGTCTGCTGTGGTTCACACACAGAGAAGCTTTGTCACTCAGGTGCCTGTCCTTCCACGTCATCCCTCTGAGCTAGCTGTCACGAAGTCTGATGGGGATTCTGGTCTGCTTCAGAAAGCTGTGGAGGGTCTCACGGGAAGTGAGAGGCCAGTGCAGGGTGAAGGGAAGCTCATTGGTGACACCCTTGCTGCCAGTGGTGAGTGGGAGTGGGATGTGCCTAGTCCCCTTTGTGGGGATCTCACCTCCCTGCTCTGCTGCCACCTTACCTGTTTCTGGGTCTGCATTTCCAGCTGTAAGTTATTTGCCCTCTCCAAGCTCCTACGCTGAACGTTTCCACCAGGCACCCACTGCCAACCCAGCTACTGAGGAGATTGCCATGAGTGGCTGAACAAAACCCCAAAACAATGCTAGAGTCACTTTCTTTTTCCTTTTTGAGCCCTCCAGTGTGTATGAATTGTGACCTTGCTGGCAATTCTTGGCTTCCACTGTCTTCCAGTAGAATTAGAGCATCAGCCTTTGTGGTATCTTCACCCCAGAAGAATGGAACAGGAGGGGAGATGCTGGAGGCTAAAGAGAGGCTGGAGCAGATGTTTTGGAGGGCAGCAAAGAAAGCCCACATATGACTTGAGTTTACCCACACATACTTAAAATAAAAAGCTGTGGCAAAGCCCTCTCCTCTTGCCTCATCTGTTCCTGTATCTCAAAGACCATCTTGAAGCAAGAACATCCTCTGAATTTCCAATGAGGACAAAATTGTCCACAGTGGTAGATTCTCTTGCTGGGTTTTGAGGTACTCTTCTGGCACTACAAATCCCCCCCTGCCCAAATAAATCCACATAAACGAAGACCAAGTTATAAAAAAAAAATCTTTATTTCATGTACCAGGATTTTTTTTTGTCATTTTCTCTTTTTAAAATTTTTTTCTTTTTAACAGTCTGAAAAAAACCCACGAAATAAAGAAAATGGAGGTTGGTTTCTTGTACTGGTTTGAGCTGGACACGAGCAACACCCTGGGGAAAAAGCTTCCCCTCCAGCCCTTGCCTCCTGCCCACGCTTTCCCGGCCCCCTCCCGCACTCTCCCCTTCCCTCTTGGCCCCGGGGCGAGCTCAGCCCTGTGAATGCTCCCCAGCTCCGAGCAGTGTTGGGTGGGCATGGAAACCCCAACGCCACCTTCCCTCTACGCTGGAATCTGAGGAACTGGCTTTAACTTATTCCTCGGGGGGGCATTGGAGGGGCTGGATGTCCCCTGTGAATCGTTCTGAAAGGGCTGGGGGGCCAGGGGAGGGGATGTCAACCCAGCCGAGGCGCTCGCATCCGCCTCTTGCCCCGTGATGCTGTTTCTGGGGGTGACCCCGTCCTTTTGCTGCCCCCGCCCTGCCCCAGAGCGGGGAAGGGGGTGAAGTAGCAGTGGGTCGGGGGGAGCGGGGAGGATCTGGCTGCTTTAAAGCAGAACCCCCGCTGGGACCTGGAGCGGAGACTGCGCAGCTCCTAAAACTGGAGCAGCAGGAATGGGGACGGAAAAAAAGTTGAAAAGTGGGTCTGAGCTGCCGAAGGGCTCAGCGGCACCACCCTGCAAACTCTCGGCTTTGTGCCTGCCCCGTGCGCTTCTGCTTTCGGGGGGCAGCCCCAAAGGGGTCCTGTCCTCGCCGCGGGCTGGCCGGTGTCTGTGGGTGTCGCAGAGGCACCCCATCACCCCTGCTGCCACCTCCCCTCCCCCCTCCATCGGCATTGGCAGCGGCTCTCGTGGAGGCAGCTGCATGAAAAGTTGACACCCCGGTGCCCCCTTCCCCGGCTGGCAGGGAGGGAGGGGGCGGCAGCCAGGCCAGGGGGCCCGGGGGGGATGGAGGGACCCAGCTCGCCTTGCCTTGCTGCTGTGGAGGGGACCACGGCAGTCGGGGACCTCCAGAAGGAGGAGGGCACAAGCCGGTGGGTGTGGGGACACCCGCTAGCTTGGTACCTCTCCCCGGCACGGCTCGGGGCTCGGGACTCGGGGCTCGGGGCGCTCTGAGACGGGGACTGGCAGGCGACACGGATCAAGGCCGGGCAGCCTGTGGCCGGCTTTGGGTCAGGGTGTGCTGACTGCCCAGGCGAGGACGGGAGCGATTTCATGGGGCGGCTGGGTGGCCTCACCGTGCCCCTGCATGGCTGCAGCCCCACTGATGTGACCCAAGGGGGATCTGGGCAGATTTGAGGGGTGCATGGCCACCGTGGGGAGCCTCTGGAGCATTCACAGGAGAGCATGCGCCCACCAGAGCAAGAGTGTGTGAGCATGGGCACACGTGTGCGTGAGTGCTGTCCCCCACACAGCATCCCATGTGTGTCCCCCCACAGCATCATCACCCTGAAAGGATGGGAGCCCCAGCTGCCCTCTGCCAGCCCCCCACCCCCTCTACCTGTGCCTCCCACACGGCTCCCTGCTGCCTCTTTTTTTTTTTTTCACAGTTTAAAGCTGAAGAAAACAAAAATTAAAAGAAAAAAATACTATCTGTTCTTCTTGCAAGTAAATCCACTTATTATATTTACATTTATTTATAGCTGTTGTTTTATTAAAAAATTGCCACTTTATTTTTTTAAGAAACCTCTTTTGTCCTTTTTTTTTTTTTTTGTCTCTGTGTGTGTGTCTTTATTTACTGTGTCTGTTTGTTTTTTGCACTGTCACCATTAACCCCAGGGTCCCCAGGGCTGGGGAAGTGGGGGACCCCCCTGGGGACACTGTGGAGGGGTGACTCAGCAGCAGCTCCTGCACTCCCTAGGGTCACTTTAAACCCCTGTGGATCTGTGGAGGACGAGCAGATCCCCACGGATCCCAGGGGAATGGAGTGGATCCCCATGGGTCTCGGGGGAACAGAGTGGGTCGTGGCTAACTCTGGCACCCAGGATCCTCCATAACTGGCCCAAGGACACCGAAGTCACTGGCAGCCGAACCCCCATCCCCTGTTCCCCAAGAAGCCTGTGCTGGGTTAAAGGTAAGTGGGAAACAAACCATAAAATAAAATAATAAAACCTCCCAAAATTAAAAAAGCTGCCTCCTCCTCCTCTTCCTCCCACTTGATTTATTGTCATTTGTTATTTCTTGGTTCCCTTTTATTTTTTTAAATCTGTTTTTATTAAATGTTAAAATAATGGTACATGGGAATTCATGCATTTTCTTTTAAATTTATTTCTATTTTTTAAATCTCTTTCTCTCAGTTTTAAGGATTTTCTTTTTTTTTCTTTTTTCTTTTGCTTTTTTTTTTAAAGAATTTTTTTTCACTGTTGTCTCTTTCCTCATGTTTCCTTTTCATTTGGTTTTTTTTTGTTCACTTGCTTGTTTATCTGCTTATCTGCTTGTTCCTTCGTTGTTGTTGTTTGTTTTTTTTTTTTGTCAGTTTTTTGTTTGCTTTTGTTGGTTTTTTTTGTGGATTTTTTTTTTTTTTTTGCATTGGGAAGGTCCCCACTCCACCAAGGGGCGCTTCCACCTCCTCCTTCCCCACCCCCCTGCTGCCCCCTGCCCCCTTCCACCGTCCCCACCCTGCAGCCCACCCCCATCTCCTCCTGCCCGTTCCTGCCCCATTTTCAGCTCCTGGCGACGGCTTCATACCGGGGTGGTCCGGCGGTTGGCTGTGTTGGTGTGGATAGAGTCCTTGTTCTCTTTCTGGATACAGTTGTGAACCTGGAGGAAACTGTTATCCCTGTCGGAGTTGTAGGTGGCGGTGGGGGTGGTGGTTGCCTTCAGCGGGTCCCTGGTCAGGGTGTACATCGAGATCTCTGTTGATGGCAGGGTGTTGAACCCTTTGATCCCGACGGGAGAGGCATCCCTGGAGTGTGAAGGCTCGGTGGAGCGGGAGCTGGAGCGACTGCGTCTCTGATAGCGGTACCGGTAGCTGGGGATGCGGGTGATGGCGGAGGACTGGAGGTAGTCCGTGGCACGAGCGTTGGCACGCAGCTGTTTGTGCCGGTCTATGAACATGTGGACAGCCAGCACTCCCACCATCTCGGCTATAATGAAGGACAGGGCCCCGAAATAGAAGGACCAGCCATAGGAGTAGCTGTTCTTCTTGGAGTCACTCTTGGAGGGGTCTCCAGCGTTGGCTGATATGTATACAATGATGCCAATTATATTACTCAGACCTGCAAGCCATCCGGCGGGGGAGAGAGAAGAGATGTCAGGAAGGTCACACATGGCAGTGGTGGGGGCTGTGGGGTTGAATCCCCTCCTGGATGGGCAGTTTTCCTTGGGAAGCTCAGGCAAAACCCTCCTCATTTGCCTGCTGCTTCCCTGGACTGCACTCCTGGTCCCTGAGAGTTGTCAGATGTTATGGAAACTCTCCCTCCACCAACTCCCAAGCGGGAGGAAAGCCCCTGCCTGCCTGCCTCTGCTGGGCGAGCAGGCAGGATGGAGAGGCATCCTTGTCATGCTGCTTTCATCCCAAATAAGACTTATCAGGGCTGGGAAATGCTCACACTCCTGCTTAGGCAACTGCACCCCAGCAGACGTCCTGGCTGGGCAGCCCCCAACCCCTGAAGCCCACCCCCGGGGCATCAGGCCCTGCACACCCCTTTACCTGCAGACACGAAGAAGATGCCGGCACTAAGGATGATGTTGTGTCGGGTTTTGTAGAACTCGCTGGCTGCAATGCAGAGTCCACCCATGAAAAGCAGAATCACACTCAGGATCGGGAAAATACTAGAGGCTCTAACAGCCCCTGCAGAGGAGAGAGGGAGGGCAGGGCAGAAAGAACAACACAGGTGTGAGAGAGACGAAAAAGGGGCATGGAAATGGCACCGGAGTGAGGGGATGGGGGCACGTGAGCACGTTTAGTGGGTGGGGGTGAAGGGGAGAGACAGAGGGCAATGTGCAGTAGGGGAGTAATTTAAGGAGAGATAAAGGCATTGGGGGAAGGAGGGAGGGAGAGAGGGAAGGAGGGAGAGAGAAACAAAGTGTGTCAGAAAAAGACAGTGGTCCAAAGCAACTCTCCCATGCCCTGGCCACTGCTGCTGCCACAAAGCTGGTGGTTCAGCACAGGGAGGCAGAGGGGGGGCTGTGGGGCTGGTGGCTGGGCTGGGAGCCTGTCTGCACTGTCTGTGCCCCCTCAAATTTCTTTTTCCTCTGTTTTTGGGGGGACTGCGGGCTGGAGGGGGAGCCCAGGCACCATTCAGCTTCTCCTTCTGTGGGTCTCTGCCGCTCAAGCCTGCACTTCAACGAACAGCAACCCAAATGCTTCCTGCGGAGCTGCTCAATCTCGAATCCTCCCAAAAGGGCATGAGCATTTCAAGGAGATTTTTTTTTTTAGGGCTGAGAAGGAGCTCATGGTGCCATGCACTGCTCTGCAGCTGCAGTGAGGACTGAGAAGAAACAGTCCCAGCCCTGTGTGCCGAAATGCAGGGCTTATCCTAGTGATTAAATGACTGGGCTGCTTCCAGAGGGCAGTGATGGTTTGGATGTGCCAGCTCCCACACACGCACACTCTCCATCGGTCGATACGGGAAGAGCTCAGCCAGCAGAGGGCAATGGCATAGATGCACAGATGCATGTATATACTCGTATGTGCACGCAAAACATACCCCAAAGCTTCTGGGGGGCCTGACTCGTGTTCCCACAGCGAAAGGCCAAGTCTGTGTGTACACACACCCACACAGGCACGCACGCACACACCGCTCGTGGGCAGCTCAGTGGGAGCCAGCGCTCTGCCTGAGTCTGCGTTGCAAATATTCCTATTTTTTTTTAGCTAGGAAGGCCTTCTCTCCTCCCTTCACAAGAGAAAATAAGCTGTTAAAGTGTGAAATGAAGCCTTGCTTGATAAAGAAAGGTATCAGACAGGCTGGTGCAATTCTGCTTGTGGAGCAAAGATCTGGAAGGGGGGATGAAAGCTAATCCTTGCTTGCCTGCAAGAATGAACCCAATGAAGCAAATGCAGGACTTTTTCCTAAGTTTGACAGAGACCCCGCTTCAAAGACCCTGTTGGCCTCTGGATCCTGCTAGGCACAAGCAATCAGCTCTTTGAGGGGGGCCAAGCCCACTGCTTCTGCATGGGGAATGCAGAAGGCAGGGAGAAACCTCTATTGCTTGCTTTCCAGCTCTGCCTGGCTGTGCTTCAGGGAACAGGGTAACAGTAACAACCATCTTAATAGCTTCTGGAAAACAAGGTGGCATTTGACAATGGGAAGTTTAAATGGCAGGAAGCAAACGTCAAGCAGACACCCACTATTGAGAGGTTTTCTAGGGGGATGCTTGGTCAGTCCTGCAACTTGGTCCTGATTACATCAGTTTTATCTGTGTCTTAATTCTGAAATTCACGTCTGTTGGGAGAACACAAAGTGGCTGACTGACATGGGAAGCTGCAGGTGTCATGTGATGGAGAAGGACAGCAGCATTCCTCAGCCATTCAGGAGTACCATGCCAGCAAGAGAGGAGGAGAATATCATCCAGTCTTCCTGGCTCCAGTGCCTGTGGCCTAAAGAAAAGGGGCTGGTGGCGTATGCTCACTAAACTCATCTGTGTCTGCTAGCAAGGAAACACTGGATGTTTCTGCTTCCTCTCTGATAACAGATTTTTAATTTCAAAAATCCTAAGACACCTTATGTGGATGGCAGGCAGAAATAATGGCTAAACCCTTCTAGCCAGGCCATGGACACTGCCTCATCACTGTCCTGGTCCCCTGGGGCATGAGGGAATTGCCTACTCTGATACTGATAAACAACTTCCTAAGCTGTTCCTGATGGTACCACCAGGCATCGCCCATGCAGAGCATCCAGCGACTCTGGTTTGACAGAAGTTCTGGGAAGAAGCTGTTCAGTGGGGTCTTTCTTCAGGCAGGCCTAAGCCAGCAGAAATCCCAGTTCCCTCAGGAATGACCCAAATCATCCTTTATTGACTTGCCAAATCCCTCTTTGAACCTTGTTCTTTCTTAAAAAGGGTTCTACCCTGGGGACACTGTCAGGTCCTGACATTGGGCCAATTTTTGTCTTCAGATCTTGTTCTCTCTGAGGGAACAAACCCATCCTTCTTGTGATGTTTGGGCCCTTCCCCAAACTCTTTTTTCTGAAGTGCAATTGATGCTGCAAGCAGCTCCCAAGCAACTCTGCAAAGGCTGATTTGCCCTCAGAGGCAGCCTGCAAACCTTTGGCATCCCTGTGCCAAACCGGATCAAACCTCTGTGTTCAGCTCTGCTGTTCAGGGGCCATGCAGCAATTAAGAGACCAGTGCTGCAGAAAGGCAGCTGAAAGAAGCAATCTCCCTCAGTTATTTACAATTTACAGTGGATGAAGGACTGTTTGAGAAACCAAGAGGAAGCAGCATAAGATCTGCCTCTTTTCACATACAAATGAGCCTCACAGATCCGAAATTATCTCTCTCATCCCTGCCGCAGGGCTGGGTTTCCACATCTGGCTTGGAGCACACCCGGATGACAAGGAGCTATTCTGAAAGACTCCCGATCTTTGGAAGCCTCTGATGATTAACCTTGGAAGGTCAAAAGCACTTATCTGAGATTTCTGTTGGGAGACGATTTCATTATGTCAAAAGACACTGGGCTTGTGGAGGGAGGGCAGGATAGCAAGGTGGAGACCTAAAAGGAATGTTCCCTGTTCAGCTGTGCTAAAGGAAGAGTAAGCACCTGCCTCTGGGGTGGGTGGAAATGCTGGCTGGGGAGGGGAGGGCAACCAGGCAGGGCAACGCATGACGTGGATCTGTCCTGCTGGCCAGGGTGCTGCTGCGCAAAGCGGTGTGAGCTTCACTCACACATCTCAGGCTGGACTTGGAGCTCGGGCTAGGTTTCATTACAGACATACTTGTGGCTAGGGTTCAGCACCTCTCCTAGGGGCTCTGGGTGAACACCAGGTCTTTCCTTCAAAGGGTTCTGGCTGTCCTTATTCCTACTGCCTGCTCCCATCGCTAAAACCAGCAAAGATCAGATCTGCAGCCTCTGTAGGGAAGCAGTGTTTGGGGGAAGGTGAAGACAGCAATAAGAGCTCCTCAGACAAAATCCAGCTAATTTCTTAAGTCTGCTGCCACTGGAATATCAGATAAGGAAATATAAACTTTCTCTGCTTTAAGAGGACATGCACACTCACACACACACGCTGCCCCAGCTAGGCCAGTCTGACCTTAGATTCAATCAGCAGCTTTTCAGTGGATTTGAATTAAGACTCTGATATTATATCACAATTAATTGCTGTTAATAAAAAAAATGCCATTGGTTGTTACTGTGAGTTTGAATTCGCACTGTCTTATGGGCAGAGCCCCTGGGAGGTGAGAGTGGAGTAATTTTTAGCAGGTGACAAAGCTCTAGGGTTTCCACTGAGCCTCACAGGTCCCAGTGTCTCCACCACCCTGTGTTCAGAAAACAAAAGGCGCCCGACGCTAGCACCTATGAGCCATTGCAAAAAGAGCCTGTGGACTTACGGAGGAAATATTCTGCTGTATCGGCTTCATAATCTGCATCCTCAGGGAAGTGATCGATTTGCTTACACAGACCTTTAAAATTCCCTAGGGAACAAGAGAAAAAAAGAACAAATGAGAACACCAAAACCTGCTTTGCAGGAACAGCTGCCCTCTGCATCACCTTTTGTGCCCGCCTGCCTTCCTCCCAGGCAGCATGCCCACTCGTGTGTGCATGCCCGGGAAATGCCCGGGGCCTCTCCTTGCACACTCGCACGTGTATTTGCACAGGAATGTGGGGTTTGCTGTCAGGATCCAGCCGGACGCCCACCTAGCCCAGCACGCCTCACTCCGCAGAGGAGAGCACCAGAAGCTCTGTGACTCCTGCTGCAGACAGGCGGGAGAGCACTGCCCGCCTCGGAGGGAGGTAGGATGGGAACGGGAGCCAGGTACTGGGCAAAGTACAGGTGTCAGGGTCCCCTCCCTCAGCATCACAGGCGTAACTGTGAGTTACATCATCAGACCTCAGTGTTTCCCCTGGTGTGGCCTTGCTGGATCCCAGCAGTGAGGGGATCAGGGCACGATGATTAGGTGTGGGTTGCAAAAGTATTTGTTTCTCTCAGCTGTGAATTTGCTGCCCTCTCATTCCCTGGGCAGGATACATCCCTTTGTTCTGGTTCGGTGTGAGAACAAAAGCCCTTAATCTACTTTCTCCATATGACTGCTCATTTTTGCATACTTTTGTCAGGCCTGCTCTTGTGTCCTCTCACAGACTGAGGCTACAAGAAACTTGGTGCAAGTGTGTGTATGCAACTCAACAGCAAAACACCCTGGTGCTGGGGGAGCAAAATCTTCCACCATAAGTGAGGGAAGCTGGGCTGGACACAATTCCATCAGGCTGGTGCACGTACAGGGCTTTCTGCCAGTTTCAGTCATGGGGCACCCTGTTTCACACACTCCGTGACCAACAAGATCATACCAGCAGGGGCCCAGTGACATCTTCCAAGTCTTTTGTTAGTTGGGATGTCTACTAGGCTCTTATTTTCATCACTCATATCTCCTCTTGACATCAGGAATGCTCCAGAGATGTACTCCTCAAGCCACATCATAATTTTCACCATGACCACTGATTAATTAGTATCTCAAAGATCAGGTTGTCCATTCTTGTACAGGGCTGACCACGTGAAAGACAATTTCATTATACCTCCTGGCATTCCCACAAATTTTTTCTCCTACCCTCCATTCCATTTCCCTCTGGACACTTGCACTGACTGGCCATTAACACAGAACTGATGGTCATAGAAGGGAGGAATACATTGTCTGCATGAGGTGCGTGGGTAAGCATGGTGATCCCATGGGCCTCCTCACTGGATGTCAACCAACAAAGTGGCCCAGGCTCATTGATCCCTCAGCAGAAGCATTTGGAGCCCGAGTCCGAAAAGTGACAAATGCTGTGGCAACCTGGGTAAGCCTCCTGCCACCCTGACCCTGGACCCAGCTTCTGGACCAGCTGGGTGTGAAGGGCAGGGGGAAAATGAAGCCACCACACTTGAGGTTGTTGCCTCTGGGAAGAACAACAGAACTCTTCCAGACCAAACCTACCCAGGCTTACACCTGCAGTCACCATGTCAGGTCTTGGTAGATCTATTCCAGATGAATTTGAATGATCTTTCAGATATTTGTGAACAGATGGAAGAAGGACCAAGCTCAAAGGATTCACCCTGAGTTGCTTCTTGAGGCCAGCCCTTGATGGATTAACATTTGGGATGCAGTCCTGAGTAAATAGCTGAGTGAATGGAAGGCAGGTAGGTGGGTTCCTTTAGGACTACCCCCAGGTTTGGCTTCTTCTGCATTCATCTGGCTTGTGTCTGATGCCTCCAAGGTACCTATTGCATTTAGCTACTCATTCGAAGAGCTTGCATGAAGAGACTAGAGACAGCAGAGAGGTGTGTATGCATTAAGAGGTAAGTAATAGGAGAAGAAAGTAGGAACAAAGCCTCTCTTTGTAGCTCTGGCATACTATTCCCACACTGAAACTGTGGGTTATGAAAGGTTATTAATCACCCATCCCCAGTCCAGCTACCTTGTTCAAAAAGTGCCTGCTTCTCAGCCATGGCTCTTCTGGAAGGAAAGCTTCATAGCCAAGCAAATTGCCTTGGCACATTTCCACCCTGCTACTTGCCCACTAAAATCCCTATGAGGCAGGCAGATACAGCATGAAGGGGGTCTTTTCCCTTGCTTGCCCCTGACTGCCTGGGGCCATCTGCCTGTGACAGATGAGCAGCTCCTCATCCTGGTCCTTTGGCTGCTGTCACTGCTGTACAGTGCATGTGAACACTGGCACACTGCGGGGCACTGGGGAGGTCTCCAGCTTCACATTTCAGTTCCTTGCCCAGCAGATCCTGAACACTGAGTTCCTCCTGCCTGTACATGCTGGGGGAGCAGGCAGAACCCACATACACCTCCCAGGTGATGTTCCTGGCACACAGCCGGAGCCTCCCAGTAGGAATCAGCCAGGGAGGGAAGACGCAGTGCATCTGGAAACCCCCTCACTGTGTGACATCCTTTCCCTGCTTCCTTTTTTCTCCCTCTCCCCCACTCTGTTTCTTGCTGAATTTGAGGCTGATTAATTCCTATGTAAAGAATTGAGCTGCCTGGGGAAGATGCTGCATCTGGTGCAGGCTGTCTTTTATATGGACTTGCGTGGGATAGCTGGTTAGAGGTTCAGCCGCTTAGGCAGGCTGAGGGGATATGCAGGCTCTTTGAAAATCTGCTCCTGGTGCTCAGTGTCCCAAAAGCTTTGCTGACCTGGCTCAGCAGGGTACTTAGCCATTGGAGTGTCCAGCCTTGGCTTGCTTAAAATGCTGTGACATTGTGGAGCTGCCTTTCTCCACAGGCTCATATGCTGTGCCAGGTTGATTCCCTCCCTGGATCAACCCTACCAGGGTTCATGAGGGCAGCGTTGGTCCCACTTTAGCCCCTGCTTTGTCTGTGCTCAGCACAGAGCGCTGTAGGTTTGGATGCTGACTGTTCGCCTGTGCTACCACACCCTCTTCTCCAATGCCTCCTATCTCCTCTGGGCGATGGATGGGGAAAGGATGCAGAATTTAGGTCATTAATGTGCTAGCTGGGAATATAGGAGAACAAGATTCAGTTTTTGCTCTGCCATAGGCACGCTGTTAAAACCACTTCTCTCTGCCTCAGAGTCCCACCCTGTAAAATGGGGGTGACAGCACTCCTCTGCCTGGTGCCGTATGGGGACGTGTTAAACAGGGCATGGTGTGGGTGTGCTGGTGCCAGTGGCTCCCAAAGTGCACAGAGTAAGTGAGTGATGGATGGCAGCAGTTCAGAAACCTGCTTGGTGTGGGGAAGGTCTTGATGTCACTTCTTGTGCCAAGGTCACTCGGCAATTCTCTGATGGACATCTGTGGCCTGCTGAGATGTACAGCAGCTTCCCTGGCACCTGTGCTGGTGGAAGCACAGAGGGGGGATGGAGCAGCTCAGCAGTGCTGCTGAGGTCTGACACAACAGCCTTTTCTTGTGCTGCACATGTGGTCTGTGGAGCCAGGGATGGTGAGAGCCGTGTGCCACCCTACAGTTAATACTCCTGAATGCCTGAGCAAGATCAAATCATTACGTGGGAGGGCATGTAGGGCTCTGAGAACCCCTAAAGGAAGTAAGAACAACTCCTCTCTACCTGAGTCCCTTTGCCCTTCACATTCTTCCCAACTCAAGGTATTTCATGCTGTGAACCTTGAAACAGGGCATGTATCTCTGTCTTCTCCCATACACCTCTCAGAGAAACTTAAGCCACATGCTTCCACCTCCTCCCTGTAGCTCTTTGAGTGCAGTTTGGGCTCTCCCCTCATCCATGCTCACCCATCAGATCTTTCTCCTGTTTCTCAGTCCCTCTCATTCATGACAGCCACCTTGCTCTCTCTGGTGTATTAGTGTGGGCATCCTCTGAACAGCCTGCTTTGGGGTGTGCAGGCTGCAAAGAAGGCAGGGATGAGCATCAGCCTGTCTCAGGAAAGGAAGGCTGCAGATGCCCAGATCCATGGAAAAGCACAGAGCAGTCTCCACATCCCTTTTGTGTTACTGGGATTCGTTAAGCACGATCACCACCATTTGCTTGTTGCCTGCCCCAGCTTTGGAAAATTCAGTTTAGAAGAGCCAGGATTGGTGCAGTAGGCACCCCTCCAGTGACTGACCAAGGACAGAAGTTGCCCAGTTGGGCCATTAGGAGCAGAGACAATCTCACATACTGCCAAGATTAAATGTCTAAATGTCTAAGATGAAATTCAACGTCAACTGTGCGTTTATCTCTGAGAGAGACCTCCTCCAGTGTGGCAGGATCATTGTTTGGGTATAAGCTGTCTATCCAGGACAGCTGGCAGCCACCAGCCCTGCTGCAGCAATACTCAGACTGAGCTACCCTTGATGAGAACCCAGCTCGGTATTGTTGGTGATACAGTTTATTTTTGTGCTGCTTTGTGCAGCCCTCTCTCTTTCAGAAGTCTTGCTTGCCTGCAGAGTGCAATCCATTGCAAAATAGTAAGTTCCAAAGAATGAAAAGCTACTCCCTTCCTGCGAGGTAGGAACACTTTTAAATGATCAGGACCATACATCTGCAAACTGTGAGCCAGAGGCAGAGGAAAAGACATCCAAAAGGAGAGAAGCAGACAAAGAGGGATGAGAACAGAAAGGCCTGTTTTCACAGGATGATTTGTGATATTTCCATTTATGGAGAAAAGCAATCCACTGAAAGCTTTCCTTCAGTCTCACTCTCTAATTTAGCAGAGGTTTTGGCATGATGGCTTCTAGAGAAATAAATAAAGGGGGCTGGATATAGCTGTTGTCTCTAAAAGCTGAGAAAGATGGTTTGGTGTTGGCCAAAGATTCAGTATAACTTTCTGTCACATGCTCCCTATATCATTTTAGGCAAGCCACTTATCCCCCCCCCCACCTTCTTTCACTCAAAATGGGAATAATGTATTTCCCTGCCTCAGGAGAGTAGGCTGAGGATATTTGTATTAAAAATATGAAAGTGATCAGACACTGGATCATTTGGGCCAGATAATTCTTCTCACCATCTAGTTCAAATGTAACATGCTCATTTTTGATGTGACCTGTGCATGAATGCTGTGCAAACATGACAGTTTTCAGAAGTTCCCAGTTGTGCTGCCTACCCTAGGAGTAAACTTTGGTGCAGATTAAACTGTTTGCTATCTGCCCATGAAAGAGATATGAGAAATGGCACACAACGGGCAGGTAGTCAGATACAAACACAAATGTTTCTGCTCCAGGATTCTGTTTCTGAGCAGTGTTCCTTTGGTACCAGGTGGTGAAGTGGGGCTCAGAGCCAGCCTCTGGGCTACAGACACAAATTCCACAGCTACATGGCTAACTGCTGGCATGCCTTTCTTATACACAAAAGGCTTCCAAACCAGGAGAAGAGGTCTGCCATCCCTGTGAAAAATTGACACTGGAGACACTGAGTTGTTAATGACCAACCTGACATGACTGCAAGAGTAAGGAGTGAGGTTTCAGGAAGTGACAAAGAGCACAGGAAAAGCCTTTTGAAGGCACTTTGATTGCTCTCCTCCCTTCCAAGAACGAAGCACTTGAAAGCACACATAATTTGGGGGGATTTGGAGCTGTGGTGGCAGGGAACACAGACACTGCTTGTGGGCATCTGCTTTTACCCACCTGTGCTGACACTCCCAAAAGAAAGACTGGCCCTTCAAAAGGGCTCATTACCCTCTCTGGGAATCTCTCCATAGATAGCACCTTACAAAAATTAGGCCATCTTTTCACCTGCCTCAGTACGCAGGTTACAAGGTGTAGGGCTAAACCAGCAAACAGAGCACAAGGGATGGTCATTCTGGGGCTGGAGCAGGTGCTGCTCTTGCAGCTCTGACCTTGCACAGTGGCAGGGGATGCTGTGCTAAGGTAATACCTTTTGACCCAGCTGGGTAATTTTAAGACTGAAGAGTGCTCAGCTGTCATTAGAGACAAAGGGATTTTCCACTACAAGGTGAAGGTCAGTGGGGCAGTAAATGTGGTCTGTGGAGTTGACCCTGGGACAATAGCAGAGATCCCATGGGAACTACAGGCCATCAAAAAATCTTGCCACCTTTCTGTCCAAATGCAATGCATCTGCTTTGATGTGGTCTTCTTCAATGCAAACACACAGTAATGCATACGTTAAAAATCCCAAACAAAACCCTAGCAAGATAACCAGTACGTGGCATACATAATTCTCTCCCTGGGGAGAGGATAAAAGAACAAACCACATGTGACTGATATCAAGCTCCATCACTTAATGTGCCAATGGAATTCATTCAGATATTGTGCTGAAGAAGCCTGTAAAAGAACTGGTGCAAAATAGAAATTGATCTTATAGTTATGAAAGAATATCTGCCCCTGCCTACGAGGTAGAACCATTATACCAGCTCTCCTCACCTTATTATTAGTAATCATGTTTATTACAGCTGTTGCCGAGGATCAGATGATAAAGGGAGTTGCAGTAAAAATGTTACAAACACTGTCTTACAGACCACTGCTGCCTTGATGAGCATAGGGAAGAGGTGTATCACAGCACATTAGCAATGACCAAAGCTACAGCAGTAAAACGGCCTAAAACATACTGGTTCTGAGGAGGTTAATTTATTCAGGAGATGGCTGATAAATAGGGAAAGAAATGCAGACATAGATGGCAGAAATAAGTGGGAGAAGCCAGCATGGGGTAGCATTGAGGAGGAGATGATGAGATGGAAGGAGAGGGTTATAGAGACCTGCCAGTGGGCACCAGGGAAATTAGTCCCATCCAAAACAATACCAGGCTCCTGTTCTGCCTTTTTCAGCTCTTCTTCTCACTTAGTCTCTGCAACCATCCCTGACAATCACCTGGCAAAGAAAAGGGGGCTAATGACAGAAGGATCATGTAATCATTTAAGTTGGAAAAGATGTCTAAAATCATCGAGTCCATCCTTTGACTGATCACCATCGTGCCAGCTTAACCAAAGCACTAAGTGCCATGTCCAGTTATTTAATGAACTCTTCCAAGGATGGTGACTCCGCCACTTCCCTGGGCAGCCCTTTCCAACACTTAACCACCCTTTCAGTGTGATGACCACACATGCTGCTGGAGGTGACTCAGGTCCCTCCTGTAGAACCTCAGCAGTGTGGGAGTGCAGGAGAGCTCATCCCACTCCAGCATTGCCCGCATGGTGCCTTGCAGAGCTCTGCTGCAGCAGCCAAGGGGGCCCACGCTGTGCTAGGGCTGGACTCTGCAGTGCTGTCAGCCTGGAACCGCTTTGCATTTTTCCTTGGAGGTGGCAGCCTCCCCTCCTTCCCACCCTGCTTGATGCTGCTGCTGCTGCAGGCTGCTAAGTAGCCCATAGAGTCTGCCTCAGAGCTGGCTACAGCTATTCCATGTACGTGGGTGGAGATGCAGTGGTAGCAAAACCTATTATTAAGATTATATGAAGATTTCCATTTATAAACACCCTCTTTTTACAGGGTTGTAACTTTCAAAAATATCCTTGCTGTGGCTTGAAATTTCCCGTGCTTTGTCACAGGCATAGAAGTGAGATTGGCTGGGAAAATTGGGCAAAGGCTCTTGAATGCGTTTTGGTGCAAAAGCAAATGCAGCATGTTTGAGCTTTACAAACTGAAACATTGCGGGTGACTGGATTTCAGGGTCTCCTGGAAATCTGTCCAAGTCACAAAGGACAAATCTCAACACAACAATAATAAAAATCATTAAAAAAATCCTTTTTTGCAGACACCCAGTACAAACCTCTCCCATGGTAAACAAATGCTTTTGTTTTCTAGACTTTGCCAGAATCAAACCTGGACTGAATTTCTTCTGAAAATAGTACTTAACACGGAAATTTAATAGGCTCATCTAAATCATTGAAAGCTGTGGATAACTGTGCTACTCCTAATGTTCTATTTCTCACATTTGCCTTTGGCCCTGACATTGCAAATAATTTTATATATACATATGTAACAAATGTGTGACTTCATTTATATGTCAATGAAATAATTTAGTTTTTATAATGATATTTGTCTGTGTGATTCAATGAATGAGTAAAGCATGAACAATATCTCTGGTTTCTCAGCAGAGAGATGAGAAACTATTTCTACTGCTGTTAGTGTGACTAGTATCACTCTAGGAAGGAAAAATATATGAACCTTCTGGCTTACAAGGCCCATACCAGTTTTCAAGGTGTATTAGCTGAGTTAGTAGAAGTACTGCCTTTGCCTTGCAAGAAGAGACAGAACTAGATTTGAAATGAGCTGGGAACCAGAAATAGAATTGAGAAAAAGCTTGTAAGTGGTTGTGCTCAGATGTGGTAGCATGATGTTGGGTTTCAAATTTGAAAAACATAACTTAAGTGCTGGACCTGCTGTGGAGGATGGAGAAATAAAAGCAGAAGTTGAACAGGACATGGAGAAAAGTCCAAGCAAAACAGGAAGGGCAAGTGAAAGAAATAAAGAAATTAGAGATGATTAAAAAAAAAATCTATCAATTTGTAGCAAAACCATTTATACGTGTGTGCATGTGTGTGTGTTTAACGAGTCAAATGTGACACTACAACTGTGAGCCAAGTAACAGGAAGGGTGATGCAATTATCTGCAGTGAGAAAGAAGTGATGTGCATAAGGTGTGGGAGGAGAGGAGATGCTCCATAGCTACCACAGGCAATCCCAATCCACGGCTGCACATCCAGATGTGAGAGGAAGGAAGACATTAATGTATGCCTGGATAGAAAGGGGTGAACAGGATGGAGGAAGTATTTAAGAGCTGGTTCTTCTGGTTTTTTTGTTTTTTTTTTCCTTTTCCCTATCATGGCAACAATATTGTAACTAGGACAGTTTTTGCGTATAGGGTTACGACATCAAACTCTCAGAAATCAGAGCATGTAAACAACATCCTAGCTGGATGAGGACATAAGGACTGAACCATCTCGAATTTGGACTCAAAGACCCTGAGCTCAAATGGATTAATCTTTACCCAGAAGTATGTAGAGGAAAATCACAGTTGAGAAAATTTCTGATTTAGTTCATCCTATCATGATGCATTTTTCTGCTCAAATGTAACTGTGTTGCTGGTGGTGCTATGAGTGTGCACCAGAGGACAGAGCCAGGCTCACCTTCTACAGCAGGTCATGTTTTGGATCAGTGATAAGACTAACTGTAGTGGTCACTGGAAGTAACTGTGCACAAACATGGATTAATAGGCAAGAAAAGAGGGCAAACCAGCCCTTCTTACATGGTGAAAAGTGTCCTGCACAGCCTGGGACAAGCCACAAGCTGCATATGCCTTGGTACAGTTATGAACTGAGCCCCTAACTCAGCAGGAACCAGGGCTTAGCTATTCCCAAACTCCAAATCCTGAATCTTGCAATTGTAATGCTGTGTTCACAAGGCTTTTTGAATGCAATTTCCTTAGTCATTTTTAAATTATGAAGGAGGAGAAAAGGCACTTCGAATCTTTCGTCTCCAACTCCACATTGCATTTGTCTCTGACGTATCCAGCTGGATCTATAGGGAGACACTGTCCTCAGTTAAACTGGTGTAAATCTAGTGTGACTCTGAGCTGCTCCTTCAGCATTTAAGGCCACAACTAAGAGAGGAATTAGGCTTGCAGCTGTTAATTAGCTTATGAAGTATGTGGTGTGCTTTAGGGTCCTTCAGAATGCAAAGCACTATATAGAAATTATTATTAGTTATTAATAACAAAAATACCCAAGAACCCCAGGGAAATAAGCCAAAGAATGGAACAAGTCAATGACAGAGGCAGCTTTTAATCCATCCTCCCTCTTCTGTGCCACTTAAGCTCTCCTCCCCCTTCCCCTCCAAGGCTCAGACACATGGAGGAAGGGAGAGCCCACCATCACACATGTTTAGCAATTTGGCAGTCTCAGCAAGTCTCCTATGTTCTCCCACACAACATCATCAGTCTGCAGTAGGAATTGTGAAATCTGTAACAGAATTGACACCCAGCAGTAAAAATTTTGGGGAATAACAGCATGTGGGAATTCCTCAGCTTGCCTCTCATGGAAAATTGCAATCCTGCCTAGTGGTCTTCAGGGTTTTTCATTTCATTGCCCTCCCTTTCTCTGGGAAAATGACTGAGAAGATAGGCACCGTTTGCTTTCTTTAAAGGTGAGAGATGACACCCCCCTAGATGAGAACTGGGGGTCCATTTGCTGTTGCCTGAGCTGGAGCGAGTGGCTCCACTGGAAATTCACCACCTGTTCTAGCCATTCCAGCCCAGGACATGATTGTGAAGTCTATTTCAGGTGAGGAATAGAACAAGGGAAGGGCTGGACTTTCTCTAGTTCTTTTTTACCCCAGGGAACCCAAAGCCCTTCATGCAACACTGACAGAGGTCCCGCAGCGCGGTGGCTCTGCAGATGAGTGTGGCAGCCATTATGCGCTCACTGAGCGCGCACACACTTGCCCTTGGAGAGTGGAGGCGGCTTTGCCCACGCAGGGAATATTGGTTATCCCTCAGTCTATTCAGGAAGTGCGCTGGGATTTTTGCTGTCCCTTCAGGCAGCCCACCAGAGATGGCCAGGAGGGAACTGGGCGTAGGATTTCCTTGGCAGAAAGCCCTGCTGACTGCAGCGCTTCAGGTTGAGCTGCAACGTGCAGGGCCATGCACTCACGGAGCTTTTCTGCCCTGTGTCCTTTATGCCCTGGAATGTACCACCTACAAATTAGAAAATGAAAGCACTGGGGAAGAGGTCAGGACTTTCCAATTTTGCAATTTCCTCTGGCAGTCACTACATCTCACCCTCCAGCACTGGTGTTTTGGGAGAAGCCTGACCCAGAACAGATACCCTGCTGTGCTCTGGGGAACATGCTGGGATGAAGGCAATGTGAGTGTGCTGAAGGTCTTCAGGATGCTCACTCCTGGTGAATCCAGTCCTGACCTGGACCACGCTCACAAAATTATCCAAAGCCTCCCAAATGTTCCTAAACCAATAAGGAATAAGAAACGTGAAGGAAAACAGAGCAGGAAGAGCAGAGGACTGATCTGATGTATAGTAAGCCCATTCCTACCGACAGCTGAGGAGGAAGCCACTGGTCCTGAGCTAGCCACTTGCAGAAAGGGTTAGTCTTCAGGATGGGGACAGCCTCCATTGCAGTCCCTCCCCAGTCAGCCTGAATGCTGAATCCAAACATGGCTTAATACTGTTTCTTGCATTTCCCAGCTATGCTAGGATTCAGGATTTGAAGAGTTGCATGGATTTGCACATATGGGCTCCAAAACATTTTAGGCTCATAGCTCCCTATGCTTATTTGGGTGCAATTGCTGGCAAGGCAAACATCCAGAGTAACAACCACAGTGGTCTGTGAAAGTTGTAGGAAAGCATTGCCCTCTGTGCTGAAAGAGCCAGGACACAGAGTTTGCTTTGTTACACACATTATGCTTATTTTTCACTTGGGTCACTGGAGTTCAGAAAATGTTGGTAAACACAGCTTATATCCCACAGGGCCATGCAGGGTAGCTGTGAGTCTGATCAAATTGCCTTAGCACAGCTATGCCGAGGCTCCCAATGTCTCCAAACAAGCTACTGCTGTTCTAACTTGCTGCTTTACTCTTAATCCACATCAAACACTGGGTGTTAAAGTAGATATTGCACAGATTTGATATTAGGTCCCTTTCTATGCAGCTGAGCAAAAAACAAATGCCAAGCCTTGCAAGTGTTGTTAGCTTTTAGAAGCCACTATTAGAACATTAATAATTTTATTATTGTTATTTCCTCAGGGTTGTGGGTACCCTGGTGATTTACAGGAAAACAAAGTGATTTGGCCCTCTCCTTAAGCTTTTACAACAAAAGTTAGACTTAAGCACAGCACTGGGCTTATTTAACAAGCAAACAGTGTCAGCAGGGTGTTTGGAAAAGGGAGGTTTATAGCAGAACAGGATCATGAGACATTTACGATTGTGTGCACGTGTATATCCTGTTAGTTTATGCTGGCTTTTAAAAAGAAAACCATAGAGGGGAAAGGTGTGCTAGAGGTAGGGATAATGCCTGCAAGAAAAACAAGTGGAGGTCAGCAAGGGAAGGATGATTTGGAAAGGGGAGGCTGAAGGGAAGGCTGCAGAGGAGGAGTGTGAATCTACCTGTGGCACAGCCAGGGAAGGCATACGGGGGAGCAGGTACTGCTGCTCAGTCATAATAACTCTTTTGAAGCTTGACTGCAAGTCGTGCTGCTCCACCAATATTCTTTCATCCACTGAGCACACTAATTTATTGCAGAAGAATCTGTAGGTGTGAGCTATGTGCTAAGGCTAATCTCTGAAGCGTTTTCAGCTACTCTACACGTAACATTACTCTTGCGTCCCAGGGAGGAGGCTATTCATAATGGAATAACATTTACTCACAATACTAGACTGGGGAATATTATTTTTAATGTGATCTGGTCCAGTTACACTCAGTTAGAAACCTGAAGGGCCGTTTCAGGGTTTTGAATCATGTCCAAGCAGGTACCAAGCCACTTTCTATGTCCTGGATTGTACTACCTGGAGACATATCCATCAGAGCTTCTTGTACCAAATTGTACCTCTGTACTCCCCACCTACACCACACATGGAATAACGTAGGTCTCAGAACTGAAACTTCCCTACTTTAAAGTCTTTAACATGAGAACTTGTCTCCTAAGGCTGCCAAAACCCAAATCCCTTTCATATTTGCCCACTTTTCCTTGGAAAATATTATCAGTTCTCCACTGGAATCACTGATCTGAAGTACCAGCCCCTTTCTCAATTTCTAATTTACTGCTAGAGCTGCAGCAGTCTGTGAAGTAACAACAAAAGTTGTGCTGTGTCTTAGATCTTAACCTCATTCTCTTACCTTTGAACTCAGTTGGCAGACAAGAAAAGTGCCAAGATCAAAGAACAATCAGCAGCATCTCAGCCTCACTGTGTGTTTGTCTCTCCATGAGTAAATCCATTTTTTTTTGTCTGTGCCACAGCCATTGCTGAAAGTCTTTCTTTCTTGAAGTTGGTCAGCATTTTCCAATAAAAATTTCTCAGAGGGTAGCAGGGACTTTGACCTGGTCACCTGAATCCCAGGGGAATAAAGTGAATACCTGAACTACTGGCTTACTGACAATTTCAGTGCATTTAACTTATGGTTTTGGTTTAAACAAAAAAAGGCATAAAAAATGATCTTTTTCCCATCCCAGTGTAGAACAGCAAGTTTTGTAAATCCAGAGCTCTGTGGGATGGGAAAGTAGTTGTCCATGTCTTTCCAGCCTGGTCTCTGTGTCTGCTTGACTTCTTGTCAGCTACCACACACCTTACTCAGCATATGTTTGCAGCTTCTCTTTGGGTCCTGCTGGGACAGCTGTGGCTGCTGAAGGCACAGCTGGCCAGCTGTTCCTTGGGCACCACTTGGCCACTTGACTTACACTTGCCACACCTCAGTAGACCAGTCTGCTCCTTCAAAACTGACCTCTGAAATCCATTGTGCACCAAGACCTCTTGATCAGCACGGCCTTGGAATGTGCTGGCCTCGGTTTTGTTGAGCCAACACTAGAGTCAACCTCAAACATAGAATTCAGTCTGTGCATTAGTCTCTGGCCCAAACTATCTCCTGTGGAGCCCCTTTTATTGAATGTCTAAATGAGTTTTGGCCAAGCTGAAACCAAAACCATGCAGGTTTCCTCTTGTTTCCCGTGTAAACTGACATAACAAATGGATTGTGCAAATGCCTCTTGAGAGCTGCCCTCCAGTCCTCCTGAAGGGCTCCTCTTTTTCTGTAGTGCACTTCACAGTGCGCTGCAGAGCAGAGGCCATGGATACGTCAAAGAGAGAATGAACAACTTTGCCTAACCCCGGGATCCTGTAACAACCCCAGCATTGGAGATTCCCCTGCAGGGGGTGGGAGGGATGTGGGTGTGGAGAGAAGAGAGAGCATATCCTGACAAGCTGGAAGCCTTGTGTATAGAATACCTGTGGAGACTGGCAGGAAAAGCAAGCAAGCTGGGACTGGATGCCTTCCAAGCATCAGAGCAAAACTGAGTCTCTCAGTGGAGGATGCTAAATTTTGACAACAGGAAAGAAACAGATAGACAAGGGGTGAGTGGGAGGGGAAAGCCTTTCCCTGATAATGCTGTCTGCTTGTAGCTTTAAGCATTATTATGTATTTCCACATGCCATCATGTGTACACAGCATTTTACTGGCAGCTAAACAGGCAGAATTTTATCCCCAGGATTTTGCAATACAAAGACCCCAGTATGTGGGGCACTTGCAAGTGAGGATACCCAACTCTTCAGAAGAGGCTCTCAGTAGCCATTAGGCAGCAGCTACAAGGCCTGGATCCTACTCCAGATGAGGTCAGTGGGAAACAGTGGGGACATGAATAGGCCTGAGACTTGCAGGATGAAATGAGGGAAGAAAGTGCCTGAGAAAGGTCACAGGCTGAGTTACAGCATGTTCATATCTTGTTTGCTCCTGGCTTTAGCTGCGTAACTCTGAATCATTCCTCACTCCAAAGATGTAATATAGTAAACAAAGTTAATAGTCAGAAGGGGCAAAGCTTGCCAAGGGTATAGGAGAAGTGGAAGCCATTAATGCAGGGAGACTAACTGCAGTAAATAAGTCCTGAGGGCAGGTACAAGGGAGGTGAATAAGGTTGTTCGGTGGAAGGAGGGGAGAGGACAGCAGGAGAGGAGGAGCAGAGTCATTGCTGCAGGGCAATGGAGGGGGCTGGGGAGGGGCAGATGTGCTGAGTGAGCATGGGAGAGGACACAGGGAGCAAGCTCCAAGAGAGCCACGTGAGGCCTTGAAGATGAAATGAGAGCTGAACTTTGATGTAGAAGGAGTCTGGAAGTCAGCACAGGGATTCAAGAAGAGAGAATGACACAAGTGGAACAGCAGGTAAGGAAATGATAATGTAACTGCTGCATGCTGGGTGTTTTAGTGTGAGTATTAAGCCTCCCCTACAGTCCTGCTGGGCCTCTCTGGCTCTGAGAATTGAGCGGGTTTGTGCTTGCATGATCTGGTCTAAACAGCTGGGTAAAACATTTTTCCCTTTATTGCTTTTGCCTAATCAATCATCCACACATCAGGAGTGCTCATTCGTAAGGGAGGCAGTGGCAGGGAGAGGGCTGTCTGTGAGTATGGGATGGGTGCCATCAGAGCAGCAGAACAGTGCCACTGAGGGGCTGAGGATCTCCTATCACAGCCCATAAGCTGTAGGGTGCAGAGCATTTCTACAGAGAGAAAAGTTGTGGGATTTCCTCCAGTCTCATGACTTCCCCAAAAGTTGATCAAGGGGATAATCCCAGCAGTAGAACATTTCCCACACTCTGTGGGTTCCAAAGAAGATCAATACCACTGTCTCTGTTGTTTATTGCATCTTCCCTAGGTCATGCCTTGTCAAGGGTGTTTCCTGCAGGACAGAACTGCCAGAATAAGCAGGAAACATTCCTGTTCCTGTGGCTTCTTCTGGGACAAGCTTCATCTCCCGTCTCTGAAACCTTGAGTAGATTCTATGTGGGTTTTTTTTTAACAACTCATCTCTCCATTCTCTTTTGAAACAATTTTCTACATTTGAAATTCTTCTATTTTCTTACCTTCCATGATCTTTTAGACTTCTTAGTTTTTAGCATATTGTTCCAACTGTGATGTCTTTCTTCCTGCTGCCCCTTCCTCTTTCTTCTCCTTCCTTCTTAACTATTGGCATGCAGTTTCTCAACCACAGTTTCCTGATCTCTGGGACTCAGTCCTAAATAGATCAACTTTTCTTGCCCTACCCAGTACTGCCTTGCTTAATTTGCACCAATCCCTGTTGTCTCTTAATTTCAGAATTACACTAAACCTTTGATTCCCTTCAAGCATTTTCCTCATATGCCTATTAGTGCTCATCTGCAGTTTGACTGGCTCTCTCCTTTAATCTCTCTGTCCATTATGGCAATACCTGCAGTGCTGAGTTATTCTCCATTTCTGTCCAACACCATCTGCATTAAAAACCAAACCCAAACCTAAACAAAATCCATTCGTTCAGGATATTCTTCAGGATGCTTTAGCAAGTCTCTGATTCTCAATTGTTTGGGTTATACTTTCAGGAATAACAGTGTGAATCCATCCTTCATATCTACCAGGAGACTTAGGGCAGCTTATCAAGGATAGTCTTGCTATTCCTTCTCTGCCCTGCCTCCCTGTTCCTCTGACATCACTATTATTCCCACACACCCATGTTGTCTTCACCTCCTAGCTCTTTTCCAGACAGTATACTTTTCCCATCTTTCAATCATAGATTTCCCTGATTCATGTTGTTTAGACGTAACAGCCCCCTTTCCTGAGCCTTTCTCATGCCTTTCCTCCTACTCTCTTTGCAACCCTGGAAACATCTTACATAATTCAGTCGCTCAAGAAAACAACTACTTCTCTTGACCCTGGTACCTCTCATCATTTAGGCCTATCTCTTTACTCTGTCTTTTTACTTTACTCCAGTGTGTGTTTCCAGTAATTCCATAGCTTCTGGTACTCTGCTCAGCTCTTTGAAAAGAAGCCATTATCTGCTGTGTCCTCAGGCTCCTTCATCGACACTGCCGTTCCACTTAACAAGCACCCAGAGCCTCCTTATTCTTCATAGAGCACTTAAGAGAGTCACTCTCTGCTATCTCTCCTACATGACTGTCCTCATCCATTTTCACTCTAGGTTCATGCAGACCGCAGTGCAGGAATCTAATGATCTCCTCTTTGCTAATGATGCCTGGTCCCATTTCTTTTTTTACCTCATGGCAGCCTTGTGAAATGGTTGCCCACTCCATCCGTCTCGAGGTATTCATTGTGATGAAGGTACTGTCGTTTCTTAGCAACTGCTCAACTTTCAAGTGGTTCTTCGGATGGGGATGCCTCTTCCGTGCTGGGATCCCTTCCCCAGGGATAAATGATGCTTTTATTTTTTTTTTCTTATAAAAATTATAATTATACCTAACATTCATACTGCTTTTCATTCACAGAGCTCAAAGTATTTTGCAAAACCAGTAAGCATTGTTTTCTCCATTGTAGAGACAGAAAAGCTGAGTCACAGAGACACTAGGGCCAATATTTTCATGTGTTCATTCATTTTATGCATCTTCATTTCTGGGAACCCAGTCTGAAATAACTTAACCTAATTGCTTTGCTGTAGGACATGAAAGGGAGCAGTAGGTCTTGAGCACCTTTGAAAAATACAGAATAGAACAGTAGGTGCAAAATATCTCAGATGAGGCACAGAGAACTGAGTACCTATGAAAATGTAGTTGTATACCATCTGATCAAGACCACAAAGAGTTCCCTTACTTCTGACATCAGAGCCAGAGACCTCCATTCATGAGCCTACTGCTGCTTCAGGGTCTTCTTTCTGCCTTAAGTGGTGGAAAGATGTGATGGTGCAAAGCATCAGGGTATTTTAGAAGTTTCAGAGTAACTCTTCATGCTGTGACATATTCATATCTCCTCAGCTGTTTTTTTTTTTTTTTCTTTTTTTTTTTTTTTTTTTTTTCTGTGAGGAAGATAGAAAACAACCCTGTCCTAGAAGAACTGGTGGACTAGTAGCTAGACTTAATATTGAAATGGTGGAAACTGGTTCAAAATTCTTAGCACCCAGCAAATTCTTATCACCCTGGACTTCCCATATTCTACATGAGTTCATTAAATATTTGGTTCTTCTGACTGCTTCTTCTCTCCTTCTGGCCAGTGAGTCCATTTCAGATTTAAGCAACCTTTTCCACTGAGACTAGAAAGTATCTTCCTGCAGAGTATCAGCTTCAACAAACTGCCATTCACAGACAAAAAATGTGTTTAAGTAAAAAATTTCTGTGAGCTCAATCAGCCACATTAATGTCAATAGTACTCAAATACACACAGTTTTATAGCTGCATTGGCTTGTCTCTGCTTACCTGCAGCCTCTCTTGCCTAAGGAAGTTTCTGGATTTGTATCAGCTTTTCTCAGTTAACTTCTTCACGGGTAGAATAGTTCCTCTTAATCAAAAATGCTTCAAATAATCAATATAAGTTTTCTGTCCCTGTTTGAAACCTGTTCTGCATATGTCATGTGATGGCTGATGAACAACTCAACATGAGCCAAGAGTGTGCACTCTCAGCACAGAAAGCCAAAGGAATCCTGGAACGCATCAACAGGAATGTGGCTGGCAGGGCAAGGGAGAGGATACTCCCCCTCTACTCTGCTCTTGTGACCCCACACCTGGAGTGCTGTGTACAGTCCTTGTGTCCCCAGCACAGGAAGAACATGGAACTTTTGGAGCAAGTCCAGAAGGGGGCCATGAAGTTGATTAAAGGACTGGAGCACTTCTCCTACAAAGACAGGCTGTGGAAGTTGAGGCTGTTCAGCCTGGAGAAGAGAAGTTTGTGGGAAGACCTCATTCATTTTTCAAATCCCTCTCCTTTATTTTCCAATCTGGTTTGTTCCAGTCTGTGCCATTACTCAAATTTCTCTGCTAGCAGGGGCTACCTCAGTGTCCCACACCTCCAGCTGTTGACGTGTCTTTTTCCAATACTGCTTTGCCTGGACTAACATTTCTCTCTCTCTCTCTCTCCCCTTTCTTGATTTCAATTGATAACAGATTTGTTTTTCAATTGTTTTTTTTAAACTTTAGTTCTGGGTTTTTCCACTGTGAACCCAAGACAGCCTGCACTTTTCTAGCACTCAGTACAAATGTTACAAAACATAGGATTGGTAAGTAATGTAAAACTGCGATTCCATTCATGATCAACAGAAAGTCGAATTTCTTTTGAAGAGCCTGGGAGATACCGACTTCCTCAAAACCATTAACAGTCTCTCCCATGTGTTTTAAAATAATTCTTGAAGGAACATAATAGCTTCCCTTAATTTGTTTGTTGATTGACTTTTTTTTTTGACAGCACAAGGGCAATTCAACCTCTGGCTTGTTTGCTAATCCGTTTCTGCCAGCCATGGCTTTAATATATGAGATGTGAATCCCAGTTATTTTCTAACTGGAGACGTACTCAATGACTTTTATTCTATGCCGTCAACTGAAAATGGAAAATATTTGGGTTTCCAATTCCCCCATGAAAGAAAGAATGTAACAAAAATATGCCCAAAAACCCAGATGCTTTTGCAGCTTTTCCCTCATTCAAAAATTTCCAGTAACAATTTGGTAGTTGCTTTAACTTGTTAGTAGTAGTGTCTCATCCAAGTGAATACTTTTTGGTTATAGAATCAACATTTGCTTTTTACAAACATGTTCATGTAAATGTTGCCATTTGAGGGAAAATCCATGCCAGTAAATATGTTTCTGGAACAGTCACAGAAGGCAGACAAATGGAGTGGGAGCACAATTGAAGCTGATTTGTTTAAAGTAAACCAAATGATCATACACAAATATTTTGTGTGATATTTACTAAAACCTATGTTCTTGCCCATCAGATGACAACTATGTAATTTTTGCAAAGTAAAACAGACATATGAGAGCCTAACCTGTCCCTTCAAATGGTAGGAGTTAAGCAACACTGGGAGATGTACCAGGCTGAGTTTTTGTTTAAAGGGTAGTCTTAGAGGTTAGTCTTAAAATTCAGGTCTCACACATTTTTCACTCCATGTATACACTTAGCCAAAGTTTGACTGCATCCACAGAATCCTTCTTTGATGAAGAAAAAGTGACTGCAGAATCAATACTTTAATGACAGGTAGAGGGTATGAATAGCTCCCTGCTTTTGGTGGAAATATATCAGCTTTCTTAATTATTGGTCTGTCCAGCTATATTTCTTTCCTTGGCTGCTACAGGAATGCTGCTGTTGTAACACAGGATAATTTTACAGGTGCTATTAAGGAGCACCACATCTCTATCTTGTTTATTGGACAGCAAGGGGCAAGTGTGGAGGAGTCCAGCAGAAGTTAAAGTGGTTTAAGCTGTGTGAATTACATGCTGGCAGGACAGGTAGAAAGCCACATTACAGCAGCTCACACTGCTTTGGATTCACTCAGTTCAAGCTGTGAATGCAATCAAATATATACATTTTGCTGGCATTTTTATTAGTTATAGACTTCCATCTTTTCCACCCAAGCCAGTGAAACAGCTTGTGTAGCTTGCTGGGTGAAAAGCCTTTGCTTCTGAGTGGGGAAGTCCTGGAATTATACCCCAGATGTTTTATGCAGTGAAATGGCTGCAGCACAAAATAATGGCTATGGATAAATAAAGTTGGTATTAGAAATTTATGTTGCAAACATCTGGCAAGCTGTTTAAAAGAGAGATGACAGAGATGAGAGTGTCGTCACATCTTGCTCTGGATCAATCATGCCACTGTGCACCATTACATACCTAACATATAGCTTATAAGCCAGCTATGAACTGATGAGCCGCCCTGGGAATCACACATATTCCAAAAGGAGCAAACCACCAAGCGCGCGTCATGGTGCATACTGGTGAATGTGAGCAAACAAATTTGGGCCTGTTTGCAGAGCCATATGACCAGGTTCCTCTGCTACACAGCATCAAGTTTGGAATACAGCATCTCTCTCACATAGCCCCATTTCCTAGCTGGCCTGAGAAGCCAGCTCCAGGCAAGGAGCTCCAGGGATTAATGACACGCTGATATGCATGCGTGCAAGGAATTAAGGGAGGTGACAGTAAAGAGGAGATGCCTGTGACCAATGCAGTCACTTCTATGTCAAAAGGGGAAGTTTCTGATCATACAAGAGGCCCAAGCTGTTAACAGGGGTCTGCACAAAGCTGTTTGCAGCTTCATGTCTGCAGCATCACTGTGCAGTACCCAGAGGTGCAGCCTTGCTGGGAGCTCGGAGTTTGGAACGGCTCCTCTAGCTGCAAGTTTGACTGCCCTGACCAGGCTGATCCAGTGGGCAGCCTAAAGCCTGCTTTGTGTGTTTGTCTAACATGTATCACAGTAGGAGGTACTGCTTTATGAAATACACTTTCTTATGGCAACCCAGGGTTTTCCAGACCAGTGGCACTGGCTGACAGATGTTCACGTGGTCTCTGATTGCCTTTTACTGTGTTTCTCATCCTCCCATTTATCCAATAGACCATTGAACTATTGAGCAGCTCTGGCTGACACATTTTTGCAGCTCTGAGACCTACAGCACATGATCCTCAGAATATGGGGACTATGATCTCTTGTCACATTAAGGGAAAAAAAGGGGTAGTTTTTGTCTGAAAACAGCTGAATTGGTTGGTGTTGCTCTTAAGACTTTCTGCCTACTTGGCACTGCATGATGAGAGTTGTATCCTTGAGCTGTTGTGCAATTTTCCAAGTGAGGAGCCAAATAAATGAGATTCCAGAGGAATATTTTTTCTTTGTTCTTCCTGACAGGACATTATACCTCAGTGGAAGAGTCCAAATCTGGTAGCATCCATGCTGACCAAAGACAACTTCACTGCCCCTGCTCCAGGACTCTGAGGATGCGATATGATACGGTGATTTATCCAGCCTAACCCTTTGCCAACAGTAAGCAGTAAGTTCCTGTTTCATGCACAAAAGCCTGTAAGAGTTAGCTCACAAAGAGAAGTCCACCCATCCACAGGACAGAGGGGAGCCCCCTGTGGATTTGACTTCAGGGACTAGAAACAGTGTGCATGGGATTTCACCAGCTGGTGCAGAGAGGCACCAGATATGTTCCCATGGGTTCAGAGCCTTCAATTCGCACACAGTGAGCTCCCAAGGAGCTTGATTCCGCAGAGCACGCTTTCCTACATCTCTTACTCTCTGGCTACTCTCTCGTTACTATGACAAGATAAATGAAACACTGCTATCTCTTTTCTTGTGTGCACAAGCTAGGAAAAGCCATACAAGGTGTTTCCTTTGGCTTTCTTACAAGCATGTGGCCCAGGCGGGGCTTACAGATTGTATTGATTTGAGATCCAAGATGGGCTATTTTCAGTTTTGATTGGTACCCACTGAGGACTGCCAGGGTGAGGAGATGGGATAAGTCTCAAAGGTGTGATGCACAAGTATAGATTTTTAAGTATAAATCTTTAAAAGACAGAAGTATAAATTTTTAAAATCCCATATGTCTCTGGAACTTTGGGCATAGCTGTTCTTTGGTGATACACCACATTCATTCGGAGTTCTGCTGGGATGTGATATCCATGAAACCTGGCTGCAGCTGAGTAAAGCCCTGAGCAAACTGGCCTGGCCTCACAGCTGACCTGGCTTTGAACAGTAGCTTGGACTAGAGAATATGTGAGGTTCCTTCCCACCTGAATGCTCCAGTTATCCTATGATTCAAACTCAAATACCACGCACAAATGTCTGACCAACCTTTTCTTTATCGACATCCCTTGCAGTGTGTCTAGAGGGTGTATATAAACAAGCACAGCTGGAGGTGAAAGTCAGTGCCATGCCATTGCAAAGCCTGGAAATAGAGTGATTCAATACATACACAACATGGTAATGACCAGACTATAAGCATATATGGAGCAACTCTAAAATTTCATTCTACCGCAGGATGCAGCTGCTAAAATTTGTGTTATAACTAGAACTTACAAGGAGAAAAGGAATTGGATTGAAAAAGATATACAGAGAAAAACAGACTTTCTCAAATTGGCGACATGTTGATAGATTTATGTCAGTGCAACATATATTAAAGAAGCTTCCATGCTAGTCTAAACATAGGGAATGGATGAGTGCTCCAGCAGATCCACCCCACTGGCTGACTGTGATGTTCTTCAAAACTGGTTAAGTCTCTGAGAACTTTTTGGGATGGAAGCCCAGGCTTCCAGGCTAACCTAAGATTTATGATGCATTATTATTATTTTTATTATTATTGTTGTTGTTTCTATTATTATTTCCAATTTACCAGGGAAACTGAATCAGAAAAAAACAAATGAAATTGAATTCTAACTCAGGCCAGGGATGTTTTATTCAGCTTGGGTTGACCATGGCTCTCATCACATTTGAGAAGAGCAGGAAAACTGGAATCCGAGAATCGCAGTGAAGCAATCTCAACTGCCAAAAAACAATGCACTTCACTGCACGTTACTGCATTCTGATGGGAAGTAAAACAAACGGCTTGTAGTTTACATGAAAGTGCAGCAAGAATTCAAAATCTATTGACTTTTAAAACCACCAGTAAGCCCCAGTTCTTCACCTATCCAGCCTGGGGTATAAACTTCCCTCAGAGGCCTATTTCTGTGCATGCACTTACTGTAGAAGACAGAATTGGGATTATCAGTTTTGTCCCTTCTCCAGTGGGGCTTGTACAAGTTCATTCCATTATTGCACTGATGAGACTGGTGCAAGCAATGAGGTCATGACTGCAGTTACCTTGGACCTTCGAGGGTCTCTGGGGAATCATAGCCCTCTTCTCTAGGAATGCAGCTGCACTCTTTCAACCTGCATTTATCTTACAAAGCAGTGTGTCTCCATTTGAAGTTCTGCACAACAGGATTCTTCATAATGGACTTGACAAAACTGGGGCAGTGCACAGAAAATCTCCCTTCAAGGGAACAGGTTCAGGTGCACCGACACTGATTTTCACTCTTCAGCAGATGGAAGGCTATTTAGAGGTGGAACACTGAAGATGGCATTATTTGCCAAGAGTTGCATTCCAGAGTTTAAAGGAAAGGATCTGTCAAACAGAGAGGTCATGCTGGTAAGTAACTCCCAGACCACCCCAACTCCATTGCATCAGGAGGACTGAATGATCAGTGATGTTGAGCAGATGCTCCTCTAATGGGGGTAGAGGCCATCGGAAAGACTTTTTGTAGCTGTGGAATGTGTCCAAGGAGAGATACGAGGTGTGTATAAGGAAATAATCTAAGACAAAAGAAGAAAGTGTACAGCCATCCAAGCATCTGGAAAGAGGTAGCACTGGCTGACCTGACAGACTTATTTGTGTGTGCATGGTGAAGCCTGAGGATGAGCTGCTAGGGATGGCTGAGCACATTCTCTCCCTGAGGATTTCTGGATGGGATTCTCAGACTGGGATCTATCTCCCTGTGAATTCACTGAAACATACACCAGTTCCAGACTGTTGCCATGCTCAGTAGCTTGTGGGAGAGGAATAGTGTAAAGACAGTTCTTGCCATGCTGGACTTAAGAGGTTACTCTGAGAAGTGGGGGCATGTCAGGATCTTCACTCCTCTGCTGCAATGAGGAAAATGAACCAGGCAGATATAGAGTCCCAGGGATAGGGATGTATGAGATACAGAATAAAGCTAAGGTGCTAAGATGACCATATTTCAACCTCTGATGAATAGTAAAAGGAGAAGGATGATCAGACTTTTCCATTTTTTTGTCTTACCCTGCTATTGTACTCTCTAAGGCTGCTGAGGTATTCCTAACTCACTGTGTTAGAATCTGCTTGTTAACTCTCCATGGAGTTAACAAGAGGAGTGAGAGCACATTTGGGAAAAGGTAGAAAGAGAGAGAGTATGGAAAAGATCTTGGATGGAAAGCCAAGGACAAGCATGATGCTTTGGCTGGGGTGTATATTGAATAATACATCCGAGTTGCCCATAAACTCAAGATCCTGGCAGAGGGTGGATCTGAATGCTAACTCAGCATTTGTATGCCATGAAGAGAACACCATGGGGACTCAGTCCATTTTCCTCATTGAAATGATCAACTCAAGTGAATTAACTTGGTTTCCAACTCATCCAACCCTAATCATCCTCCTTTGAAGTTCTCCTTCCTCATTCATGCTGTAATTGTGCCCTATATAAAAAATCCAATGTGTCTCAAAGGCAGCTGGAGTACAAACTACAGAAGGGATGTGGAGGCCTTTTATCCAAGACAGACCTACACTGAAAATTAATCCTGGTTTTGGACACAGCAATAGCTCTCAGATTAAAGAGACAGAAGTAGGTAGCATGGCTGGACTGCTAACTATGCCTCTGCTTGCTGCCCTTGAAAGGGACTGATTCAGGGGACTTTGTTCACCCAGACTAAAATACTTGTTGAGTTGGAGGAAGGTAGAAAACCTTGTTCTGATGTTACATAAGCACATCATGTAACTTAAACTGTGGGATCAGTTTGACTCTGTAACTCTGAGCAAGCATAACGGTAGTGAAATAAAATTGTTACAAGAAGGGGTGAGAAGGGGTTTAGAGACTGACTTTTCTGTCATATCTCTTGGGAAGAAAATCTCAGTGAAAGGCACCAGTATTAATGAAAGCCAATTGGAACTTGATAGGAATTATTTTGCTATTTTGTCAGCGTTGGTTGGAACACAGGGATTTAGGAAGATTTCCTTTGTAGAAGCACATCTAGGAACACTGTGCTGTCTCCTCTGAGCTGTGAGATGCACAAGCCTTTGGGAATTTGTATTTCTCTCAGAATCTGGTTTGTATGCAGCTTTTCAGATTTTCATGGAAGACCAACAAACCCACATTACTGGCATCTGTTAACTGAATGAGAGCACACAAGCCCAGACCCAAATCTTACCTACATGCCATGAAGGAACTAGAAAGATAGAAGTGAAATTCAGGTTGCCTGGAATGGCTGCACCTCTTCTAAAAATAAGGTAAACAAATACCTTATCACATTGGGGTAAACTGCTAACTCCCAAAGAATGGGCTTTGAGAAAGTCCTTCTCAGGTTATTAAACAGGTCCTATCAAGGAATTGGCAAATGAGAAAGTAGCCTTTGTTTTCCACAGTCATGATGGGTCTAGGGACTGGAGTGGTAAGGGGCCACGGTTAGTGGGGACCAGCACAACATATAGGGGTCCCAGAGAATGGAGCATGCTACAGTTGAGTCATTTCCTAACTGCATTTGCTGGTATTGCACTTGGCTCTGACCAGAGCATTTAATTGCTTTTTATTGGAAGCACACAAACATTCTCTCCCATTTGAAAGGAAGGAGAGGGAAGAGCTCAGCTGCAGCGAAGAATAGAGAAATCAGAGAGTGAGTGAGGGAGCTGCGAAGAAAAGAGCAGGTATACTGCATGTCCGATGAGGTCCATCTGTTCCTCATTAACCAGATGTCTCCCACCCACCTCCTGAAGTGCCATTGACTGCGTATTGTCAGGACAAGAAGGGGATAACAATGCCACCATGGTGCAGACATTCATACACCAACAGGAGTCCTGCCATGCAGCCATCCCTCCCTCTACTACCCTTCCAGATTGGATGCCAAGTCCCTCTTTTTCATAATCAGCTTTTAAACAGTTACATCCTCATAAAGCTTTTGCATTATAATTGCTATTTGTTTCATCCCACTCTGAAAATGGCAAGCTTTTTCAGCCACTTTACCAGAATCAAACCTTACTTCCTGTGTGTCATGACTTCCTGCAGCATTTAAAAGAGAAAGAAGTGAATACTTGCTCTAAAAAATGGTTTCTACTTGCCAAACTTCATCATTTGAAGAGTCAGAGAGTCCTTGGATTCACACCTGTATCCAAAGTACAGCAGTAGATTTATGGAGAATTCAACCTACTAAAGATCATTTAGAAATGCAGGAAGTATAAATTACTTTCTCTATGTTGTTAGCCAAGGATCATTTATAATAAGAGCCCATCGAATCATCCTTACTCCAAGGGTGATCTGTGCAGTGGTCCATGTGTGGGCATGTCAGATCACACAGGAAAACTCTGTCTTATTCTCTAGGCTGTATTCACAGCCTATTCATGGCAAGTGTTCCTTTACCTCCATATCCCTGATGAAAGCAAAGCACTCTGTCCTCAACCCTCTAAATCATTCCACAGCACAGCTCATAAATTGTAGTGTGCAAATGGAGCATCTGCTGAGCTGCAGCCACAGATAATGTGATGCTTCCACCTATTTCCCTTTGTAAAAGCATGCAGGCTATGCTCTGCACTGGGCCCCTGACTCACGTAACAGCTAGAAAATAGCCTGTGTCTTAATCTTGTCATTTTGCTCTGAGCTCCTGCACGCTGAACTTGAATGCCTGGAGGAGATCTGGGTGGGCATGTGTCCTCCAAAAGCAGCAGCTCTGAGCACTTGCCAGATGAGCAGCTGAAGGCCTCAAGAGCTTGTTGAGATAAATATCTGTGCCTCTCTCAGAGTCATTGTACTTAGTGAGCCTGCAATGCTGCTAGAATAGCACTAGGTTTAAATGCCTGTTGAACAGCTGGTGCTGAGCCTCATGTTGATGTGAGACCTCTGCATGAGCTGCGCACTCTCCTTGATGTCACGGTGTTATTACATTGCTGTCACTTTGAGAGTAACTCCAGTGTGGATTCCTGCTCACTGTGAGGCAGAAGAGTCCTTCATACATCGACAGCAGTTGGTCCTTGAACCCTGGTGGGTGATGACTGAGACTGCACGCAGGGGTGGTGGGATTGCTGAGCCCTGTGCATGTTGCTAAAAGCTGAACAAAGCCAGGTAAAGATGGAAAGGAATAAAGAAAGATGTGGTCGAGCAACAAAACAGGAAACTTCATTAAGAGACAAGAGAGAATGGATGGCAGAGAGAAGAGTGAATGTTTTTTTAAAGAGAAAAGGCTCATTTGGTGAGGGGAATAACCATGAGAAGAAAAGACAAATTATGAGCTGGCATCGAAAGCAAGAGATCTCACATTGAGTTAAAAGGAGAGGGAGCTGTTGGGAGGGACATTGTGTTTCTTGTTTTTTCATGATCTGTTTTTCCGGAGAGGTGATGGGTTCAGACATTATACGCAAATTTCATCTTTATCACAGATGTGTTACCTCTGGCAGTGACTCTAAGTGAAAGGGTAAGCTCATGCCTCATGATAGGTTTCTGTGAAAGGCTGTATTTAAGCTACCTGGGGGAGTTGTGTGAGCCTGCAGGGAGAGGCAACTGCAGTAGGAGGTCAAGTTCTCAAGAAGGAATGGTCAATAGAGCTCTGTGCCCCTCAAACATCCCTGGAGATGCCCAGTCAGGTGTAGTACTTTTGTCTCTCTTTACGCTCCAAAGGCTAAAAGCATGCTGGAAACTCAGCAGCTGGATTCTGCGGCAGCAATCTGATTAGTGTCCAACAAATGGCTCCTAGCCAGGTTTGTGACAACCTGATCAATCAAATTCAGAAAATCCCTTTTTAACTTCACAGCTGATGTTGGGAAAGATCTGGGAACATGTTTGGGAATTGAAGGCACCTGCTGAACATGAATGAGAAAGAAAAAAAACCAGACCGGCGGATGGAGAAAGAAATGTATGGAGGTTCATATGATGATTCCATGTGCTGGTGTTTGGAAGAAAGCAAGCCACCTTAGATGCCAAATAGTGTCCTTGCCTGCATCACATGGCAAACACGAGACTGTGCTGTGATGGCAACTTAATGTGGATACATTTTCATGTCTTGCTTTTGCAATAGGAAAACACACCTGAAAGTTTCTCCAGGTGACTTACAACTGATATAGAAAGCCTAAGGAGAAAGCTGGGATCCAACAAGACATGGGAAAACATACCCAGAATGTCTGTTGTTGCTATTAAACACCATCTGTCATGGACCTATGCAGGAATTGAGTATTGGGTTCTTCCATCACAAAGGCTAAATGAAATAATCTGCGTCTTAGCCTCACATGCATCATTGCTGAACATAAGAATTAGTAGTTCATGCTCACTTTTGGTAGCCGTGGATTGGACCCAATATGTCAACTCCATGCCTTATTTTCCTGACACTGCCCAAGACTTAAACAGCATGGATTTTATTTTTCTTTTTCTCCCTTGCTGTTTTCTTCTCACTCAAAGCATTGTAGAAATGGTTTGTTTTTTTAATAAAATCTTTTTGTGTGCCAAGTAAGCCTGCAACTGCAGCAAGAACAATACCCCAATGTTTTCTCTCCCCTTTGGTTCTAACAACCTCTGAGTATCAATCGAGCATTGCTTTGCAGAGAAAAAAAATGATAATAATGAATGACATAAAATATCTCTGCTGAGGAAAATATGAGCTTAATTTCAGTTTCAGAGGGAATTACTTTTTTCCTGGCTCACTCACTGACTCTAATAGAAGACCAGAAAGATCTGATGTGACTCCAGCAGAGACCTCCTATGTTCAAAGGATCTGGGAGCTTGCAAGAAGTATTGTAGAGTTTGAATTGGCTCTAATATGTTACTGATTGCTATCTGTGATGTTTCCCTGGAGCTTTAGAGAACATCTGTGTACTTCACACTTGAAAACAGTCAATATCCTTCCATGGTGTGATAGGCAGTGGGGCCAGGTAAACAGCACTTTGGAAGGAAGGCGGAGTGATCTGATAGGGACTTATGGCTTGGTGAAAAGTGAGTTCAGCTCTGCTGCAGTCTTTGTGCATACTTGGCTAACCACTTAACCTTCCCATGTCTGAAATTTTCCACAAATAGAATGGTCATGGGAGCATTTTCTTGTGCTCCAGAGACGCTGGGTGATGGAAAGCATCAGTGGGTGAAAAACCATGCACTACCAGAATGGCTTCTATTGCTTTGAGCAGAGGACAGCAATCGCATGCATAGAAAGGACAAGTTGAAACCTCACTCAGCAGCACTGGTTTTGCTGCTGAAAACTGGGACCTTGCCTTCAGTAATTTATCTGTTAGCCTTTGTTTACCTGACCAGTGATGGCACTAGTGGGTTTGGAATGTCATCTTGATTGGCACCAGTAAAACTTTCATACCATGATCTGCCACTCTCTGTTCTAGAGGGGCCATGTGTGTCATGGAAAATAAATTTACTTTGAGGGGTTTAAAAATGTTATTGAGACCATTCTTACATTCATTTTCTGCAAAAGTAAGCATCAGTTACTACTCGACTAACCACACAGACCTCACAGGAGGCCATAATGGTCCTTTAAAAATCATAAAATAGTCTTTCTATGCATAAAAATGTCAACATTTTAAACTCATGCCATTCAAAGTAACTCTGGAGGGAAGCTGTGGATTTCCAGCTTTCTCAGTGATGTCTGAAGCAGGATGGTTTTTGTGGGAGTTAAAGGTGGTTTTGCGCTGCATTTGTATTTTTCTGATCACCAGACCAGAAGAGATTGGCTTAGTCTCTGATACAAGCTGGAGTACCTCAAGGCTGTTGTAACATACACCTGACCAAATCCTAACTGAAAACAAGAGACCACTGTAGCAGGGGATTCCTGGAATGTGATGTCTTGTACTTTTCATCCTTTGGCCACATCCCCTCACTGAGGGAAAGCTTATGCATTTCTTGGCTATGTGGGAGTTCCCAATAATAGGAATTTAAACCACCAATGTGCAACAATGTTAGCAAAGGGCAAAATCTGACTCCATGCAGTCAGGCAGCAACAGAATTAACTGAAATAGCATGATGCTTTCTGTCTGAAAAAAAGGAAACCATTGCCTCAAGACTAGATCTTATTCATTTTGGACCTTGGGCAGGTGTTGTTTTGGAAGGCAAAATCACAAATGTCACAGTGTCTGCTTAAACTAATAAATGAGGAAAATGCACATTTTCCAGGGAAGAGATACTTCAGCCATGAGAAGTAGCTTTAACACAATAGAAGGCTACATAGCACACCCTTCTCATCATTCCCCTGATGCACTCCAACTGGGCTCCCAATGAGTTCAAGAGATGGTATCTGAAGAACCGAGGATGACCTCGAAAAAACCTCTGTGACACAGCAATACCTGATAGAACTAGTGCAAAATCCCCATGATAACCTAGCATGACCCACAAGACTGACCCTGTGACAACGTCTGATTTATGGCAAATGACATGGGTTTAATCACTCACTGGAGAATGCTGAATGACGCAGCACAGCGTTGCTCACTGTGGCTCTACTGAACTGGCACGCTCCAATTGGCTTTGGGAACACACCCATTGGGTGATTCATACAATTAAAGAGCTGCCAATCCTCCCAACACTAATGAAATGCATCTCTATTTTACTGGTAGCACTTTCTAGCAACCCATTTAGGCTTTTCTGCTGCTCTCATCACCCTAAGGTATGAGCACATCACAATTGATAGACAGATGGTTTACAGTTGAGGTTAAAAGTAAAACCTGGTTCCAAATAGGATGGAATTGAATAATTCATGAGTTTTTAAGCAGAGTACAAATATACAGTCAGATCATTAATTGCTATACTGACTTAGCATGGGTTGGATGAGGTACCCCCACCTTGGGAGGGGGACACATTAACATTAATCTAGGAATGCTAAGAACTGTGTGTTCTAAGTAAACCAGCGTTACAAAATTGTTGTAGTGTATAAACTATATCTCAAATGCGGTTTGAGATTTCCTGCAGACCGTGAGAAAGACACTGTGGTTCTTCTCCACTGGAAGGAAAAGTAAAGATAGCTTCAAGGTGCACAGCAAGCTGCCTAGTAAGATCACTGATGTATGAGCATACATCAACAGGTGCATAGGGGTCAGTCCTCAAATTCATTCCAGTTAATTCAGCCCATTTAATAGCACAAAACAACAAATAATTTTGCTAACATTCCATCCAAAGACATTCCATATATAGGGGAAGTCCTGGATGACATTAATAAAGGGACATATGGACTCTGCTTAAGACTCTTTTCTCTTCCTCTGTCATTCTGGACCAAGTATGACCCAGACATGCTGGAAGATTTAATCTATCTAGGACAGCCAGTAGGGTCTGTCATAAACTAAACTAGTTCAATAGTATTCTCTCAAACCTTACAACAGACCTAAATTTCCTATTAGAGCCTCAGTTTCCCTTACTTCCTTTGGTTTAACACCCATGAGGATCCAGCTCACTTCCTTCCCTTCATGGAAATGAAATCTTCCCTTGCCATAGGGTCTATGCTGATTCCCCACTCATTTTTTGCTGCTGTACAATTAAAAAACCATATTCTCCCTCATTCACTCTCCCCATCCTCCTAATCTAATGCCCTGGTGTTATCCTGATAACAGCATGGAGAGATGTGAACTGATCTGCCTTCCATCTTGTCATCTTCTCTCACATATCCGACCCAGTTCCCAGGGTCTGATTTTGTACAACTATGAACATTTAGTCTTGAAAATTGATCACTGGCCCAGAGGCTAGATGTTTGTTACCCAGAAAAAAAAGAGATGACATTACAGTTATTTTAGGTCTTGAAAAGGGCAGGAAGTCCTACTACATTAGCAGTGAAAGGATCAAGAGTGGCTCAAGAGGGTCTTGGCAGGTTCAAAAAGTCACAACATTTGAAAGCATAGTCCACATTTGATCACCTATCAACAATTTATCAATAGCGCAGTGATTAAAAACAAAGCTCTTTCACTTCATTAAACACATTCAGTGCCGTTTGCTCTACATTCCAAATGGCGGAACTGATGTTCCACTGCAGCCTATTTTTAGTCTTTCTGATTAGTTCATTATTTAGGAAAAGCTACTGACTGTGTATCTGTTGAAGAGATCTAATTCTTCATGTGGATCCCAAGGAAGAGAAGAGCTTCATATAGGTCTTAAGAATTTATTTGAATGTGGGTTTGACCACTGTCCCTGCTGTGGTGCAGCTCAGTGAAGTGATGAGCATGGAGCTTTCCTCTCCTTGAGTATTTTCCTTCATTTTTGTTACAGGAAGAAGCCCTGTAATACATTATTCTTTTTTTTTTCTTTTTTTCCCTCAGAAAACGAAGATGTAGATTGACAAAACTAGCAGTCTCAGTGAGAATTAAACAAGATACTCAAAATAAGTGATCTCTTGGGTGTCTGAGTAAATCACCACCTCCAGATCAGATTTTATTTATTTTGAGGACAAACTATTTCTTTGCTGGTAAATCCTGCAGTTTTGTCATGAATCCAATGAATTTTTCTCTGGTAAGTGATAACCCTAGAGACAGAAGTGGCCGTGTATCCCCAGGGCAGACACCACATGGGCAAAAGCATTCCAGCATTGCCTCTTCAGCAAGCTTCAGCCCTCATGTGAAAGGACAGGATCTGCAGGTCACATGGAGATTAGTCTCTGTGTCCTTCAGCCCTGCCTGCTAAAACTGCAAAGGAGAAATCCAGCTGTGATGGCATCTTCTGGCTCATGATTTCTGAAGCACTTGCACACATGTCTGGGCCAAGCTCCATTTCAGAACCCCAAATAACACAATGCACCTCCCATAGGAAGAGAATGAGATAAGATCATTCATTTCTTTCAGACCACCTGTGGTTACCAAGCACGGAGGAAAACCTCTCCAGTCACTTAGGCATGACTCTTTGGGGATACCGGAATTCGATTTGGACTGAGAACTGAGAGAGGCTCTTAGTACAAGCCCCCATGGCACAGTGGAATGTGACCTTGCAGGGTTTTGGAATCTGCACACCTGAATAAGCATCCTGACAGCTCTCAGATGCACAGCTAATTTGCCTGTGAAGGGCACCATGCTTGAGTAGCCATTAGAACTTGAAATAGCTAAGCTAGCTTGCTTAGAGTTATTTGGGAATCTCCTCCTGGCACTGCCTGGTGCTGGACAGACGGGGCCTGTTCTGCATTCTGCTCTGCCTGGAGAAGGAGATGAAGTCAGTTCCAGGCGTAATACCCTCTTAGTGATGTCAAAAGCAACAACACAGAAACAAGTTGTACACTTTTGCTGTCTTCTGCTTTGCTGCCTTTCATATGTCATTTGTCATCTTAGAGTGTCACTTCTTTGATGTAGGGACAACAGTTTTGTGTATGCACAGTGTCTAGCATAAAGGTGTTTCCACCCTATGTGAAGCATTTTTTGTGCAGCTGCAATGGCACAATGGCAAGAAAATGTAAAATTCTCAGAAAATCTCCACCAAAGAACAGCAGCAGGAGAGGACCATTAAGTGTTGTTTCCTCTGCTTTACCAAAGATAATCTAGCCAAGCCATGGATTCTTTGCCATGAAAACTGTACCCAAAGACTCCAGAAGGAGAATAAATCCATGTGCTTCCAGCTATGACACCAGCAGAGAGCCTCAATATATGAGGTGGCCGTGCCCGCCTTTCTTGCCATCACCAAGTCAAGTCTAAATTTCATGCTCCAACTAGTTTGCTTCTTCTTTCCTTTTTCAAACTTTACTGCACGGAGCCAAAACCACTGGTCACACTTTCCAAATTGCTGGAGGTCCAAGACTGGTTGGTCTATGTGATTAATCCTGCCCAGTCTTTCTATGTCTGACCCCTTCTTTCTCCCATGGACCAGGGCTGGAAGGAGCGAGAGGGAACATTGTTAGTGGTGGTAGATGTTGGCATCAGCAGGTGAAAATCCATCCCATTCCACATTTCAGAGAAGATGGATGAGGAGGTCTGTCTCTCCATCCATCAGCTCCAGCTGATACTCCTTCTTCTCTCAGCAAATCAAACCTCTCCTACCTCTGAGTCCCAAGATTTCTTCTGACTCATCTTCCTCTTTCAGACCATGTATCTCAATTATCTCCTTCCAGCACTCACACTGCATTCCTAGTACCACCTTCCCTTGTCATGCTGTGGCCAAGTCCTGGGTCCTCTCTTGCCTAATGTTTCCTTCTGGCCAGCAGTGCTTCCCAGCTGTCACAGACCCTTCCAGCCCCAAATGTCCCTCAATTTCCAGCATGAAGAGATGCTTTCCTCCACAGCTGAGTCAGTTTATTCCCAGAAACAACCTACCCCTTCAGTCTCTGCAGAAGAATAAAAGTCCTCCCTGGTCCTGGTGCCTTTATATTGTCACAATGCTCTTTCTCACAGTCTTGCTTTGCTCTGAATGCTTTCCCCCTCACTGTTCCTGTAAATGTGGGCCAAGCTGTAATGATGCAGCACACAGAAAAACACCTTTCTCCTGTGATCTTAGACAGCCCCTGGAATTAATTCCTGGAAAGTCATTCTTGGCCATTCTGAGTTTTGCTTTCCTGTGAACAGATGGACAAAGTGATGGATGAAGAGAGGAAGAACGGAACAATGACTGAGAAAGAGTTGTGCAATGATTAGGTGCTCACCTAAAATTTAGAAAAATTGTCAGTCCCATGCATTTTCCTGTGCTGTGCTGCTGTTTGCATTGGAGTTCACTCAGCAGAGTAGACATATTATTTTCTGTTTTGCTCCCTTTCCCAACAGCAAAGCAGTTACACTGCTCTGCTCTACTCTTGGCAGTTGTTCCCTTTGAGGCTATTGAGTACAGTTCCAATGGAATGCTCAGCTAAAGGACACTGTGCAATGTTGAGCTCCAATTATCTCCAGCAGCAAGCCTTTTCACAGCTGCTCTGTTGCCCCAAACCCTTGCACTTCATGAGAGACCCTATTATCCTCCCAGGCTTCTTCCCAAATTTCCTATTGAACTTTTTTGGGGTATATTCTCTTCCTTGAAAGAATTACATGGCTCCTACTTTTGGAGACACATGGGCAGCAGGAGAGATTAAAACAACTTCATGTCTAGAAGACTTAGAGGTCTAGCCCATTGTGCAATCCCCCCAAGCCTGGAAGATATGAAGGAACCAAAGCTTGGTTATTTCTTTAGGGAGCAGCTACATGTCTCCACTTCTGTTATTTCACAGGTCAACCTACAATTTCTCTCTGTGCTTTATACACTGAGATCATAGGGCTCCAGGCAGGCATTTTGAGGAATATCTGGGACAGAAGCTTCTACACCAAACTGTAGCATCCCCCATACCAAAAGCATGTGCTGCAGTAGTGCTCAGAAGCAATTGGAGGGGAAAGGACCTGGAGATAGCTATTCCTGGACCTTTCCTCACTCCTGCCCAACTGTACTTCCACAGTACATTGGAGATCTTAGTCTCTCACTCAATTGTTTCCACTGGACACTGGCCCCTCTTACTGTCCCCAAAATACACTAAACCAGCTCTTCACCCTGCTTACAATGATCCTACTGTCTGTGGCCAATTAGGAATTCCCAAACACAGGGAAACCATCCATCCTGTGGTAGTGAAAAATCAGTAAAACTTCATAGTGTCTCCAACCTATTCCCTGTACTTTTTGTCTCTGAATATTTGATTTCCATCTCCCTCCCCACTGCCTTCAGGCAGGATGACATTCTTTTCTGCTCAAGTCCTTTCAGGCACTACTGATTTTGAAGCTCCCCAATTACAACCACTTTTCTTGCGATGGTGACACCTTAAGAGACAACAGCAGCTGCCTATAAAGGGCCTCTGCCATCTGTTTCCTCTGCCACTTCTTTGAGACAGATCTAGTTATATACAGAAAAATATTTATCACAGTTCATTCACTCCTCACTCAAAAATGAGCAGGAGAAAAATGCTTTCTTTCATGGTTCTGCCACTGCCCTTCAAAAACCCATGACCCTCAACCTAAGGAAAAGGACAATGCTTGGATCTAAAACAAAGCAACAGAAATTCTTGGTGATCAGTCCCTTGAGATCCTGTACTCTGAGGGCAATTCTGGGGGGCATCTACATTTGGGAATGGCTCCTCATGGCTGTCTGAAAGGCAAAAGTCAAAATCAAACCACTTCATCTCAACCGCCAATCTTTCATACCAATCATATCTGAAAGAAAATGCATGCGTGCACATGTGCACAAGTGCGCATTTGAACAGAGTTGTGAGTCCTTTTCCACCACCTCTCCAAAGAGGCTGAATGGGATGGGATCAAGGGGTCTTGTTCCTACCCAGGACTCTGGGCTAGAAATGTAAAGGGAAGAGCAGAAATGTCATCAGGGGTTAGGACTGTGGGAGAAAAATGCAGACATGGGAGATGATGTGGAGAAAAAGGGAAGAGAAGAAGAAACAGTGAATTCTGAAGAAGAATGATGAAGAGAGTGAAGAAAAATGAAAACCAAGGGTGAAAAAAAAATTGAACTAAGAAAGAAAAATATTATGCAACATCCTCAGGAGGAGGATTTCTGAGAACAGGTTCTCAGAAATTTATTGTTTACAATGCACAGGTCACAGTAAGGTTGCAGAAGTCAGCAAGTAGGGTTGGATGAAAAGTCATTTGATTCACAGTGATCTGTGATACTGAATGAACACAACCATAAACCTGGGAAATATTCAGTGTTCAAGCATGATCCATTTCACTGCAGCTACACTGGTGATATAAACAAGACCTGAAGAAAGAGAGAAGTTCCCCGAGTGATAGCAAATTTAAGAATGAAATGTTGTTATGAAGGAGTGGGAGGAGAAAAATAAAACCAGCACTAAAAAAAAAAAAAATCATGTTCAGAAGGAGAATGAAAACTGAGAAATAGGAAGAGAAAAATCAGAAAGGGATAGAAAATCCAAGGAACGGAGGTGGATAGTGTTATTCTTTATTTGACAGAATGTATTCTTTATACAACAAGCTAAATCAGAAATTTATAGGTGTTTGCTTCTAGCAAAAACACACATCAGAAAAATCCCTACCCATGAATAGGATGACATTGCATTCTCAAGTTTTTGTATACCATCCTTATTTTCTGTTTTTCACAGCTAGAAGATAGGAGTATAGGCTCTGGGGGAATAGGAAGTGCAGGATAAAGTCCATATGCTTCTCTGGGGAGTCATAGATTTGACAGGAAGCTAGTATAAATACTTTAGTCACCTGTGCTACAGAAACAGAAGTGGATTTCACCTGTCCTGCCTGGCTTGGTATGAAAACTCTGATTGAGTAGTTTGGAATTTTATGGGAGAGCTTTTCTGTAACACAAGGAGAATAAATGGGTCTGGGAGACAGAAAGCTGTCAATTAAAAAGAGATTCAGATAAAGATAGAAATGCAGAAAGAAGAGAAAGAGAAACATGAATACCAGCAAGTTCATGGTTACCTCTGCCATTTTACACACTCACCCATCCAAGGTGAGGAATCTGTATGAGAATTTTTGCCCCACAGGAAGAGCAGCCAACTTGAATTTTCCTAATGAGCATGAAAGATGATGAAAATGGGAATAGTTAAAAAAGGAACTGCTGGACTTGGTGAACAGCTGGCATAAATAAATGCAGAATCTTATTACCTTTAGGGCTGTCACACCCACTCACACTAGAAGTGAATTTAGCCCCTGGTTTGTTGGGTACGTCACTGGCGGAGCGGGGACACGCATTGACCTTGGGGGCATGGATGTTTAAAGCACGCACAGCCCTTCCTCAGCCTCACTCTCCCCTTGCCTACACAGGCAGCGTAAGCAGCATGGCTCCATCCAAGTCACCGAGGTTACATCAGAGCAACGAAGGGAGAATTGGGCCTCCATCTCTTGTGCATAGAAACACTACAGTATTGCACGTCATCAGATGCCAGTGCAGTAATCATTTCCACAGATACAAGAGGAAAGAGACAACCCTGTTTCTAATTTAGTTGTGATAGCATCAAAGAGACCCAAAGCTTATTGCTTTCTGGGAAGCAGGGACTTCAACAATAATAATTCTTTGCACATATATAGCACCTTCATTGCCAACTACTTACTTTATACCCTGGGGTGTGAAGAAAAAGGACTCCACTTAATTCCATGTGCTCTTAATTGCTCTCTATCCCAGATCCTTCCTAGCAAAATATGATAGAAATACCTAAACTCACTGTTAATTTGTCAAATTAGGGCAGTCATTGACACCAGCAGAAATGCAGGCCTAATTTGCATCTTACATTGCAACTGCACAGCATAGCATCTAGAAACAAAAGAAATGCCAGACTAAGTAAATCTGAGCTCTGTTTAATCCCTGACAAAATGTTTCAGGAAGAGGCAAGAACCACATGGCACTCAGATAGGGGATAGACTGCCCTTGTGAAATGTTATCCTAGTTTTTATGGCGACTGGCTTAATTGCTGAATTACAAAACACCCAAAATGCTGTTCACATCCATTAGGAGGATGCTTAATTTTCGTGAACTCTGTCGTAAATGCCCACTTGCTTGCTAAATGTTGTTAAAATCTTGGCCATGAGAGCTCCAGTGGCAGTGAGCTCCACAGCCCTGATATGCATCAAATGAGAAAGCTTTAACTGGGTCTCCTGTGACTCATGTCAGGTCCTCTTGTCTGTGTGTTACAAAATGGGGAAATCAAGAGCTACTGATCCACCTTCTCTAGCCCATTCATTATTCAACACAATCCAATCACTTTCCCTCTCATTCACCTCCTTTTCCAGGCAAACATGCCTAGCCTTCATACACAGTCTTTCCTACTCTTCCTTGTCCCTGTCCCCCTTTTATGAAACCTATTCTGACTTTGCAACACCCCACCCTTGGATGGCCCTTTCTTCTGCACTTTCTGCTGTCCCCTTTGCTTTACTCCTTATGCTTGGGGACTTGCTGGTGGTGGGTTTTCTGTCTGCAGACGTGCTGCAATAGACCATTAACAGCAGTGTCCCCGTTTCTGGCACCCAGTGAGTCACCACGGTTCATGTAGAGTCCTGCGTGGTACACAGTCCCCCTTTTCTCACCAGCCAGTGACACCCACTGCCCCTCCTCACTGAGGTTCATTCAGGCAAGCATGGGGCTTGGAGCCCCCAGCCCCATTCACCTCCCCACCTTAGGTGTTCCTGAGAATCTCAGAGAAAATCATTCCCCTGAAAACAGTACAAAAAGGATGACTGCTTGCTGAGACTCTTCTCCCCGACAACCAGAGATCCCTCACTGTAGTGCACAACTGCCCCAGAGTTATGGCTTGAAAGACCCTTATTTTCCATTTGGATCGTGGCCTGATCCATGTCTGAGGGTTGCCAGGGAGGGCATTTAGGGCTGCCATGAGCTCCTTCCAGCCCAGTTGCTGGCTGCACGCAGATGAGCCAACTCATCAGCTGAGCTGCCAGTGAGCCCTCCGGCCATGGGAGGTTGGAGGGAGCAAAGTGGAGGGAGGTTGGCTTGACCACAGGCAGAGGGAGCAGAGGGAGGGGCTCGGGTCTCAACCCCCTCAGAGGTAGCTGGGCTGCTAGTAAGAGGAGACAGTGACAGCAACTGGTGTCATACACTGCTTTGAGGAGGGGGCACTGGCTGGAGGAAGGAGGAGGGCGACAGCCAGAAAGAGGTTGGAAAAGTGTTTATTTAGAGCACACAGGCAGCACAGCTCCAAAAGAATGGGGTCCTTTTGCTGGAGGGAATGACTACATGTAAAATGGGGTAAAGACGGGAAAATGATGGCAGGGAGAAGAGGAAAGAGGATAGAGAAATGCGACAGCAGGAGCAAAGGGGACAGAGAAGAGCAAGGACAAGATAACAGAGAAAAGAGCAAGGGGGATGGGCCTCAGAGAACTTGGAGACAAACAGGAGAAATAATGAAGAAGAAGATGCTTTTGAGAGAAAGCACAGGAGAGACAAAAAGATGAAAGGGAAAAATAAAGAGGAAAAACAGGGGAGGGAAACGAGAACAAATTAAAATGGAGATGGATAGAATGAGTCAAAGATGGAGGGTGAGGAGAAAGCTGGGGTTATATAGGCAAGGGAAAAATAACTTTTAGGTGTATTGTATTTACATTACATTCTGCATATGCCTAACCAGTGGCTGCCTAACTGGGTGGCTGCTGCCTTGGATTGGGGGCTGAGCAGGGAGGACATGAAGCAGGAACCCTGCTGTAACCCATTTCTCCGGCAGCAGCCCCCTTCTCTCCTTGAGAGCTCCCTGCAAGGGGGAAGGTTTTGTGCCCGTGAAAGGAAGGCAGCAGCACATCCCCTGACAACGAGTGCGATATGGAAGGGAGAAGCAGCGCAGAATGGAGCAGCGAGGGCTCCCCCTGGGATAAACTGGGTATGCTTGATTGGGAATCTGCTCTTAAAACAGGGGCAGGGGGCAGAGCCATCTGAGAGCCTGAAATGTTCCCTGCTCCCCCCGGCAACTGCCTCGCTACTGCTTTTAAATTAAATAAATATGGAGATTCTGCTGTCAAACCTCAGTGGTTCTCCTCCCCCAAAACTCTTGCTTAGATCATACCAAATCGTAACCAAGTGAGACGGGGGCTCAGAGGGCTGCATGGGGAAAGGGATGGGTTAAAAGGGAAACATTAGATAGGAATAGCTCCTGGTCTCCCTGGCAAAGAGACATTTGTTCTATCTCTGTGTAATTTCTTTATACATTACTGCTGCCACACTGAACCTCCATGTCCCTCCCACTGCATTTCACTCTCACTCTTTTCAGCAAGGCAATTTCTGGTGCATTTCAGGACAGTATTAACCCATTCCTCTTTCTCTGTCAGCAGGAAGATTCATAATTTAAAAGCAATTTAGAAGTCTTTAGTAGCAACTCGCTAGTGAGGAACAGCATTTCCTTCTCAAATCTTACAAAGGAGCAGAGCTTGCAGGTCTCAACCCCTCAAATCCCTGCCTTCTCTGTGACTTCAGTCAGGTGTGAATTTAAGCTGAGAGGAGAACAAAACCCACCCAAGCCTGGGATCCTGAGTAATTCTTCCTTGCCATCTGCCACCCCACTTTTAAAAATCTTTTGCCTTCTTTACCCAAGGCCTGTCCGGCTCTGAATCCTTTTTTTTCCCTGGCAGATGCAATGCCAGCAACAATCAGCTCTGTGTCTGGTCATTTCCTCCTGCTGCATCTCACGGCTGGGCTATGATGCTCCTGGTCCTGAACTGTGAAGACATGGAGACCCTGATTTAATCTACTGCTACACCCACTGAATTTTCAGATAAGGCCCTGGATTAGGTCAGCTAGGATGAAAGGAAAAGACCCTTTGTAGATTTGTGGATCCTTGTAAGTAGGACGGCAGGCAACTCTGTGAGCAAAACTAGGGACACTGACAGGAAACAACAGCTGAAAGAAATAAAATCATGAAAGGTAAGAGGGAAAACAGGGAAAAAAACCTACATATAAAATGGATGTGAAAGGAAAGAGGTGCACCAGGAACAAATAGCAGTGAGAGAAGGTAGTGAGAGGAAGCAACGCAGCACCAGAATCGTCTGGCAGAAGCTTGTCCACTGCCTGTGCCCTGCCTCACTTTGCTGTCAGCTTTTCATTTTTGCAAACACTGAATCTGCACTTAGCTCTAATGCACTGTTCAGATATAACAAGCTGGAAAGGGAACATATCAGCTCATTAATTCTCCTTGGGAAGGGTCTCTAGGCAGGAATTATTTTCTCCACCAACATCCATTCAATTACTTGCCTTCACACCAGTCAGATCTACGGGGATGTCTAACCCCATGTGCATCACTCATGCCTGCCTGCCCTGGACTCTTCTCTCCTGCCTTCTCAGTACAAAAGCCTCCCAGACCTATCAGTTTCTTAATAATAATGACAACATGACAAAACCAATAACCTACAGATACAAAATACATTTCATTTGCTTGCTTCATAAGACCCTGATAAAGCATCGTCCCTCACTTTTTGAGATCCTGTAGGAGATCTACAGGAGCTAATGAAAGAATTAGACAAGGCATCACTCATAATAAAGTGGTTTTAAAACATTCAGTGCCAAGAAGGAATTAGGCTGGAATATCTGCAGCCATTTCGAAGTTGTAAGAGGTGCAGCATCCATGTGGGGCATGAGCTTGCAGATCTCAATTGTTCAGTGTTCGTATGTGTTTTGTGCCTATACAGCTAAAGGGCTGAGAAAAAACATTTTTCTTGAAGGGCGGAGACTTTTGAATGGTCCAGAGACATATTTGGGCAACCCCAAAGTCTGAGAGAGAATCATCTGGAAGGAGATTAGGGAAAAAATCATGAAAAAGATCATGAAAGCATGATCTGTAGTAATGTGAACTGACACCACCTGTCTGCTTGAGTCCCACCACGGAGCAGGGGCTCACTGTAGGACACAAGAAAAGGGGGAAAGAAATCCCAGTAGAGGAGGAACTTCCCAAATTACACTCTTCTTTGAAGTAATACAAAGACCTGAAAGTGTTGACTGAAGGTCCATTGTAGGGAATCTAGAATGACTGAAGAGAGGGAAACCCAACAATTGAAAGCCTGGGGACCAAATTCTCCAAGAGGAGCTTGCAATTCTGACAACAATGTATCTGTGCACATCCATTTTTGCTACTGGATCTCTTGGCCAAGAAGAAAAAAAGACAATTTAGTATGATAACTTGAACATGAGGTGTCCACCATCTCTGACAGTCTACAGTGTTGCCTAATGCCAGCGCTCCTCCACGTTTCCAGAAATGAAGGCAACATTATCAGAGGCTTCCTACCAGTAGCAGATGGCAGTTTGAACTCCTTCTTTGATTATTTTCTTGTTACAAAGCCTCCTGCCCTCCTCTTCACTACCTCCCCTCACCCTATAGACCTGCCCTGACATCTACCCAAGGGAGAAGAGTGTCTGCCTCACATCCTTTATCAGGAGCCTCTGCCACATCATGGGCAGGCTGTGCACAGACCCAAGGTTTTTGTCCTTTTTACAGCTTCCTGGGACCAAGTTCTTCCCTCCATAAACCTACCCACTCTATGTATCATGGGGGAGAGGAGCCTTTGCTGCATCCTTCTCTCTCCTGTTCACCAGCAGGAAGCTTTCACCAGGGAGAGGGAATCAACCAGGGACACTGTTCTCATTCCTTTTGACAAGAAAGAAGATACCCCCCCCTAAGTTGATCAGAAATGACAGTAAGAGCCTTGCCATCCAAGGGCTGGTGGGGGTATTTGGCTGGGCTGTCCTGGGACCAAGGGAGTGCCAGCCACCACCCCATTCAGGCTGTGGAGCTGCGGGAAGCCAAGCAGAGGCATCCCAGCAGTGGCAGTGCCAAACCTATGCTGTGCCACCTCACAAGGCAAGTCCATGCTCAGGCCCTGCTCAGTGTGTGCCTATGAGGATGGTTTTGCCTTCTTCTGCTGAGATGCTCTTGCAACCGAGTCTTCATCCAAGTTTTAGTGCAACCTGTGCCCTCAGGCAAGGCACTCAGAGCTGGGCTCAGCTCCCCTGTGGTGCACTGCACCCTTCTACCCCATTTCCTGCTGCTGCCCAGCATACAGCGGCTGGGGGATTGGGTCAGCCCGACCCTCACATGTGTGGGGTGAGTGACAGCACCCTGCCAGGGCCATGCAGGTTGTACTCAGGGTGAATTTCATGCTGTTCATGCAGGGCTATGGTTTTAGCCCCACTGGCGAGCATCAGCAGGGAGGGCAGGGGAGGGGACCTGGGCTGGCAGCACAACATTGTGGGGGCTGGGGGCACTTCAAAGCTTTTAATTGGAAGCATCCTGGCACATTCTTTTGCCATGCAAGCCACTTCTCAACAGTGCCTGTGGGGTCCTGTCAGATGTAAAGGAGAAGGAGCCCCAAGCTCCTCCAATCTGACAAACCTCACCCGCCCCTTCCTCCTCCCCCTCAGATCGCGTCCCTCTGGGTACGTCTCTGTGGGCAAATAGACATGATCTGAATTCACTGCCTCTCCTGGCTGGGGTCATCATACCTTCTATCTCAACCCCAGCCTCCCTCCACCCTCCAGCCTGGGGATATGGCTCAGGAAGGGAGTTCATCCCTGCAGCCTCTCTTCCCTGCATGGCTTTGCATTTGGCCTTTTTTTTTTTTTTTTTTCCCCTTCTCTCTCTCATTAATTTTTAATTAAGGAGATGTCTCCTTCCTCGGTTGTAATGAATATCTGTGTGAAAGGCTTTTCATTTTTTATTAATATACACCTCCATGTATTTATCTATTTGCAGGAAATCTGTGCGTGTGTGTGAGCAAGTGTGTTTAAAACATCCCCCATTAATTTACTGCTATTGATTTTCTGGCGTGGATACAGCATATAGTATTCAGCATAGAGCTCCTCTGCAGGATATGTTAAAAGGCAGCAGTTTGGGTTGACAAAGGGCACTAAATGCAGTATGCGTCAAATAGACCATCGCTCAATGAAGTCACTTAGCTATTCAAAACATGTCCAGCCATCACTCAACCATTTGCACCAAGAACGGAGCGGGGGGGAATTCACGCTTCTTCCTGGACACAACCATTTCCAAACAGCAGCTTTAGCTTTCTTTGTTGAGAGACATCAAAACATACAGAGTTTATTTCCCCCTTCCCCCTGCCTTCCATCTCCCAGTGCCGGGTTAAGAAAATAATTTCTACGGTACTCACTTGCCATTCTCTCCCAACAGGGAGCTCCAGGCACACCCAGCTTTGGTGGACACCGGCAGCACTGATCTTATCCCTGGATGTCCATGAACCCCTGGCAGCCCACCGTCCAGCTGGGAGCTGATTCACAAACAGGGCTTTCACAACGGGCTGTAATGCGCACTCCTGTTCTCTCACTCTCTCCTCACTACGTGTGTAACATAAACCATGCATTTACATCAGTTGCCCCTCTCTCTCCAGCACAGGCTGAAGACCACCTCCCCAGCCCACACGTACGCCAATAGCAGTACTCAGCAACACATATTTAAAAGTGAATCACTGGCCCCTCTTTTCTTTCCCTCTCCCTTTAGAATGTCTTATTCCAGAAGTTGGCTGCAGTGGTGTCTCTTCTGTCATCAGACATGTCACTGAGTTGCTGTTCAGTTTCACCACATCAGACTTCAGCTGATTTCTCCATTCAGAGACTTGTTTATTTTAAGCCTTTACTATAAACTTTATAAAAAAAAATCCAAACCCCAAAACCAACCCCAAACCAAACCCACCTCCCAACAACAAACAAACTGGGGAAAAATTCCAGCCCCAAACCAAACCAGTCAGCGGCCAACTAGACCCCTCTGCATCCAGCCCAGTGAGATGTGATTGCCTACAGACATTACAAAATGCTCTCAACTCTGTTTGAGATGACTGGTATCATTCTGTATGAGACATTTTGGACATAACACGGTTGCTTCCTTTTCTCTCTTTTTCCTTCCTAAAGTGAACTAAATTGCATCCAAAGTGCTTTGCAATCACCTCCTCCCCACATTGCCCCTCACTCACAGTCTTGTCTTTGCAAATAAGCCATTTGCAAAGAGAGCAATTATTTCACTCTCTGGTTGAAGCCGGAGCACAGCAATAACACAGCATTTTGGCATTGCTTACCCAGGCAATACAAACAAGCTGAAGACAGGCACACTGCACAGTGCTTTTTGAAAGGATCTCTCGGTGGTTTTGTAACACACACACTATTCGAGTTGGAGGGAGGAAGTGAATTTTTGGAGAAGGTGGGAGCAGGGAGGGTGGGAAAGAAGAAGGAGAAGGGAACAGAGCAGTGAATGTTTTGCCTGTCTTCTTGCCTCTGCGCTCTGAGTAACTGAGCCCACCAGTCTCAATCCACTGCGAAAGGAATGAAGTGAGAAAATGGTGGAATGTGGAGGGATTTATTGGGGGAAGGAGGAAGAAACGTGGGGTGGTGGGAGAGGAAGGGGTGGGGGGGGGGGTGGAGGTCCAGAATCAAATACCTTCTAGGCAGCAGGTTCTCCATAATCCAGAATGGGTCATGACTTCCTCGTTCTTTTTGCTGGTTTCGTTCTCACTGACAGTTTTAGTCTTGCAAACCCCTCTGGAGTAAAGCCAGTAGTCGGTCCCCACAGCTATGGTCATCAGGCTGAAGGCAGCGAAAGCACCAACGGTGGTTAAAAGCATCTGAACACCTCTGTCAAAGAGCCCCATAATTCTTCATTATATAAATACCCAACCGCCTTCTGATTCTTGGGGTGTGTGTGTTTAATAAAATAAAAGAATAATAATTCCGACTAATAATATAATGGGTATAGAGAGAGAGATAGATATCAAAAAAGGGAGGTAAGAAAGCCCACGGAAAAGAGTGTAAATTAGAAAGACCACACGGGAAGAGGCTTGCCTTTTAAATCGGAAACGTTCTGGTTGAAATATAAAAAAAGAAAAAAGGAAAAAGAAAAAAAGAAGAGAGAAAAGAACCAAGAAAAACCAAACAAATAAAGAGAGAACCCCCCCCAAAATGAGACGCCTTAATCCCTTTTTCTAAAATTCTGGTCTCCAGTTTCCATATGTAATGGCTAATTTGGAGATGGCTTCCACAGTGAACAGGGGAGCAGCAGCAGCATCCTCAACACAATCTCTCATTATCTGGACCTAGACAGTTAGAGACTGTAAGAGCAGAGATGCAACCTTCAGTCTTCTTGCTTAGCTCTGCAGCCTGCGCCATGAAAATCCTTTTCCTTCCCAGTTATCTTCCTTGGGTTTTTATTTTTTTTTTCCCGGCAGCGGCAGTCGCTCCAATCCTCTCTCACTTTTTCTTGCTTGTTTCTCCTTCCTTTTGCTCGCTCCTATCACCAAGCCAGAGTGCCCAGTATACTGTAAGCCCTTGATTTCAGCTGAACAGGTGCCGAGGTCTTGCCTCCCATGGCTTTTCCGCACAGCCGCGGCGCTCGCTCCCGGCGGAGGTGGGCGAGGAGAGAGGGGGGCTCCTGGAAAGGGGGGGTTGGGGAGGGGGAGGAGGGGGACAGGCGCGGCGCCCCTCCCGGGCGGGGGGCGCGGAGCGAAGCCCGGTTGCGGCACCCCCTGCCCTGCGGCGGCCCCCGGCGACTCCCGGGCCCCGCTACTGCATCAAGCCGGCGGCGGCAGCGGCGTTGGCGGCGCGGCGCTGGACGGCTCCCCCGCGGCGGCGGCGGCGGCGGCGGCGGCGGCGGCGGCGGTGTTGGTGTCGGCGCTGGCCGGCGGTGCTGCAGGACAGCTCCCTGGGCGGCGGTGCGGGCGGAGCGCTCCCGGGCCGCCGGTGCTGCAGGACAGCTCCCCGGGCGGCGGTGCGGGCGGAGCGCTCCGCGGCCCGCGGTGCTGAAGGACAGCTCCCTGCCCGCGCCGCCCGCCCTGCCCGCGCCGCCCGCGCCCCAGCATCCGCGGGCGGCAGCCTCCCTCCTCCTCCGCCCCGCTCCGCTCTGCGCGGGCAGGCACAGGCAGCAGGCAGGCAGCGAGGGGCGGGGGGGGGGCAGCCTGCCCCCGCCCTGCGCCTCGCCCGCCGCTGCCGGCACTGGTAAGGGTCGCTTCCCCGCGGCTGCCGCGGAGCCCAGGGGAAGACGGCGCTGGGGCTCTCCCTCGCTTACCGCCTTTCCCCCCCACCGCCGCCCCCCAGCTCAGCGTCCTTCGCATCCCCGCCGTAGGTACCCGGAGCTGCGAGTGCGACCCGCACACCGCAGTTAGACCCGCACAAAACTTCAGGCAGCCGTTTGTCTCCCCAGGAGGCGGGTGAAATGTAACGTGGAAGGGTAATTTAAAAATAAGCATGTCTTTCTGCTCTTATTACTGTTGTTATGATTTTTAAGTGCTTGCTCTTCACTCTTCTCGGGTTTGCTGCAAGTTGCATATGTCTTGGTGTTGCTCGTTTTCCATCCCTCTGCCTCCCCCTGACCAGTGTTGTGTGGATCCCCGTGTTCTTACTTTCTCTTTGGGGATTTCACTGAAATCCCAATGCCTGCTCCAAGAAGCAGACATTTTGGGAAGATTCTTCATGAGAAAGGACGAATTATGATAATTAGTATCATTTTGTTAAGGAAAGACACCACCAAAATTGAATACCTCCACCCCCTCAACCCTGGGAAAGCAATCCACCTTTCACATCCTCATTTTACACAGAAAGATGCATAAGCTGAATGGATGCAGACTGAAATCTATCACTGCTTAAGTTTTCTGTGTCAGACACAACCCGATAGTACAGGGAACACATACAAAATTGTGCAATACTGACATCTAAGTATGTCATAATCCTCTCTCTTTTCCTCAGCAGTATCATTACACCAGGTTAATTACATTAGTCACCTCCTGGTTCTATACATGTAGCTGCTCATTAATGCAACAATCATGAAGAAAAGAAATAATCTAATTCTTGATGCTACCGATTTTGTTTCTCTCTGATCAGATTCATTGTTCAGTGAAAAATTAGACCAGAAGATCTGCTTTAGGTTCACTGCTGCTCTATGCGGGGGAGCAGTGCTAGGGGAAGGGGGCGCTGGGAAGTTGAACCAGTTGGAGAGCTTCAGCCATGCTGCAATTTCATAACTCCAGTTACCTCTTCTCCCTACTCCCTCTCTGGGTGCAGACTGGGACTGCCCTTCCAGGACAATCTGTCCCAGGACTCATGGACATGAAGGGCTCCATAGCAAGCAGTCAGGGGCCACTGGCTGCCCTACAGACCCTTGATCATTTCCCCAATTTAGAGGGCACAATCCAGGCTGCCCTCACAGCTGAGACTGAGGTAGAGGTGTTTACCAGCAAGCACTCATGGTGTCCAGCATCAGCCATATGCAAATCACCACCAGCAGACGGAAGAGGCCCTAGGGAAGGCAGAAAAAGGGAGAGGTCATAGAAGACAGTGCAGGTTGAGATCACTGAAACATTCCTTGTGGACAAACACAGTACCTAGTTAATCTGGGGAAATCCTAGTCTTGCCCTCTGCCACTGGAGCTGGGGGGGCTCTTTCTGTACCCTGGAGCTGCTGAGCAGCTGGGGATGAACAAGGGGGAAGGTGCATATTGTAGTCTGCATTTTTAGTACTCTGAGTACAACCTGCTGCAAGAATGTGGAGGATGGTAGTTTGTGGACAGGCTCTCTGAACTGTTGTCCTTGGTGCAAAGGAATTTGAGAGGCAGAGGGATGTGGAGAAGACCCCTAAGCTGGTGGGAGATTATGGCTCTACAGGGATGGCCTGTGTTGAGGAGGCTCCATGAGGCTCTTAGCTTGGAAAGCTAGGGAAGGACCTCTCCTCCCCTTATATATCTCCTGAAAGAAGGAAGGGACCTTGAAGAGGAAGGCATAAGGGAAGAATAAATAATTCTTGGGGCACTGAGCATTTTGGTTTTGGTTAGTGGTTGTTCCTTTCCAACCCCACCCCAATATTCAAATCTTCTCATTCTTCAAAGAAAGATAGAAAGTCTGGGCCAGGAGTCTGAAAGATTCTGAAGAAGAAAAATCTTCATTTGGCTATTCTTGCACTTAAATCCATCAGCCACAAACATCTCATGTGTGGACAAGAAAACCACTCGGGAAATCTGGACCTCATACTTCCAAGGAAGGGTGGCTCCTCAGTTACTCTCTATTCTCAAATAGTGTATTACAGCAACAAGAGAAGGGCATGTTCTCCCCAAAGAAATTGCCAGTGTAAGAAGGACACATTTGCAGGATAGCAATTTCTATAATCTCTGGTTAAGAGCAGTCAGACCTATGAGAGCTCAGCGCATCTCAGGATCAGAACTAAACATGGCTTCCTGCTTCACACTTCCCAATTTCCAGAAATAATTCTCTTCCTGCTACCCTACTTATATATACTCTTAGACCATTCACAATAATCCCTCTACAGTTATAAATGCCACAGGAGAAGAATGGAACAAAGGCAATGCAAATGCCAGACTGTCCTGTGTGACTGCTTGTGCTGTGGTTAGATGCTGTGCTGAGATTTCGTCTTTCCTACAATTACAAGAATCATTAAAAATTATAATACAAAACAAGAATACAGAATAAAACCGCTGTGGCCGATTTTTACAACAGTCGCATCTTCTGAATAGTGCAACACAGAATGACATCTATAGAAGAGTAAGGAGAGAAATTAATAGTCTGGAGGAAATAGAGAGATTTTAAATTACATTTTAAATTACTTGAAATGAGAAGCTGATGAGACAGGGAGCCACAGGAAGTCTGCTTCCAATGGCAAACCAAGAGTGCTGCTATTTGTGGAGAGAAGGGGCAGTGCTGTAGGAAAAAAAGGGGCACGAGAAAGATGCAGGAAGCGAGATGAAGGGCACAAAGTCGGAAGCAACTCCATGGGATGGTAATGAGACTGAATAGCGTTTGTGGATTGAGTGCTGCAGTGGAGCTCTTTGGCACATAGGATAAAATCAAACAGCAATAGTGTATAAAAATTGGATCTAGGAATCTTCATCCTGGGAGGCCAGCTGAGAAGGAGCTGTTGTAATGAGCTGTAAAAGAGATAGAGTTGGTGCAGCTGCATTTGCAGGCAGAGCAGAGGTGTTAATAGGGAAATGCACCAGCAGAGGAAATGTTAGGAAAAACAAACTGGGGTTAGGGTGATGATCACAGAACTGGAAGCCAATGGGGCCGAGAAGAGAGAAATGAGATACGGTGTATAACGAGGATTAAAATGTAAGATATTCTATTGGAGAAGAAAAAAAGTCATATATCTGTACTGTTAGAAAAGCAGATGGGGTGATCAGAGCAGTCATCACTGACATCCAAAGCAAAGGGTTCCAAAGCACTTAAGAAATATTATTCGCATCATGTCTGCACGCTGGTGGTTTTCTTAGACCAGTTCAACAAACTAGAAAGCCATGGAAAGAAGATTTGTGGGTTTGCCAGAGAATTGCAGGTGAAGGAGCTAGAGATGGAGATGATAGATACAGGGAGAAAAATGCAGATGGAAAAAGCCTCACTGGGCATCTCTTCTTATCTTCAGGTTCATGTAACTTGAAAATCAACAACACAGTTTAAACATCAGACAATCAATAATACAGCAAAGACATCTCTAGAGCAACCCTTTGACTAGAAATTAAAGAAGAAGGGAGATACAGGATATGGAGGTCTATCAACTAAAATGAGCAGATTTCCATGCAAAATGGGTGTGGGGTTTGCCCTGGAAGTGCCTAAAAAAACTGTTGTGATAGACAGGAGTGGACTCTGGCAGGCACCAAGTATGAGATTCTAATGCTGTCATACAGAAGTCCCTCAGGTTCTCACTTATGTCCTCTTCCAAGCTAAATCTTGTACAAACGGTTCATTTAGCCTTACAACACTCCTATAAAGTAACATGTTCATTAGTTTGCAGAGGCACTGAAAAATCCAGAATGTGTTCATAAAGCACACTAAAGTGAAAGTGTTTGTGCTGGTTTTAGTGGGATCTGGGTGCTGTTATGAATGAACTGGGTACCTATGGGTACCCAAGATAAGTGTTTCAGATAGAGTCTTGAAGCTACAACTCCTGTGTTTTCCATGTGAGACTCCTTTTTCCCTTTTTCTTACACAACTTTTCTTCCATTGAGTGGTATATTTGAAGATGGTTGGGAAACAAAAAGTGTCCTCTCATGAGCCCTGAGGGTTGATTTCTGGAAAAAAAGGAATGCCTTCCTTCTCTACTCAGAAGAGATAGTTGGAGAAGACTGAGATACCCAGGATGAATTTTCCACCATGATGAGTTGCTGCGATGTGAACTGTTTTGCCTCCCTTTCTCTTTTCATGTTATGCTAAGGCTGGTATGACAGCAGCCTCCTAATCAATAGAAATAGAAAAAAAATCAATACCTGCAACCCATTAGCTCTAACAGAGGGCAGGCTGCTAACAATTCATTCTAGCTGGAATTCTAGTATTTGGTAAAGCACTCTCAGTGAGGATATATGCATATGTATATATATATATACACATATATATATATATACACACACACAAACCGAATATGACTAGCAGAGAAAATAAGTTGTGAGAACATTCCCCCTCCCACCAGCCTGTCTATCCCTATGTATTTACATAAGTATGCTAAACTAAAGACACTCTTCCCCACTCAGATGCTGTGCCTCATACTTATCCTCTCCAGAACACACCTTTTTCTACACCTAATCTATAATCTCAGGCTCCCTTCATATTGGACTATCTTGAGTATAAATAAATACATGCCTCTATACTCCCTTACCCTCCATTAACCATATATCATAGAAATCCAGCTTGAGAGTCACATATTCACAAGCACACAGCCATAGTTTCTCCTTTGCTGTATCCCTAGATCCTTCATGGAAATTCTCTTTTTAGTTCACATTCATATCCAAAGCCAGGCACAGACAGTTCCCACTGACATCTATATACATCCAACCCTGAAAGCATATTCCAGGCAACAAAAAGTTGGTGAAGTTTTTGGCACAGGTCTTGTAATCAGAATCTGCTCTAGGGCCTAAGGCACAGGGAAAAGTCTCCAGAATGGATCAGAGAGGAAATGGGTCTCACTGCCCTTTGTGCCTGAAATATGGGCACCAATAACTATGTTGCCCCCACTAAAGCCTTTGTCCATTTATCCACTGACTATAACTCGATTAGACCATCACTCCTGGTTTGTCTCTCCTGGAAGGGGTGGCTTCTTATGGTCAGCTTCAGAAAGTCCAAATTAAAAGCAGTCATCATTTCTTGACAAACAGTTTTATGAAACTCCCCTGAGGAAATGTACATGGACTGTGGTTTGGTTCTTAAAGAAAAAAAAAAAAAAGCCTGTTTCCATGAAAACATAGTAATGAGAGAATTGCAAATAATAAGTCAAAAAAGAGAAAGGCCTTATTTTTTCTAGAGGCTTTCAGAATCCTCTTGGAAACATCAGTGCAATGATAAATGCTGAGGTAAAGGTGAAGCATACAGTGAGGATGGTTTGTGTTGACACTGATCGATATCCTGTGATATCAATCCTCCTTTCAGTGTAAAGGGCACAGATGGGGACAGACAAGAGGATCTTGTGCAGCCGCATCTATTCAGTATCATCATTTAAAGCCACAATCTGGCCGTAATATGAGCTTTTGCCATCTAGACCTCTGCAGCCACAGAGGTATCACTGGGGCTTCCTCCATGGACAGACTTGGTCTTCTAGGTCTGTGGTACTGACACAGACAACACTGCAAGACAGCTATGCCAACTTTCATCTTTAGGATACCCTGAGCTTTACTTCTGTCAGATAGTTTAGGGTATTGGGGCAGGAATATTGGACATTTAACTTCTCTGATGCTCAGTTAGTATATCAGGGTTAAAAGGATTCTTGAAGCAACATCCCAAGAAAAAGAAGAGAAATTATTAGTGTCTAGGATAGACTATTTCATCCCTCTGAATTTTCAGAGGGACAAATCACGAGCAGCACATATCACAGCACCTATTCAGGAGTTCAGTGAATTGGCATTCTGAGAGAATTCAGAATCAGCATATCCCACTGATGCCAGAAACAGGCTAACAATTTTAATGTGAGAAGGATTTACTTCTGTAGTCCCACATAGTCAGGGAGGCATCCCATGAGGTGTAAAAGTACGTAAGACACTGTTTCCGAGCAAGTCAGCTGATATATCGTGACCAAAGAGCTCTTGTATTGTATGAATTCCTAGGATTTGTTTTCACATTACCATTGTAATGGTTTAGGATCCCTCAAGTGAATTCCTATAGAGGAAGTAGGTTAAACACATCAGATTAAGCCAGTCAGACGCTAGACTGGAGCATTATGGTGATGCATAGAAGAGTATTCCATGGATAGAAATTGTCAAGAGGTGGTATTCTCTGCCTTGGGAATAAAGGCCTACTTTAAAAAAGGAAGCAAAACATGTAAGTCTATTTAGGCTTCTAACTCCATGTTTAGACAGTGAGGAACTGTCCTGATTTTCAGCTGTGCTAAGAAGTCAGCATTACACGTTGAATTTAGAGGGGCTCCAAACACCTCTGAAAATCCAGATTTCTGTTTTGATGTTTTAATGTAATTTAACATAGTAGCTTTGATCTCATAAACCAACACATTTCTTAATAGAAATTAAATCAAAAATTCCAAGGCCAAATGGTGGGCTCATCAGTATTTGACACTTTCAGTCATTCACTGCAGCTACTGACCATTTTTTAAAATTTCTGAGAATGATCAGAAAGTAGCATTTATTTATATGGTGGCAAATCATGGGAAGTGAGAAGCCTACTGAAGAGCAAAACAATTCACAGCAGTACACTTGGTTCATACAGCTCCACCAGACCATGCTCAGGGCCTTGATGATGCCTCTCTGCCACTATGTGTGTCTCTTTGGCAGCTGACCTCAGCAGAGGCTGACCAAGCACTCCAGGCCATCCTCCAGGAGTCTGGAATTATGGTTCTCCTTTGTGCTTCTCTAATTTATTTGCTGAGTTGTTATCCTCTTTAACACAGTGAGCTAGTCTGGCAGGGGACACAGGGAAGCATCTCTCAGCCATGCTCTGCAGGCCATAGCAGAGACATGGGAACATACACAGGAGTAGGCAGCTCAGAGCAGGAGAAAGGCTCTGTTTTTACCCTGGGTTACAGGGGCGGCTGGGAGATGAGCAATCCCCTACGCAGAGCTGGTCCTCCTCCCATGCACATCACTACTGCATTCTCTGACAGGACCCTTTTCCTGTGTCTGTTAGATAAAACTATTCATTTGCCATCTTTCCACTAGCCAGTCTGAAATGGCAAAACACTTCTCTATTTCATAGACCATTGGGACTCTTCTCTGCAACTGACCTATATTGGTTATAAGCTTCATTTGTTCTGGCCTTCACTCCTCTCTCTTCTCCCACATGGAGCACATGGACTGCTCCTCCCCCTCAAACAAACACCTTTACACATCCAAGGACATGGTAAAAATAAAATTATCACAACCTGGCCCTCCGGGAACCTCGGTTTTACAGTTTGACCCACTCTGATGCCAACAGAATTCACAACCCAGTTCAAGAGAGACAGTGAGTGAGAGAAAGCAGGCAGACAGGCACAGACAGAAGGAGATGGAGGAATCAGGGAGAAAAGGAGCAGGAGAGAAACAGGGCTCCTAGTCTAGAACACAATGGAGAAAGGGGGATGGAGTTATAGGGACAATAAAAACCTTAAAATTATAGAAAATTGAAGGAAAAGAGAAAGAAGTAGATAGAAAAAAAAAGCAGAGGAAAGTACAGAAGAGAAAAAAATGGTCAAAGGGAAGAGGGGGAGGTCAAGTCAGGCAGCAAAGCAAAATGGTGTCTGTGAAACAAGGCAGAAGAAATAAGAAGGTGCTTATGAATCTGGGCACTACTTTTTCATGTCTCCTTTTCTATTATGAGTACACTGTGAGGAAAAGGGCAAGAGGAAAGGGAAAGGAGGATAAATAAATACCTGAGCTGCCATCTTAAACAGTTTCTAATAGTCAAGCTTGAAATAGGCAGCCCACTCTGGTTGCAAACACTCAGGTACAAATTGCAGTTCAGCAGGTAGGAAACTGTCCGCACTAGCCTAGTAAATGCCTAGTGGCATTTACATTCCTGGGTCCACTGTGTCCCTCTGTGCACTGGCAGCGAGCTCTGAATGCATAAAAATGCTTCTGTTTAGTACTGGGGAATTGTGCTCTGATGGCTGCCCTGTGTCCTCCTTCAGGTTCCAATAAGAAAACCTCAGCCCCAAACATACAAATGCAGTTATCTCCCTTCTTTTCATACAAATCTCTTCCTCCCCACTGCCTGATGCCAGCTCATTTGCACTCCAAAGATTCATCTCTAACTAGCATTGTTCTTTTGTTGCTCTGCTTTCACTCACCTCTTTCCTTATGGCTCCCCTTCCTCACTCCCATTCATTCAGCTCACCCTTACATAGGCCTGTATAAATACACACACACAGAATTTACCTCCATCTCTGTAGTTATGCACTTATCTATGAATGTAGTACCTGGCTGGCACACATCCCTCTCCCACAGACAATCCATTGATTTCCACACCACAACCCTGCCAAATCTGCCAGTCTTTCCTTCCTTCACAGCCTTTCTCTTGCTGCCCCCCAGCCACTCCGTTCCTTTGTTTCTCCCTACACAGTTTTGTATGTTTTTCCCTCTTTTCAATCCATTCTTCCTTCTCCCCAACTCTGCCCATCTGTATGTCTGTCCCCCCTTCCCAGAGTTTTCTCCAGCTGATACACAGGTACCCTAGTGTCTCTCCCTTTCTCCCCCTGCCACATTTCATTTCTTTGTATCTCCTACACACCCAGGCCCACACTTGCTCTCTCCCATACTGAGAGGAGGCAGCAGCAAAGAATTTGCTGCTGACCGCTGCATTGCTAGGAGGCAAACACATGGCTGGCCTTGTGCAGGCCAGTTTCTGCCTGAGTGCCCCAAGTCACATATCCCCAGCATCATCTCCAGCACTGGGAAAACAGATGGTAAAATAAATGAGCACAGGCTGATAAAAGGAGGAAAGGGTGCCTGCCTTGGATGCTCCTCACCCGCACAGAGATACACATCCGATATGGGCACAGCCCTCTCACTCCTATACCAGTCCAGCTTTGTGCCACAACTAGCTAGCTGAACAGGGCACAAGCTCTTCCCTAGCACCAGATGGAGACGGGTAGGAGAGGGTGGTAGTAGATAGAATGACCAGTGGCTGTTTTTCTGACCACAGCTCCTAATCCTGGAAAGCAAAGTACATGGGAGGAAATAAGCAGTCTTAAGGTCACAGGGAGGGCTGGTATCATGGGAGATGTAGCAGAATTGTGGAATCCTCTGATACTATAGAGTTTTTCCCATCTAGGCTGACAGAGAAGGCTCAACCCATGATGTTCTGCAGCACTACTAACAAGCTACATCAGATTGCCTCCCCCACTGGCCAATTGACACTGCCCACCCCAATTATTCATCCCTCATCCCCCCTACAGGTTGCTGCCTTTTGCCCTGCCCTTTGCCCGCCCCTCTGCCCTCAGGTCATTGGTCACTGACTCCACAGTTAAGTCGTGCAGACCACATGGTTTTGTCTTTTGTCTCTGGTCCCTTTGGTGTGGGGGATGCAATAAACCCCTTGCTGGAATGTATCATGCAAAGACCCTTCCTGTCTTTCCTCCGCTGAGCTATCTGTGGTATGTGCGTGTGCATTGACTTGAAATGGCTGTTCTCACGGCCTTACTCTGAGCAGCTTCTGAAGACGACACCTCAAAGAAGACTGCAGCATTTCTACCACCATGCCACAGACATATAAGACCTCCACATGCAGAGACAGGAGGAAAAAGGCTAGTTGCATGGACAGGGAAAGGAATCCACAGCTGTGGACCAAGATGTCATTCAGGGATGACTTTTATCTCAGTGAAGAGGGAAAGCCAGTCTACTGGCAGTCTTAGCTGTGAGGGTCATCAAGAGCAATGACATATTCTGCTGAAAGGAAATAGCTCCATACCTCAAAAGGGACAGAAACCAGAGGGCAGGGTTTGCATTACTCTGCTTTTGCTCATACCAGAACCATCTTCTTGTTCTTATCCAGTTCCACAACATTGTCCAAGAATGCTCCTTTACCTCCTCTACTACCTCCCCAGATACCTCCATCCAGAGACTTGCAGCATCCTTTCCTCTGCATTTACCTGCTAGAAGAAACCCATACTTGTTGCTCTTTCCAAACCCACCAGAATTCCTTCCTCATCTAACATTTTCACATCCATCACAGCCTCCCTTTGCTGACAACAGCACTGAAAAGCATTATCTTAACCCTGCAAGACATCTTTCCTAGATACTCTGTTCTGCTGTGCCTACAAGCTGATTTTATGCTTGATGCTTCAACTGTAATCTGAATCTCAACACTTCCAGTTTTACTGAAAAAACTGGAAGCCACCCAACATCACAGAAATAAAGTCCTAGATATGGCCCACAATGGCCACACGTAAATGTTAGACTAAGAGAGAGCAACGCTTCACAGGAATCAAAATTAATTAGCAAAAGTAGAGAAGGGAAACCAACACAGAAAATATTCCTGCCTGGTCAGATGAAGGTGCAGGTTCTCTTTCCATTTCCTGAATGTATTCATGATGCAGAATCACAATTTGGCATAAATGTTATTGCCTACTCTCCCCCTCCTGCCCCCACCCCCCCTCAAAAAAACAAAACAAAACAAAACAAAACAAAACAACAAAAAAAAACCCAACAAACCAACAGTTTAAGCAGAAAGGTCATTATAATTTTTGGCAAAGGAAAATAGAGATAGCGGATATAGCACTGGAATTAATTTGTGCTTTAAATGTGTTTATGAAGATGTGTGGGTATCAATTACTATAGATATCTATTTCCCTTCACTCAGAAATTCCCTCAGAAAAGCTGTACCCAAAAATGAATTTCCAACATCTCTTCACATTCTTCCACCCTGATAGTCTGACAGTGCCCTCAGCATACCTACTCTATTTTTTCTGGTCTCACCTGGGTATCTGGCTGTCTCCAGCCACTGCTGCTCACAGCAACACGGCTTGCTGTCCTTATCTCCCCACACTATTCCTAGGTTTATCATTCTGGATCCTTGCTACTGCCCTTTCAAATTCCAGTGTCAACCCTGTCACACAGACTTTAACTTCTTCCTGCCTTGTTCTAATGCAGGCCCTACATCTTAAACCTAAATTGATGGCTACCAGTGACCTTCCTCATCATGGCTCTGAATCCCCCTGTCTGCCCTTGGCCCTGCGAGCTTGGCCCTGAAGATCTCCCTTCACTTATTTATTCTTACCACTTGCCCTTCCACCTGCAAGGTCATCCAGTTCTACCCTGTATCCTCATTTTCCCTCAGTGGCTCATGCAAAAATTACTTTTCCTCCCACTTAATTTTCATACAGCATTCTAAAAGACAGGAGAAGCCTCAGGTTCTCCCATCCCTAAATCCCACCCTCACAATCTGCCTCAGCAAATCATTTGGGCTCTTCATGAAGGAATACAGACCTACGTATTTCCTACATATTCTTGTTCCCCTAGTGCTCCTGCATTTTCCCCTCTCTGGGATACAGAAGTCGATCACTTCTGCCTTTTGACCCTTTTCCTCACAGTCCCTAACTTGCAGCTCTCATATTGGCTATTTTTCTAGTACTTGTGCAGAAATATCAAAGGCTCCACATATCTCCAGTTGATGTATATCTGGCTGGAGGGAAACTCATCAAACTGACCCCATCCCTGACCCCAGCTTGACATGTAGGGTCTGTCACATTTCCCTTTTAAACATTCCCAGATTAAATCTCAGAGACGAGGAAAGGGAGCAATTCTAAGCTTCTCCTGACAAACAACTCTAGGGGAGGAAATATGTGAAGCCATGACAGAAAAACAAAAGACCTCCAAGGCGTAAAAAAACTCTATCAAAAATTTCCACCAAAACCCCAGGTTAGAAGAACAGCCAGTGTCTGTAACAAAGTTACACTGCAGCAAGCTCTGAAGAGCCCAGATGAAGCTGCCAGGACTCAGTTGGTGGTCTCCTGCCAGGAAATTACACCCCAGGCTGAGCAACATCCCCATCTCTCAGGTGACTTTGACAGGGAGTCACAACAGCTAAAAAGCCCTGGAAAGACTCAAGACTGAGTAGCTCTCTTCTTCCTCCCTCCCCCAAGCATTGCTGTTCCGGGTCAACAGAGCCAAGGGCAAATGGCACAGAAGACATTGTTCTCCAGGCAAAATGACAGCAGAAGGAGGAAATAGGACACGAGATGATGTGCCCCTAGGCCAAAAGAGATGTTGTGAGGCTGACATGGCCCTTGAAGTGCTCCTGCTCTGATTCCACCTTTGCTGCAGAAGGTCCGAGAAATCCCTCAGCCCCAGGTTCCACAGAGTACCATCTGCAAGATGGAAAAATTACTTGTTAAGAGCAAGCAAAGGTGGATATTGTCCACCAAGGAGCAGATATGAGGTAGGAGAATGCATGGGGAGACAGGGATCCCATCATGCAGGTGTCAATAATAGGGATGTCTTCCTGCCACTAGTAAATAATCTGACATCACGCTGCTGACTTTGTGCAGGTAGATGAGACCAGAACTGCAAGCAACGGCCACCTGAACATCAGAAATACAGAAATTATTAAAAACAGAGCACAACCCTGAGTTGCATAAGGACCCCCACAGAGCTGCATAAGCACCAGCAAAAAGCAGTTGCTGCCTCAGAACAGAAATGCAGTGTTTTCCCTGCTGTCAGCACCTGCGTCAGGCTCCCAGTTTCTCTTGAGATACAGCTCTTAATTGGGATAGATTGTACATTTTCTGCCCAGCTCCCAGTTTAATTGCTAGTTTATGACTTAGCCTGTTTTGTGCTTTCCATGCTACTTCTTTCCTCACTTAATCTAATAGAATTATAGAAAGTATTGCTGGGAGGACCTCAGGAGGCCACACAGTTTATCCTTCTGCCCCAAGGCAGTATTTCATTTTCAACAACATCATGTGTCTTTTGCTATCAGGTCAGATCGGTCCAAGATGTATAGTGGGTAAAGAAATGAAGCTTACCCAGGGGAGTCAATTGGCATAAAAGACTAAATCCAGCTCCTCAAGTCACTGAAGTTATATCAGAAATAACCCTGGTCCAAATGGTGTAATTTATCAGATCAGTCTTTTAAAATATGTCCTTTCTTAAGTTTAAAGTCTTTAAAATGAACAAATCTCTAGAAGAAACTGTTTTGACAGCCCCATTTCAGTACATTTAATGCTTCGTTATGAACAGCAGTGACCACTCCATTGTTAAGTCTTAACAAATCTTATCACAGTGTGATCACCTTTGAAACTCCTATTAATTCCCACAATAAAACCTGATCTTTCTGGAATTTTACATCCTGAATTTCACTCCATAGTAGACTATGTCTGGCAAGACAAAACAAAACCATTAAAGCATCTTTAATATGACAACTTTACACAAATGAATTTCCAGTAAAATTTCAGAATGTCAGACAGCTTCTTAAAGCTTTTTCTTCCAAGACAATTTGACTAAAAATTCCATTTTTGTTTCCTTTTGTCTATTAATCTAAGATGAAATGTCTTGCAGCCTTGGGAATAGATAATGCAGAAATTAGAAGGATAAAAAAAAAATCAGCTGGTGATGTATCAAGCTAAGTAAAGCAGGGCACAAGTATAACAGAGATTCTGTGCAGACCCATGAGGACCAAAGAAAAGGTAAGAAGGAGGGACTCCAGGGAGGAAAGAAATGGTTTTGTCTAATCAAACAAGCAAGCAGGAAAAAGGACTACATATCTATGAAAACTAGTTAAAGGCCTGTTTGTTTCCTTCCCCTTCTTTTGAAATTCCAGTTCTTGTTGAGCTGGGTATTTCTGTGTTGTAACACTCATGCTGAGCACCTGCAGCACTGCACAGCTGGACAAAGCAGGGGAGCTGTAAGAAGACAACAAGCTTCCTGGTCAGCAGACAGGCTTTCTGTCTTCCTCCCACTGTTCTCCACAGCATCTGTAATTCAGACTGATGCTAAGCCTATAAGCAGCAAACACACATCTTCACTCTACAGATGTGACTGCCACAGTTAGTAAACAGGTAGGAGAAACTTAATAATGGCTCCAGACTCTTACTCATCCTGCCGGTCCAGCTCACTTACTCACCACCCTGAACTCCTTCACACAGAGACAAAACTATTTCCCACAATCTTCCTATGTTTGGCTCCCATGTTTTCTACCCCCTCTTTACTCCTAGCCTCTACAACCAAGGTCACAATTAAGCCAGGAAAATAGCAACAACCACCACTTGCATCAGGCTGGTATTATACAGCACATTAGCCAGGAAGGACAATATATTACACTATTAAAACAGATTTGAAAGGGTTGAGATTGTTATTGTCAAGCACACTATTTTGAAGGACATTAAACTGTGTCCACACTAGTGTTTGAAAGAGTCCTGTAAAAAGCAAGTTGGACAACATGCTTTAGACACGACTTCTTTTCTAATTGTGGTTGTGGCCTGTGGAAGAGGGAAAGGGGCAGTGAGTGAATCCCTACTGTTAGCTAATTAGATAATACATTTCCTCTCTCAGGCAATACATCTTTCCCTGCATGGGCTGCCTTTTTCTTCACTAACTTCTCAAAAGCAGCTTCCCTATAAATCACAAATCACCACTGCAAGCATTCCCTTAATGAGCTCCTCCAGCTTTTTCATTTCTTTTATAAAGCAGCATTCACCAATGTTCATCTTACTGATGCATTTAGAGTGTTTATTTGAAGTTATGGGAAGTCCTTCAGGTGCAGAGAGATAGACTCCCTGGTTAAAGATTGCACAGAATTCATTTTATTACCTATTCCTAAGGCATTCTTCCCCCTAGATACACCATGTCACAGGTGACATACACATCGGGTATGTTATTTTCATGTGAAAAAATATGTGTCTTGTTTTGTGATCACATCGTCAATAGAACTAGAGGGAAACGAGATACCAAATAAAAACAAACCTTCTTTAGTTTTTTAACTGGATCAGCGCAGCACCCAAAATATCTTTTATTCTTACTAGTCAGAGTAAGAATAAAAGGTGCAGATACCAGGACCTGCAAGGAAGAGTCTATACACCCTATGTAAATCAACATAAAACACCCGGGATTAACAAGACAACCCATGAAACATACAAATGCCAGTAATGCTAATCCAATGCAAAAAGAGTGAGTCTTCTAGTTACCCTAAGTTCATGGAAGAGTCCTTTCTTCTTTGGAGAAAGGAGAAGCTTTCCCAGCTTGTTCTGCCATTTTTGAGTTGGCTTTTAGCAAAAGAATCTCTTGTTTTCACTTCTTGTAGATTGAGCTCCTACTCATCCTCTTTAACCGGTATTCATGCTCCCTAGCGAGTTCTCAGCATCAACACACTGTTGCCAGTGAAATGAGGCCAGTGCTTCTCCAGATCCTTGAAGTGCTTCATAAAGTCTGCTACAACATCTGCAGCCATATTTCTTACATTCAATTTAATGTACTTTTCCTAGCACTGGGCATAAAAGTTATTATAAACCATACGTATAAAAGTCTTGAAACACAGATTCCTGAAAAGACTGCCTGAAAAATCACTCAGTGCTTACTCTCTACAAAACTCAGCTTCCCTAGGCCAAGAGAGTTTACCATAATCAGGAAGATAATGGTTAAATTTTTGAAACTCTTGGTGTTAAGCTCAGTTACAAGGCAGTACCTTACCACAGATGCTTTTGTATACTGCATTAGCAAAGACTCTTACACATGTAACATCAGTACTCCACACAATAGAGCAATTCTCTCTAGGCTTTTACCCTTTCTAATATGAAACTTCTAGCCAGACACAGCTGAGTCAGAGTAACTTAGCCAGGCTGTCTTTCATTTCCTTAGTGCTGTTTCCACTAGCAACATCAGAACCGTGGTCTTTTATCTGAAATTCAATGACAAGCAGAGAGACTTTAATAAGAGGACTCTGATTTTGAGATTGAAAACTGAACCTTAATCAGAACAGTATTACCAAATTCAGCTGACAAAAATGACACAACAATACCTAAGATGATAAAGACATGAAGAAGAAAAGGTAATTTTTTGTAAGTTTTAGATTCATCTTTAGAACAGAGAAGGTATTCTTGCAATTTGACTTCATTTTGCAGCTAAGCCTATTTGGATGTGCCTGCAGGAAGCCCTTCCTGCTCACTTCAAGGGAGGTGGCAGCCTCTGAAGAACTCCTGTGACCTGGGACCAGCAGAGGGCACTGCCTCATCAAGTGACAGCGGTTGGACGCGACACAGCTCCCACCAGGCAGGGACAGTGAGCCACGCCGAAGGAAAAAAAACAGATTCTGGAATTAGAAACATGCATTAGTCACCAGCATATCAGTCCTACAACTGATAAAGGCAACACTGTTAAAACTGGCCTCCAACTCTGGCACTCCTGGAAACACACCTAAATCCATCTCTGCCTCCACACATCTCAGTCTCCAGATGTTGATTTTAAGGCAACAAGCCTCCTCCTCAAAATGCTTTTCAAGGGGTAGGGCCAAATCGGTCCTGCCCTGCAGTGTATGTATCAAGGCTGGCTTAAGTCAAAAAACATCCTGTCAGCTTCCTCTCTCCTTTTCCAAACCTCTACATCCCTGCTTGTAGCAGCAGGAAGTCTGTTCAGACAAAAAGATATTAAAGCAAAGAGCTGGCAATTTCCATTCTATCCTCCCCTTTTACTCTCCGCCTCCTCCAACCTAGCAGACTTTCAATGAGCAGAGAACCAAGTTAGAGGACATGAAAGGAATGCTGAGGTAGCAGCTTCAGAAGAGTGTCTTTCTACTTGCCTATTTCTAGTTTATTTTGAATTACCAGAGGATGACCATGAAGTAGCAAATAGCTCATATTTTTTCTTCTCTCTGTATTCAGTCCAGCAGGATTCTCAGTACTAGAAGAAGCTTAGAGGATAAATAAATCATACCAATCAGGCTAGTGAGTGAAAACTTTCCACTTTCTCTTTGTACAGTTGGTGGAATAACTTTGCCAGGATGTGGAAAGGGGCCTCAAAATTTTTCATTTCCTTCTGTAAAGAAATAAGAAAGTTGTCAATTGCAGATGGAATAAGTATTTGACTATTTCTGCTCTGTTTCACCAAAGAAGGATTAAAACTGAGTTAGATGACAAACAAGGTGAAAAGAGTACCCAGTTATCTTTCTCTGCCTGAAAGAGAAGATAACTTTACAAACACCCCCTTGCACAGATGGTGAAAGGAGCAGATACTCACCACTGACATCTCACAGTATTCCAGGCCATGTTTCTCAGCCCACTCCTGTGCTTGTTCCTGCTCCACAACTCGACGATCAGCTAGGTCTGTTTTATTCCCCACTAAGACACCTACAGAAAAAAAGTCATGAAAGGAAAGAAAAAACCCAGCTCATCAATGCTGACTTGTAAGCCATAAATACTGGAACGTTTGTAGAAGTAACTGAAGAAGTTGTAGGTGTGGCGAATAGTCTATAACTACCTAAAAAATATTCCAAAAGGAAACATATTCAAGCCTTATCTGCTTTTTGATAAAAGCAAAGGAGTTGGAGGAAGCCATGTCTGTCCTTGACTTAAAATAAATGCTCTATTCCACAGCTCACCAGAAACAACAAGAGGGGAGTAGATAACAAGAATCACACCCATTCTTACCTGGGATGTGCATCCCAACTGCTTGAGCCCTCAGCTTCTCCAACCATTTGTTACAGTTGTCGAAGGATTGCTCATTAGTGACATCATACACAAGGCACAGGACGTTGGGTTGCTCCCACTGCACAGCAAGAAAGGAACACTGTCAGCTCTAATGAAACCAATGTGGTCAAAAGCCAGGCTGTAAACGTGGCAAACACAGCTGCTAAGATGAAAATAAAAAGCCTAACACCCAGGAATCTTATGCCCTGGCTGAGGTTTCACATTTCAATTGACCCAGCTAAATCACTGACATTGGGAGAGGTGGCCTTGCTTTCCTTGCTAGTCCTGTCTGTGCAGCCCTGCCCCTTTACTTGTATCAGCTCTGGAACTCTTCTGATCCCCGGGGAAGCTGATTTTTCATGCTGAATCAGCCCAAAATTAATCCTAGGAAAAAAGTAGAAAGGTTTTCTTCTTTCTTTCTCAGTTCAAGAAGCTGAGCCAGCTTCTAGGGAAGACCCTTGCAAACCAGATCTAGTGCAAGTGTAAAAGTGGAATCGCTTTTGTAGACAATGATCCATTAGGTTGACTTAGCCATCTTATGAAAGCTTACATCAAATAACTGATTCTGCTTCTCAAAATGAGGTAACACAGTAGAGAACTGTGCAGGGAAAGTCACAAATATGTGAAGGAAAAGATCCAAGGGCAGGATTATGCTCAAGGACGAGAATGATTCCTGTTGGATCAAACACATCGCTGTAGCACAAAAAAAAAAACCCTCCGACTGTTGAAGTTGCAGCAAAACAGATGTTTTTCTAAGAAATAAAAACAACTTTAAACAACAGTACACAGACATTCTCAGTTAAAGTTTCCTATTTCTTTTGTAAGAAAACTGCCTATCTGCTTTCCTTTCTCTGGAAAGTATTTCTTCTAGTACTTACACAAGTTTTAGTGAGGTAGAACAGGATGCGCTGGCAACTGAGGTAATTGCTCCCATTTACACTAAAGACAAAGTTTGCTACATCTGCCAGACTGGGGAGCTCAGATCTTCAAAGCAAAAGCACTTCTTTGGAAGAAGAGGACTGTTACATAAGACTTACCAGTTTCTCCAGCATTTCAGAAAATAGATCTTTTCCTGCAGAGTCAAAAATGAAGAATTCCTGAAAGCGGAAACAGAAAGAAGGCTCTTGCCAAGAAAAAATGCTGTGTAGGGAAAGGTTTTGGAAGTAAATACTGCAACTTGTAACTCCAACATTTTATTCAGTACAGTAGTGTCATGTCCCTAAGGGACAAATTCCCTGCACTGAGAAAACTCCAGATAGTATGAGAAAATAAATAGTCATTTTTCAAGTATAAGCTGTAAAAGAGTTACTTCCAAGGTCCCAAGTCTAGTTTCCATCCCTACTGGAAATAGAATATGTGGAGTGGGACAGTAACCTCTACTATCTATACAAAATTATATACATTCCATTAATGGGAGTATAGGGCATTAATGAGAAATAACAGATAAGCTTTGGCTTCTGTAGTTCCAAGAATCATGAACTAAACCTGAGTACCCTAAAGGACAGAACAGATTCTCAACAAATAACTTTGGTTTAAAACATTGTGTTGGATTCAAGTATATGAAAATTATATTTTTAAGACTAAACTAACCCTGGAGTATCAATAATTATACATGATCAGCCTCATTTCCTTAATGCAACTTAACTGCCCCATGAACATGCATAGTGATCTTTGACCAGAATGAGACTCATGTGGGGCTTGAGCTCTGGATGTCTCTTTCTGACCCAATTTATGTCACAGAAAAACTCACCACACTATCACTTGTCTCTGGAACTGATACAGCCTTCACCAACAGTTCTATGCCCGCTGTCTGTCAAGAAGAATCAGGAAAATGAGGATCAGGAGAGTTTTTAAGAGCCTGTCTAACTGCATACCAACTGTGCATTGGATTGAGGCAATTCTTGTGAATCATTACAATTTCATCAAACACAGATCACTGGAAACTCACCAATACTCCTCCTAGCTCTGGTAACCTAATCTCACCAATATGTCAAAGACTCGTAGATTTGCTCAGCTGGGGGAAAAAGGAGGAGAACCAAAGAGATTTGCTTATGTACAGAGTATTAGCTGAAGTCTGCAGGTCCACACTCACTCTCGCACTGCTGCTCTAACGCACGCCTTAGAACGTTTTGCACTAACCATGTGATGAGCTAACATATGGGACTGAGATTATTTGTGATTTTTCCACCTTTTATCTCATTCTGCTTTGTAGCTCATTTGTTTGTTCTATTTCTATCCTCAAATTTTGGTTACCATCTTTATTTCAATGAATAAACATATTTTAGGGTTTTTTTTTTCTCCACACTCATATTTTCCTTTTTTTACTTTACTTATATTTACTTTTATTTTTATCCTGCTTCTGATTAGTCATCACCATTGATTCTTACACTGAAAGACTGCAAACTGTATCCTCTTCATCTGGGAACAGTTTCTGTAGATTATAATTATCTTGGGGCTATGCAGCACATCTTGGTGTTTGCACAGTGATAAGCACACTGTCCACATCCACATTTAATAGTTGGAATTAAAAGCTTTCTCCTTCAGCAGTGCTTTTTCATAGAGTAGTCCCTAAAGGGGGGAAGCTCTCTAACACCACAAAACCTTGTGAAAACATTGGTTCAGCAGGAAAATCACAAGATTAACTAAATTATTCTGCCTAAGTTTCAAAACCAGCACCTACATAATACAGACTTAGAGAATGCTAAATGTTTTCTCTTCAGAATCTAGGGTGTAAGAAAGAAAACCATCTAAGATCCCACCTCGAATGCCTCAACTTAAAATCATATTTATTTTGTTCTAGGCCTCTCAGTTTTCCCACTCATCTTAGAAAAAATTTAGACAGCAGTCTGAGCCTGTTGTATGCTTACCAGTGTGTAGTTCTTCTGAAAATGAGCTCCATCACTGCGAAACATCTGGGCTAAAGCACTCTTACCCACAGCTGGATCTCCTGCAAAACCAAAAACATAAAATATTTTTGTTTCACACTAGAGAATCTTATTTTTCCTCAGTTCTGATACTATCACATGTTGTAAGAGCCCAGATGCTCTAACTCTGAATACAGGCAATTTAACTGTCACATGAAGCACAAAACCATCTAAAAGGTAATACCCACACAAGGAAATGAATATTGCCATTATGCATACTGGTGGCTGACATTTGATTTCTGACCTATGCACAACAGCAAAGGACTGCCAGATCAGGGTGGAACTGCTGTTCATTGTAAAATTCATGCTGACTCCACAGCCCTTACCTAGGAATTAAAATTTCCCAGATATGTTACCATGTAGAGAAAATTGCAATGTGGAAAGGGACTGGGCTTCCTAGGAGGCTATTTTCTCTCCTTAAGTTATCCATCTCCCCAGACTCAAATCCTTGTTATATACTGAGACAAAGATGCTTAAGCTGGTAACACTTCTCAATGAACTCTTCTTGCTGACCCTGCTAAGAGAGCAACTCTTGCTGACTCAATGCTGCTGGTGGCTCATTAGTTGCATCCTGGGCATAACAGAAGCAAACGTCAGAGAGAAAGCACATGGCTGAAGAGAAGAGCCTGCTGATTCATCCTTGAATGGAAGGAAAAGCAAGGGGCTTTGGTTTTTGCTCTTCTAGAGCCAAGGCTTTCTGATATGGCTTGCACAACACTTCAGGCAAACCTGACAGCTGCCTACTTTGGCCTGCTCTTACAAAACTCTGTGAGATCCAAAGCAATCACAGGATCGCAGAACAGAATATGCCGAGTTGGAAAGGACCCACAAGGATCACTGGGTTCAACTCCTGGCCCTGCACAGGACCATTCTCAAGAGTCACATCATGTGCCCAAGAATATTGCCCAAATGCTTCTTGAACTCTTTCAGGCTTGGTACTATGACCACTTCCCTGGGGAGCTGTTACAGAGCCCAACCACCCTCTGGGTGAAGAATCTTTTTCTAACATCCATCCTAAACCTCCTCTGACACAACTTCAGGCCATTTCCTCAGGCTCTGCAGAAATCACATATGCCCATATTACTACATGAAAAAGATCATAAATCATAACCCTTTCTAAACAAAGACTTAATGCTTCCAAAGAGCTTATAATTTCTCCACATAATGTCTCACTAGCCTGGATAGTTAAAAGGACAGGAGCCAATACTTAAATACCTCAGTGGTTCAAGCTTTACCCTCAAAGGCACACTCATAACAGCCAAGCCTGGAATACAAGTCTTTCACACGATGTTGTTAATAAATAAAGCCAGAAAGGAAATATTTTACATTAAGTTCTTAATGAATAAACCAAGAAAGGGGTATATTTTTTACTCCATTGCAGCTTCCTAATGGTGTTTTGAAGGAAATTGGTAAAGCTCTCTGCTCACATACTATTACAAAGGAGGAAGGGTGTTTTGGATAGTGACAATTACCCCTAGATGCATTAACCAAATGTAGTTGTTGTTTAAACATTTTTAGCATGCTTGCTTTCTTTGAGCTGAGTTGGGCTCATAATATTTAGACAGGAAAATCTGGTAAGTCAGCTTGCTTGTTCTCTGATCAGTTCAAGCCTGTGCGGAAGACAACACTCTGTTCTGAGTGGAAGCTATTCTGTATTTCAATAGACAATTAGATCTGTCTTTGTAAAATGAGATAGAGAGGCACACATTGCTCCAAACTGTGCAGGCATCAGCCAGCACAAATTCTTAACTAATGCATTGCCTTTCTTTCACTTGACAGCCCCAGGTGTTCTTTCCCTCTTTTTATTCTTTGCCATCCTCTTTAGCCCATCACACCAGTACACTTCCTCAAAGTAAGTTTCCTTGCCCTTTTCAGTTTAGTCTTGTGTGCCAGTAGTGCATCTCACAGTATATATTCTATCCATATTTCTGTTATTCTGCCAGAATCTCTAGAGTCTTTCAAAAATGCCTGCTACTGCCAGCTGTCTCTCTACAATGAAAACCTTTGTGTAGTGTCTCCATAGTAAGCTCAGACAACAGATTTTTTTATTTTATGCCTGTAAATGACCCTTGAGATAACACAGGAATTATCTTCTATTGTCAATTCAATAGTCTCAATAATAAGAGCCCTTTTCCCCTGTTCTTTTTGACCTTGGTGTATCTCCCAATTCGGTGTCACTGGCTCTTCATAACCATTTCCTTAGGTCCACAAGAGCTCCCAGTTCCATTTCTGATAGGTTTGCTCCTCTCTATGTAATTGCATTTTCTTGTTTCCTTTAGGTTGTTGTGTTTACTCATATCTTAGGTCCTTTTCACTATAGTGTTTTTTTCTGCAACAGAGAATCTATTTTTCCAGGTCTGCTTCACTAATTTATTATTTTTAATAATACATGGATATTATTGTAGCACATAGAAGAATGACATATGGGATAGGACATTCCTGTTCTTTGTGCTGTGAACAGAATTGAAAAGGTTGCTCCAGACCCAGTAAGGATTAAGGACATAAACAGGTCATCCAAAGAAAACTTATGTGATTTTAAAATGGTCATGGAATTGGCCTTTGGTAACACTAAACAGCAACACTGGACAGACTTCAGCAAAGCCAGTATATTGGGAGCAGGAAACTTCCAAATTGGAAATGATGCCTATGTTTCAAGCATAGAAGATGGGCAAGATATTCATGCTGTTCACAGCAGTAGAACCACAAGGGAGATCAATTCTCTTGCCTTTGCCAAAGACCACATCTGGCTTTGTGTGAGTTGATGGCCAGCTGCTTCTGAGGTTAAAAAAGGCAAACATTTTATTCTGGATGAAATAATTTGGAATGAAGAGTTAAACCTGGGAGTTGACTGCACACAAAGGTTTTATGGATTTGTGCTTTTGGCTGAGGCTGCACAGAGCTTCAATGTAGAGGGAGGGGAAAAAATAAAAAGCTCTCTCATAAAGTGTTAACAGCCAGCTGTACTCATTTTCAACACCTCCATAACCCATCCTGACTAAATAAAGTGGTGTCTTCACCTCATTTTTCTTCTCAGGTTAGCCTCTAAATTATTTGAGGAAAAAGATGCCACTGTGAAGTGCTCATCCTTCTACTCTTTGTTTAGGCTTTACCTTTCTATCATACTCTCAGAATCATCCTAATTTCTGACATGAAGTTCTCACGTCAGCCCAAAGCAAGACTCACAAATGAGGCAGGACTCAGCTGCCTACCCTTGCTCCCTTCACGCTTTCTCCAACCTCTGCACCCACCTTTCCACCCTGCAGAAATACTCTTTTTGGTTTGTATTTGGGTTTTTCCCCCCTCTTTTTCAGATCCTGTCCTTGGATTTCAGCCGATCCAACTACACCTCACACCCTCCCTGGGCACTGCTCGACTCCACGTGGTAGGCGGGGGCGGGTACCGAATGGTAACAACACACACGACTTCACTGCTCCCGTCCCCAGGCAGCCGAGGTCTTCCCTTCTCTCCCATGGCCTCTTTCCCCACCTCTTCTCTGGCGAGGCGGCCCCTCGACGAAGGGCTGCGGGAAGCCGGACCGCCTCCGCTGCCCGCCTCGCCCGACCCCACGGCGCCCGCTCTAGTCCCGTGTGGGCAGCGGGGCGGATGGGAGCGGGCGGGCCAGACTCACCTGCCAGCAGGCACTTGGCAGCGAGCTTCACCATCGCGCCGGCCCGGGGCAGGTGGCGGCGGCGGGCCCGGACAGCGGCAGCGGGCCCGGACGGCGGCGGCGGGGGCCGCCACAGCGCTGAGCCGAGGCCTTGGCAACCGCGTGGCCCTGGCAACCTAGCGACTACACGCCCATACCCATTGGCTGCGGGCCCTGCTCATCAA